>NC_044353.1:1722208-2367544 GCF_007364275.1 Archocentrus centrarchus | reverse complement strand
ATGTGAGACAGACTGGAGCCCCCGCAGCAGCAACAACCACAAACACCACAAACATGTCCAACAAAACAAGTTCAAATCACAGGACTGTGATTATGTTACAGGGCAGAGTTTGGCTGATTATTATCACTCGCAGCAGCAGCAGTGACAGGAGGATTATGGAAGCAATCAGAGGTTCTGCTAATTTGCAGCTTTGCATGATTTTTCAAAATAATCCTTCTTGATTTGATTTGATTTGGGCCTTGGTGCAGCCCCTCAGGTCACCCTCTGTCTGAAACAAGCAGCTGTTTTATAGCGTCTCCCTCTAAGATACCTTTGATTCTGATTGGCTGCCCCTCACAAACAGAAAGGGTGAGCAGCAGGTGGGTGGAGCTTCCCTGCTCACAGCCGGAGCTGCTGTGTTAGAGCCAATCCAGGAGAACCGATCCACTTCCTGTTAATCCCACATGCTACTTTTCCACCGCCGAGGAGCCGGTGCTCGTGCCAGTGCCTGTGCTGTTCCCAATGAACCGGCGAAACGCTTAAGAACGGGCCCGCGTTCCCACCGCGTTTCTGTGAACTGCTCCTTTACGTATGAGTGTGGGCGGGTCCTCGTCTGGACACGAAGCCGAAGCGCACAAACGTGGGAGAACACGCTCTCCTTTCTGTGCTGCAAATACGTTTTAGGGTCCAAACCAAACTACTGCAGCATCTGTGTGCAGCACAGAGGGAAACACAGACAGATTAGAGCAAGACGACAAGTACGCACTTTGTGTCCTTTTATCTGTGATATGAACCGATACAAAGCAGCAAGTTCAGCCTTAGAGCCCAACCTAATTCACAGCCGTGAAAATCTCTTCGCTTTTCTCCTGTAATACACATGTAATATGGTAGAAAACTGGATGTTGAGACGGCAGAGTCACGCCCTTCTGCCGCTTTCATCACACGTTCTTGGTTCGAGACCAGCTAGTTTGCGGGGCTGAGGTGAACCCGTTTTTTGGCCAAGTGTGTTCACAGTGGAAAAGACGGTGAATGGTTCAAATACCGGCACCGGCACCAGAACCCCGTCGGTGGAAAAGTGGCCCGAGTGCAGAGACTGGACTAACAACACTGGGTCCTGTGCAGGGACTGCGCTGCAGTATTTGGCTTTAATGTTATTGGCTGGGTTAGCTGCAGATGCTGCTTTGGTTGTAGTGGTTATTTTACTCAGGGTGCATCAGCTGCAGGGACAGTCTGCAGAGTGCACAGGAAATGAGACCATCAGAGGGACAAAGATGGTCTGGACATGTGCAGAGGAGGGAGGGTGGAGATGATGATGGGGCTGCAGGCAGGAGGTTCATGGATGTAGAGAAGGAGGACATGCAGGGCTGGTGTGGTAGAGGAGGATGCTGGGATAGAGGGAGGTGGAGGCAGACTGTGGCGCCCCCTAAAGTGCAGCACTGATAATGCACATACACATAAAGTCATAAATTGCTCTCATGTCACCAGCGTGTAGTTACCCTGCATTGCAAATATCAATGACATCACTTCCTTACATGTAGTCACAGCATTTTTGGTGTCGTCCATTATTGTAAATTAAATGTTAACAATGATCCAGTTAAAGACGGTTATGAGGAAAGACTTTCAGGTGTTCGGTATATTAGTGGGAAGTTACTGAATAAATTTCCCAATGAAAAATCCTCCAAATTAATTCGATCTGAGTGAATCAGCGCTGAACATTTAAATGTTTGGACTGAGCGTGCTCAGTGTTGCACTGAGCTGCACACACAGGATTTAATGGTGTTGAAGTCTGCCTTGGTTTGAACATGTTGGAGCTTTAACACAAACCACCACTGTGGGCTTTTGATCTTCATCCTCTTCTTCTTCTTGAGGCTGCTGTCGTGTGGCGTTGTGCAGCTGTGAGGTAAATCTCTGTGCTTTCATGGTGCAGCTGCTGTTTCTGTGTTCGCCTGCTCTCACGTGACCCTCGACCTTCAGGAGCTTTGAGGAGCTCAGCGTGATGCTGCTGCTGTCTGGCTCCCGCTGAGGATGCTGTGTGTGACTGTGTGTGACTGTGTGCCGTGTTTGTTGGCTCAGAGCGTCACATTTAAAAAAAGGCTCCAGTTTGAAGGTGTAGAGTTGTGTAGCTGCACTCGCCGTCTCGGAGCATGAACTTCACATTTTTTGGATTTTAGTGGAAAAGTCATCCTGAGTCCTTCATGTAGAAATCAGCCTCAGCTTTTAAGTTAGACCACATGCTCAATGATGAAGAGTCGTCCGCTGTACTGGATGCCTCCTGGGTGGGGTGTTCCTGGCATGTCCTGCTGGGAGGAGGCCTGGGACACGCTGGAGAGATTATCTCTCAGCTGGTTTGGGAATGTCACAGTGTTCCCCTGGATCAGCAGAGGAAGATGTATGCACCAAAAACATGTTTGGATATGTTTCGAGTGGATCATCAATGCAGATAAATGATAAATACTAACTGCAGGTCGCTCTGTTTCTGCTGTAATTGTGAAAAATATTAACTGTGATTGATTATTACAGCGCCACCTGTGGGTACCTCACGTTTTAGGCTGTGGTGAACTTTGTATTTCCACATCTAAGAGAAAAATGAACAATTGTAACATAAATAAATAGATTTATGTATGTATTGAATCTGTAAAAATGATCAAATCTGAAACAGATTAATGGAGGACTGAGCGAGTCTCCAGATCATTTTCTGTCAGATTTTAATGAATTTATTTTTTCTGAAGCTCGACAAACACGAGTCTTTGTCCTCAGTCTCTGAGGTTTCACTGACTGCAGGTTTCTGTGGTATTGATCACTTGGTTTATCGATAAATGCTGAATATCCACAGAAAGGTGGAGCCGGCGGAGGCTGATGGGCCGATTACAGAAGATAACGGGAAGAATATACGAGAGGAGACAGTTACAGATTAACCTTGAGGGATTTCATTAACCTCCCTGATTAAATTATTTGATCGATGAATTGAGTCAAAGAGGAGCCACCTCTTGGCTGCATTCCTGATGTCCCTGTGATATTACTGCACTCCTAATAATGGACCAAAACCTGCAGCTTCACACTTCTGCTTTTACAAGTTGGGCCTTCTTTAGGCCAAGCAGGTTATCAGGACCCCTGCGTCTGCAGAGCTAAGTGGACCCGACTGGATCCGCTCGTTATCGCCGATCAACGATCCAGCTCCTGATTTGGGATCGCACCGGAATCTGATCCAAATATCAGCTCAGCCTTAAAAATGTCTGAAAAATGCAGATGTTTGAAAAGGTTCAGCCTTCTGGACATCTTTAAAATGCAGATGTTGGTCATAAGAGAGGGGCCTCTTTCCCCGGTCAACCCACAGCATCACCACCACCAGAGAAATCTGTGAGCTCCATCTAGTGGACACACAGCTGCACAACACCCAATCTTCAGGCTCTGTGTGATGTCACAGAGGAGTCTCCTGATGGAAAAAACTACAAAATGACAGAAATGATGAAAAGCAGCAAATCGTTCTTCCTGCAGTCTTTGTGGTTTATTCTACGTTCAAGGATATTGTGTAAGATAAACCCACTGAAGCTAAGCTTCAGCTCTAAAACTCGTCCTTTATGTCACACTGAGCCTTCATGCACCCCCTCCTCAAGACTCTTCCTCTGATTCGCTGCCCCTCAGAAATGGAAGGTTTGAACATCATCATCTGGCTGAACCCTGTAAATCCTTTTTTTCATGGTCTTCAAACTTTATTCTAACCGCGGGGAGAACAGCCACACCGATGGTTTTATCAGAGCTGAAGCTGCAGACTCCCCTCTGTGACATCACACAGAGCCAGGAGTGGAAGAAACTCTGATAAACTGAGTGTTTATCAGGGATTACTGTGCATACACTGAGCCCGTTATTAGAAACTTGGGTCATGTTTAATGTGAGCATCATCATGAAGAAACAGAATAACTTTAACGGCTGCATAAAACACAACAGTCCCACAGAGTAGAAGCATGTCAGTTTTTAATATTGCTTTAAACAGTTCAGGCTGAAAATACGTCTTCAAACAGAGAGACAGATGTGAGAACATCTGCACTGTGTAAGGCAGAGAAAGGCAGTTCTATGATCACCACAGAAAGGCTGAATATCCATAAACAGCTGTTTTATTTGGTCGTTTCTAGCTTAAAAATGGAAAAAAGTGCACAGTCAGCAGGAAGCACGTCACATCCTTACTGCTGCTCCTCCTGCACATGTAAACCTCAGCCCTCTGAACAGTGCATGTTAGTAATAATTTCAACTCATTCACTGGTGGGTGAAACACATGCCCTCCGACCCCCCCACCCCCATGCTCCAAAGCTCCAAAACTGCATCTGAAAGAAAAAAAGAGCAAAAACAAAATCAGTGAAATGATCAAAGTCAGCTGGGCTCGGCTGCTGGTGGAGATTAGGATCTTCAGACACTGAAGGACGAGCTCTCTCACAAACAAAGATATCTGATCACGTGGCTCCGGTGAAACCCACGGACAGTAAAAAAGATGGCCGCAGCCATCGTGACATCACCCGCTCTGGAGACTCGATACGTTACCGTATTGGTTTAAAAAACCTGGCTGTGATGAGGAGGGGCGGAGCCTCACTGAATACTTTATTCACTGTGACCAAAAACCATCGACTGAGCCCATAAACTCCACAGCAATGTGTTTACAGAGGTCAGAGGTCACAGGACAGGAAGTCTTTTTGCAAACACTGGCTTCATTTTTTCCAAGTCTAAATTATTATATTATTTTCCTCTTTGGTCGAACTCAGAAACGAGTGATTAAAAATAACTAAAAGATCTTTCAGTCGTTCGGATAAATGAGTAAAGCACAGTTTTAGTTTCTACAGAATGGAAACAGGAAGAAACAGAAGATCTGCTGAGGTTTACTTTCAGATTTTTCCCCTCCTCTTCCTCACTCGGCCTGTCCCTGACCCGGCAGCGCCCCCAGCAGGCCGTTGGCTGTAGTGAAGAGGTTGATGGGAGACGAACCATCAGTGATGAGGGTGGACTTGAGCCCCAGAGACTGAAGCAGTTTCACCTGGAGGACAGGAAACAGGAAGTGTTTAATCGTGAATCTGCTGACGGGTCGAATCAGAGACTCCGGCTCAGCAGCAGCGATAAAAACGATAATAAATGATAATAAAGGGTTTATTTAGGGGCAAACCCTCTAACTATGGTTACTGCTGCTGAGCTGTTTAAATCTACCCCCCTGCTTACAACGACGTACTTATTTTAATTAACTTAATTTGTTACAGGTTTATAATCCAAGCACATCGGGAGAAATCAGACAGTGGAAAACCTGAGAATAATAAAATCTGGGAAAAACGATGTGATGAATGGAAAACTAACTGTGATGAACTCAGCCACTAAAAGACGAGTCGGCTCTAATCGTGGAATAAAGATGAAGGAAGTTAATGTTTACGGAAACTCTTGCATGCATTTCCCAGGAAATCTTTTCAAAATAAAAGCACACCACACGAATGCTGACAGCATGGGCACCCTTTTCTCATAATAATAAACACTTCTATAAGTAAACTGATTGAACCAATAGCATTAGCCCCAAATTAAAATGTGCATCCTTAATGATTAGTTTGTAAATTTTCATTTATAGTCAATAATTCATTTTATTTACATTAAAATCAGCTTGTTCTTCTGGACTCAGTGAATCTTAATGTCAGATATTTTATCTGCTCCGCTCTGTTTGTGAGGCGGTGTTGGCGGTTTGGGTATCGTACCTGCATCTCGGGTCCGGCTCTGGCGATCTCCTTCAGCGTCTCACTGCCCAGACTCTCCATCATCTGCTTGAAGCGCTGACTCTCGATCTCAGACAGCTGCTGCTGCTTCTCCACCTCCAGATGGTCCATCTCCTTCTTGTAGTTCAGCTCCTGCTCACGAGCCTTCGCCAGGCGCAGCAGCTCCGCCTCCTACACACACACACACACACACACACACACAGCTGTGATGGAGGAAGCACCTTTCGATTAATCAGTGAAACTGGAAGGAGTCGTTCAGCTGACTGCAGTTAGCGGTGATGCTAACTCGTTACTTTGACAGATTTTAGTGTTTCCCGCTGAGAGGGAGGAACAGGAAGTGTGAGCGTACCGCCTCGATCCTCTGAGCCTCGGCCTTCAGTTTGGCCTCGCTGACCGCCGCCTCGCCCTGAATTCGGGCCGCCTCCGCCCGAGACTGAGCTTCAGCCTTCGCCGCTCCTGTGCTCTCCACCGCCGCACTGAAACACACAGCATCTGTTAGTGTGTACGCACAAAAAAAGACGACAATTTTAACCCAGATATTCAGCACGAGCAGCTAAAGTCACGTAAAACTTTCCCACAGCTTCATTTTTTCTGCAGTTTGTTGAAATTTTGTTTCTTTGTTGCAGTTTGAATCCATCATAGTTCCTGTGTCTCCTCTCTGTCGTACTTCTTTGTTTCCTCACTTTGGGGTCATTTTGTGTCTCACTGAGTTTTCATCTTTTAAAACTGACCTCTGATGACTTTAAACTTTACATCTGTGACTCTGCAGACCTACTGACTCAAACAGCTCCAACTGAGCTTTAAAAACCTGATTAGATTAGTCAGAATTAATGATGGTCATTCTGTGTGACCTTAAGAAGATTTTTAAAGATGCATTTTCAGTTTCAGCTCTTCCTCCTGCTGCTGCTTCAGCAGTTCACCAGGTGCTCTGCTTTCACCTGAGCGCCTCCAGCTCCAGCAGCTCCTTCCTGGCTCTCTCAGCCTCGGCCTGGTCGGTGATCCTCTGCCTCTCCAGCTTCCCCCGAGCCTCCTGCTCCAGACGCTCGGCCTCGTGTCTGCACACAAACAAACCTCATGAAGCTGAGTGACGTCTCATTGATGCTGTATGTGTGTGTGTGTGTGTGTCTGTGTGCGTGTCGGACCGTGCGGCCGCCTCCTGGGAGTTGGTGGTGATCTCGATGGCCAGCTGGACGCTCTTCTGCAGGGCGTCTCGGGTGCGCTGGTCCACGGGCTCCACAGACTGGATGTCCACGCTGCTGATCACCAGGTTGTTCTGGCTGAAGCGAAGACTCGACCGAACCTGCATCTTCTCATCGAAGCCGAACACGGCCGAGCAGATGATCCGGTTCGAGTTCTGCAGACAGAACACGTCAGGATGACGACTTCATACTGGGAAATGAACTCAGCCGGTTTATGATCAATGCTGTTGCTAAAACAAATATTCCTCACTGTCATTAGTGAAGTCTAAGAAGTAAAAAAGTGTTGGGTGGTGTTTCCACCTCAGACTGAGTGTGAAAGTGAAGCTGTGGATGTACCGGTTCATCCACGCTCCCACCCTCACCACTGTGGGCAGCGGGTGAGAGAACGAGATCGATGACACAAGCTGCAGAAATGAGTTTCCTTCAGAGGGCGGCCGGGCTCTCCCTCAGAGGCTGAGGAGGGACCTCCACATCGAAAGGAGCCATTTGTGTTGGTTCAGAGATCTCCAGAGGCCCCGGGGCAGACCCAGGACACACTGGAGAGGTTATCCCTCTCAGCTGGTCTGGGAATGCCGCAGTGTGGAGGAGGTGGCCGGGCACCTCAGTTTATACTGCAGCCCCCACAAATATGGATGGATGGACATACATCAGCCCGAGAGGGTTCATGTACTGGGAGGGGGTCAGGAGCTGAGGCTCAACATGAACTGAAGGATTATTTTGAACTGTGACTCATGCAGAGCTGCTGTGGTGAAGTCCCAGAATACAAATACAGGGCTGAACAAAGGTCATGTTTCAGTTAACCTGTTTCAGTTAACCTGACCTGCAGACCAGCTGAGCGTAGTTTAAAATTTTTCATCAGTTTATATCACAGCCATGCAGATATTTTTATATTTTCCATCCTGTTAGGACGCGTTTCTGGTTGTTTTTAGTGCATTTAAGTTTAGTTGTAGTTTTGTGAAGGACGCTGAAATACAAACCTTGTGGAAATCATCAAACTGCACCGAGGCGACGGCTCCTCGGATCCGCGAGGCGATGGCTTTGCAGGCGTCTCCCACAAAGTCGGGAACTGAGAACAGAGCTGCAGCGTCGGCATTGTCGGTCCGAGCCTTCACCTCAAAGTGCCTGTGAGGAAGAGGAGGAGGGGCCGTGATCAAAGGAGGTAAAAGGTGTCTGCACTTGTTGGTGCATTAATTCGGAAATGTGTTTGTGATAATAAAGTGCATGTTCTCCACACTGCTGCATGCAGAGCTCCTTTACTGTAAACCATCCTCTCTTTGGATCTGTGGACCTGAGCGTGACAGTAAAACAGGTGACGGTGTGGTTACCAGTTGTAGGAGAGCTGCAGCTGCAGCCGGGCGTGGTCGGCCGTCTCGATGGTGATGATATCGGTGAAGAAGTCGGGCCCCAGCAGGAGGCAGACGGCCTTGATGACGTTGGCCCTCTTTGGTTTGTCTCCAGACAGCGACAGCATGGTGAACTGCTCGTCGGGTCCCAGCATCACCATCTCCGGTCCAAACACCACCCTGCAGACAAAACCACCATCACCACCAGTTCAGCTGATTTATTGAAGCTCAAACACCCCCTACAATATCAGGGCAGGCGGGCTCACCTGGCCTTCTTCTCTCTGTAATCGTAGACCTGCACAGCAGCGTTGTGGGGGATCCTGAAGGACACCACCCTGGTCTTCTCCCTCGGCAGGTTCAGTTCCTGGTTGTTACGGTCGGAGCGGCCGGCCAATGGGTCGATACGAGCACCCAGCAAGGCCTCGACGTTCGGAGGAAGCTCCTTCTCCCACAGCTCCTCGTCCTGAGTCAGCATGTAGGTGTGGCCGATCACTGCGCGCACCTGCAGGCCAGGTAACACGTTGCTACAGCGTTGACCATCAACAACAAAAATAACATAGAAACATGACAAAAGGAAAACCCTTGACCTCTGCACTGATGGGATCTGTGGCCCTGTGATTATGAGTCAGATTAGCATGTATACAAACAAATATCTATCTACTCCCACAGGAGTCGCCGCCTGTTGGCCAAAGGGAAGAATGCAGGTTCTATCGTGATGGGACTGGTCTCTTCCAGGATGGCTCCATCCACTGGGTGCACGGGCTCTCTGAATGGTTTAATGAGGATGCTGATAGTGGTTTGTCTCCTAAATACAGGGCGATGTAAAGCAGACTGAAGGGGCGGGGCTGGGAATGCTCACATAACTCCTACCTTTCCCGTTTTGATGTCCCTGACGTAGATGCCCTCGTTCTCATCCAGTGGGATGGCTTGGCGCCTCAGCAACACCTCCACGGTGGCGGGGGGGACGTACTCGATGGGGCCCCGCAGCATCCAGCGGTCTCCGGGGCGACGGAGGATGCCGCTTCTGCGAGAGCGTTTGGCTCTCTCCTGCGTCTCTTCCTCCTCCTCGGCCTCCTCTTCCTCCTGCTGGCAGAGAGAACGGGAGAGAGAGAGGAGGAGGACGGAGAGAAGGGTTAACGTGGTGATGCACTGGAGCGGTGGAGGAGAGGGAGGGGAAGGAGAACACAGGATCGGAGGAAGGTACTGAGTAAAACAAAGAGTGAATGAAAGATTAAAAAAAGGTGGGAGGTGAGATGGTGGGTGGTGTCAGGAGAGGACGGAGGGGTTTGGTGCAAAGGAAGGAGGAAAAGAAGAAGAGAGCGGGTTAATAAGGGCTCCCCAGGTATGAAGGGAAGGTGAAGGACAGAAACACCTGCAGGAACTCTGGAAAACTGACCTGCATTTGAACAGGTTCCTGCTGGAAGTTCAGTTTCCCTCATTTGTATTAGTGCCGAACACTCACAGAAAGAACAGGCCTCACGTTTAGTCCATGATTCTGTTAAGCTCTAAATCAGCGCTACTGGAAAATGCACTTCAATCAGATTTTATGGACAGTCCTCAAACACATTCAGACGAGCTACCCGTGAGGTAAGCTGCTGCACATTTGATAAGATAAAACAAACAACATTCAGCAGCAAGCCCAGGAGCTCCATCTGAGACTCTGCAGGCCTCAGTGAGCAGGTTAAAGGTTAAAGTTCATGACAGCACAGTCACATGTGAGGCCATCAGTCCCGCAGCTGAAGCCGGGACGATTGTTGTTGCACTGATGCACAGCAGACGTTCAGGTCTACCTCCAGCGCTCTGCTGGTGCTCCTCCGGATCGAGCCGGTACGTTTTGGCTCAGTAACGACCCAGAAACATTACCAAGATGGCTGCTGAGTGGCGAGGCCGCACCTGATCCCAGGAAGCAGGTCCAACAAACTGAGTTTAAAAATAAACTGAGTCGGTTAAACTCTGAGTTTCCTGTTCCAGAAACATCAATCAGCTGTAAGTTCACCCTGAGTGAAGCGTATGTGCCATCATCACCATGGTGACAGGTAAATAAAGAGCAGGCCTCCATTTAAATGGATGGAGGAACGTGAACAGGTGTCAGTGCCAAAAAAAAACAGGAGGGAAAACGACTCTTTTAAAAGTTTGAGATTTTTATGAAAAATGTCGTCTGGTGTCATTTAACAAACTCAAAGGTTCATCAGATGAAGCTGATTTTAATTTAATTATTTAGCTGCAGCCTGAGAGGAACAAAGTGCAGGAGACAGAAATGATGAAGCTGTGATTTTAGTTAATGCAGATTAATTCACTCTGACAGCCACTTTATGAAGGAGGAAATGAATGGGAGTGTCAGACAGGTGGTTCAGGTGCAGCAGGAGGGGAGGAGTCAGAGAGACACCTGCCAGCGAGCATGTTTACTTTACCCGGTAACTGATTCAGAGTTAACTCTTTCTGGGACATAAAACTGGAGTTTCTCTCACCTCAGGGTTAAACTCAGAGCTGTTAGCCAAACCTGCTCCTCCTGGAAGGACTAAAACAATACCACAAACCCTCAGTAAGTGCCACTGTAACAACATCAACACAATACATATTTCATATTGTGTCGTAACTCAAACTTTGTACCTGCTGGCACAAACAGCCAATTACACTTGTGGCCTCACCCTGTATTTTCTAGGACTGCTTTACACCGTATTTCACTCCCTGTTCTTTGAACTACCTGCAATAGAGCAAACATTGTAACCCCACCCCTCAGTGTTCTCACCCTTCAACCATAGAGACACACCTTTGACCTCCATACCAGCCTTTACAGACCTGCTCAATGTGACAGATGCTCTGTTTATTGAGGTTTATCAGGTTTGCTTTTCTAATCTCTCTCCTCTGATCAACTGGTTGCACAAGATGCTTTAGGAAACTCAGGCCATCTGTGTGGGTGCAACCTTAGTGTTACACCACCTCTTCAGGTCTTTACATTCCTGACTGCACAACTACAGAGAGAAGACGGCACACCAGCCAAATTGAGCTCAGGAGGGCAGGTCTAAACAAAACGATTTAATGTGGAAAGAGCTCATTTAACAGTGAAAGCACAAGCAGCAGATGCAGGACTAGATGAAGAGCAGCCTGCTGTATATACAGCGGCGTGGTGCTTTAGCAAAATGCATCACTGGGAAATGCCGGCTGTGGTTTAGTCAGTTGTACAAATTCCTATATTACCTAAACAGACTCAGACACAGGAAGTAATCCTGCGTCTCTCTCTGCTCACCTCCTGGGTGTCGTTAAAGGCCTCCACAGCTCGCAGCACCAGCCCCTCTTCCTCTGATAGCACGTACACGTCCTGGATGCCATTTTCAAGGTGCTCCCCGGGCTGCAGGAAAAACGAGCGCTCGCCCTGACCGGAGGAAGAAGAGGATAAATGATCAGGTCTGAGGAAGAGACGCACTGCGTTTGGGTTCACAAAGACTGGTTCTCCTCACCTTCACCACCCTCTTCTGACCCAGCTGAGGTTTCCCATCAGGCCCGACCGGGTCCAGGATCACGCAGTACTGCCTGCTGCTCAGCGTGGTCACGTCCACCACGCCCACCACCTCCTCTGCCACAGAGGGGATGTGCGCCTCCCTGTCAGCCATGGTGACCAGCCACTCCTCCCCCGTGCGACGATCCCGCCCGCCGGCGTCCTTGAAGGGCCGCAGGGCGCGAACATGCAGCGCTTTCTGGAGACGCAGACATGAGAAGATCATCACAGAACCAACGAGGAGCCGTTTGTCACAGTGCGAGCAGTCAGACAACAAACACCGGGGTTACCTTGTCAGTGAGGATGAAAGCATTGACGATGTCGATGACCTCTTCATGGGCGCCTGGAAGGTACGCGCCCACCTTACTGACCAGCCACTCCTCACCTGAACCACAGACACAGGTGAGACATTCAGGGGAAACATGACAGGAAGGTGGCAGAAATTCAAATTTTCATGGACACTGCCCAGCTGTTCTCGTAAAACAAAACAACTTTTATGAATCTGAGACCACGCAGTGGAAACAGGAAGTCCCCGCGAGCCTCAGGTTCAAACAAGGAAATACAAACGATGTGGTTTTATTAGCATTAACATTTTAGGACAGGTGGACACAGGGTTTGACAAACTGACCTGTTACCTGTATCCACCTTGGTTTATGTTCATGCTTTATTTATTATTACATTTGTCCTCAGATAATTTTTTATGTTTTTACAAAAGGTGCTCTTTAAATAAAGTTTTTCAGATTGATGTTCATCCCTGTGAGGACCACTCAGAGCTCTCGGTCACAGTTGTGGGCGGAGCTTCGTTACCTGTCACTCTGTTGACACCGCTCCGGTCTTTTCCCTCCTTGCGCGCTCTCAGCCTGATGGCCTGGTTCTCCCTGATCACCGTGGCCTTGATGGTCTCCAGCACGGCCACCTCCTTCCTGGGGATGTAGGTCCCTGAAACAAAGCACGTCTGAATGTTTCTGTCTCATATTTGCAGCTCTGAGAGACGCAGGTTTAAAAAATATCAGTGAACTCTTTGTTTTAATAATAAAGCAGGAAATACCTGGTCCTTCAAACAGCCACTCGTCTCCAGCCACATGTTTCTCTCCTCCCTCCTCATCAAAGTCCAGCAGCGCCTGCAGACGCAGCGCCGTGTCCGGGTACACGATCTGCAGCGGAGTCACGTCCTGCAGGGAAAACCGTACGTCAGGGATACAAATCAGTAACGAACCCTAACACCTTTATTTCTTTATGAGGTTACTTTAATGTTTTGACTTTAAAAAAGGTGTTTCTTCTTATTTGATCATTAAACTTGATCTTTTCTAATAAAAATCATATTTATTTTATTCCTGGGCTCTGATGGAGTAACTGTGCATGTTCAAAATCATCCTTATTTATCCTCCTCATCACACCTTTATGTTTCTTTATGTTTATGACCTCTGTATGTTTGTGTTTCATCTGATGGACAATAAAGTTTTAACTCCAGGAACAAAAAGGCTGCAGACCTGCTGGATCTCCTCTCCGGGGTACAGGGGGAACGGGTCCTGGGTCAGGCGGATCTCCAGGTCGGCGTGGCGGAGCTTGGCCTGGCCGGATTGGTCAAAGAGGACCTGGGCTTCGTCATCGCGGGCCACGGGGTTGGCGATCACACAGTAGTGACGAGGAGGCACCATGACCATACGTACTGGAGCAAAGAGCACTCTGGGAAAAAAAAAGGAAGAAGAAGAGTTTGACTTTATGAACCTTTTGTTTCTGTTTCCTGCCCGCTCGGCTCTTTGCTTTACTTTAGAAGTTTTGCAGCCTAAATGTCAAAGGTCATCCTGCTGAAACTGGAATTAGTCTGAGCGCAGGCTTCCCGACTCTGACCTCTCATTGTCCTGGCGGATGTAGGTGAGCGGTCCGATCTCCACGCGGGCGATGTTGGTGTTCTGGTCCAGGACGTGGATGTAGTGATGCGGAGGGATCCGGATGATCGACGCCTCCACCAGCCCCTCCACCTCCGGCCCACGGTTTCCAACCTTCTTAGACATGATGTCAGTGGATTACTGCGGACAACAGGAAAGACGGGGTGGGATTTTCAAAAGAAAAGCTGGTAGTTTTATTTTGAAAAACAAAACATGTAATAGGTCATTATTCCAGTGCACAGGTCAATCTGTTTCTGATCAATTTATCTGTCAGCATCTCCCAACTAATCAATTAAAGTGACCTGATGACTCTGGCATGGCGACGCCTCTGTGAGCGACCAGCATGACTGGGTGGTGCAAAGGTCGCATTGATAAAAGGCCGGACTGGTTTAGGGTGGGGACGTCACGTCCTGTCAGTTCTCATCACGCTCTCTTTTTTAATTTTGATTATCTGGTGATTTCCATAAAATCCACATCTATAAAGACTCTGGTGTCATGGAAACAGCCCTGCACCACAAACATGCAACCTCCACCCTCCCCCAAAAAACTAAAGAAATGTAAAAATCATCAAAAAGAGACAAAAATCACCACATGGATGCAAACACAATGAAGGGATGAGGAGCCTGAGTCAGGATATCAGCACAAACATTCAAATATAATGAGGTGGAGAAGAGGCGGAGCTGAAGGCTGTGATGAGCTGAGTGAAAGAATCTGATGAGACAAACAGAACAAAAGCAGCCGGCTCAGATCATCTGGATCAGGTCAGCTCCATCATCCTTTGAATAACATTTGCACACGATTTGCTTAAAGTCACATGACCTGAAAAACAAGCTGGAGTGAAAATCTTTGCGCAAACACCGTGATAACCAGTGGAACCCAAAGTGTGTGCGTGTGTGTCGGGGTTATAGGTCATGCTGAAAAACGCTGAGCATTTCTAATCAGCTGATCCCACATTCAGGTGTGTTTCTGCAGGCGGCTGCAAAGGTTCAAATGACTGTCAGAGGAAGTTCTCAGGCTGAAACCACCTCCTCCTCCTCCTCCTCAGGTAAACTTGGCACACAGGTCGATTATTTCTCTGTCGCAACAACGTTTCACTGCAATTAATCTGAAACTGCTGGAAAGCTGCAGGTTCAGCCACCAACAGCTGCTCAGCTTAAAACCAACAATAACCCCAAACGTGTGACTCACCCTGCAACTATGGGGGGGGGGGCAGCAGCAATCCCACGCACACGCACACACACACACGCACACGCACACACACACAGCAGGTCCTTTTATCTCCTAGCTGTCAGTCATTATTACCCAGCTACAAAGGAGCTTCATCCTCAGTTGGTATAATCTAAGGCTGCATTTCTCCTCCACCTTCAGCACACAAAACCACCTTAATGAGTGAATAATGACAGTAATTCATGAACATCTGCTGTTAGGAAACAACTTTTTAACCACATTTGCTAGAAATGAGTCCATCAGAGGGACAGCTCAGAGTCAGAGAGGCTGAGATGGTTTGGACACGTGCAGAGGAGGGAGCATGGATGGAGCTGCAGGAGGAGAAGACCTCAGAGGAGGTTCATGGATGCAGTGAAGGAGGACATGCAGAGAGCTGGAGTGAGAGAGGAGGATGCTGGGAGAGGGGGAGATGGAGGCAGAAGATCTGCTGTGGAGACCCCTAAAAGGAGCAGCTGAAAGAAGGAGGAGAAGAATAAAGAGGAGGAGGAGGAGCTAAACGTAGTAAAAAGTTACAGTTAGTCTCACTCAGACTACAGTCAGCACCTCCTGCAGCTCTTTTACATGGATCAGAGTATTTGTGGTATCTCGGGGTTTCCTGCTTCATTCTAAAAGCAGATTGTGGGATAAATTTCTCTGCAGCTTCTGTCAGTCCTGATGCTCCTGTTTCATCTTCAGAGCCTGTGCAGTAAAAGCCTCGCACGGAAAATGTGAATGCTTCTTGCAGCAGTTCAGACTGAGGGCGGAGTCTGTCTCCACTGTAACATGATAACCTGTCATGAAGCAGCCGCTCTGGACCTGCTCTGTGAGGTTAGTGCTGCGGCCCCCTCCAGGATCACAGCAGCTGCTGCTGCACAGTTAGGGAACTTCCTGGTGACAAACCTGGCAACCTGCTGCAATACAAACTCTACAAAATACTCTTTGTCAGCCTGGCTACAGTGCTGAAAAGAAACCTGGGCTTGTTCTTAATTTCTTCAATTAATGATGAACTCTACCAAAATACTCCGAATTTAAATCCCCGTGATTGTTAGACTGATATTCACTGAGGTATTTCCGTCATTACAGGCGGACAGAAGGCTGAAAAACACGATAAAGTTCAGACTCTAATAAATAAAGAGTTACTTCGCGGGTGTAAAATAAGCCGATTTAAAGGTCGGATAATATTTGTTCACAATCCATCTTCAGCTGTTTGACACGGAGCAGAAATCTGCTCTGACGCACGCGGAAGTTTGAGGTTTGGGAGCGGAGTCCGGCTCTTACCTCGTCCGGATGCAGGCAGCTCTGTTTCGGCTCTCACGGTCCAAACTGACGGCTGGAGGGGAAACCCACCGGGACTGAAGTCAGGACTGAACGACGCGACGGAGCCGCAGCCTGAAACCCGGAAACGCGCACCAGCAGTCACGTGGTTTACCGCCAGCCCTCCCTGCGACAGATTTCTGAGAGGTGAGTCAGCTGGTCCCAAACAAACAAACACGCCCAATAATAAATACATTATTTTTAATCACAATTTATTATGAATTCTCTGCTTTTGAAACTCAGAGCGCAAAGACAGAATTATAATTCATAGCTGATCATTTTGATTTGTTTTAATCTTTTTGACTCATAACTTTGACTCAATAATTGTTTTATTTTTAACTGATAATTTTTGTCCCAGTCTGTAACATAATAATAAAGTTTTTAAATTGGGTTTATTCATAATTTTTGGTTTGGATGTAATAAAACTAATTTAAACTCCAGAAAAATAAAGTTAAGATGTTAAAAACTTATTTTTTAAATTCAAATGTCGTTTTTTAAAACCTTGTTTCTAATAATCAGATGTAATGACCCAGCCTCAGCAGCTCATCCTTCAGAGGGTCAAAGTTCAGCTCCAGGTTATTTCTGCTAACAGATCATCACGCTCACTTCATGAGTTTCATGAGAAATGAAACCTTTCGTTTACTGTCTTTTCTTAAATCATCAAAAAAAAAAAAAAAACATCAGATGATTCATGGATGACTCTGTATTTATTAAAACCCTTCCTGTCTGCAGCTCTGACCTCATGTTTCTTCCATACTGTGGAAATTTTTTCTTGAGAGATTAACTCTGAAACCATTAAATTAAAGAAGAAAAGACCCTCTTTCAATTCTCAAGTTTCATGTATCAGGACATGATGGGGGGGGGGGGGGGGGGGGGTTACAGAGAGGAGCCAATATGGGAGAAATCTGCTCTCTCTTTCTAGTCCCTGTCAGTACTCTAGCTGCAGCATTTTGAATCAGCTGAAGGCTTTTCAGGGAGCTTTTAGGACCAAATTGGAGTCTATTAGATAAATATGATTCAAACCACTGCAGTGCAGTACCTTTAATACCTATAGTATGCTCTAATCTTTGTAATAAAATGTTATGGTCAACAGTATCAAAGCTGCACTGAGGTCCAACAGGACAAGAAGAGAGATGAGTCCACTGTCAGAGGCTCTAAGAAGATCATTGGTAACCTTCACTAATGCTGTTTCTGTACTGTGATGAATTCTGAAACCTGACTGAAACTCTTCAAATAAACCGTTCCTCTGCAGATGATCAGTTAGCTGTTTTACAACTACTCTTTCAAGAATCTTTGAGAGAAAAGGAAGGTTGGAGATTGGCCTATAATTAGCCAAGACAGCTGGGTCAGTGATGGCTTTTTAAGTAGGTGTGTGTGTGTGTGTGTATGTGTATATATACATATATATAAATAAACGGGGGGCGGGCAGCACAGCTGGAAGGTCTGGGTTCGAGTCCCCCGTGGCCTGAGCCTCTCTGTGTGGAGATTGGATGTTCTTCCAGTGTCTGTGTGGGTTTTCTGCAGGTACTCACCTGCAGAAAACCCACACAGACACTGGTTTCCTCCAAAGACATGCAGGTGCTGGGGTTAGGCTAATTTGTGATTCTAAAATAGGTGTGAATAGTTTTCTGTCTCTCTGTGTTAGCCCTGCAACAGGCTGGTGACCTGTACAGGTGTACCTCGCTCCATGACAGCTGGGATAGGCCTCAGCCCCCCCATCCTGACCCTGAACAGGAAGAGATGATGGATACTTGAAATGGTTTAAATGTATGAGCTTTTATGTCGAATGTGTCACTGTGTGGCCCATGTGACTAGCAGCAGCCAACCAGATTCTTTCTGTTCTAACTCAGAGTAATGCAGACTAGCAGGATTAACAGTTCAGGAGGAGCAGTGTTAAGAGTCTGCTCAGCCTTCTGCTCAATCCTTGAATGACCATGTATGCTACTGCTGTGAATATTATTGTAAATGTGAACTATTTTGTTGGTTAAACATGAACACTGAGACAATTGAGTCCTAACTTGGAATTTAATAGAAGTAGATATTAGATAAACAAACAAAATAAACCTTGAAACTATAAAACCAAACTAGATTTATTGATTACTGAGTTAACACAAGTAGATCAAAAGAACAAACTTGAACAGAAATTTCCAACAACTTAACTAATGTTAAGTTAAAATAATATATTTTGGCTTAAAAGAACTAAGAGATTTATACAACCTAGTATGTGGTCCAGTCACTGTAAAGACTGAGGTGTTACAGAAACAGATATGACACTAAGGTAAGTCAACATGTGCTTCTTTATTCTTTCAAATTTCTTATCAGAGGTGATAAAATACAGCACAGAGAATTAAAAATGATTATTTTGTCACTGAAACCATATAAAGTTATGAATGCATTTGTTATAGCTGTAAGCAAAAAAAAAACCCTCATCCAGTTTCCTGACACAACAAAATTAAAGATGACATCAATATAAGCAAAAATTATCCACATATGAACATTTAAAGCAGTCAGACTGCAGTAAAGTTTTAATTAGAAACTTTTTGTAGTCAACAAAACAAAGAAACCCTCCAGAGAGTCCGTCAGAAACTCTGGAGGGTTTCAAACGGCTCCAAATCATTTTAAGCCCTTTCAGTTTAAAAGGGATTCAGTCTCAAAATCGAGCTGACGGGTAAGATCGATGACTGACGGCTGAGGCTGGAAACACATAAAATGTTGTAACTACAGACCTGTTTGCTCACAGACACCTTCATCGGTAACACAGTCACTGGGAAGTTATCCCCACTGTAAATGTCTGGAAACATCCTCTCAGTGAAGGTGTGTGTGAAGGTGTGAATGTGTGTGTCAGTATCAATATCAGAGAACAACAGCTTCCCTCCGTCCCAGTCCAGAGTCACTCTGATCCTCCGGAGCTCCGTCCGTACTGGGAGAATGGAGACCGGAGCTGGTGGTGCCCATTCATAGTATTCACCATTTTGATAATAGATTTCCAAAAATCCAGACTGTATGTTTCCCTTCCTCTGACAGGACTCTGCTGACACACCCAGTGCCCACAGTGTACTGTCTCCAACCTCAACATCCCAGCTGTGAGTCCCTGAGTTGAAGCCCTCAGAGCCGAGGACAGAGTGGGCACGCTCAAACCTCTCTGGATTATCAGGAAGCTGCTGCCTCTCTCCTCCTCGTCGTCTCACACTGGTCAGATCTTCAGACAGGATGAGTTCTGGATGAGCAGTGTTTGGGTCCAGGATCACAGGAGAGTAGGAGACCATGTCCTTCATCTTGTTCCAGATGTTGAAGGTCAGGTTGCCCAGGTGTTTGGCCTGGTCTATCAGAGCTCCTGAGGGCAGCTGTGGATCATCCAGCAGGGGGCAGCGCTGGACTCTTTCCACTGCAGCCTTGTAGCTGTGCAGGAATGAGACGTCTTCAGCTCTCAGCTCCTCCTCTGTGGCTCTGACTGTGTGTGAAAGAGCTGCTATCTGTCTGCTCAGAGCCTCCATCTTCTCCTTCATCATCCCACTCTTCTGCTCCTCTTCCTCCCTCAGTGCAGCCAGCCTGGCCTTCTCTTCCTCTGCTAGAAACTGCTGAAGCTTCTTAAACTGCATTTTAAACTGCTCCTTAATCTGCCTCTCTGTGTGTCGGGCCTGGACCTTAATGTGTTCTGCTGTTTGATCAAACTTCACTTGAACTTCTTCACAAACCTTTAACTTCTTCTTTAAGGGCTCCAGAGTTTCCTGAAGCTTCTTCTTATGTTGTCGTGCAGCTTCATCGATGGGTCTGAATCTGTGGTTGGTGTGTTTTTGTGAGTCTCTGCAGACGACACACACTGGCTGCTGATGGTCCAGACAGAAGAGTTTGAGTTTCTCAGAGTGCAGACTGCAGAGATCCTCTGAAGCTCTCTGATCTCTCTGCTGTAAGAACCACTCACACAGATTCTTTAAAACCAGGTTACGAGGTGGATCTTCCCTTGAAGATCTTCTCATACAAATTGGACACTTGTGTGTTGGGTCTGCTCTCCACCAGCTCTTCAGACAGTCTCTACAGAAGCTGTGGCTACATGACAGAAGAACAGGATCTGTGAAGATGTTCTGACACACGGGACAGTGAAGATCCTCGTCTAATCTGGAAGCCATGGAGTTTGTGATTGAAGCTGGAAGCAGGAAGTACGGTCAGTCCTGGTTCTCCTCTCTCCGCTTCACTCAAACTTCCTCTGAGTCCTGATCTTTGGTCAAACTTACTTTCAGTGTGTGCAGCGTGTTGTTGTCTTCCACTTTTCTCTCCTGCAGCTGGACTCAGACTGGAGATGTATTTTATTCCAAAGTTCAGAAACTGACCTGTGACTGAGGACCAGCGGTCTAGGACTAACTGCAGGCTGCTGGAAGGCAGATAACAGGCAGCAGCTGTTGTTTAAAACCTGCTTAAAGGAACTGGAGTCACATGGTTTTACTACCCTTTCCCAATCAGAGTGAGTCAGTCAGTTCCTCGGGGACTTTTTGGTCAGAAACATTTAACTTTCATTTCATTGTAAACGTCTCGTCATGTGAAAGCACATCCTCTTTCAGTTCTAACGTTTTACGTATCAGGACATAATAAAAAAAGTCATCATTTCCTCAGTAGGTTCTAAAATTATTAGATTCCCCTGATTCAGCAGCAATAAGCTGCAGTGATGTTTCCTTTGTGACTTCATCAGTCTGTCACATCACTGTGGAGGAGTTTGGTCCACTCTCCTTCACAGCGTAACTTCAGCTCATTGAGGATTGCAGCATTCGTTCCTGCACAGCTCTCTGAAGGTCCCCCACAGCATTCAGTCAGGTTAGCCAAGATGGCTGCACACATGGACGCAGTGGCTCAAGGCTCCCTACTTCTTTGCGCTATTGTGTGTTTTTTGTCAATCTTAGTTGTGTATTCCGACGCATATATATCCTACAGTTTTCAAGACCTGATAGACATCCGACTCAAGGACACCTCCACCGAAGTAACGAGTGCTTTCACACGGATGCACAACATCCCCGTGGAGATAGCCAGACCAACGGGAGCTCCGTTTGTTTTCGGCCCTGGCAGGTGGCGGAGGCGGCACAGGGAGAGGAAGCAAAAGCGGGGATGCAGAGCGGGGTTGCTAACTCGGCTACGTAAACAACCCCACAAACATCCGCTACCATCCCTGCTCCTCACTAATGCCAGATCCCTCGCAAACAAAATGGATGAGTTACAGTCACTGATTTCCTACAACTGCCTCATTCGCAAGTGCTGTCTGTTGATTGTTATGGAATCCTGGCTACACCCGAAAAACCCAGATTCTACAGTGGAGCTGGCTAGCTGGACCATTCACTGCCAGGACCGAAACAAAGCCTCTGGTAAGAGCAGAGGAGGGGGTCTATGCGTTTATGTGCTTGAAGACTGGTGCTCAAACAGCAGAATAATAGACAGCCAATGCTCGCCAGATCTAGAGGCCATGTCTGTACAGTGCAGACTGTTCTATCTGCTTCGGGAGCTAACGGTAGTCATTATTACTGTGGTTTACATTCCCCCCGATGCAAACATTAGCTCAGCGCTAAGCCAGTTTCAACACACGATTAACAAACAACAGAGGGCCCATCCAGAAGGCGTCCACATAATCGCGGGGGACTTCAACCAAGCACACCTAAAAACTGTACTCCCTAAATTCCACCTGCATGTCAAGTGTCCAACTAGAGGGGAAAAGACACTTGATCATTTTTAAACCAACATCAAGCATGCTTATAGAGGGACTCCTGTAAGAATAGATAAGCGTTTAACTGTTTTTCTATGTAGCACAATGTGTTTATCATAAACATGTACATGACAATCAGATTGTAAAGACAAAACCCTCCAGTGAAGGAACGCAGGTAGCGCCTGTTTCCTGACGTCACACACACACACACACACACACACACGCACACACACACACACACACACACACACTCACATGACGCTAAAAAGAAAAGAGCCGGCAGGAAGAAGGAAGTCAGACTCTCTCTCAGACACACACACACGTGTGCTGGCTGATGGAGACTCTCCCTGCAGGTAAAAAGATCCTACGGGTTTCTGTGTCTTCCTTTATTTAACGGTGGTCTGAACCTAACATTTTAGTGGTCCTTCGATGCCGAGTGTGCAGTGAGGAGGTGTTTTCAACGACGACGGAGGGATGCTGGCAAGCCTGTCCAGACAGCCAGCTGCAATAGAGGCGCTGCACAAAGACCTGGGACGTGAAATTCGTTGCCAGGCCCGGCTTCATAGGTTTCTCCGCAGTCGCTGGGAACGCTTTCCTCGAGACCCAATCCACCGCGTGAAGACGACAGAAACCAGGTAGGACAAAATCGTAGAGTACTGAGTCGAACCGGGTCCGATTGCCAGGATAACTTTCTGGGAAAGTTGGCTTTCCAGGGAAAACTGTAGTCTACGTCCTCCGAACAGGGTTCGTGAGGGAAACCGGCCGGAGTAACTTTCAGGGAAAGTTAGCTTTTCAGGGAAAAGCGTAGAAAAATAAAGTATAAGACGGTACCGTAGGTGTTCTCGCCGAAAGGAGAAATTAAACTGGTAACTCTCGCCGGAAGGAGAGGTTTTAATTTGGCCTTAATTCGGAATTTTGGTGTTCTCGCCGTAAAGAGAAATTTAAAATAGGCACCATAAATACATGTATGTGTGTGTGTGAATGTGAGTGACTGAGAGAGTGAAAGCCGTCATTGAAGTGGAAGCAGCAGCATGAAGAAAAACCTCACGGTTTTCACCTTCATGGTCTGTTGAAGTACACAGTGAAGGGCGGATTTGGGTTTAGGTCTCAATAAAGACACGTGGTCTGTACGAGACAAAGCAAGGGGAGTAAAATGGGATTACAGACAGCAAACCGAGTAAGCCTGCCCTAGAAGGGGATTTAAAATATATGGAGAGATACTCTCCGGGCAACACAACATTTTGTAACAAATGGAAGAAAAAGTATGGTTTTAGTGGAGGGAATGTGAAGATTTGGTGGAGAAATTAAACATAAGTGTGGTAACAAAAGAAGGGAAAACAAACAGTGTGCATGCTGCTTTGTTGAGGCCTGAGGATGAGACTGTTAGGCCTTTTAGGGTGCAACCCCCACCTCAACCACCTCTTCCAGACCAACCACCTCCCCCGCAGCTACAGGGGGCAGTTGGTGGTTCACAGGTTTAGGAGGAGGGGGAGTTAGTGCAGTAATTAAATTTAACAGCAGGAAGGATGGGGCGACATCTAAGGATGATATCTATTTTTTTTTTAAAAACGGTAGCATTATTGAGTCATGGGCCTTGCCATGCCTCAACAGGGGGGTGTAAAAGAATATAAGGACATTGTGTTTCTGTGTAGAACGCAGAAGTCACCCCATGCCCCTCTGGGGGTATGGGGTGACTTCTCCTTACACGAGTAATAAACCATGTAAAGGAATCTTGTCTCTCTCATTTGATATATAAATTTCCATAACAATTTTGGTGATTGTTGGTAGGATCCAGTAAGTTCTTCCACAAAGAAGTGACGAGTCTCTGGCCAAGCTGAAGAAAAAAAAAAAAAAGCTTCAGTCCTCCTGCATTTGCAAATTACAGAGGAACTCGAATTTTCACTCTTTGCTGGACAGCTGCCTGGATTCAGCGACCCTGCCTTAGAGGCACGGCCGTAACACATATCGAGGGAGAAAGATTCCAAATAATTTAAAATAGGAATTGGGGTAAAAGATAAATTTGACAAAAAAAAGGTAAATTAAAATTGCATCTGTTACTGTCGGGGTCGAATAGACATTGGGAGTCTGCTTAAAAGGGTAACACCCATCGGCGAATGGGTGGCACGCAGACTGGGTCCCGTGTAAAAGAGGTTAAAGACAAATTGTGTTGTTTAACCTAAGGTGATTAAGCCTCCTTGAATGTGTCCTTTTTCTCTGTTTTCTTACACGTAGAAGAACCTGTGAGAGACGTCTCACTAGGAAAAAATGGAGATGGGAACGCAGGAGTAGAAAATTAATAGTTAAAGAACTCTGCGTAGAGCGCGATCTTAGTGGAGTTTTGAGCGGCAGAACAGCTGATGCCCTAATTAATGGAGTGGCAGTTTTGGGGCCACCTCCATTTGTTGTTACTTCTGATACCTCATCTCTCTATGCCCTTTTTAAAGGCAAATTTATAAGCGCTGAAAATCTCTGACCCAGATCTGGACTCCTGCCCTCCGATCAGACATCGTCCGGACCAGAATGATCGTCGGTAAACACGAGATCCACCACCTCCACCTCCTCATTGAGTCGCTGCTGCACCACAACCTGCAGACAAGCAGAACAGCTCCACCTCAGAAGAGCCCTCAACACGGCTCTCTCCTGTATGGAGACAGACCAGATAGGTCACTCAGAGCAGAGACCTGAAGTGTGACAGCCATCACACTGAACTGAGCATCATGTGCAACATGCGCAGGAGATGGTTAATGAGAAGAAGAAGAACCAGAAGAAAAAGGGACAAATAAGATGTTGACAGAGAACAGCAACATTGACTCGGTACTGTACCAACAACCTGATGATGATGATGATGATTCATCTGACTTATATAATTTAAGTTTGTAGCATTTACAGTCATAATGTATACCAATTTAAAAGAATATGTAATCTAACATTGAACAAATTTCTTTAGTGGCTGAAATAATCTTTAGTTTTATTCCTCCTTAATCACCAATGTGGTTCATTTCTGGATGGTTTTGGCTTTTTTTTTTTTTCCTTTTTCTGACCAGTGGAGCTCATTATATTCATTTTATCTTAAGGCAACACTTTGAATTTCTATGTTTGCCCTAAACCAAAAGAACTGGCCTTAATGTGAGGGCACTTTTCTGTTTGGCTGCATTGATAGAAGAGAATACATGAAGTGATGCCAGAGGAGGGTTTGTTTGTGTTTTCTGAAATCCACGTTGCTAACACTGGCAGTAATGTGTCCACAAGAAGCCGGGAACATTATTTATATGATGTAACCTTATGATTGTTGCACTGCAGCGCTTTGTGTCACTAGTGTAAGTCATGCAGATCTGTCCTCAGTTCACTTTTATCATCATAAAGGTGAATTTCACCTGAAACTGACTCCAGACTGTAAGAGTCCATGCTGTAATTTAATTTTTTTGTATTTATTGTTTAATGTGATGACTGAACTTGCACTAAGCTTGGGGTGGGTCAGATTTCAGGATTGTGTTTAAAATCAATCCCACATCAGTGTTGGTGAAATTCTGTTCATGGAAACATGTTTCTTTGTTTCCAGTGAATTTATGCATCGATGAGGCTGTTGAGAAAACAGCTGATCCTTTCAGTGAGACACTTGGCATTACTAAACTGATCTTTGTTATACTTTATTTTATAGAAAATGGCTGCTTTTTAAGGCAAATCCAGACTTTTGTCTTCTCAAAATAAACTCTGTATGCCTGAAGGCATCTGTGTTTGTCCTGCTTAATATTAAACCACAGAACAGCTATATTTGAATGTTTCATGTTAAACTCATAAATGTTTGTAACTGAAACTGCTTTATGGGACATTCCATGTAAAATCAACCAGTGTCTCCCACCTGACTGCTGCAGAAACTGCTGATATTTTGGGTACAACAACTTTGGTTATTTCACAAAGTTTACCTTCGTATTATGATTTTTTTGTTTGCCGGAGTTACAGGCCCTGGAAGTATGGAGAGAAAACTGACTCAAAATATCTGTGTGTCTGGAGTTGTAATTTTTTGTAAGTTGTAAATAACGTTTTGTGCGTAACTTCCGGTACTTGTAAATGTGTGTTCAAATACAAACACAAATAATAAGAAATTACGAATACAAAATAAAAGTATGCATATGTGACACCTACAAGTGTAAGCGTCACAATTGTAATTTGCTTAGAAGTTATTTGTGGAAAGGCCAATGCTAATGGTAGTATTATGTTGAATTTGAGGAGATGTAATTGTGTAGTTTCGCCACTAGGGGGAAATAGCGCGGGTGGTATTCGGTGCTGTGGGGCTTCCGGGCTTCAGACGAGGAAGAGCCTGCAGACCGAACGCAACTGATGTCTCCCGTCTCTATTTCTTTCTGTGTGAAACAGGTCAGTAATCTGAATTATTTCATCTCAGTACATGTTTACAAAGAGGCGATTGTGTTTAGATGCTCGTGATGTTTGTGTAATGTTGTAAGTTGTGTGTTCGAACATAGAAAAGAGACGTAAACTGTTTTCCGTCGACCGAAGGGAGAGCAGCCATCTTACCGGTGGGTAATGTTACGAAATGGTGAGGCTTTACAATGTGTGTTTCATTTTGTTATGGATGTTGCTCCGAGATATACCTCTTAAATACAAAGTATTGTTGTTGACTGTGTTTTTATATGATGATGTACTCTGTTTCTTTTGAGATTTTGATATAGATGTGTTTTAGTTGGAAAATATGGGTTTTCATATGTTTGGTTAGAAAAAAGTGTCGGCGAAAAAGGTAATAATAAGCAGGTAAATAGTGATGATATTATTACATGATAGGTTTTTGCAGCAGGATAGCTGTAGCATTTCGCTGTAGTAGCAGCGCACAAAAGAGACCCTGAATTATGGGGCAGTTATTTTGTATATTATATACAGTGGAACAAAAGATGTGAGTTTGTTTCAATATTGTAGTTTGTGTTTAGAGATATGTTAGATGATATTGTGAATGAGAAGGATGATTTAACGTTTTGTAAATAAAGAGACGAGGAAGAGCCTGCAGACCGAACGCAACTGATGTCTCCCGTCTCTATTTCTTTCTGTGTGAAACAGACCCCACCAGAGGTCTGTAACACATACAAACGGTTAAATACAAATACACGAATCACCTGATACGCACGGACAAAACGACAGTTATGCACAAATCAGGTTACGAGTTTTTTGAGACACATTTCACGCTTCCGGAGAGCTCCCAGATTCATGCATACACGGTGCGTTTAATGCTAGCGGAAAACTGGGTCAGCTGAGATTTGTTCGGAGTCTAGCGTTTTTGTTTTTTTCCCCTGAACTTATTTCACTCTATACTTGTGCCGAAGTGGCAAAGATGATTTTCTGTGGAAAATGGGATACCTCAGCACCCCTTAGTTATAACACATACACCTACATCTACTTTTTAATATTGTAAGATTGTTTATATATATGCATTTGTGAGCTGTACAAATGTAATTGCTTGGTTAAAAGAAACGACCTCTAGGTGGTGCAATGCTTCCCTGGCTGGGAAAACAGCCAGTCAAACTGAGAGGCATGAAGGAAGAGTAGGAGACAGTTATGGCGGGGCATCACAGTGGTCTACCCTCAGAAGTAAGTTAAAGTTAAAACCTGCACGATTTGCTATCCGATTATAATGAGTATTTTTAGATTTATTTTTAACCAAGTAACCAAGCATCAGGTGGTTCATGTTCTTGTATTTAATGGTTTGTATGCAAAAAGAGGAGCGAAAAATGTTAAAGAAGGAGCTTCGTTGTTGCATCATGATCTCCAAGGCTTCGAAGCTGCTTTCACGCTGCTACCTATTACACCCTCAAAGAGTCCTGAGTCAAAAAAGCAAAGATCAGCTGATATTTCACCTGGAGGAACCTCTAATGATGATATTCGGAAAGCTGTACTGGAGCTATCTGGTCGCTTCGCAGCTTTAGAGCAAAAAATTACCAAAAACACAGAAGTCATCACCAATGTCTGCGATCAGCTTAAAGCAGTGGAAATTTGTGTGCAAAAGAACGAAAGCAAGATAAAAGATGTACCAGAGCAGATGGTTAAAATCCAGCAAAGAAGTGATGAAGCCGAGCGCTACAGCAGATGATGGAACCTGCGGCTGTATGGGAAGAAGGAAACACCTGGGGAAAACATCAGACCAGAAATAATGAAGCTCTTCGCTGCGCTCGCACCAGAGGATAAAGAAAAGCTGGACTTTCTTGTCGACAGTGGCGGATCTAGGATTTTTCTGAGTAAGGGGCCATCAAGGGGCCACAGTATTCATAGAGGGGCCAAGTATTTGTGGTAGATGTATGGACCAACAAAAATTAAAGCCATTAAAGTTATGGTAAATCTTATCACCGTGAGGTGTAAGAATTCCATGAACTTATATGCTGTTTCACTAAATAACAATATCAGACATTTCATACATTACAGCATTAACTGTTGTTGCTCTCCCTAAATGATTTCTGACCTGATGAAAAGGGACTGGAGGTGTCCTGCTCCTGACCAGCCTCTGGTCTATTGTGTCCTGCTGCTCTCTGCCTCCTCTCACCCTGCACATCTTCAGCTGCAGACTCACTCTTTGGTCAAAAACTGCTGAATTCCCACCTGAGACCGACCCTTTCTTTTCATATTCTTCTCTATCACTGCCAAACATTATAGTTAATGTTAACACACAAATGCAAATTACAAAGAAGTACATGAATTAGTGAAATGCTAACATTCATGTGCAAACACAAGTAGGGCCTCAGTTAACATTACTCTTAAATAACTTTGCCTCTTAATTTAATGTTTATCAGACTTACGCTGTGACAGCTGTGAGTAAGAAGGGATTTATGACTTATCATTACCAACAAACTCCTCAAAATGTAGACTAGCATTGGTTGTCGGTTAAAAAACTTTCTCCGTGAGATCGTTCAAATCTTGTTTTGCTTCTGTAAGCTTTATTCATGCTGGACATTCCTATTTGGCTCATTAGCGCTACTGGTGTTTTGGCATGGAATTGCATCCACCTATAATTTGATCCTCGCTCTCGGACAAAGGAGAGATGAGTGACACGACAGGGGCAAAATTAAGCGGGCCAATCAGATTTCAGATGGGGCCAATGCCCCTGTGGCCCCGCCCCTAGAAGCGCCCCTTCTTTTGACACCCTACACAGGGTCGGTGTGCCCCGGGATAATTCAAATCGGCCTGTTATCATTCAGTTCACTATGCGAGCATTCAGAAACAAGATCTGGAGGATCTCCCGAGACAACAAAATACTTAAAGAGCAGAAGCTGCTGCTAAAAGAGGATCTGACACATGCTGACCGGATGGAAAGAAGTCGGTTATGGCCAATTGTGGAAAAAGCAAGGAAACAAGGAAAACAAGCCAGATTCAGAGGCCCTCATGCGTATGTGGAAGGGAAAAAAGTGACTAAATAAATGCAGGTTAACATCTATGCAACAATGGATGGCAGTGACAATACTTTCAGTCAGTATTTGAAATAGGTTTAAAATGCACTTAAAAGAAACTGGTACTTATAGTTGAGGATAAAGGTTCGTAAGTACTACTTTTTATTTATTTATTTTTTTCTTCTTCTTTAGTGTTTGTGTGTTATAGACGTCACTAATTTGTTGTTATGGCAAGTTTTAGCTTTAAGGTATTAAATTTATGTTCTCTTAATGTAAGAGGTCTACGGGAAAACACAAAAAGAAAGGCAGTTTTCATTTTCTGTAGGCGCTGTAATATGGACATTGTTTTTCTGCAAGAGACACATTCAAGCACAAATGATGAAAAGTTTTGGAAGTCACAATGTGGGGATTTCATATTTTTTTCCCATGGTTCAAATCATTCAGTGGGTACAGCAATATTGTTAAATAGATTTGATGGTAATATTCTGGAGTCTCTAGTGTCAAATGAGGGTCGCTGGATTCTGCTAGTTGTGAAGTTGGATAACTAACAGTTTATTATTGGAAATATTTATGGTCCAAATAATTCAACCCAGGCGAAGAATGTTTTCCAGGATTTCTCTCTAAAGATAGACGTTCTGAAAGCAAAATACAATGACTCTGTAATCATCATTGGCGGAGACTTTAATGATGTTTCAGATGATATCACCGACCGTCACCCTTCAAGGTTCACATCATCAGGTTTCAAATCTACTGAATTCCTGTGTGCAAAGTATCATCTTCTGGATGTGTGGAGATTTATGAACCCTGATACCACACAATATACATGGACCAGTTCTAGCAGAAGCTTTCAGTCACGTATAGACTTATGGCTGATGTCAACATATGGTTTACAATATGTCACTGATATTTCTCATTCTTATGCTCCATTATCAGATCATAAATTAATTAGTCTTAGATTAAAAGGAGTTAAGGAACAACCAAGTATTAGAGGCTATTGGAAACTTAACAATAATCTTTTGGATGATAGAAAATTTAAGGAACGTGTGTCTTTACTGGTTGAGGAAATTTTCAAAGAAACGGGGATGGACCCAATTCAAAAGTGGGAGTTTTTCAAATTTAAGGTTCGGGAAATGGCAATAAAGCGGTGTAAAGAAATAAAAAAGCAAAACTAATAAAATATATAGTTTACTCAATAAATTGGAGCCTCTAGTATCCAAGCCTGATCCATCTGAAAGTGAATTGAAAACTCTGCACATTCTTAAGGATGAGCTTGATAAAATGTATGTGAATTTAGCTAAAGGAGCGTTCATAAGGTCTCGAGCTAAATGGTTGGAAGAAGGAGAGAAATGCTCTAGTTATTTTTTTGCATTAGAAAAAAGAAACAGAAAAAGGAATAATATTGTGGCTCTTAACATTAAGGGTATAATACGCTCAGATCCTATTACGATTTCTCATTATACTACCTCATTTTATAGCGAGTTATATTCCTCAAAGTTTAACCAAGCTAAGTGTGATGCATTTATGAATCACATTAAGGTGTCTGCATCTCTGATATTGGAGGCCTTTAAAGGCGCGTGTGAGGCTGAACTTTCATCTTCAGATATCACAGAAGCTGTGCATTCAATGAGCTTAGGTAAGTCACCTGGTAGTGATGGTCTTACAGTAGAGATTTATCTCTGTTTTTGGGAATTAATCAGTGACCATCTCTTACTAATGTTCAAAGATTGTATAAGTAAGCAAGAAATGACTACAACCATGAAACAGGGTCTAATAACTCTGCTGCCCGAGGCTGATAAAGACCTTTTAAAAATAGAAAATTGGAGACCTATCTCACTCTTAAATACTGATTATAAAATTTTAGCTCTGGTGTACGCTAAACGATTGAAAAAGAATTTAGGAGAGATAATAAGTGAAAACCAAAATGGATTTCTTCCTAAGCGTCACATAAGCTCTAATATTAGGCTAGTGTTGGATTTAATAGATTATTCAGACTTTATAAACTCCAATGCTCTGATGATCTTCCTGGATTTTTATAAGGCATTTGACTTAATTGAACACTCCTTCATTTTGCAAACACTACAACTTTTAGGTTTTGGAGAATCATTTATTAATGTCATAAAAATGTTTTATAATGACATAAACAGCTCGATTATTTTATATCCACGGATGTCTGGAAGGTTTCCGATACTGAGGGGTGTACGACAGGGTTGCCCAATTTCGTGCTTTTTGTTTCTGATCATTGCTGAACTCTTATTCTTGAATATCTCCCACAACCCATATATGCATGGCTTAACAATTTTTAATAAAGAGGTTAAAATGGCTCAACTAGCGGATGACACAGTCTTATTTCTTAAAGATAAATCGCAGATACCAGGTGCTCTAGATGCAATTCAGAAATTTTCAGAGGCGTCAGGGCTCAAACAAAATGTTGACAAAAGTGAAATTTTATGTTTATATGATCCTGACGAATGCCATATGTTTAATATTCCGGTCAAACAAAGTGTTAAATTTTTAGGAATTCATATATCAAAAGATACAACTCTTATACAACAATTGAATCTACAATCAAAGATTAAAAAAATCAATCAATCCTTAGTATGTGGCTGCAAAGGGACATTTCTATTTTTGGAAGGGTGTTATTATCAAAAGCTGAAGGTGTATCGAGGTTTGTCTATCCTGCCCTTTCCCTTTACATTAATGACGGTCTATGCAAAGAAATTAACAGTTTATTTGTAAACTTCTTTTGGAAGAATAAATATCATCATTTAAAAAAGAATATACTTTATATGGAAAAAGCAAAGGGGGGTTAGAACTTTTAAATTTCTTCCACCTAAACAACACCGTCAAAGTCAAATGGATTAAAAAATGTTTCGAGTTACCAGAAACTTTTTGGAATTTTATTCCACACAATATATTTAAAATGGTAGGGGGTTTAAGATTTTTGCTAAGTTGCAACTTTATTGTTTCTAAGTTACCAGTAAAACTTTCAAAGTTTTACCAGCAAGCTTTACTTTCATGGAAATTGTGTCATACACACAATTTTTCCCCACACAAAGAAATATTGTGGAATAATGGTAATATCACTACCAGCAACAAAAGCTTATATAAAAAAAAATTGGATTGATAGAGGTATTATCTTTGTTGCAGAATTACTTGATGAAAGTGGTAACCTTTATAGCTATGACAGTTTTCTGAAAACTAAGTGTTTTCCACTGAAATATAAAGAGTTTGCCACAGTAGTGAAAGCCATTCCTTCAGGAATATTCAATTCAATTCAATTCAATTTTATTTATATAGCGCCAAATCACAACAAACAGTCGCCTCAAGGCACTTTGTATTGTGGGTAAAGACCCTACAATAATACAGAGAAAACCCAACAGTCAAAACGACCCCCTATGAGCAGCACTTGGTGACAGTGGGAAGGAAAAACTCCCTTTTAACAGGAAGAAACCTCCAGCAGAACCAGGCTCAGGGAGGGGGGGTCATCTGCCGCGACCGGTTGGGCTGAGGGGAGAGAAAAGACATGCTGTGGAAGAGAGCCAGAGATTAATATCAATTAATGATTAAATGCAGAGTGGAGTATAAACAAAGTAAATAAGGTGAATGAGAAGAAACAGTGCATTATGGGAACCCCCCAGCAGCCTAGGCCTATAGCAGCATAACTAAGGGATGGTTCAGGGTCACCTGATCCAGCCCTAACTATAAGCTTGATCAAAAAAGAAAGTTTTAAGCCTAATCTTAAAAATAGAGAGGCTGTCTGTCTCCTGAAACCAAGCTGGGAGCTGGTTCCACAGAAGAGGCGCCTGAAAGCTGAAGGCTCTGCCTCCCATTCTACTCTTAAGTATCCTAGGAACCACAAGGAAGCCAGCAGTCTGAGAGCGAAGTGCTCTGTTGGGGTGATATGGGACTATGAGGTCTTTGAGATAAGATGGGGCCTGATTATTCAAGACCTTGTATGTGAGGAGAAGGATTTTAAATTCTATTCTAGATTTAACAGGGAGCCAATGAAGAGAAGCCAATATGGGAGAAATCTGCTCTCTCTTTCTAGTCCCTGTCAGTACTCTAGCTGCAGCATTTTGGATCAGCTGAAGGCTTTTCAGGGAGCTTTTAGGACAGTCTGATAATAATGAATTACAATAGTCCAGCCTAGAAGTAATAAATGCATGAATTAGCTTTTCAGCATCACTCTTAGAAAGGATGTTTCTAATTTTAGAAATATTGCGCAAATGCAAAAAAGTGGTCCTACGTATTTGTTTAATATGTGCATTGAAGGACATATCCTGGTCAAAAATGGCTCCAAGATTTCTCACAGTGTTACTGGAGGCCAAAGTAATGCCATCCAGAGTAAGTATCTGGTTTGACACCATGTTTCTAAGATTTGTGGGGCCGAGTACAAGAACCTCAGTTTGATCTGAATTGAGAAGCAGGAAATTAGAGGTCATCCAGGCCTTAATGTCTTTAAGACATTCCTGAGTATCATCTGCATAACAATGAAAATTGATGCAGTGCTTTCTAATAATACTGCCTAAGGGAAGCATGTATAATGTAAATAGAATTGGTCCTAGCACAGAACCCTGTGGAACTCCATAATTAACCTTAGTGTGTGAAGAAGACTCCCCATTTACATGAACAAATTGGAGTCTATGAGATAAATATGATTCAAACCACTGCAGTGCAGTACCTTTAATACCTATAGTATGCTCTAATCTCTGTAATAAAATGTAATGGTCAACAGTATCAAAGCTGCACTGAGGTCCAACAGGACAAGCACAGAGATGAGTCCACTGTCAGAGGCTCTAAGAAGATCATTTGTAACCTTCACTAATGCTGTTTCTGTACTGTGATGAATTCTGAAACCTGACTGAAACTCTTCAAATAAACCGTTCCTCTGGGTCAAGTGATGGCTTTTTAAGTAGAGGTTTAATTACAGACCACCTTGAAGGCCTGTGGTACATAGCCAACTAATAAAGACAGATCGATCATTTTCAATAATTGGAAAGACTTCTTTGAACAGTCTAGTAGGAATGGGATCTAATAAACATGTTGCTGGTTTGGAGGAAGTAACTATTGAAGTTAACGCTGAAAGATCAACTGGAGCCAAAGAGTCTAAACAAATACCAGCAGTGCTGAAAGCAGCCAAACATGAAGAATAATCTTTGAGATTATACCACGGAGTCAGGCACTTCTGATTTGAAGCTTTCCTTTTCAGAGGAGCCACAGTATCCAAAGTTATACGCAGTGAGGATGTAAAACTATTGACGAGATAATCGACCTCACTGGGAGCAGAGTTTAGGTAGCTGCTCTGCACTGTGTTGGCACTGAAGAGCATAACAATGAAGGAATTAGATCCTTAAACTTAGTTACAGCACTTTCAGAAAGACTTCTACTGTAATAAAACTTATTCCCCACTGCTGTGTAATCCATTAAAGTAAATGTAAATGTTACTAAGAAATGATCAGACAGACTGTAACCAGGTTTCTGTAAGGCAGAATAAATCAATATGATGATCAATTATTAAATCATTTACTAATAGGGACTTGGAAGAGAGAGCCCTAATGTTTAATAATCCACATTTAATTGTTTTATTCTTTGGTGCAGTTGATGAAGCTATATTATTTATTGTTTTTGAATTTTTATGCTTAAATAGTTTTTTGCTGATTTTAGCTTTGTTTTCTGGTGGTCTGGGAGCAGGCACCGACTCTATGGGGATGGGGTTTTGGGGGGGATGGCAGGAGGAGAGGTAACTATGCCATCACTGCTGAGAACCTACACAGACAAAACCATATTACAGCATGAAAGAGAAATTATGACAAAAAAAATCACATAAAAACACAAAAATGACGCAAATTCAAACATGATACACAATTATGATACAATCCAGAGAACAAACAAAGTCTAACTTCTCATCAGCTCAGAGAATTTCTTGATTAAAATGTATGAACACTGAAACCATTAAGACTAAATTAGTTCAAAATGGAAACTATTTTGAATTTTTTTAAAATACCAAAAACCAAGGAAACTATTGATCCAATCCAAACACATCCTCACATTTCAAACTCCCCCAAATCATTTTACTGTTTACGATCTTTAATTTTCTTAAAAGAGGGACGGTTTTTAATACGTGGTTTCCTGAAACTAACAGTTTGTTTGCTCACAGACACCTCCACTGGTAACACCTTCACTGGGAAGTGATCACCGCTGAAAATGTCCAGAAACATCCTCTCAGTGAAGGTGTGTGTGAAGGTGTGAACGTGTGTGTCAGTATCAATATCAGAGAACAACAGCTTCCCTCCGTCCCAGTCCAGAGTCACTCTGATCCTCCGGAGCTTCGTCCGTACTGGGAGAACAGAAGCTGGAGCTGGTGGTGCCCATTCATAGTATTTATTATCTTTATAAAAGATTTCCAAAAATCCAGATGGAATGTTTCCTTTCCTCTTAATAGACTCTGCTGACACACTCAATGCCCACAGTGTACTGTCTCCAACCTCAACATCCCAGCTGTGAGTCCCTGAGTTGAAGCCCTCAGAGCCGAGGACCGAGCGGGTACACTCAAACCTCTCTGGATTATCAGGAAGCTGCTGCCTCTCTCCTCCTCGTCGTCTCACACTGGTCAGATCTTCAGACAGGATGAGTCCTGGATGAGCAGTGTTCGGGTCCAGGATCACAGGAGAGTAGGAGACCATGTCCTTCATCTTGTTCCAGATGTTGAAGGTCAGGTTGCCCAGGTGTTTGGCCTGGTCTATCAGAGCTCCTGAGGGCAGCTGTGGATCATCCAGCAGGGGGCAGCGCTGGACTCTTTCCACTGCAGCCTTGTAGCTGTGCAGGAATGAGACGTCTTCAGCTCTCAGCTCCTCCTCTGTGGCTCTGACTGTGTGTGAAAGAGCTGCTATCTGTCTGCTCAGAGCCTCCATCTTCTCCTTCATCCTCCCACTCTTCTGCTCCTCTTCCTCCCTCAGTGCAGCCAGCCTGGCCTTCTCTTCCTCTGCTAGAAACTGCTGAAGCTTCTTAAACTGCTCCTTAATCTGCCTCTCTGTGTGTCGGGCCTGGACCTTAATGTGTTCTGCTGTTTGATCAAACTTCACTTGAACTTCTTCATAAACCTTTAACTTCTTCTTTAAGGGCTCCAGAGTTTCCTGAAGCTCCTTCTTATGTTGTCGTGCAGCTTCATCGATGGGTCTGAATCTGTGGTTGGTGTGTTTTTGGGAGTCTTTGCAGACGACACACACTGGCTGCTGATGGTCCAGACAGAAGAGTTTGAGTTCCTCAGAGTGCAGACTGCAGAGATCCTCTGAAGCTCTCTGATCTCTCTGCTGTAAGAACGACTCACACAGGTTCTTTAAAACCAGGTTACGAGGTGGATCTTCCCTTGAAGATCTTCTTGTACAAACTGGACACTTCTGTGTTGGGTCTGCTCTCCACCAGCTCTTCAGACAGTCTCTACAGAAGCTGTGGCTACATGACAGAAGAACAGGATCTGTGAAGATGTTCTGACACATGGGACAGTGAAGATCCTCGTCTAATCTGGAAGCCATGGAGTTTGTGATTGAAGCTGGAAGCAGGAAGTACATTCAGTCCTGGTTCTCCTCCCTCCGCTTCACTCAAACTTCCTCTGAGTCCTGATCTTTGGTCAAACTTACTTTCAGTGTGTGCAGCGTGTTGTTGTCTTCCACTTTTCTCTCCTGCAGCTGGACTCACTCAGAGAAAGCTGGTAGTTTGGTCTGATGGTCTGAGTGTCTGTAGGAAGAATAATGAAATATTTCCTGGTTTCTTTCTGGTAAGTCAGGTGAGGGGCGGGGCTTTGTCAGACCTCTTCAGGTAGCAGTTCAGAAGCCAAAGTGCTAATTGTTGGAAAACAGGTTTGTCCACATTTCATCAGGACAGTCACACCTTAATGACACTTGAACATTGAGCCCACACTGTGTACTGTGGGGATAAAGTGCTGCTGTTCTCAACTGGGAACATTTTTGGAGAGTGGAAGGAAAAGTCTGTGGATCTCCTCACTGCAGCTGCAGTCACATGACTGTGGAGGATTAAGGTCCACTCTCCTCCACAGCGTACCTTCAGCTCAGTGAGGTTTGCAGCATTCATTCCTGCACAGCTCTCTGAAGGCCCCCCCACAGCACAGCGTCAGGTGTGCTTCCAGAATACTTTGGTATCCAGAGGAGTTCATGGTTCACTCAAGCCGCTTTTTGATTGAGGGGGTGCTGTTGCAAGTGTTTGAACGGTTCAGCATTTTTTCCACTGCAAACTCACTCAGTGCTCATCTGAAAAAAGGGTTCAACTCCAGAAGTGCAAGCTAGCTGGTCTGGAACCAAGGACGTGTGGCGAAAGCAGCAGAAGGGCGTGTCTTGCTCGTAATCGCTGTCTGTGTTAACCTCTGTGCTGCAAACAGATGCTACAGTAGTTTTTGTTTGCACCATAAAATATGTTCCCACAGGGTTCACACAGGTGCTGTAAATCCTGGAAAATGCTTGAATTTAAACATTATCAATTCAAGGTTTGCTTGAAATTGTAACCATTTTTGTTTTTAATAAAAAATAACTGATTGAATAGTTCGCTAATGAAACTGAGAAAGAAAGAGTCGTAAAGTCTAAAATGAAAATTTCTCCGTCTGTCAGTCTGTTACCCTGCCCCTCCCCCAACAACAGAGTCGCTGTTTTATTGAGTGTTTGCTGGAAAACTGCAAATTCCAATTATGGATAAGACAAATATGGAATTATATTTAAGTCAGAACTCACATGCGAAAAAAAATAAAACATAATCAGCGGAAATAAGGTCATTCCGTGAGTGCAGGTATTCAGTGTTCATGAGCAAATTCAAAAACGTAGAACTCAGCATCCACACAACCATGGAGGCATCCACTCTCGTTCACTTGTACACCACTGCGCTGTTGCATGATCTGCAGCGATATGGCCTCCGATCTGGCAAATCAATTCAAAGGCCTCATTGAATTCTCTAAAGTGGGACATCATCGATTCACAGAAAGACTCTACTGATGATATTAGACAGGAACAAGCTGTGAGTGCGGCACAGTAGGTGTGGAAAGTAGCCAAAGCTGCCAGAGATAAATTCAACAAGTAAGTGGAAACATTGTTCCAAAAAGCTGAGTAAAAATGGAAACCGTATACAGTAAACCACAGAAAATGATGATTGGTTTTTACTCAGAAGGTATGTACATTAATTCTGCATGTTCCTGGTGTGTTTTGATCTATACTGCCCCTATATTTGTGTGTAATCATGTGAGTAGTGGCTGGCACTGTTGTCAACTTTTGTGTAAGAAAACTCGCTGTCAGCTGTCTCAAAAGTCTCTAGAAGCCACTAAAGGCCAAAACGAGGTCCAGGCGATGCCTTAGCGTACAAAGGGACTTTTTAAAAGGTATTATCTTTGCTTATTGCAGTAAATAGACTGTTGTGCACAGGATTTATGAGGAGCTTACATATAAAATAAAGAAATGATTTGTTTTGTAAATATATTTATGACTCTGCATTATTGTATCTGCATTATAATCAATCCAGTCCTTGTTGGCTACTCTTTATAGGACTGTCATGTTATATTTGTTGCAATTTCTGCAGCTCTGTCAGCAGATCTCTTGGGGTAAAAGACACTTTTAATGTCAATGATAATTTTTACTCTCATTAATAAAGAATATGTGAAAGTGTCATGATCCTAAATAAAGGACCTAAATAAAGATCCGCCTCTCATCACTCTTACCTGCTGTCTCCTGCATCCCGCTGTTAGGTCCTTACCTCCATACACAGCCATACAGCCTGGTCACGCACCGTGACAGAAAGTCACTTTGCCAAGAAGTGATTGCAGCTTCTACCTTGGACAGAAGTGTTGTTTCTCGCTCAAAATGACCTAATATCTTTCACCAGAGATACGTTTGACACGTTTCACAGATTTTAGGCCAAAAATTAATCTACAGCAATTTACAACCAAACATTTTTTTTTGGCAAATACCTGAAATCCCTTTATGGCAGGCGATCACTTTTTACAAGAACACCGGCATATCTCCAAAAGTCCCTGACAGGGCTGCAACTAATGATGCGTTTTAAACCATCCATCCATCCATCCATCCATCCTCTTCTGCTTATCCTGTTCAGGGTCGCGGGGAGGCTGGAGCCTATCCCAGCTATCACAGGGTGAGAGGCAGGGTACACCTGTACAGGTCGCCAGCCTACCACAGGGCTAACACAGAGGGGAAAAAAACAACCATTCACATTCACACCTATGGGCAATTTAGAGTGACCAATTAACCTAACCCCAGTAAGTGCATGTCCTTGGACTGTGGGAGGAAACCGGAGTACCCGGAGGAAACCCACGCAGATGCGTAGAGAACGTGTGAACTCCACACAGAGATGGTTGGTTTGGCTCCTCTATCTGTCAATGGCCATCCAGTCGACTGCCTGCAGTGCCTTGCTCTCGTCCTTGGTCTCTGTCCTCTCGTCTTGCCCCGTGGCCGGGACGACCCCCTGAACTGGGCCACCTCCCGTGTGGCTTTCCTGGGAGGCCTCCTGAACTGTTCTGGCTCCTGTTTTGCCTCGTTCTGTTTTTGGTTTATTTTGGACTGTTTTTTTCCAGCCTTGTGCTGCTGTCTTTCGTTACGTTCTTGGCTTGTTTTTGAGACTGCGTCGCCCTTTTTTTTTTTTGTTTTGGGCCCTCCTTCCTGGCCCCCTCCGCCCGCCCTGCCTGGGTTTTTTGGACTGTGCGGCTCTGTGCTGTTTTTTTTTTTGTTTGGCTTCGTGTCCTCCGTCCTGGTCCCCCACCGCCCTCCCTGGTCTGGCCTTTGTTTTGGCTTGGGCCGTCTGGAGCCGGCCTATGAGGGGGGGGGTACTGTCATGATCCTGGGTCTTATGCCCAGCATTTTGTGTTTTCCTTATGATTTGGTGTTATGGTGTTTCTTAGTTTATTCATTTAGTGTCCCAGTTGTGTTGTGGTCCTTATTTGTTATTAATAGTGTTCCCTTTGTGGTACCCCTGTGTTTGTTTTATTCCTTTTCATGTCTCTGGTCTTCTGTGTATTGTGGTGTTACTTCCTGTGTAGTGTCAAGTCTGCATTTCGGTCTTCGCCTTGTTGTTTCCTGTTTTATTTTTTCAGTTCTTGTTCCTTGTGCTCTGTGTTTAGTTTTACTTCCCCTTCTCGTTTGTGTAATTAGTTTCAGCTGTGCCCTCACCTGTCGCCCGTTCCTTAATTACCTTGTGTATTTATAGTCTCAGTCTTCCCATTGTCCTTTGTCGGATTGTTGTTGTTTTGTGGCTGTCTGCTCTCTGGCTCCCTGTTTCCAGGATATTTCTAGTTTATTCCCAGTCTAGGTTTTCTCATCTGTTTGCCTCATCTTTTGGTTTCTGTTGCCACTGCACTTTTACCTAAATAAAGATCCGCCTCTCATCACTCTTACCTGCTGTCTCCTGCATCCCGCTGTTAGGTCCTTACCTCCATACACAGCCATACAGCCTGGTCACGCACCGTGACAGTACAATCCGACCAGAATGGACCTAGCGGACTCTGATTTGCATGAGCGGCAGGAGCTCGCTCTTTATTACCTGCATGAGCGAGTGAGTTGGAAGCCCTGGCTCACCCCGGAATATGAGTCCCTGTTCCAGGGTACCCGCTTAGCCTTGGGAGGACCCAGGAGCAATGGAGGACCTCATCAGCGCTGCTCACCACTCTCTCCACCCCAGCAGCCTCGCCGTCATGCCCAAGCTTCTCCGCAACAACAGCTCTCTTTGATAGCTATGTTTCCTCCACCGGAACTATCGGAGATCAGAGTAGGCGGGTGTTTCCTCTCACCGTCACCCAAGAGTGATCCTTCTTCATCCTCACCGCAGCAACTGGACTTTCCGTGCGCTTCGCCACAGCGCACTTCACGACGGAGGAGACGTGGCTCTCAGCAGCGGACTCAACAGCATCCATCTGCAGACACACGGCGGCTTACGCGGCTCCAGTTTGCCAACGCGACGCCCCCAGTGCCGCCTTCTCCTTCGCCTGTTTCTCTGCCTGTAGAGATGGACACTCAGTCATCTGTATACTTGGTGAGTGAGACTGACATGATTTCGCGCACTTTTCCAGTTCAGGACAAGCTGGAGGGAAGACATTCTGTTGTGAATTCACCCACTGGAATTTTTTGTGACTTCATTCAACCTATGGATAATGATCCTCTATATTGTGTTTCTGAACCCATTAATAACAGCTCTCTGCACTGTGTTTCTGAGAAAATTTCATATTTCCCGGATGTGCCTGACACTGACCCTTCAATTCTAAACCCCTCAAAAGACTTTAGAAAGGACAGGATACACACCATAGACACCCTCTGCACTGAATGGTTAACTGCTCCTTGTGAGGAGTATAAGGTAGCTGTTGCATCCAGGTTACAAAGACTGATTTCTAGCCTCCCATGGCTGTTGGACTCATTACACGGACTGGTAAAAGAGTTCTTATTAAACACCTTGCACCTTCAGCCCCCCTCACTGCATGCAGCCCCAGAGACTGATGTGGCTCCCCCAGGTTTGTTAGACGCTGGGCACTTTGCACCTGTTTTTGACTCCAGGGTGGAGGAAGCCAGGCTCCAGCCTTCATTTCAGCCTGCCACTGCAGTCCCTCGTCACTTTTCAGAGCCTGCTGCTGCGGCACCTCCGCCACAGTTTTCAGCCTCCCCGCAGACAGCTCAGCCTCCAGCATCAGCTCACCCAGCTCTAGCTCCCTCTCAGCCTCCAGCGTCAGCTCACCCAGCTCTAGCTCCCTCTCAGCCTCCAGCGTCAGCTCACCCAGCTCTAGCTCCCTCTCAGCCTCCAGCGTCAGCTCACCCAGCTCTAGCTCCCTCTCAGCCTCCAGCGTCAGCTCACCCAGCTCTAGCTCCCTCTCAGCCTCCAGCGTCAGCTCACCCAGCCTCTGCTCAGTCCCAGTCAGCTGTAGCTCCAGCGTCAGCTCACCCAGCCTCCACTCAGTCCCAGTCAGCTTCCACATCTCAGTTAGGTTCCCAGTCAGGTTCCTTGTCAGTCTCAGCAGGTTCCCTGTCTCAGCCCCAGTCTTTTCAGTCAGCGCCAGTAGCCCTGCCTCGCACTCAGTCAGCTCCTGTTCCCTCTGTAGTTTTAGGCCCCTTAGCTTCCCCAGTGTCAGCTTCCACGCACTCACCATCACCTGCACCTAGGCTATCTCCCAGGCAGCCCCAGCTGCTCAGTAAAGCAGCTGTGTGCCCTGCACTGCAGTCCCAGCCAGCGCACCCAGAGCCAGAGAGTCCCGCACTGAGGCCCGAGCGTCCTGCTCAGCCCGAGCGTCCCGCTCAGCCCGAGCGCCCCGAGCCGGAGGGTCCCGCGACAGAGCCCATGCGTTCTGTTCGGCCCAAGTGTCCTGAGTCTTCCAAGTTTCCCGCTCAGCCTGAGCGTTCCGAGTCTTCCAAGCGTTCCGAGTCTTCCAAGCGTTCCGAGTCTTCCAAGCGTTCCGAGTCTTCCACCAGCCAGAGCTCTGGAGAGTCTAGCCCAGCCAAAGCTCTGGAGAATTCCCGCCTGCCACGCGGCCGTCCGCCCGAGGTCATCCGTCTCCGCCGCTTGCCACGCGGCCGCCCACCAGACCACTTCTGCCTCTGCGGGTGTTCCCCTGCTAATTGGTTTGGCTCCTCTATCTGTCAATGGCCATCCAGTCGACTGCCTGCAGTGCCTTGCTCTCGTCCTTGGTCTCTGTCCTCTCGTCTTGCCCCGTGGCCGGGACGACCCCCTGAACTGGGCCACCTCCCGTGTGGCTTTCCTGGGAGGCCTCCTGAACTGTTCTGGCTCCTGTTTTGCCTCGTTCTGTTTTTGGTTTATTTTGGACTGTTTTTTTCCAGCCTTGTGCTGCTGTCTTTCGTTACGTTCTTGGCTTGTTTTTGAGACTGCGTCGCCCTTTTTTTTTTTTGTTTTGGGCCCTCCTTCCTGGCCCCCTCCGCCCGCCCTGCCTGGGTTTTTTGGACTGTGCGGCTCTGTGCTGTTTTTTTTTTTTGTTTGGCTTCGTGTCCTCCGTCCTGGTCCCCCACCGCCCTCCCTGGTCTGGCCTTTGTTTTGGCTTGGGCCGTCTGGAGCCGGCCTATGAGGGGGGGGGTACTGTCATGATCCTGGGTCTTATGCCCAGCATTTTGTGTTTTCCTTATGATTTGGTGTTATGGTGTTTCTTAGTTTATTCATTTAGTGTCCCAGTTGTGTTGTGGTCCTTATTTGTTATTAATAGTGTTCCCTTTGTGGTACCCCTGTGTTTGTTTTATTCCTTTTCATGTCTCTGGTCTTCTGTGTATTGTGGTGTTACTTCCTGTGTAGTGTCAAGTCTGCATTTCGGTCTTCGCCTTGTTGTTTCCTGTTTTATTTTTTCAGTTCTTGTTCCTTGTGCTCTGTGTTTAGTTTTACTTCCCCTTCTCGTTTGTGTAATTAGTTTCAGCTGTGCCCTCACCTGTCGCCCGTTCCTTAATTACCTTGTGTATTTATAGTCTCAGTCTTCCCATTGTCCTTTGTCGGATTGTTGTTGTTTTGCGGCTGTGTCTGCTCTCTGGCTCCCTGTTTCCAGGATATTTCTAGTTTATTCCCAGTCTAGGTTTTCTCATCTGTTTGCCTCATCTTTTGGTTTCTGTTGCCACTGCACTTTTACCTAAATAAAGATCCGCCTCTCATCACTCTTACCTGCTGTCTCCTGCATCCCGCTGTTAGGTCCTTACCTCCATACACAGCCATACAGCCTGGTCACGCACCGTGACAGAAAGTCACTTTGCCAAGAAGTGATTGCAGCTTCTACCTTGGACAGAAGTGTTGTTTCTCGCTCAAAATGACCTAATATCTTTCACCAGAGATACGTTTGACACGTTTCACAGATTTTAGGCCAAAAATTAATCTACAGCAATTTACAACCAAACATTTTTTTTTGGCAAATACCTGAAATCCCTTTATGGCAGGCGATCACTTTTTACAAGAACACCGGCATATCTCCAAAAGTCCCTGACAGGGCTGCAACTAATGATGCGTTTTAAACCATCCATCCATCCATCCATCCATCCTCTTCTGCTTATCCTGTTCAGGGTCGCGGGGAGGCTGGAGCCTATCCCAGCTATCACAGGGTGAGAGGCAGGGTACACCTGTACAGGTCGCCAGCCTACCACAGGGCTAACACAGAGGGGAAAAAAACAACCATTCACATTCACACCTATGGGCAATTTAGAGTGACCAATTAACCTAACCCCAGTAAGTGCATGTCCTTGGACTGTGGGAGGAAACCGGAGTACCCAGAGGAAACCCACGCAGATGCGTAGAGAACGTGTGAACTCCACACAGAGAGAGGCCTGGGCCAAGGTGGAATTGAATCCAGACCTTTTAGATGTCATTCCAGCTGTGAGGCAGCAGTGCTAACCACCACACCACCGTGCTCACAATTGCAGTGGAAGGAAAGTTCTGCTTTGCAATGCTCCCACCCCTTTGACAGTCTGTCTCCATTTTCTTTCATTTTCTTCACCCTCCTCTCTGTTCCACCATTGTTCACAGTACTTTCTTCTTCATGAGTATTGGTGTTGTTGGCAAACAATGGAGGCAGTCCTGCCCTGATATCTTCCTGTGGTGTATTGCAGTTGAATATGACGCTTCGACATCAAAATTCCACGTTGACAAATTTTTGTAGTCAACGTCATCGATTACATCGACAAATCATTGCAGCCTTAGTCCCTGATGACACCGGAAAAAGTTGCTAAGTTTAGTGACTAAGTCACTAAGTTGGGAGCACTGGTGGCCAGTGTTGCCAAAAAGTGATTGCAGCTTCTACCATGTGGCAGGAACGTTCTTTATGATGCAAAATGAATTGATATCATTCATGAGAGATAATATTTGAGATGTGCTTGATCGATCATAGGTCAACAAGTAATTTACAGCAATATAAATACCAGCAATAATTTATTGGGCAAATAATGGAAATCACGTTTTGGCAAAATCCAGCTATTCAGATGACAAATCGCTCAACTGCCACTGTGTATAGTGTGGCGGGGTGTACATGTAGTGCAGTACAATGTTTTAATAGATATGAAAGAGTGTATTTGACACTAAGATTTCCAGAAATTTTCAAAACCAGGATGTCTTTTTAATACTTTTACATTAAAATACCAAAGAACCAGTTGAAATTAAATGTCATGAATAAAGATCAATATTTTGTTTGGGGGAGACGGGTCTGAAAAAGAGTATTCTTAATGCGATTTGTAAAATGTTGATAATCGTGAATGACCCATTAATGTGCTGGGAAATCTTGAAAATTGACATTGAAAGTGCTTAAAAAGTACAGAAGTACCTTGACATACGAGTTTAATTCGTTCTGTGACTTGTGGCTTGTAACTTAAGTTGATCGTATGTCAAATCAAATTTTCCCATAGAAATGAATTGAAATGTCATTAATCTGCCCCCCCCCCCCCCCCCCCCCCCCAAAACCACGACATTTTTTTTCGTTTATTAATAAAAAAATGCCTTTATAAAGAAATAATGTAGAAAAATAATACTGTATACAGTATAACAAAAGAGAATGTAAAGAAATAAACTGGTTTTAAGTGAAAGACAAAGATGTTGGTGGAGATGGAAGTGGAGGAGATCGCTAAACTTAATGCTCCTTTTTTCACTTCACTTGATCTTCTTCTCCTTCTTTTGCCTTTTTTGACACTCTCTTACCCTCACCAAGACAGCAACACGCACACCTCGCTCATGTTTTTCAATAATTTTATGCTTTATATCCATGGTCATCATCCTTTTCAGCACCAACCTTGGGCTTCGCTTCTTTGGACCCATGGTTTAAAAAAAGGAAATGTTCCAAAATAAATGCGGAAAATAATCAAACACATCAACAACCATCGACAAGAATGAGTGCACAGCAAGAGGGAAAAAAAAAAACCGAACGGAGCGCACAGATGGTGTATTTTCACTCGCTTGTAACTCAGATATTTGCTCGCAACATAAAGCAGAAATTCGACCAAGTGACCAATTTTATCCCAAAAAACTCATTAGTTGGGACACTCGTAAATCAAGGTACCACTGCACTTGAATTTGATCCTGGAGAAGCTGTAAAAACCCTGACAACAGCATGTTCTCCCACGTTTGTGCCCTTCGGCTTCTGTGTTCAGATAAGGACCGCCCAAACTCCTACATAAAGGAGCAGTTCACAGAAGCGCAGGCTCATTCTTAAGCATTTCACTGGTTCATTGAAACCGACAACAGCACCAGCACCTCGGCGATGGAAGTGTGGCATCAGTGACTGCAGGGAGCCCAGATCCTCCGCCCTCCTCCACCGTGCTGACAGCTGCTCTGAGGTGTTGGTGCTGATGTGCTGAGTTTGGTCTCCTCCAAATGTGCTGCTGTGCATGATGGACAAACATCTGCACTTTGGTCTGTTTGTTCCAGAAGTCTGGAGGTTGGTTCAGATGCAGCTTTGTAAACCTGAGCTGTGCAGCCATGTTCTTTTTGAGAGCAGAGGCTTTCTCCTGCAGCCAAACTTGTTCGGTCTGTTTGTATTTGTGCTCTCATGGCCTTTAACCTTTAACATGCTGCCTGAGGCCTGTAGAGTCTCAGATGGAGCTCTTGGGCTTGTTGTAGTTTTTATTTGTGTATGTTTTCCACTAGTGAATCATCTTTGTCACTGTGGAGCGATGGCCTTCAGATTGTTAGGAAATGACCTTTTAACCCTTCCCACATTGATGGGCATCAGCAGTGCTTCTCTGATCATCAGTTAATCAGCACATTTGATTAGCAGCACATGGCTGATACTGACTTCTTTGTTCCCATGTAAACAAGAGTGCACTCAGATTTTCTTGCACTGCTTTTGTATTTTTGTATTATTTAGTGTCAAACTAATATTGACATAGTGATATATGTTATGCTTCTTTCACTTTTGTATTTTTGTTTCTTTGTTTTTTGGCCATTGGGTGATATTCAGTTTGTAATAATGCAGCTCTCCTCAGTCTGAGTCCTCTGGATGTCACACAGTCCCAGCAGCTTCTATCAGACGAGTTCACCATCATAGTAAACCATACTGATTCTCAGCCTCCTCTCACTTATCTTAAAGGGAAACAGAGTTTACTTAGTGAGTTGATAACTAGCTTCATGTGAGCACTTAGCCTGTTTTGGAGTAAGTGAATCCTAGGAATGTTGAGCTCATAGCACAGGCATCTGGATTCACTCAGAGGAAGCTGATGGTTTGGTCTGAAAACAGGTTTATCCACACTTCATCAGGACATTTTCAGCTTTATGATGCTTAGAAATTGAACTCATTCAGCCCACACTGTGTACTGTGGAGTTAAAGTGCTGCTGTTATCATCTGGCAACAGTAGTAGTAATATATTGGTTTGTTTGTGCGTGCACATGGCTCTGACTCTGATCAGCACCACCACCCCCATTGCACATCAACAATGGGGGAAGTAGGCCATCAACAGAATGGCCTTGAACAGGAGTGGAAGAGGCACCCATTTAAAGCTGGGCAGAGTGCCGGATGATGAGACTTCATTAAAGAAAGGAGGCTGTTAGTTGAACCCCAACAGTGACAATAGCCTCTATTTCTGTTTGTGTCTCACTCAGTCACTGCTGCTGTGTCTGAGCAAGAAAATCTGATCTGTGCAAAACAGTTACACAATGCTGCAGGACATGACCGCACTCATGTATCATTCACTGACTTCTCTAAATCAGAAACACCTTCAAATACCAAGATTTTATCCTTCCACCTTGCTGCTAGACGTAAACATCTGCACTGTTTTTACACTGATAATAATTCACACCCGTAGACTGTTTGTGGCTGTTTTATTAAAAATCCCACTATTGTTACAGCACATATGAAACACAGCTACATCACAGCTGTAAATTTAGATCTAACATTTGTTTAACACTGCATACACAGCACAACAGTCAGACTGAAATGTGCAGACTGTAAACACACATGTACAAGTTGGCCCAGTGTTACCAGTGGGCCAAGTGGGAGAGTAGTGGGAGACCGTGTTAATTTCATTGACGAAATATTTTCATCATAGTTTTCATCAACGACCCTTTTTTTCATGAAAAAAAACGAGACAATAACTAAATAAAAACTACCTAAAAAGATAAAAACCATGACGAAATTAATTGACACTTTCGTCAACGAATGAAAACGAGACAAAAATGCTTGGTGGGGACTACATCCAGTCAGAACTGATTTAATTTTGTGGCAAGTTAAGAAAACATCCAATCAAATGCACAGTTGCACAAATTTGCTCTAAACCCGGGAAGACCAAACTAGCCTGTGATTGGTCGTTCCTTCCGATAGAACTAAGTTATGTAAACAATGTCAGCAGGGAGAAAGAGAAGAGCCGATGTATGGACACATTTGTGAGAAACAAAACGATGTGTAAACCATGTGGGCGACTATCTCGGGTAAAAACACGACAAATCTTAAACAGCATCTGCAAACCAGTCACCCAGATCTCCATGCAAAGGTCAGCATTTTAATGTCATGCAGGGTAAAGTGTTTTTCCCAGTTTGTGTTTAGAGAAAATCTCCACACCGCGGTGGATTAGCCTTTATAATCTTAGTCCTGAACACTGCCCTGTACCTTTCAGAGCGTCCTGCTGTAAAACGCTCGGATTATCTCAGTAAGGTGGTGTTAATGATCAGGTGTGTGGGAAGCAGGTGAAACACTAATGTTAATATTATTAATAATATTCCATAACTTTGAATAAATGTTTAATTTTGTGTAAGTGTGTATAATGACTAATTCAAGGGAACTGAAGAAAAAGGCATTTACATTTTACACCCTTTATATTTTAGACTAAATCGACTGTAGATTTAGTCGACTATATTTTTACGATAATTCAGATGACTAAAACTAGAATAAAACTAAAACCATTCAGATGGCATGCTGGGAAACCTTTGATTTGCAGGCAGAAATGCACTCCTTCTGTCTTAATGATGTTGGGTGCTATGAAAGGCTTGTGTGTGAGACCCTTAGGCTGTACCCATTTGCAGACACCGCTCTGGCTTGGTTGGGCTGCAGTGAGGTGCGGTGAGGTTTGTGACGGTGAGGCACTGACTCGTCTGGAGTCCGACGTTCACGTATAAGAACCATAAATAGAAGCTTATATTTCAATTTTAATTATGCTAATGATTAATTATGCTTTAATCAACTCCATACTGTTCAACAATGATGGCAAGAAAAACAAAATTATTTAATGTAAGGTCAAACTCCTTTTTTTGGGGGGGGGGTTCTCTCTTTTTAAATAAATAACATAAAATATGTATTATCTGACTTTTATTTGAAGATGAAGTCCATGCTCCTATCCTTCTCCCTATGGTGCAGCACTGCCCCCTATCGATGCGGCACGGTACTTCCTGCCTCCCCCTGTGTATTTTCACCGTGCATTTATGACCGATCATAAAGAATAAACATGTCACACACATTTATTCAGTATATTAGACAGACTGTGGAACATCAGCATGTGTAGCACATGTGTAATCAAACATGTATATTGGTGATATGAAGAGGGACAGCAATGGGCATGTGCCAACCGCCTGCTTCATTATTGTATGTGGCACAGCACCACCAGAGGTGAGCCACAGTACTGCACTGCCTCACCCCGCATTTCTTCCATGTGTTTGAACAGGTGATGCATAAATTCCATTAAAGTGTTGAAATAATTCAGAAAGTTTTATAAAACAGTTTTATAGAACATTCAAGTAGTCAAATGTATTTTCTCTTATCATTGTTAGTATTTTACTTGTCAAAATGACAGGGGAGGCACTGCCTCACCTCCCCCCCATGACCACACGTCACTGGGTTGCAGGGTGTATTCAAGACATTGTTTCTCTCCACAGACACACTCAGTGTGTTAAGGTGCTTATGTTGCTTTTGGATGGCTTCTACAGAGAAAACACTGATCAAACACAGGCTCTCTGAGGGGGTGAGCAGGCATCATGCTAATGCCAATAATGGTTTTACAGGACAACATTTTTCCCTCATCTTTTCTGACTGTTTTTTCACTAGTTCTGAAGTTGGCTAGAGTCAGTAAATGGACTGGTTCTTATATAGCGCTTTTCTACTCTGAGCACTCAAAGCGGTAATACAACATGTTCGCATTCACCCATTTTCATACAAGCACTTCCATATGTAACTAAGTTAAGCTAAGTGCTTATTATCTAACATTCACACACATTCACACTCCGACGCTTGCATCACAAAGCAACTTGGGGTTCAGTATCTTGCCCAAGGATACTTTGGCATGCAGCCCGGAGCAGCTGGGAATCAAACCACCAACCTTCCGATTAGAAGGTGACCTGCTCTACCAACCGAGCCACAGCCACCCCGTCAGTGTTACTGCTGGTAGCATGAGGCCATACCTGGACCCTACAGAGATTGCACAGGTAGTCCAACTCCTCCAGGATGGCACTTCAACACGTGCCATTACCAGAAGGTTTGCTGTGTCTCCCAGCACAGTCTCAGAGCATGGAGGAGATTCCAGGACACAGGCAGTTACTCTAGGAGAGCTGGACAGGGCCGTAGAAGGTCCTTAACCCATCAGCAGGACCGGGATCTGCTGCTTTGTGAAGGAGGAACAGGATGAGCACTGCAGAGCTACAAAATGACCTGTCTCCTCACCTATCAGCTCTGGTATTATATAACTACATGGATACTTATTTGAATAAATAAATACTAACAAGAGGAGCCTGTAGAGAGGGGAACGACAACTGGCAGCCCGCCAGAGCTTTCCAGCCGGCCCCCGAATAGTACTGGCAAAGCTACTACAAGCCAATCAATCATGTTGTGTCATAACCCATTAAATACCATCCCTGACGACTTCTGGTGGTGCCATGCTTTGAGATAGTCGCATTTGTTGTTGGCTCTCGTGAACTCGGTGACTATCTGGCAAATTTTACGAATTGTTGGACATACTCCTACAAGAAACGTTAAGGGACAATGATGTCTACAAGAAACACCGCTGGTAAACAACAAACGGACCAAAAAGAGACTAAAGAGAAAAGACACCCGCAACAGGCTAACACTACGGCTAACAAGAGAGGTAAAGCTAATGAGGCTAAAGATCCTGATGTAGCGGAAGTTCTGCGTGAACTAAGGGAGCTGAGGAAAGAAAAACCAGAGCTCTTTTTCTGACACAAAGGCCTCGTTAACAAGACTGGAAACCTCAGTGGGGGACTTGAAAGAACGTATGAGTATCCTAGAGCAATGCACGGAGGAAGCAGAAGGCAGGATTAGCGCGGTAGAAGACGCTAGCCAGCGAAATGAACGTGTGCTTCGGTACTTGCTGAGACAGGAGGCTGCGCTCACTAACCAGTATGATGACCTACAGAACTGTCTGCGTCGCAACAATCTCAGATTTTACCAAGTCCTGGAAGGATGGGAGAAGCAGGGCACGATCAACTTTGTGAAAGAACTCATCAAAACCTCGCTTCTCCTCCAGGAAGATATACAAATTGAAAGAGAACATAGAGCACTGGGGCTTAAACCAGTTGATACGGACCCACCACGCTCCATCATTGTCCGCTTTCTGGACTGCACTGTGAAAGAAGCCATATTACGACAAACGTGGTCACAAAAACAAGTCATCTTTCAAGGCAGAAAAATATATTTTGATCAAGATTACTCTCCAGAGGTTCAAAAGAAGAGAGCGCGACTGAGAGGCGTCATAAAGCAGCTTAAGGAAAAGGGGATCCAGGCGAAATGCCACTTCCCGGCGCAACTCAGAATCGACCTGGAAAGTGGCGTGAAAAACTTTCCTACACTAGACACTATACCGACGTTGGAGAAACTGGGCATCTCGGTGCAGGTGAGCGAGAGGGAGAAGATGGAAAGAGAGCTCTCCAGAGAGGTTTGGAATCGAAGAGACAACGGCAGGGGATGTAGGAATGCTGGACTTTCTGATGTGGACTTAAAAGTTTACATCTGAGACTGTTGTGAGAACAATCTGTTTACAAAATGAGGATTTCTTGTAGACAGTCAGGTATGTTCTAAATAAATATTGCTTCGTGTAGGATGAGGACGTTAACATAATAGCCAATGTCACTTAATCTACTGAGTTTACACTAAATATGTGTATTTTTTCATGAGTAGCCAACAACACCGTTTTATGTTGTTATTCCCATAATGGGGATCTGGGATCTGGACCGCACTTAGTGCTTTCCCCCCAGAGCGACATAAGGCCCACAGCGCTCTGCCCTTGAAACACCGGGGGCTGGATATGATGCCTCTACAGGATGTGTGTGGCTTCATTACCACCAGCTGGGTCTTTGGGAGTCGCAAATGTTCTGTTTGTTCAAATAATTTCTATGTTACTGTGTTCCTGCTCCTTGACATGTTCAGGCCCACACTAAATTGTCTTCACGGTGCAAGTCCTGTTAACTTACTATGTTTAGGAATAAACTTAAGGGCACAAAGGGAAATAGCTAAGGCTGACGTGATTGAAACAATTTTATGAGTGACTTAAATATTACAAGTTACAATGTGAGAGGGATGGGCCATCCTATAAAAAGGAAAAAAAATACTGAGCCAATTAAAATCATTTAAATGTTCAATAGCGCTATTGCAAGAGACACATTTAAATGATTCTGAGCACAAGAAATTAAAAAGAGAGTGGGTGGATCAGGTGTTTTTTGCCAGTTGCCCAAAGAGTAGAAAGAGAGGAGTGGCAATTTTATTCAGTTGATCAACCTACTTTTCAAAGCAAAAGGAGGTGAAAGATTCACAAGGCAGATATGTAGCAGTAGTGGGCACTTTAGAAGGGATGGATATAACAATTACGAACATATACGCTCCAAATGAAGACGATCCGACCTTTATTACAGAAGTATCATCTGTACTTGCAAAAGAATCAAAGGGGGTAGTCATTTTGGCAGGCGACTTTAACTGTGTGTTGGATTTAAAACAGGACAAACTTCCACCAGAACATGGTGCCCCTACAGGGGCGGTTCTAGGGGCGGGGCCACAGGGGCATTGGCCCCATCTAAAATCTGATTGGCCCCCTGAAGTGCCCCTGTCCTGTCACTCATCTGTCCTTTGGCCGAGAACGAGGGCCAAATTATAGGTGGATGCAATTCCATGCCGAAACACCAGTAGCGCTAATGAGCCAAATAGGAATGTCCAGCGTGAATAAAGCTTACAGAAGAAAAAGAAGATTTGAACGATCTCGTGGAGAAAGTTTTTTTAACCGACAACCGATGCCAGTTTGAGGAGTTTGTTGGTAATGATAAGTCATAAATCCCTTTTTATTCACAGCTGTCACAGTGCAAGTCTGATGAACATTAAAGTAAGAAGCAAAGTTAGTTAAGAGTAATGTTAACTAAGGCCCTACTTGTGTTTGGACATGAATGTTAGCATTTTAATAATTCATGTACTTCTTTGTAATTTGCATTCTTACACCTCATGGTGATAAGATTTACTGTAACTTTAATGTAATGGCTTTAATTTTTATTGCTCTGTATATCACCACATCTACCACAAATACTTGGCCCCTCTATGAATGCTGTGGCCCCTTGATGGCCCCTTACTCAGAAAAATCCTAGATCCACCACTGTGCCCCTAGCAAAAAAAACTAAATCCTTGAAACATCTATTAGAAGAGTTAGGGCTGGTAGATTCCTGGAGAGCACTTAACCCACATGCGAAAGACTATACCTTCTTGTCAAATGTACACGGTTCATACTCGAGATTGGATATGATATGTATATCCAAACAAGACCTTCATAGAGTGCGACACAGTGTCATAGAACCTATAACTTTGTCAGACCATGGACCAGTGAGAATAACACTAAATACACGAAATGAAAAACGTTTTAAATACTGGAAATTAAATGTTTCCATGTTGAGTGACCCAAATATCCATGAACAACTAAAGGCAACAATAGCGGAGTATTTTCAATTGAATGATAATGGGGAAGTGTCCCCTGCGGTATTGTGGGATGGAGCTAAGGCAGTGATAAGGGGCAAATGTATTGAGTTAGCAATTAAATTAAAGAAACAATGGGTACAGAAACAATTAGAATTAGAAAGTGAAATAAAAAGACTAGAACAGGCCCATAAGATCGATAGAGAGGACGAGACATTGAAGCAACTTAAAAGCTGTAGGGAAGCACTGGATAAATTACTTACTTATAAAGCAGAAGGAGCTATGAGGTATACGGGCCAAAAATATTATGAGATGGGCAACCGCGCTAGTCGTTTATTAGCTTTCCAACTGAGAAAAATACAGGCCAGTCGTGTAGTGCCAAATATACGTCATCCTGGAAATAAAAAGGAGTTATCCCAACCAGATCAAGTTGCAGCGGCATTCTGAGAATTTTACAGAAAATTGTATGACTCACCCAATTCATCCCAGAAAGAAGTAGAAATGGATAATTTCTTTAAAATGTTTAATCAGACCAGACTAACACAAGATCAAACAGAGAACTTAACCAAGCCAATCACAGATAAGGAAATTGGAGACATTATTAAATCATTAAAAAGTAATAAAAGTCCAGGGACAGACAGCCTTAGTGGAGAGTTTTATAAAGTATTTATAAAAGAACTTGCTCCTAAATTATGTACGGTATTTAACTATGCTCTAAAAGAAAATGATCCCCCGAAAAGCTGGTCAGAAGCTATAATAACAGTAATACATAAAGAGGGAAAAGACCCTAAAGAGCGCGCCTCCTATCAACCTGTAAGTCTTGGGACTGATGTAAAAATCCTAGGTTCAATTCTGGCAAATAGGATGCAAATATGTTTAAAAAAACTAATAAAGCCAGATCAAACTGGATTTATAGCTGGACGACAGGCATCAAATAACATTAGGAGAGCATTAAATATTCAATCACTCGCTAAGAAAGATAGTCACCCCTCAATGCTTTTAGCATTAGACACTGGGAAAGCATTTGATAGGGTGGACTGGGAATACCTACTGTATACTATACAATGGACAAGATGGGATTTAGTACCACTTTCATTGGTTGGATCGCGACTCTTAACCAAAATCCAATTTCGAGGATTCGTGTAAATGGTTATTGCTCCGAATTTTTCAACATAAAAAGGGGGGTACGACAGGGGAACCCGGTCTCACCTGTCCTCTTCGCCATATGCATCGAGCCATTAGCAGAATGGATTCAAACAAATAAACACATAGAAGGTATAACAGATAAAAGCGGCATAGAACATGATATCCTCTTGTACATTAAAAATCCATCAACCACAATACCCCCTCTTATGAAGTGCCTACAGTCATTCGGAGATATCTCAGGTTATAAGGTAAATGAAAGGAAATCAGAAGCAATGATGATTTCAGGACACTGGCCAATTCATTTAGACAAAGGTGTTAAGTTTAAATGGTCAAAAGATGGTTTTAGGTACCTGGGAGTCACACTGACTGATAACACGTCCCAGCTATATAATGCCAATTATGGAAAGCTTCTATTACAGATTAAAAAAGATTTGGAAAGATGGCAAATTCTCCCTCTGTCTCTAGTGGGCAGGGTGGAAATGATCAGGATGAATGTGTTGCCACGGTTACTTTTTCTCTTTTGCTCCCTCCCGGTCGTAGTCCCTAACACCACCTTTAAACTGCTGGACAGGCTCATATCTAGATTCATCTGGCAAAATAAATACCCGAGAGTGAGATTTAAAATTCTTTGTTCTTCTAAAGTCTTAGGTGGCCTAGCCCTCCCACATTTTAAGAGTTATTATTGGGCGGCGCAGCTTAGGGCTCTGGTTTCCTGGATTAGGCTGGATACAGATACAAAATGGTTAAAGGTGGAGAAAGGCTCTGTAGCAAATATATCCATAGCAGATTTACCCTTTTTAAATAGAAAACAATGGCAGAAACTAAAGATACAAAATGAATGGATAATGTTTACTCTAGGGGTGTGGGAAAAGGTTAGGAAGAAATTCGGGTTGCCACTTTCTTTATCTCGAGCATCTAGAATAACTGGCTTAATTGATTTTGCACCTATCAAATTTGATGGGGGATTTGGTAAATGGACAGACAAATTCTTCATTACAATAAATCAATTATTTGCAGAGACAACATTAAAATCATTTTCCCAGCTTCAAGCCAAATACAATATTGTTAATAGTGACCTCTTCAGATTCTTCCAAATAAGGCATTATCTCCAAAACCATGAGGAACTAGACAAAGTAAAAGAAAGCAGGGTTTCCGCGGGGTAGTAAAAGGTAGTAAATTAAATGAGGTCAAATTAAGGCAAGTAAAAGGTAGTAAAAGGTAGTAAACAGAATTTGACTTGGTAGTAAATTTTTCATCACCCCTTCAATATATTTTGACTTTTCCATTGATGCAAACTTTTTGTTTTAAGTTCGTTTAACTATAAGATCTGTATAGAAATATAACTACTCAGCAGGACCTGAGCTGACGTTGATAGACGAGCGGTTCCACTGTCCGATCTGCTGTGCGCATGCGCGGAGTCATTTTGCGCCTCGTCATGGGAAAATGTAGTTTTCACAACTTTGACTCGATGACCCAGCAAAGACTGGCTTAACCCTCCAGAGTGCACGGACGCGCTGGTGTGTCAAAATGACATCGCCGATTTTAGATGACGTAGCATCGGGATGCTGCTGCCATGAATCGAAAGTGCAGACTTCAAACTATGTACCAGTTTTTAAATTACATTAATAGACCAAGTAGAACCAGAGTTATGCCCAATAATTTACGCCATGCTTTTTCCTGTTTATTGTCCTCACCTTCACGCGTTTTGTGCAGAAATAAATGGCGAAAACGTGAGTTTCGCTAACAGGAAGTGCTTGCTAATAAAAACAACAAAACAAAATAATTCCCGACAACCCCTTTCCTATTGGTGGAAAAATCAACCAATCAGAAAATTATGCGGTAACACGATGCATTTGGGTGCATTTGGCTGCTGCGGAGCAGGTGAAAAAGTGGTAAAAGAGACAGTATTGGCAAGTTTTGCCTGTGATGGGCCCCTCAGTCTTGTGGAGGACAGAAACTGTTATTTGAGGTGGCATAAATAATTTGTGTAGCATCTTAATGTGAGTCCTGATTGCTCTGCAAATAGTTGTACACAAAAACACCTGAGGCCTTTCCTGCATTTTAATGTGAATAGTTGTATTTAACTTTATTTACTATATTTTTACACAAGTTTTGCAAATTTACAACTTTTATTTGCATTTTAATTGTAAAAATATTTTGCTAAGCATGTTTGTGATTTTTAACTTTTTTCTACTCTGATTTTATGTTTTTATGTGATTGTAAGTCCAATGTCTTAATACAGTATGTCAAAATGAAAGAATAACTATACAGTCACACATGAGGTCGTACTGAAAAAAAAATTATACCAAACAAGGCAAGGTAAACAGATTCTAAGGTCAACTATGAAGCTAAAAACAAAAATAGTCAAAAATGGCCAAATATACCCCGGACCCCAGAGGGTTAAGCCGGTCATGGGGAATGATCAAGAGGCGTTTTGTAAAGTGTGCAGAAAAAATATAAATTTGACCTGAAACGGTGTGATGCCGATCAAATCACACCGAGCATCCGCCGTTCACCAGCAGCGGATTGGTGCGCATGTTGAGCAGATCCGTATTTTGTTTCTTGGTGCTACACAAAGCGCTGCGACTGCAACCTCAAGGTCAGCTACGAGCACAAGTATTGCTGTCACACCTCAGCAGCAAACCAGTATTCCAAGATTTTATTGGAAAATAAATAATCGGCTTGTGAAACTTGAATTTCATTGCATTTTGTTTATATTCTTAAAAAAACTAATTTAGATAGATTCAACTCATTGTCATTGGCATCTGCAGTCATGCTGCCAGAGACCGGCACTACTGTTGGGCAATGTGGTTTAAGTGTCTTGCCCAAGGACACAACGCAGCACAGGGACAGGGACTCAAACTGGCAACCCACCGGCTGCAAGACAGGCGCCTACCTACTGCGCCACTTTTTGAAATGTGTTTGGAATATTAATTTGTATGAGGTCTTAGTCAAGACAAAGTCACAGTTACACCTTCAAGTAAGTGGGATAAAGTTTTATCTTTGGTGAGAGATGGGCGATCATCTTACATGGCTTAGTGCTGTGAATCCACCGCTGCCCCAAAAAAGGCTGCTGCTCGATTTTGTGCTGGTAGTAAAAATATTTTAGAGGTAGTAAAAAAAGGTAGTAAAAGGTAGTAAATTTAAGTCTAGGATTCCTGTATAAACCCTGGAAAGGACGAGAGATTTTGAGCAATTTTGGATTGATGTAGTAGAGGAGAAAAAAGACTTTAAAAAGATTATTTCAGTTCTGTATCAGAAATTACGCATTAATCAAGATGAGAGAACTCTTGATGTAAAGAATAAATGGGAACTGGAACTTAATGTTTTAATCAATGATGCTGACTGGGAAGATTCTTGGAGTAAATGGCATAAATGTCTTAATAGTCCAAACTGGAGAGAGTTTAGCTGGAAACTGAGAATGAGATTCTTTAAAACCCCAATTGTAATAGCCAGTTATGATAATTATGCAAGTGCCCTCTGCTGGCGGAAGTGTGGACAGACAGGAGACTTTTCCCACATATTTTGGGAATGCCCTATGGTAAAACTCTACTGGGAGGGAGTGAAAGAAGAAATAGGGAAAATATTAAACCTCAATACAACCATGGAAGTCTACCGTATAGTTCTGGACGATAAAAACCTTGCTGCTGGAGATAGTGATACCATATATATGTTACGAGCCCTTGTGTTAATTGCTCATAAGGTTATTACTGCAAACTGGCTTAGACCACATCCACCGACTCTGGAACAATGGATTCAGAGGTTAAAAACTGTCAACTTAATGGAGGACATAACAGCAACTCTGAGACTACGGAAGGACACTTATATGAGAAGATGGTCTTCAGTTATTTTCTACCTGGAACAGAGGACTTGAACTTTTGTGATATTGGATTAAAAAAAAAAAAAAATCTTGACTACATGTTTGTAAAAGCTGTTTCTCTGAAAATGACGCAATGTGTATGTTGATATGTGTGTGGACCATGTCAAGGATTTGTTCTAATAAAAGTTAAAAAAAAAATACCATCTCTGACTAGTCTGAATTATCAAAGCCTGCAAACGCCACTTCCCATTACCCTTAAATACGTCCATGTCCCTAGAACAAATTGGAATGCAAGCTCAGACCATGTGACCATGTCACTATTTTCAGCACAGCACTGCAATGAGGAGCTGGCTTTTCTTGGTGGTGATCAGATTGTAGTTACAGTGGAAGGTGAGTCTAGCCTTGTTTTGTGTCTAATTAAAGGAAGTAAAAGTCGTCATGAGATGTCTGACGGTGAACCCGCAGAAGGATCATTACTGGCTGCCGAGAGTACCACCCAGCCTGCGAGGGGCTCCCGTTTCCAGCTCTGGGGGCCAGATGGGTGGGTGGCTTGATGTGTACTCGTGTATGGTCACAGCCCTGCCGTAGGCGTTTGTCCCTCAAGTGTCATGAATCCCTCAGCCTAATATCTACTATTCTGTTATTATAGAAATACATGTGCTGCCACATGTGCTTGCTGTCGTACTGTGTGAATCTCTGTCAAAATCTTTTTATCATAGTCTGATGTTTGGGTCTTTCGCCTTCATTCATACTGGGCAGAGAACGGACTGAAGATTTTACTGGTTTTGCCTCAAAACAAAATATTTATTAAGAAGTAGGCAAATTACTATATTTAAAAAAAAAAAAAAAGAAGGAGCAAAAAGGGTGCCTCACAATTGCCTGTGAAATGAAATTATTAAAATTCACCATAGGATCTTGATAAAAATGAGTAAATAAATAAAATTCTCTTTTAAAAAGTGTCCAGGCAGATTTAGGGGGTTTTGTATCTGAACTCTTCATGTTTCTAAATTCATTAAAAAAAAAAAAAAAAAACAGACAACCAAAACAGCTTCTGAAAAGTAGATTATACAGAGATAAACTTGTTGCTCTCATGTAACATTTTGTTTCCCGTGCTCATCAAATCTATAATGAAAAAAAATGCACACAGTAACAGTGTTTCCATAACAACTGTCAACCAAACAGAAAAGAACATTTAAGTGTAAGATTTGGGAATGTAACAGGTGTGAACTCTTCATCCACCCGTGTACAAACGACAACAATCAGGAACAGAGTTGACCATTTTTACTAGACACAAAAAAAACCACCACTTTAGTGTCTTCACACACACCAGGCACTGGCTCCCCTCAGCAGTCAACATAGTGTTGTGAGAGAGGAATTCAGTACAGTCACAATCAAAGGCATATACACTGTATATATTGCCTGCAATGTGTTATACATCCTTACACAGAATATAAAATTATGTGAACTCTTGTTACACGTAAACAAGCAGAGGTGGGAAGTAACGAAGTACAAATACTTCGTTACTGTACTTAAGTAGATTTTTTAGGTATCTGTACTTTACTTGAGTATTTATTTTTCTCAGTACTTTTTACTTTTACTCCCTACATTTTTCTGTACTTTCTACTTCTTACATTTTCAAACAGACTCGTTACTTTTTAACACGTCAGGGAGAAGTTTGCATTTCCAGTCAGTGCGCCGTCAAACAAACGATCTGAGGCTAAACGGAGGAATAATAACAGATACGAGACAATCGTACTGGCCTATCCTCCATCCTCCGGGGCTTAAAGGGTACAAAGAGATTAAATACGTAAACCCTTATAATTAATGTATCATTTATAGTGCTATAATCGGGCCGGACCGAGTCCGTAAGTTGCGCTGCGGCACATAAACAGCTTAGCTAGCTCTACTGAAGAGGAGCGAGCATGAAGGGAGTAACGTGTGGCAGGTAAATGCAACGTTTCTAAATGCTCAACAAATATCAGCAAACACACAAAGTGTGTGCAGTTTGTCACACAGTGTGTCTGCTAGCTAAAAGAAGAGCTGCTGTATTTCAGGGAGAGCAAAGAGAGAGAAGTTCACTCAGAGATGGAGAAAGGGGACAGGAGAGGAAGAAGAGAGGTTAGATTTAAAGGTAAGGACTGGAAAATAAACTGAGGTATGCTGACTTTGTGTAATTCAAAGATTGTATGAAAATACTGTAGTTTAGTGTGATAAACAGGTTAGCTTGTTGTACTGTATTTACAGTAAAGCTCTGTGTTGGACTGGAGCACAGTGTTTGTGTTCATGGTCAGAGTTACAGGTTACATCAGTGCAGCAGAGATGAGTTTGAATCAAAGCTGCTAATGCTGAGATTCATTCACTGAATCCAACATTTCTACAGCCTGTATGCTGTCAGTGTAGGGGATGGAGATCAGCTCAGAGAGCTGTGAAATACTGGGTTACATCTTTGTGAGTTCACTTCATCCACACAGAGCAGTAAACCTCAGAGCAGCAGCAGCAGGTCAGCTGATCACAGCCTGCACACCAACATCATTTACTGCAGCTCACAATAGAAAGTTGTGGTTCTTCTCCCCATGCAGAGCCACTACAGCTGATCTTAGGGTTCCTCCACCTTCTGAATCCCACTGTAACCCCTGAGTATCCTCATGTTTGTGTTTAGGTGGAGGCACAGTCACCCTCTACTATGGAGGACACAGAGAACAGAGCTGTGTTTAAATTGCCTTTAACAGTTTTTGTCCTACATAACAGATTCAAGCTGAGTGCATTCATTAGGATTAAAATTTAGACTGGAGTAACATTTGTGTTCTCATGTTTATTTTATATAATTACAATAATATATAATGAGGTTCGGTTAGCTTTACACAAAAATAGCAGGTAGAAATGTCTGCCAAAGAACTACTTTTACTTTCTTACTTTGAGTACATTTCAGAGCCTGTACTTTTTTACTTTTACTTAAGTAAAGAAGTTGAACCAGTACTTCGACTTTTACTAAAGTATTTTTGAACACAAGTACTTGTACTTCTACTTAAGTACAGAATGTCTGTACTTTTGCCACCTCTGTAAACAAGTAATGAATAAACTTAAATTATCAATGAACAATGTGTCAAATTCAGCTTGCAAACATAGGTGTTTTAACATGGAGTATAATGCACAAATGAATTATAACTGAATTTAATGAATTTAACATTTCTGTGATACACACAAAAAAGTGTCTATCACTTTTTTAGTGTCTTCCCACACACCAGGCAGTGGCTCCCTATAAAAATAAAATGGCTGCTCTATTAGGAGTACTGTGATAGTCATGCCATGCTATTTGCAACTGTTAGCTAACTGAAACAAAAGCTTAATAAAAACATCCTTAAAACTTACATCAGCACAAAGTAATCAAAATGATACAAATACACCTTTAAACATTTTCTTAACAACATAAATCAGTGTGAGAATGAAGCTAATACATTGAATAAGTAAACAAAAGTAAACTCTGCCCCCCGTTGAATTGAATTCCACTGCTGAATTTTATAAAAGTTGAGCCAAAGGTACACAGGAGTCCCCAAAGACTCAAAATATTACTGCAAACTGAAGGGGGGTGCCCCAAAGGCAACCAAACAATGAATGTGTCCTGGCAGAATGAGGGTGGTGCCTTAACCTCAACCCAGCCACTGGCAATAGGGTGCCATCTACACCCCACAAAACCCCCACACCAAAATACAGACTTGCAAGACGGACTTAACTGGCGATAGGTTTCAGAAAACATTTGAACACTCAATATGTCAGGAATTATGTCTTGTCGAGCCATAGTCTGGTTAAGCCTGTGAACAAATAAATACAAACAACCAAATCTAGAATGCACTTCAGATTGACCAAGGCGTTGAACAAGTCATGAAGTGGGCTACTGCCCAAGAGTCAGTGGGGCAACAGTAGTCTGAGTCAAGCCAAAGCAAGTGTCAAGCAGCCCGGTGTCAGAGTCAAAGGCGGATCCACTCAATGAATCAGAGTCACAGGAAGCACATTGGCCATAGATCCTGTCTGGGGACGAGTTGGCAGTGTCTTGGGGAACCGAAGTGACACTGATCAAGTCAGAAACATCCACCTGTGTTGAGTCTGGTTTGATTAACTGGGTGATCCACTCAACAGTTCTCCTCTCGGAGCCTGCAGATGCTGTAGTGTCCAAGTGGTCCTGCCCTTGAACAGACAACAAAGGGCCATTAATTGTCTCCTGATCACTCTCATAATCACATCTGGTCTCACCCACATCACTGACACTAGGAATGGAGCAACCACTGGTAAATGTTCAAGTGCATCACAGACCCCAACTGGAAGAAAATTCACAGACACCAGCAGATTTCTGTGGACAATCCTCACGTTTCCAGAAACGTCACTGATTTTATAGGTGTGAATTTCAGGACTGATTTCCAGAACAGCGTAGATGGTTGACTGCCACTTATCAGCAAGCTTCTTTTTGCCTCTTTCCTTCCTGCTGGCCAAAAGCACCCGATCTCCTATCTCAACGTTGGAACCCTTCACTCTCCTGTTGTATAGCAAAGTGTGTCTGTCTTGTTCCTTGGCTACATGTTCTTGAGCAACCACCATTGCCTCCTTAAGATCACTGGTGAGGAATTCCACATATTTGTCATAGCCCTTCACAGTTGAATCATGCAGGACGGAACGAAAAAGGACATTGACAGGCAGGCATGGGATGTGACCAAACATGAGATGCAAGGGCGGAAAACACATTGTTTTGTGGGTGGTACATTTGTACATAAAGGTCAGAGTCTGCAACTTTTGAGGCCAGTTGACTTTTTGCTTCAGGAGACAAGGCATGCATTATCCCACCCAGGGTTTGGTTGAATCACTCCTCAGAACCATTATCCATGGGATGGCAAAGAGTGGTATGAGATTTCCTGACACCAGAAACCTTTAAAAGTTCACTGATCAGTTGATTCTCAAAATTAGGTCCCTGGTCGCTGTGGATTCTTTCTGGAAATCCAAAGACACAGAAGTAGCTCTTCCACAGGACCTCGGCAACTCACTTTGCAATCTGGTCTTGGGAAGGCCTGTGCCATCCTCCTACAATGGTCTGTGATGACAAGGACATCAATAGATTTATTACAGGAGTCCTCTGCAGACCAGAAGTCAATGCAAACCAGCGCGAGTGGTTGAGTTGTGACAATGCTCTCAAGAGGTGCTCTGCCCTCAGGTTCAGCCGTCTTGCTCACAATACACCACTGGCACCATCGAATATACTCCCTCACATTTCTTTCAAGGGTCATCCAGAAAAACCTCTTTCTGGGCATGGCTCATCAGCCACTGTGTTCTGCTGGCCCAGAAAATACTTAATATCACAGTCATAGCTGGCAAGCTTAGCCACCCAGCGTTGCTCACAGCAGTCAAGCTTCGGCTTGGTCAATATGTGAGTTAGCGGGTTGTTGTCTGTCCAGACTAAAATCTTGTGGCCTTTCAGCCAATGACTGAACTTGTTACACACTGCCCATTTCAAAGCCAAAAACTCAAGTCTGTGCACTGGATAGTTTGTCTGGGATTGAGTCAGTGACTTGCTGGCAAAGGTTATGGGTCTGGCATGTGACTCGCTCTCCTTAACTTGAGACAAAACGTGCCTATTCCATCCAGAGACACATGAGTCGAAAGCACAAGGGGCCGATTGAAATCAGGGTGGGCAAGGACTACAGCCTGCATCAGGTTTTCGAAGGCTTGAACATGTGCAGTAGTCCAGTCAGTGGAAGACAGTTTACTGTACTGCAGTTTGAACATATTATTCCTTCCTTCCTGCTTCTCACCCTTAGGGAGATCAAACAAAAGGCCTGGCCACTACAGAATACTGTGGCACGAAGTGCTGATAGTAATTTACCATTCCCAAGAATGATCTCAGGCACTTTTGGGAAGGTGTCATACCATCAGGCTCCATGAGGTTGGCACAGGACATGTTCGCAATGCCCTCCACCTTACTAGGGTGGTGTTGGTTTTATGGCCCGATGTTCCTGTTACTCTTTAGCGGGTGAAAAATAATCTCAATGGAGCAAAAGTGCTTCTCAGCAGAAGATCCAGACTCCTTAAAAAATCACTGGAGATGAGCAGGTTTTCTTACCAAGGTTTATTACAGACAAAGTTACACAAAGCAAAGGCAAGCAGAAACCTCCCGGGAGTTTGCGCCTTAGCAGTTAGCAAGAGAAAAACGGACAGCAACAGCACCCACAGCACACGTACACTGCCCCAACTACTACTACACGAGGCCTTATATACTCTCCTCCTTTCCTCGTCTAAGGTTTTGTGCATAGTCAGTGATTTGTAAGCATACATTAAAGGCTTTCATTAATCTTCCCACATTATCTAAAAAGACACAAACATCCCAGAGCATTTTCAATACATCACACGACAGTAAGAAGAATTCATCACAATAATTGTCAGAAACAACCTCCTTGTGGCCATCCTATAGTACTCCTTAAGAAGGATTTACAACTGCTCACACTTACACAGACCACATATAAGGGAGAAAGTGAGGCCCACTTTGCCCCTAGACTTGTTGCTTAGACAGATATAATCCCAACAGTAGTGCAGCAAACTGAGGTAGTTCAGGGTTTGGATGCTGGTTGGACAAGAAGTACAAATAAAAGGTTACAGACTCCAAAAATATTTTTCTGACATTGAAAAAATGAAATCTGAAGTATAATTTAATAAATCTATATTGAAATTAACCATTAGCTGCAGCCCTCGTGTTGCTAACAGTACAGATTTTGACTCCTCGGAACATTTTAACACTCCCTTCACAGGGTACAAATACTGCTGCAATGATTTATCCTGAAAGTACAAACAGCAGTGACAAAGAACCTGTGTCCACCGTCCTGAGGTGGAGATGTCCAAGCACCAAGCTCTTCTTCTGGTCATCTGGTGACGTCACTTCTGTCAGTAATATCAGAACAGTCCTCACCTGTTTCATCAATATGTTCCTCTCCACTTCTGCTGGAGTCAAAATGGCTAATCTGGGTGCTCATCTTTAGAAAAGAAAAAAATTAAAGTCTGCAAACCAACTAAACATTTGCTGTGTGTACTTGATGTGCATTATCAACAAAGAAATAGTAAATGCATACATACATTATCGACTTCAGGAGGAGCAAACCCATCCACACACCTCTCCTTATTAATGACACAGCAGTGGAGATTGTCAGCAAAACAAAGTTCCTGGGGGTACAGTTAACAAACACTCTGACCTGGACTACTCATATTGAGGCTTTGGTTAAAAGAGCCCAGCAGCGCATGCTCTTCTTGAGACGGATGAAAAGAGCACACCTCCCCCCTCCGATTCTTACCATCTTCTACAGGGGCACCATAGAGAGCGTGCTGTGCAGTGGTATCTCAGTCTGGGCAGGAGCCTGCAGCGCCTCTGATTGGAAGCACTTACAGAGGGTGGTAAAGACAGCTGAGCGAATAATAGGAATCTCACTTCCACCAATTCAGGTCACGGCAACGAGTCGCTGCCTGAACAGAGCTCAAAACATCTACAAAGACTGTTTTCATTACTGGTCTCTGGAAAGAGGCTCCAGAGTCTTAGATGCAGAACAGCCAGATTCAGATACAGCTTTTTTCCATTTGCTGTAAGATTGCTGAACACTAGATAAGACGCTGCTCATTCCTCATTCCTCTTAACTACCTCATGCTACTTATTTTGTAAAATATAGTGTTGCTGTGAGATTGCTGCTACAGTTTATATTGTCTATATATTTTATTGCTAAATTTTTGGATTATATTTTATACACAATATTAATATTTTTAAATTTTAGAATTTTAGACTATGTTGAGCCATAGCAACAAAATTTCGTTCTTATGCACACTGTACTGTGTAAATTTGAATGACAATATAGTCTGTCAAAGTCAAAGTCATACATCTTATCTACAGTATATCACAGGAGTACACCCTCATATTTCAATAGTAATTTAGATCTTTTCAGGGACGACCCTTATATAGCAGTATAGATTTACTCTCTTCTGAAAATAACAGCCATTAAAGTCCAAACAGCTGGAAACACAACTCAGCACACCTCACAGTGAACATGTCAAAATTGTGTCCATAGTGTCAATATTTTGTTTGCATTATCCTGCTGAAAGTGGCCACAGCCATCAGGGAAAACTGTTTCCATCAAAGGGTGTACATGCTCTGCAACAATGCAGGTCGTTGGTACGAGTCACAGTAACATCCACATTGATGGCAGGACCTGAGCTTTCCCAGCAGACCATTTCCCAAAGCATCACACTGACTCTGCTGGACTCGCCTTCTTCCCACAGTGAATTCTAGTGCCAAGTAAGTGACACTCACACACACACACACCCGGCCATTCACATGATGTACATGAAAACTGGATTGATCAGAGCAGGTCACCTTCTTCCATTGCTCTGTGGTCCAGTTCTGATGCTCACATGTCTGTAACTGGTGCTTTCAGCAGTGAAAAGGGGTCAGCATGGACACCCTGACTGCTCTGCTGCTCTGCAGCCTCATACACATCAAACTATGATGCATTTTGTGTTCTGACACCTTTCTATCAGAACAGCATTAAGCTTTTCAGCCATGTGAGCTACAGCAGCTAATCTGTTAGACTGGCCCACACAGCCCAGCCTTCGCTCCCCACGTGCATCAGTGAGCCTTTGCTGCCAATGACCCTGTCGCTGGTTCACCACTGCTCCTTTCATGGACCACTGTGATAGATACTAACCACTGCAAGCTGGCAACACCCCACAGCAGCTGCAGTTTTGGACATGCTCTGACCCAGTAGTCTAGCTGTCACAATTTAGTCCCTGTCAGATTTGCTCAGATCCTTACACTCTCCATTTTTCCTGCTTCTAACATCAAATTTGGGGAAAAATGTTCACTTGCTCCCTAATATGTTCCACCCACTAACAGGTGCAATGATGAAGAGATACTCAGTATTATTCACTTCACCTGTCAATGATCATAATGATATGCCTAATCAGTGTGTTGCCGTTCTCTCACTCAGAATCATTTCTTACTATTGTCAGCCCTGTGTTGGCTCTGATATGGTAAATGGACCAGTTCTTAAATAGTGCTTTTCTACTCTACTTTACATGCCTCATTCAAAGTTTCTGTTTGGTCATTGGCTGTTTTCCTCATTTTTATTCCAGTAATTGTCCCTGACCGTTTTATGAGGAGCCTTTGAGAGTAAGGACACTGGTAAGCACATAAACTCAGTGAAGACAAAAATCATATTCACAGGGAGGATACCAAGGAAAACAGGCTGTCATTCCTGGACTATGCTGTGTTCATGGAGGAGGATGCAATAACTTGCTGCACTCTTTCACAATTTCTCAACAAGATAGAAAGAAGGGAGGGGAGGCTCAAGATTTTTGCACAGCACCACAGGTTCCCAACATACCCCTTAAGTTAGAGAGAAATGAAATATTCACTCCTCAACATTTTTTATTTATTGATAACCAATACTGGCTTTCAATATAGATGACATGGGGAGAAATGGTCGACTGGAGCATTTTAAGTTTGACTGTAACAAACCCAGAGAGGGGAGAGTGGGGTAAGATGAGCCACCAGTGACGTGCGGTGAGGGTCGTGACTGGTGAGGCACTGACGTCATCACATCAGATTTACAAACATATAGCTTATTCACCATTTGACTGGCAACAGTTGTTTTGTTTAACATTAACATAGTCTGAAGCAAACCTTTTAGCTCCGGTGTTGGTCTTCCTTTAATTATTATCTTCTGCTTCGATTGAAAGTCCAGTTTAGAAAATTCTTTCAGTTGAGTTATGTAATCTTCCATGTTGAACATAAGGCCAAGCAACAGGAAAAACTAACTGGCCTTGCTAACTGTTTATGGTAGCTTGCCGCCGAGGAGTCGTAGAGTCCCTGGGATCACCAGCGCCCCCTACCATGAGGCACGAGAACTGCGTGCCTCACCTAGTGTCTCTTCGCAGCAGTTTCATGATCGCTCAACACAAGAATGCATTACACACACATACAGTTGTTAATGAAAAAAAAAAACAAAAAACTGTGCATTATATACACCAGCTAAAATATGGAAATTTAGTTCATATAGTAAAAGTGTTAGAACATTTTAATAGCCACATGCAAAGGGAAAGTAATCCGGTCTCACTGCATAGCATGCCAGCACAGTTAGTAGTCATTGGCAATGACTATACTGAGCCGCACCACGGATTGCGCAATCCGTGGTGCGGCTCGCCGGGCTGGTGCCTCACCGTTCGTCTCTTAGTATTTGACCGGCAAATGCGAAAATTCAGCGATTTTGAAAAAACTAATCTAAAAATGGTGTAGTTAAATGGAAAAGAACTTTAAAATACAAATCACTGAATGAATATAACCATTTAATTTATTTTTTAATTTTATATTTCCACGATGACAGGTGAGGCCGTGCCTCACCTGCCTCCCCTGACTGCACGTCACTGTGAGCCACTCTTTGCTTTTTTGGTTCTACAGACCAAATTCAATGACACAGGAGTCCAATGAAAACATCAGTTCTTAATCTGGATTGTTGTCTAACAAATGAAATTGTAAGATTAAGCAGTGTTTCAGCTCATCTGGCAGGACGCAGAGGCATTCCCAAGCTAGCGCACGGCAAGCAAAGCAAGGCAAATGTCTGTGGAACAAAACCTTTTTTAATTCAAGGCTGAAGGTGAGCGCTTCAGAAAAGAACGTGTTGTCAGTTTAACTTCGGCAAAGGTTGTGGTTGTTTGGCAAAGAGCCCAGCAGCGGCTACCACCTGGCCCCGCAGGAGCTGCCTCGGGGCCCCGCATCGGCCACCACCTGGCCCCACAGGAGCTACCACCTGGTCCCACAGGAGCTACCACCTGGCCCCGCAGCAGCCACCACCTGGCCCCACAGGAGCTACCACCTGGCCCCGCAGAGGCTAACACCAGGCCCCGCAGCGGCTACCACCAGGCCCCGCAGGAGCTACCACCTGGCCCCGCAGTAGCTACCACCAGGCCCCGCAGCAGCGACCACCAGGCCCCGCAGCAGCGACCACCAGGCCCCGCAGCAGCTACCGCCAGGCCCCGCAGCACTACCACCTGGCCCCGCAGCGGCTACCACCGGGCCCCGCAGGAGCTACCACCAAGCTTTGCATCGGCTACTGCCAGGCCCTGCAGCAGCTGCCCTGTAGCAGGCTTTGTTACCGGGCTCCAGCCATCTTTCACCGCGCTCTGCAAAGGAAGGCTTTGACCGGTTGCCAACTGGAGGCAGCCATCGGCCCTCAGGCTCTGCTACCGGGTTCAAACGGTAAGCCTATTGGCATAGCCATTAAGACGAGCTAGCAGGTTTCAATTGTCAGAAATCAGGCTAAACAGGCAACCATCAGACCTGCAGTCAGGTTTGGATTAGGGATTATCATTATACACAATGCCACCAAAGAGAAACGCTGTTAATGAGGACGAACTGGAAGATATAAAGAAGTCCCTTAACTTCTTGTCGGAAGAAGTTACAAACATCTCAAAGCAACAAAAAATGATTTTGGATTTAATGGGAGAGATAAAAGACCTCAAAAGACAAAATGAAGAAAAGGATAAAAGGATTACTGTTTTGGAAAGTCGAGTTTGTGATTTGGAACAATATCTCAGACTAAATGATGTGATAATTAGTGGACTGGAAACTACTCATCGATCATATGCAAATGTTACTGCCGCAGATAATCGGGAACCTTTGGAACATGAAGTACTGTCCTTAGAACAACAGGTTACAGCCTTTTTTGAAAATAAGGGTATTCATTTAGAAAGTAATGGGATTGAGGCTTGTCACTCTCTCCCAAGAAAAAACAAAAATGAAAAACCTGCGATTATCATTCGCTTTATTAACAGAAAACAAAAGAAACAACTACTCAAACAGGGCCGAAAGTTGAAAGGAACTAACGTTTATGTAAATGAACACCTAATAAAGAAAAACGCTGACATTGCAAGACAGGCAAGGCTATTGAGAAAGCAGAAAAAAATACAGTCGACATGGACGTCCGATTGCAAGGTGTATTTAAAACTCAATGGAACTCCAGAGCAGGCCAAAGTCTTGGTCATCAGAGAGATAAATGAATTGGACAAGTACCAATAATTTCTCTCTCTTTTTTGTTTTGACTGTCTTGTTTTTTTTTACAGTGAGGATTATTTCACTTTGTTTTGTGTTATTTCTTTTTATTCTTTTTTTTTTTTCTTTTTTGACAGTTTGGTATTAGATCTAATAAAATAAGGATGTTAGATAATGATAATGATTTAGATCCTGATCAAAATTTTCTAAATAATATGGAAACTAACTGTTGCTACTATAATGAGCAACAGTTAGATGACACAATTAAAAAGGTTCATGGAATTTCACTTATTCATTTTAATAGCAGGAGTCTATATAGAAATTTCCAGAACATAAAAGATTATTTAGTGCAGTTTAGAAAACCATTTAATATTATTGCAATCTCTGAAACATGGCTTACAGCTGATAAGGTAATGAATACTGAGTTAGATGGATATGAATTAATGTGTATGAATAGAAAGTCCAAAAAAGGGGGTGGTGTGGCTCTGTATGTTCAAAAGAGCCTTAGATATAGGATTGTGGATAGTATGACATTAGCCATTGATGACTTATTGGAGTGCCTTACTATTGAAATAGAGATGGAAAAAATGAAAAACATAGTTGTTAGTTGTGTGTACAGAACACCAGGATCTAATATTGAATTGTTTATTAATATAATGGAGGATCTGTTCTCATTAAAAATGCAAAAGATTAATTTAATTTGTGGGGATTTTAATATAGATCTGCTGAATCCCAACAAACACAAACGGACGGATGATTTTATTGAGTGCATGTACAGCATGAGTCTTTTTCCAACAATCACAAAGCCAAGTAGAATAACACCTTACAGTGCCACTCTGATTGATAATATCTTTATAAATAATATAGACAGTAATGTAATCAGTGGATTGTTGATGAATGACATTAGTGATCACCTACCTGTTTTTTTAGTATTAGAATGTAGCTATAGGAGAGAAATTGTGAAACAGGAGGTGCTATATAGAAGGGTGAGAACTGAGGAGGCCATATCCGCTTTCAAAATGAATTTACTAAACTATAACTGGAAGAGTGTATATGAAGAAGGTGATGTAAACAAAGCATATGAATTGTTCATACATACTTTTAAAACCTTGTACAATAAACACTGTCCAATACAACAATATTGTCACAAAAACAAGTTCTCAAAATGTCCTTGGATGTCCAAAGGATTACAGAATGCTTGTAAAAAAAAAAAACTCTTTATAGGCAATTTATAAACTGTAGAACGAAACATAATGAACAAAGGTATAAAACATACAAGAATAGGTTAATCAGTATCATTAGAAAATCCAAAATTGAGTATTATAATAAGATATTTAATGAAAATAAGGACAATATTAAAGAAACATGGAATATATTAAACAGCCAGTTTCGATAGCCGGGGATCGGTCCGCCAGGGCCTCCGCCCTCGGCCACCGCCCGACACACATTGCACCCGACCCCTACGACACCTCCTGCGGGTGGTGGGCCTGCAGGAGGGCAGGCCCATGTAACCTCTTCGGGCTGCGCCCGGCCAAGCACCACGGGCTAATGCCTGGCCACCAGACGCTCTCCCTCGAGCTCCCTCCCCAGGCCTGGCTCCAGGGTGGGGCCCCGGTAACCCTATCCCGGGCAGGGTAAACTGTTCCTTTGTTGTTTCAGTCATAAGGGTCTTCTGAACCGCTCTTTGTCTGGACCCTCACCCAGGACCAGTTTGCCATGGGAGACCCTGCCAGGGGGACAAGCCCCCAGACAACATAGCTCCTGGGATCACTGGGACACACAAACCCCTCCATCACGATAAGGTGGCGATTCACGGAGGAATCGAGATTCCTAAATAGGATGCCTCCTGGCCGCCTCCTGGGTGAGGTGTTCCGGGCATGTCCCACCGGGAGGAGGCCCCGTGGTAGACCCAGGACACGCTGGAGAGATTGTGTATCTCGGCTGGCCTGGGAACGCCTTGGGGTCCCTCCGGATGGGCTGAAGGAGGTGGCTGGGGAGAGGGAAGCTTGGGCTTCTCTGCTTAGGCTTCTGCCCCCGCGACCCGGCCCCGGATAAGCGGAAGAAAATGGATGGATGGATGGATGGAATATATTAAATATTATTCGAAATAAATCAAGCAAAAATAATTATCCTGATTATTTTATAGAAAATAATATGAAAATTACAAATAGGAATGTGGTGGTTAATAGATTTAATGATTTTTTTGTTAAGGTGGGTCCAAGACTGGCCAAGGAAAAACAAAATATACCATCAGAGCAGAAAAGTGTAAGTGAGTTTTGTGGACTTAATAATTCAAATTCATTATTTTTGAAACCGGTAGAAGAAAGAGAGATTACTGAAATGGTAAATAAATGTAAAAATAAACTTTCCACAGACTGTGATGATATCGATATGATGGTAGTAAAAAAGGTAATTGATGGAATTGTGTCCCCTTTAACATATCTGTGTAATTTATCATTCAGAACAGGCACATTCCCTGAGAGAATGAAAATTGCTAAAGTTATTCCTTTACATAAAGCCGGTGATGTTCATGACTTTACTAACTATAGGCCAGTCTCTTTACTTTCACAGTTCTCTAAGATAATGGAGAAATTGTTTGTGGCAAGGCTGGACAACTTCATTGAAAAAAGCAATGTTTTAATGGAAAGTCAGTATGGTTTTAGGGCAGCCAGGTCAACAACATTGGCAATGATAGAGTTAGTGGAACATATAACGGAATATATACAAAACAGAAAATATGCAGTGGGGATATTTATTGACTTAAAAAAGGCCTTTGATACTATTGATCATAAAATATTAATATATAAAATGGAAAGATATGGAGTGAGAGGGGTAGCAAATAACTGGCTGAAAAGTTATCTTGACAACAGACAGCAATATGTACAAATTGGTCAGTCCAAATCTTTATGTTTGAATATTACATGTGGGGTTCCACAAGGCTCAGTATTGGGTCCCAAATTGTTTATTATGTATATTAATGATATATGTAGAGTGACTAATGTTTTGAATTTTGTTATATTTGCTGATGATACAACTATTTTTTATACTGGGGATGATCTAAAACAGGTTTTGGATGATGTTGGTAAAGAAATTGATAAACTTAAATATTGGTTTGACAGAAATAAATTATCTTTAAATTTAACTAAGACAAAATTTATGTTGTTTGGAAATAAAGAAATTAATACTATGGTAAAGTTAGAATTTAATAATGTAAGGATTGAGCAAGTTTTTCAACATAAGTTTCTAGGAGTAATATTGGACCACAAGTTATGTTGGAAACCCCATATCAAACATGTGTGTAATAAGATGGCAAAAATTATAGGGATTATAGGGAAAAATAGGCATATCTTGAATATTAAAACTTTGCACACTTTATACTGTACAATGTTACTACCATATTTGGAGTATTGTGTTGAAGTTTGGGGTAACACATATAAGAGTTCTCTACAAAAAATATCTATTATGCAAAAAAGAGCACTGAGAATGATATATAATGTTGGGTATAGGGAACACACAAATCCACTATTCTTTAAATCAAAACTTATGAAATTTATGGATTTAGTAAAATTTAAAACTGCTCAGATGATGTTTAAAGCAAAAAACAGTATGCTTCCAAAGAATATTCAAAATTTCTTTAAATATAGAGAAGGAAGGTTTGATCTAAGAGGGAAATGTAACTTTGTTCAACCATGTGTTCGCTCAAATCTTAAAAGTATGTGTGTATCAGTTTGTGGAGTGCGTTTGTGGAATGGTCTAGATCAGAGGTCCCCAACCCCCGGGCCGTGGACCGGTACCGGGCCGTGGGACATTTGGTACCGGACCGCACATAAAGAATAAATAACTTAAATTATTTCCGTTTTACTTATTATCTGCGCCTAAACTATATTTTATTTTGAAAAATGGGCGGATTCGCTCCGTTACTTCCCTCCATGACTTCCTCTTGACGTGTCAAGAGGTTTCTGCTCACATGATACGTCACCGCTAAAATTAAACCCAGAAGCTTCAGGCCTGTCTAACGAAATCGGTTGGTTGACCTACATAACGCTTCTTTAAATTTTTGAGTGCTCAACAAGAGTAGAAAAGCGCTATGTAAGAACTAGTCCATTTACCATTTTTATTTATCAACACCGGGGATAGCAGTGAGGTAGACCCAGCCATCAAACTGACTCTCCAGCGCTTGACACCGCGGCTCTGCAGCCACGCTCCATGTGAAATCGGCCGAACCCAGTCAAACCAGAAGCCAGCAAAAATGAGTATCAGAGAAACAAGTCGAAGTCGCACAAATCGGGTTTTCGCTCTAGTTGGATGGCATCTGCAGGTCCTGATTTTTCCTAACATTAATTCCAATAAAATCATCACATAAATCCGTCGGATATTCACCTACCTCGGATGAAAAATCTGGTCCCATTGTAATAAATTTCCAGTTAAATGTGATCGCATAAACTGGATGAGTTTAGCGCTAAAACCCTCCTCAGCTCCTGTCCGCCCACTTCCATGCATCGGCTCGTTCATGCACAACTACACACACACTAACAACGCCTGGAAATTGTTTTAGTGTTTATATCAGTTCATTTCACCGGGGACAATCGTGGAAAGTGTAAGCTACAAACTTGCACTTACGAGTAAAATTTCAGATTATAAAATTTGCAGAAGCAAATTCATAGATGAAGCAGAAGCCATTGCAGCGAAATTCGATAATAGACCCCAAACTGGGCCATTTGAATCCGACTCAGGTGATTTCTACTGTATTTGTTTTTGCGGTGTATCTTATTTTGAAGGCATGTTTTACCATGGCTCTAACAGCTGACCAGGGAGCGCTGTGGGCAGAGAGCCTGTTATTCATGTTGAGGCGGGATGTTACGAGAACGCTGCTGATAGAGTTGCATACGAATACAAAGTGGATTCCCGTTTTTTATTATTATACGTAGAAAATATCACACTTGGTTATGGTCATATCATTTATTTTGACGTATTTATTCGCCACACCTTAAAAGCCGGTCCGTGGAAATATTTTCTAACACTAAACCGGTCCGCGGCTCAAAAAAGGTTGGGGACCACTGGTCTAGATGATGAAATTAAGTTAAGTACAACTATTGCACAATTCAAGAAAAAATATAAGGAGCATATAAATAATGTGTATAAATACGAATGAGATGTTTTGTTATTTTTGTTATTGTTGGATTGTAGCTTCATGTACATTAAAATGATCTATAGAAGATTGGGTAGATTGTATCACAGGGCACTTTGGCATGGGTAGGTGTGTGTAGCCATGCATGCTGGTGTTAGAGTATGCATGTTTGGTTAAAATGTTTGGTTAATATTATAATTCAGTTTAATTATGAACTTGTAAAAGGCAATGGGGACAGGACTAGATAAGCTATTGCTTCTTCCTGCTCCCTTTTCGAACACCTTGAGATTGTTATAAAATACATTGCTGGTCATTTTATTTATTTATTTATTGATGTTTGATTTGCATTTGTTATAATGGTGAATATGTGTATATATGCATATATGGATATATGTATGTTTTATTTTCCTACACGTTTATTTATTTTTCGCTGTTGTTTTTTATTTTATTTTGATTGTTCGAAATAAATTGAATAAAAAAAAAAAAAAAAAAAAAAAAAGAATGAGTCTATAACAAACAGCTCTGGAAATATGACATCACAAAAAAAGTTTGGCACGGGGGAAGTTGGACCAGTTCACAGGGTAAAGAGAGCCATCGATTTTTTTACAGTATTAAAACAGGCAAAAATTGATTTTTCCAAAATGTAAATTTAGGTTAGCTGAAACAACACAAAAGCAGCTGGTATGGTTTGATTTTCTTTAATTTCCCACTGATAAACAATAACTTTAAGGTGAGGGTATAAATGGGAACTTTTTTCTAAATCTTTCAATTTTCCTTCAGGAATCAGAAAACAAAAATTGGAAAATGGCTCGTTTCCCAACTAGCATTTCAAAATTGGTGAAGAAAAAATGAAAAACGAGCCTTTTGTGTTTTTTGATTTGTCAAAAACAGAAAAGAAAAAAATGAAGCGAGTGCTTAAAAAATGAAATTGTTTTCCACATGAAATAAACCTTTGTCCACCTCAGCCTGTCTCTGCTCCATTCTTATCATTAGAACAATAACAGACAATAACATACAAGCCTCTCATTATTTCACATGGAGCTGAAATGGATTTATGTGTTCAGAAGAAATCATTGATTTATAGTCATCACATTTCTGTTGGCTTTTTCCTCTTCACATTTAATGTGAGCAGTTTTCATGAGATTTCATTTCATGAATTCAGATTGAAGATTTTGATGTTAAAGTGAAGCTAAGATCAGCTTTGAGTTTTGGCTGTTTTCCAGAGCAGGATGAGCCGCTCCTCTCTGCTTCAGGAAAAACAGCCAAGTGTTGCTTTGTTTCTGCTGCACATCTGGCTGTGACCTTTGACCCTGAGTCAGGAAAGTTCCCATCACAGCTTCCAAAAATGAGTCCAACAGTAAGAGCATGTGGAGAGGTTGGAAAAATGGCATTAAGAAAGAGAAATCAAAGATTTGGATTGATTTGAAGGAGCTCAGACTTGTTGAAAATGCAGAGGAGCTGGTTGTGAAGTGAGCGTCAGAGAAACACAACATCCTGATATTCACTGTGAAGCTTTGAGTGGAAAAAGACAGAAAAACAACATGTGGATCCTGGAATAATGGCAGCTTCCATCTTTAAAGGACTGAAGAGGAAGAAGTTTACAAGGAAACATTGAGAACAGTTTCAAACATCAACTGATTGAATCCATGAATGTGAAAACGTGTTTGAGAGTGAAAGAGACAGACATGTACAGACTGAACTATCTGTTCAACAGTCAGAGTGTTTCTCTAACAGGAGGACGCTCTTTACACTCAGCTCAGCACACACACACTGAGGAACCAGGAGACCAGAACATAAACCCAGGATAAAGAGGTTCAGTGAATGTGGTGTTGAAGGTGTGGAGGTGGATCAGAGTGTCAGAGGAGACTCTGTAGAAGGACAGAGTGCCAGCAGGACAGTCCACATACACTGCTACTCTGTTAGAGCCAGAGGAGGAGGAGGAGGAGGAGGAGGAGATGGATGTTACTCTGTTATTGTGCCAGACAGAACGAGGACCATCATCAGTGCAGCTCAGACTCCAGGACTGATCATTCCATCCAAACAAACAGTCATTACTGCCTCCTTTCCTTCTGATTCTTCTGTAACTCACTGATATAAAAACGTTTCCTCTCCACTCGACCTCCCAGTAACAGCGACCAGTCAGACCATTTCTACACAGCAGCTGATCACACACATCAAACCTGTCTGGATGATCAGGATATGACTGAACCTCCTTCACATGTGTCACCTTCCTGTTGTTGTCAGACAGTTGTAGCTCTGTGTTCACTGTGTTTGTGTCGATTGTGAGTTGACAGGAATCTGATGGAGAGAACAAACACAATCCAGCTGCAGTTATTGATCCATCATCTGTTCATTGATTGACACTTTGATGATGACTCCTGACATCAGAGATGTGAATGAGTGATGTGACAGTTTGAAGATGGTTGAATGTGTGCTGCTTTGTTTTCATCAATCACATTAAAAACACACTTACACTTCCTCAGACCTGGTCTCAGCCATCGCACTCCAGCAGGCTCCGCCCTGAAAGGAGGAGGGGGGTCAGAGGTTATTTCCTGTCTTACTCTGAGCGTCTGCGTCTCTGTTTTCTACATGTTTTTGTTCTGGCTCGGCCGCACGGCTAATTTCCCTTTAGGGCCGATGAAAGTGAAGCTGCGAGCACCACGAGGGATGACCGCATCATTGAACTGTTCTCAGATCAGCATCAAAACCCTGCAGCTGCAGGTCTGACCCGGCTACAGGCAGAGGCACTGATGGCCAGTGGGAGCCTGTTTGAACCCTTTGGAGTTCATTCTTTGAAGCTTTCAGTCTGGATGTTGTTGATGAGAAAGAAAGCATTCAAATGCAGCACTGGTCTCATCAAACTTCTTCTCCATCATTAAGTAGAGGAAAAGAAGTGACAGAGTCACAGCTGTGCTTCAGAGGCACACACACACTTGAAGATGTCTGACCTTTGAATATGACAAGTATAGGAAAATGATCCACGGATCAAGGAGATCAGATCCTGTGGATTAGTCTGCAGCACCATCAGATTGTTTTCCTGTTTTTGTCTCAAAGTGTCCTTTATACAGTCAGAAAGGCACAAAAGTCAAGAGGATTTAACACAACAGCTGAAATGATGTTAGAACAGAGGATGTCCACGTGTTGGGCTCTTTGTCTTTCAGCAGTGCTTCACAGGATCTTCCAGTTACACATTGTTTTCACACTGGAACAACATTTGAATCTTCATTTGAACGTCAATTCAAAATGACTCATTGAAGGGAATTTGCAGCTTTTGTCTTCCAGCTGAGAACTTAGAAGATCTGCAAACTGCACAAGGTTGTTAAAAGACTTGAAGCTGGAAATGAGCTCAAAATGGAAAACTGGCTCTGAAATCTGCGACTACATCACGCAGAATAATCACACCAAGAAGAACAACTTCCTCTGTGGAGCTCAGGGGCGGAGCTCAGGGGTGGAGCTCAGGTGCGGAGCTCAGGGGTGGGGCTCAGGGGCGGAGCTCAGGGGTGGAGCTCAGGTGCGGGGCTCAGGGGCGGGGCTCAGGGGTGGGGCTCAGGGGCGGGGCTCAGGGGCGGAGCTCAGGGGGCGGGGCTCAGGGGTGGAGCTTAGGGGTGGCTCCGCCCTCTTGCCTGCAGCAGGTCAGGTTAGGGTTAAGGCTTTAATGCATGAAAGAAGATTTGCTGAGAAAAATAAAAACAGAGTTCAAAGGTCAGAGCAGAGCCCTCCCTGCAGCTTCTGCTACAACACAACACTGTGACGCTGACAAACTGTGTGTTAGACAGTTGTGTGTCAGACATCCTCATTCCAACAGCATCAGAGTCTCTGCTCAGAGGCTGCATCACTGCACAAACATTGAATCTACAAGAACATCATCCTGAAGAAGGAAATTTGGGCTTGATGCAGTGAAATCAATGAAACAGATGATTTTTGATCTGAAAATGTAGAAAGCATTGATCCAAAAACAGCTGTGCTCATTTTCCCCGGACACGGTGCCGAGACTATTAACTGCATTTGAAATGCAATAAATCTCCTCATCATCTGGAAATATGAACAAATTTGCTGCTGGATCAAAAACTTTCCTTTGAGAGCAGCTAGAAGCCTTTAAATCATCACATTTGCTGCTCCAAACATTTGATGCAAGAAACAATTGTTACTGAATGATAAATGTGTGAATGTGTAGCCCAAAATAAAAAGCTTTAAATGTCTTCAAACAGCATCAGAGTGGATCAGCTGTTACTAAAAGCATCAGTGTTGAGACATAAAGAGACTTTTGTTTGCTCGTCACTGCCAATGGTGACTCTGTATCTGCTGCTGACTCATGTTACAAAGTGTTGGATCAAATTACATCACAGGACAGCTAAAAATCACTATTGATTATTAGATTATATTATTATTTAGGATTATTATTATTGTGATATTATTATCATTATTATACAAACTGTGGAGATTAACAAAATACACCATGTGACTACACAGTCACGAGTCCTGTGTGAGTCCAGCTGGGAGTGAGTGTAACACACACACACACACACACACACACACACACACACACACAGATTTTAGGCTCCGCCCCCAATGTTTCAGAGCCTATCAGCGGCCCTGGTCAGAAGCTTCCAGAAACAGGTAAGGGTACCAGAGCGGGCCTATCCAGGCTGTGGGTCAGGACCCCTCCCACCGTTCCTTCACAGTCCCAAGTGTGTAATCCTTAATCCAAGAACAAGCGACAGCAGCAACAGCATCCAGGAAGAATTCCAAAAGCCCACCAATCCTGACACGGACACACCGTCCAATCAGCTCGTCTCTCAGCGTCTGTACCTGTGCTTTGCTCCCACCTGTCTCTGGTTTGCAGGTAGCTCCCAGTGGATATCCTGTCCTCTTTTCCTGCCTGCTTGGATTTCTCTTTGATGGACTTTGTGTTTTTGGACTTTTGCATTTGGCCCAATAAACGCTCCTTTTTCTCACTTCCTTCCTGCCTCTGGATCTGCACCTGGCTCCTCTCTAAATGCACTGATTTATTGCATTGTTGTCACTTCCATTATTGTATAGTGTGTGTTGGCTTTTCAAAGCACACTGTGACCTTTGTCTATGAAAGCAGCAGAAACACAGAAATGCATTTGTGCAGGGCTGCTGCCTTTAAATGAAAACATCTCCCTGTAGCTGTCAGCTTCTACCACAGCTCTGATTAGAAAACTTTGATCAGTTTGTTCTTCTTTGGATCAAGCTAGGCTAACAGTTTCCTGCTTCCAGTGTTTGTAGGAAGCTCGGATCAATATGTCCTCGGCCTCTCTGTGCACACATTCATCTGATCTGAATCAGGCTCAGAGGGAAAAACGAGTTTTCCCAAAATCCTGCACTGTTAAATATCCTGAGATATCTACAACTTGTTCCTGGAGACGTTCTCCTTGGAGACCCCCTACATTAATATCCCTTATTGTTCACTTCCAAGAGTGTTTTTGTTGTGAGCAAAGGAAAAATGTTCCTGCATGTGTGATTGTTGAGGTCATATGTGCATGAAACAAACAGGAAGTGAGTGAAGGACACAGGAAATGCTTCCAGCTCTTCCTCCTCTATCAGACATCCTCTCCATACCTGAGAGTGTCCAGTCTCCAGCGTGGATCCTTCAGTGCGGCCGACAGCAGCTTCATTCCTGAGTCTCCTGGATGATTGTAGCTCAGGTCCAGCTCTCTCAGATGGAAGGGGTTGGAGCTCAGAGCTGAGGCCAGAGAAGTACAGCCTTCCTCTGTGATCAGACAGCCTGACAGACTGCAGACACACAAAACAACAATCCATCTGTGAGCACTTTGTCTTTGTTCTTCCTTTTTTAAGATACAACGACCCTTATTTATCCATCTATTCAATTAAAGTCAGCTTCATAAAGTAACAATAAATGACCACCCTTATCTACAGTTGTTCAGTACTGTATCACAGACCCTAAAATATTACAGAAAAAACCAGAAGAATCCAACAATTCTGGATTTAACAGGGAGCCAATGAAGAGAAGCCAATATGGGAGAAATCTGCTCTCTCTTTCTAGTCCCTGTCAGTACTCTGGCTGCAGCATTTTGGATCAGCTGAAGGCTTTTCAGGGAGCTTTTAGGACAGCCTGATAATAACGAATTACAATAGGAAGAAAGGCATTACTATACTTATCTTTAATGTAGGGCTGGAACAATTATTTTTAAGTAATCAAGTATTTTATTGATTATTCCATAAATTTATCAAGTACTCGGATAAGTAGTACTGTTGTTGTATTAATAATTCATCTCCATATTTTAACTTCCGTACTGCTGATGTTCGCTTCATGTTGCTCATCAGGTGGTTGATGAAGGACCTCCAGCTGTTTCCCAGTAAAGGGCTTCTAGTACCAAATGATTGTTAGTGCTAATAGCAGCGCCCACAAGCAAACTGGTTACAGCAATCCATTCTGGGAGCTAATAGCTGAAGTAAAGAAAAAAATAGCTGAAATTTTCAGCACAACGAGCACAACAAGGAATCATTGCAGCCCTACTTTAATACAAACATTAAGGGACATAAACTGATCAAAAATGACTCAAAAATTCCTGCAGTCTTATGAATATCTTTAAAGACAATAATTTAGAGTCTAATAATCCACCCAAAGATAAATAAAAGGTAAGTGATATTTCTTTAAGCATTAGCTGTTTATGAAATCCTGACCTGAGAGTTTCCAGTGTACAATGTGGACTCTGCAGTCCAGCAGACAGAAGCTTCACTCCTGAATCCTGCAGGTCATTATCACTCAGGTCCAGCTCTCTCAGACTGGAGGACTGGGAGCTGAGAACTGAGGACAGAGTTTCACAGCTTCTCTCTGAGAGGAAACAGCCACTCAGCCTGAAGAATAAAGATCACAAAAAATAAAATAAAAACACTGGTGTTAAAGTATATTGACTCCTTGCCTGCTGTGAGGAGTTACTGGATTTGATAATATTTAAAATGTAAATTAAAGTGGAAATGAAAACTACATGCATAAAGGACCATTTCGACCATGGAGCCCTGCTCTAAAAACTGTCATAGATTTAACTGTCTGTGAAGCTGGATTTAAGAAAAAAAAGTCTTTAAATTTTTTTAGAATATGTATATCACCATCTTGTGCCAGTACAGGATGTGACATCACTGGGTTGGTTGGTTACTGCTAGCAGGTTTACAATAGTTTGTTAGCTAACTAGTGACAGAACCAACATTTCAGTGGAAAACTAGGAAACAAACTAAACAGCAGCCTAAGGGGTTCACTTTTGTACAGTCCCTGGCTGCAGCAATGAGTTTATGTAAGAACCAAGGATATACTGTCCACTTTCACTCAGTAAAACAGTCAGCAGTTCTTCATTGTTGGCTAGCTGCACTGAAATGGAAAATGCAGATACTAGTCATAATGTTTCAGTTTGTAGAGCATTTAATAAATGAGGACCATGTGGAGGAGAGTCTGAGTCAGCTGTAGAGGTGGTTCATCGGAGCAACAAGCTGGAGTCAGACTGAGTGTACAGACTGCAATCAGCTGATAAAGCAAATGTCAGCAATAGAATAGAATAGAATAGAATGCCTTTATTGTCATTATACAGGATGTAAAATGAGATTGGAGGGCCACTCCTGTTCAGTCCTGTTATAAAGTCAAACTTTCTAAAATACAAAATATGAATAAGAACTTCTAAAAATATACAGAAAATAAAACAATGTATAAAAAAAATACAGAAAATAAGAGAATGTATAAAAATATACACACTAAAAAAAAAAGTGTATACATACAATAATGAAGATGGTGAGTACCGCACTTGGTGAATGAATATTGGATATTACACAATATAGGAGTGATAGATATTGTTCAGTATGAATGATATAATATTGCAGAGTTAGAGTGGGTGACTGTGTAAATTCAAGATGCCATCAGCACAATTTTCTACAATAAAAGTCTCCCCAAGAATATCCAGACTGTGGTTGTCAGCTTCTACTGCAGTTCTGATTATAAAGCTTATATAGTAAGTGACAATTGCCAACAGACAACAGCATCATCTCAGGTTGTGTAACAGTGTAAGGTAACAGCCTCCAATCTTAGAGAGAAAGCCCCAACCATCAGACAATCCACTGTGAGCAGCACTTGGTGATGGTGGGAAGGAAGAACTCCCTCTGACAGAAAGATGCTTCCAATGAAAAGTACTAAATAAAGTTTTCAGCCGGGGTAAAAAAACAACTGTCCTTCCTGACACTAAATGCAAACAAGGAGATGAAGACCTTACCAACAGTTTTAAACAACCACTTCAATTCTATAGGACAATCATTATCAAAGATCATAAAGCCACCAGGGGGGCTGCATATCAACAATACTTGAAAGGGAATTATATTAAATCAATTTTCCTGAAGCCAACTGATGGAGCGGAAGTGCTTAAAACCATATCGGGTATGAAAAGCTCCTGTACAGAAGGGGTGGATGGTATTTGCAGTAAAATAATAAAATTTATTGCGCTTGAAATTAACGAACCACTTGCCTGTTGTATAAATCTTTCTATAATACATGGTGTTGTGCCTAAAAAATGAAGACTGCAAAATCATTCCAATATTTAAAACTGGGGATAAAAATAACATGCAAAATTACCGTCCAATATCTATACTGCCTACTCTCTCCAAAGTATTTGAGAAAATTGTTTATAATAGGCTGTATGGGTACTTGGATAAGCTGGACATACTTACTCCATCACAGTATGGCTTCAGGAAAAAGAGTACAACGTGCATGGCAATTCGTGATCTCATTGAGAAAATAAATGATGCTGTCGAAAATGGTGAATGTGGATTGGGTATTTTCCTTGATTTATCGAAAGCATTTGATACTATAAATTTTGAAATTTTGTTGGGAAAACTTGAGCATTATGGTGTTATGGTGTTATTGCACTTAACTGGTTCAGAAGCTTTCTATTTGAAAGGGAGCACTATGTACAAATACACAGCAGCAAATCACAATTAAAAACAATTAAATGTGGTGTACCACAAGGATCTATATTAGGTCCTCTTCTTTTTATTATTTACTTTAATGACTTTATAAATTCATCAGATATACTACACAAAATTATTTTTGCAGATGACACAACTTATTTTTTCTCATAAAAATATGGATTATCTCCAAAATATAATTAATAAAGAATTAACTAAAGTAGATATCTGGCTTAAATGTAATAAATTATCATTAAACATTAATAAAACCCACTGTATTATATTCCGTTCCATAAAAAAATCGTAAAATATTGAAAATGTACATATCAAGATTAACGGAAGGATCATCGAAAGAGTTCACACACAAATTTCTAGGAATATATATTTATGAATTCTTAATTTCAAAAAGCATATTGATGAATTGAGAACTCGATTATCTAAACAGGTTGGCTTGTTTTATAGACTCCGACATTATCTCCCTCTTGAAGCTCTCATAACGTTGTATCATACCTTATTCGAACCACATTTGAATTACTGCAATATCATATGGTGTAACACGTATCCAAGCTATCTTGATGAACTACTTGCTTTGCAGAAGAAAGTGATACGCGCCATAACATGGTCTGAGTTCAATGCTCCTTCCGTTCCCCTTTTTTTATAAGCTTAACCTTCTGAAGCTCACTGAGAGCAACACTCTTCATAATGCATGCATGATATTTAATGTAGTGCACAAACTAAATGAAAGACTTTGCCAGCTTATTCCAATAATCTATCCAACCCACGAACACAATACTAGAAGGAAAAATCAGCTGAAGGGGAAAAAACGCAAACTGAAATGTACAAGTTTTAGCATCACATGCAAAGGTTTGGAGATCTGGGATGAAATTAACAGCACAATACAAACATCATCTTCTCTAAAGATATTTAAGAAACTTTTGAAAGATGAACTATTACAACATTATACTTAACAAACAGTAAAACCAGATATAAAAATCAGTATATATTTATAAATTTATGTAAATCCATTATCAACTAATTATTATGTCCAATTTAATTTCCTAATAATATCTGGATAGAAAGTATAAGGATGAATTTGTCACCTCGAATACACTGATGTTTCTTTTTTGTGTGCTTTGTGAGTACGGCTGTAAGAAGTATGAAATGTGATAAGGTTTGATAAGTGTATATTATATTCAAAACAATAATAATGTGTGATACCAGGTAATGGAATGTGTGTGGAGGATGTGAAATAACAAAATGTTTTGACTTGATTTTAGTGTGGGGGTATGGATTACTGTATTGTTTTTGTACTGTAATGTAATGTTTTTTGTTTGGTTTTTTTGTTCCTGGGGTCCCTGTATAAGCTAAAGCAGCTTCTTGGAGTTTCCCCTTTTACAATCTTACAGGGTGGTGTTGTGCACATGTATCCATCTTAAAGTTTGTGAATAAAGAGATTAAATTAAATGAAAACAGGCTCCAGGAGGAGCTCGGACCATGACTGGTTTCAGTGTGAGGGCAAAGAGAAGAGAGCAGAGATGAGCTCAGAGAGACAAGAACCAAACACAAACTAAGGAGAGAGAAGAGCAAAGTTAAGGAGCTGCAGTAGTGGCAGATCAAAGCATCAGGAGGGAAAAGAGGGAGTGCAGAAGAAATGCATCATGGGAAGTCCAGCAGCAGCCCTGAGCCTATAGCAGCAGAACTAAGGGAGGCTTCAGGGTCACCTGATCCAGCTCCAACTAGAAGCTTGATCCAAAAGGAAAGTTTGAAGCTGATCTTAAAGCAGAGAGGGGGTCTGTCTCCTGGACTCAAACTGGGAGCTGCTTCCACAGCCAAGTTCAACATTTGGAAAAAAGCTTTGAAAAAGTGTTTGTGCTGCACAAGAACATCTGGCCTTGGTATCCTGTCATGTCCTGGAGTGTTGATCCAGATGAAGAAGCAGACTGACTGAACCTTTGATTAGTTTGATGGAAACAAAGTGCAGAAGAAAAAAGCCATGAAAAACTAGAAGGAGGATCCAGAGAGGCGGCAGCACCTGAGGAGGACAAAGTGAGCCTGAGACAAAGTGGACATCCTAAAAGTGTCTCATATCTCCTTTTCCTAACCTGGGAGGTGGCAGGAGAATTAATAAGGACTCAGGAAAAGAGAAGAGTGCTGAGAATCTGAACCACTTCACACTCGTCTCTCCTTACATGTCAATACTGTGACAGTGGAGGATTTCACTGTCGCTAGTTGGTTTTTGGGAAAAAGTCACTACAGGGGTCTGAAAAGCTACTAAGTTGGCAACTCTGAGCCCAACAGAGGTCCAGTTGTTTTTCTGGGTTCGTTCCCGCTGTCGTCACCAACCTCGCGAGAACTGCCACCCAGGCTTCTGCAGGTGGCAGGTTAGTAACAGAATTCAGTTTGGAGCAGCACAGGAATTCTTTAAAAAAATATATCAAAATATGGGAAATTTACAGGAAAATAATAATACAGGAGGAAGGCGGGACAGAGGGGTAAAATACGGGAGTTTCACGGCCAAAATGGGAGACTTGACAGCTGTGCTGATGTGGCTTCTTCAGCATTAGTTCATGTTAAAGTGGAACTGCTCATCTTAGCTGTTTACTGCAGCACTCATTTCATATAGACTGCATTCAGACAGGCTTCAGTCCACTAAACTGTTAGATTAGTCTGAAATTATTCTATAAATATTAATGACATAGAAACACAAGAGTGTGTGTGTGTGCGTGTGTGTGTGTGTGTGTGTGTGTGCGCGTGTGTGTTACTGGGTTGGGGAGGGGAGGTTGGAGGGGGTGATGGTAAAAAACAGCGACCAATCAGAAACGAGCTGTTGATTAAATGGGTTTATTTTATGTCCCTTGGTAAGCGCTGCTAAAAACCATTGAAACCGAGCGAGCAGAAGAGCAGAAAGTGGTGAGCCCTAGTGATGGGAGTTTGAAACTGAAGCTTCAATACGTGCTTCGAACCCTGGGCTTAGAACTCCAGAGAACCACTGCTTCGAAGCTTCAGGACGAAAAAAATCATGTGACATATGACGTATGAAGCAGCAAATGCTTCTTTCTTGGAATGAATCACGTGACTGGTTCAGGTGATTCGCTGGTTATGAATGAAGGAGCGAGAGCGAGACAGTCAGCAGGTTCATACTCTCACAGTTTTAGCGTTGTTATGACCAACAGTTACTGCTGAGTTATGAATTAAAGACAACCTTTGCTGGCTCGTCCTTTCAACGTGATGACGGACGCTGTCGTATCAAGATAACGCTAAAGCGGTAGTTACACAATCACACCCAGTTAATGCCATGTTTTCATAGCACTCTGCTCAATAACAAACACACACATTCATCCATCTTTATTGCAATAGAACCTGATATCATGATATTTGGTCATAACGTGTGCGCCTCAAACAATGCAAAGATGCTTCAGATCACTGAGGTGTGTGAGTGTGTGCATGCAGGTGTGTAGATGAAAACATTGCACTTTTCCAGGAGAGGGCGCTATAATTGAAGCTTCGAGTAATGAACCTATTTTCGAAACAGTTGGTCCAAGTGATTCAGTGCTTCACAAAAGCTTCATTTTCTCATCACTGGTGAGCCCTGCAAAGCTGCCCTCATACATGCCTGTATCCACACATCAGGTGCAGATAATCAGCAGAGGCAGCACCTGAAACTCTCTCAGTGCCACTACAAAGAGAGTAGGGCTCACAGAGGGGCGTAACACAACACACAGCTAATACGACTCTGACCAGGGCTCAGAGACACACAACAACACACTCACACAAGTCATTTTATTAGGTACACCTGTGTGCCCCAAACTGTGTCCAGCCCTTTACTGAGTAATCTGTCTACACCTGCCTCAGACTCTGCAGCCTCTCCACCTGTTTACTGTGAGCACATTATTGTAGTATTAAAATCTGTGCCAGCTTAAAAAGCTGCAGCTCGCACTCAGTTTTTCAATGTTTTAAAATTAGTTTCTAAATACTTTTAAATTCTTAAACTTTCACCTTGTTCTACATTTTATACTTTTACTGAACCATCTTTGAATGTTTCATGTTTGTTCATCTATTCAGACTATTTTTATTACAAGTTGGTTCAGTTCGTTGAACATTTATTAAAGTAATGATATTCAGCTCCATGCATTCAAAATCAGACCTTCTTGTTTCTGATGGCGTTCAGCTCCCAGTTTGGCTTCATTTAAATGTTTTGTGGAGTCATTTGAACAAATGCAGTTCAGACTTCAACACTTTGTCCCCTTTATTTAGTGCAATATGAAGTTTTGGTTCTGCTACTTTTTGCACTGTGGTTCATATTTTTATGATCTAAAGTAATTAAGATTTTCAGCAAATTAAGTATTAGGCGTTTTAAGAATTTGTAGGCATAGCAGGTCAAATCTTTCAGCTGGAAAAAAAAACACTTTTTTCTAGTTATTATTAATATTTTGATTCTATGTATAAATAAGGTAAACAGGCCATTTTCTCTTGAAATATGTGCTGATTTCCATTTTTCAGAACAAAAATCTGATCACTGGATAAAGTGAGAGTCTAAAGTTTTGTTAAATTTTTTCCAACCAGAAACCGTCTGATTATTTACATCTGTATTTTTCTTTAGGAATAAAATGTTGTATAACTCTGATAATGAACAAACAGCTCTGTAAAAACCTTCTGAATACAGAGCGAAATGAAACTGGAAGGTTTGGATGGAAGAAAAAAAGATTTCTGACTCAGGATCAGATTAAAATCTCATTTTTGAGAAATCAGCTATTAAAAATATGAACTGTAAAATTCCAGATGTTTCATTACACTGAAAAACAACCAGCGACCCAATATCACAAATAACATTCTACATTGATTATTTATAATAAGACATTTCTATCACAAGTTTTCTGATATTTTAGGTCTAAATATAGTATGGAGATCATGGGTTATGAGATATGAATTCATTTATGTTAATGTCCAACAGACACCTAAACATGTCATTTGGACACTATCCTACCAGTATGAAAGAAGTATGTTAGTGTGTTATGGATGCAAATAGGCCTAAATCTCTAATTGATCAATGCATTAAGTAATTTTTGTTAACAAATAAACAAAAATGTGACTATAAAAATTTTTTAGACAGTAACAGAGTCTAAGAATCCACCAAAAGGTAAATAAAAAGGTCCCTTGATAATTCTGTAAAGGTTAGATATTTGTACAATAAAATGAATATGTGGAAAAGACTGAATCCTGACCTCAGAGTTTCCAGCGTACAGTGTGGACTCTTCACTGCAGCAGACAGAAGCTTCAGTCCTGAATCCTGCAGGTCATTGTTACTCAGGTCCAGCTCTCTCAGACTAGAGGACTGGAAGCTGAGAACTGAGGACAGAGCTTCACAGCTTCTCTCTGACAGGTTACAGTTACTCAGTCTGAAAAATAATAGATGAACAACAAAAGAAACACTGAAGTATAAGTCCAATCAGATTGCAGTGATGTGAGGAGTTAGTTGATTTATCAATATTTAATCCTGTTTGGGTTTTCCTTGTTGTTGTTTTTTTAATGCATCCTTAATTCCTTACAAGGTTCCAACAACAATAACCTTTAATGGCTAAAATCTTTAACTGGTTAATTCTGAAAAAACAAATATTACTTGATCTGACCTGAGAGTTTGTAGTGTACAGTGTGGACTCTGCAGCCCAGCAGACAGAAGCTTCGCTCCTGAATCCTGCAGGTCATTGTTTCTCAGGTCCAGCTCTCTCAGACTAGAGGACTGGGAGCTGAAAAACTGAGGACAGAGCTTCACAGCTTCTCTCTGAGAGGCTACAGTGATTCAGTCTGAAAAATAAAGATGCACAAAAAAAACAAACAAAAAAAAAAACACTGCACAGTGAAGTGAGGAGTTAGTTGATTTATCAATGTTTAATCCTGTTTCGGTATTTCTTGTTGTTCTTCTTTTTAATGCATCCTTAATTCCTTACAAGGTTCCAACAACAATAACCTTAAATGGCTAAAACCTTTGGTTAATTTTGAAAAAACAAATATTACTTGATCTGACCTGAGACTTTCCAGTGTACAGTGTGGACTCTGCAGTCCAGCAGACAGAAGCTTCACTCCTGAATCCTGCAGGTCATTGTTTCTCAGCTCCAGCTCTCTCAGACTAGAGGACTGGGAGCTGAGAACTGAGGACAGAGCTTCACAGCTTCCTCCTGAGAGGTCACAGTGATTAAGTCTGAAAATAAAAGATGCACAACAAAACAAACACTGAAGTTTAATCAGGGTGCAGTGAGGTGAGGAGTTAGTTGATTTATCAATATTTAATCCTGATTTTTTTAAGGCATCCTTAATTCCTTACAAGGTTACAACAATGATAGCCTTAAATGGCTAAAACCTTTAACTGGTTAATTTTGAAAAAACAAATATTACTTGATCTGACCTGAGAGTTTTGTAGTGTACAGTGTGGACTCTGCAGTCCAGCAGACAAAAACTTCAGTCCTGAATCCTGCAGGTTGTTGTTACTCAGGTCCAGCTCTCTCAGACTAGAGGACTGGGAGCTGAGAACTGAGGACAGAGCTTCACAGCTTCCTCCTGAGAGGTCACAGTGATTAAGTCTGAAAAAATAAAAGATGCACAACAAAACAAACACTGAAGTTTAATCAGGGTGCAGTGAGGTGAGGAGTTAGTTGATTTATCAATATTTAATCCTGATTTTTTAAGGCATCCTTAATTCCTTACAAGGTTACAACAACAATAACCTTAAATGGCTAAAACCTTTAACTGGTTAATTTTGAAAAAACAAATATTACTTGATCTGACCTGAGAGTTTGTAGTGTACAGTGTGGACTCTGCAGTCCAGCAGACAGAAACTTCAGTCCTGAATCCTGCAGGTTGTTGTTTCTCAGGTCCAGCTCTCTCAGACTAGAGGACTGGGAGCTGAGAACTGAGGACAGAGCTTCACAGCTTCTCTCTGAGAGGCTACAGTGATTCAGTCTGAAAAAACAGTGATATTTGGGATCAAATGAAGTATGTATATTAAACACAGGCATGAAAAAATGGCTTACAGTGCAATTCATTGTAATCCAAATAACTTCTGGAGTCAGGGATATAATTGGCCATTTTTGGCTAGTTTTCATTTTACCTTTATACTTCACCTTAAAAGTATTTCCCTTGTCTTTTTTGGTTTTGTCAGCACAACCTCACATGTGTGACTGTACAGTTATTGTTTGTTTGTTTTTTTAATATACTATTAACACACTGCACCTAAAATCTAATAAAACAAACAAATCAAAACAAAAAAAACATAAAATTCCAAAAGAAAAAAAGATTTAAAAAAAAAACTTACTGTGAAAACGACAAACATGTTTAATGAACAACAAGTTATATACAAGTATTTACAATAAAATGCAGGCAATGTATTTTGTTCAACTATTTACAGAACAATCAGGAGCCACAGGAACTGATAGATTCATTGACACTTGTTCAGTACGTGTTGGCCCAGGCATACAATTGTGTTGGTCACTTTCTTATTTCTAATATCTCTGATTATTGTTAGTAGATGCAGTTCAAAAAATCTTTATCATTTATGGGACTTGGAGCAGTGTTGTTTTCATTAACGATGACGATAACGAGACGATGACGAGATAAACATGGCTCTTTGATGACAAAAACATGACGAGACGTCTGTGAGTTTCATTGAGACAAAACTAGACGAGAAGGTCATGGATGTTCCATCAGTCATCCAAAATCCATGACATGTCTGCCTATTGTGCTTGTAATCTGTCAGTCAGAAGCTAAAACCTATCAGTGACGCTGCGGCCATCCCATCAATTTTTTTGTCACGCCCACCCCCTCCTGTTTTTTTCAACACATTAAATAAAATATAAAATTATATTTTTCTTCAAAATAACATCAGGATGAATGAATATATTTCACGCTGTTGAAATTTGCAAATATATCAGGTAAAACGAAATTTCTGTGCTCACAGTCAGAAAACGCTGCCATAAACTGTGCAGTGTGTCCAGTTTCTCAGCAGAAAGTGCAGCTGCAAACACAGCATATACCTGGGCCCAGTCATTGGGTCGACCATGAACTCCTCAGTAATACCAAAGTATTCGGGGTCAAATGTGAGGCCAGCCTGACAGATGAAAGCTTGGCTTGAAAATGAGCCATCAACAGGACAATGATCCCAAACAGAACGGCTGAAAAGAAAAGAATCAAAGTGCTGCAGCGGCCGGGTCAAAGTTCAGTCCTCATCCTGATAGAAACGCTGGTGGTGGGACCTTAAAGAGCTGTGCATGAATAAATGCTGCAAACCTCAACTGAACTGAAGCATCGTTGTAAAGAGCAGTGGGCTATAATTCATCCACAAAGACTGAGAGACTGATACAGTCATACAGAAAACCATTACTGCAAGTTATTACTGCTAGAGGTGGTTCTATTTAGTTTGTCACACACTGCTTCTGCATTTTTGATGAGTTTGTGTTGAATCAATAATGACCACAGTGTAATATGTCGTGCTTTGTTGTCATCAGTGGTTGTATTGACCTCATTTTAAAAACCGCTGAGGACCAGGTATTTTTTATTTTGATCATGTTCTGATATGTAAAACCTTAGAAATGACAGAGGATATACTTTTTAATTATGACTGTCATGCTAAAATGCTCTGAGGTTAATGTTGCTGTGAATTGGTGCATTACTCAGAGAACTGAGAACTGAGCATGTCAGGGCTCATAACCAAAAGCTCTGGCAGTACTTTGGTCAAAGAAATGGGCTGAATGCTCAGTGCCGATCCACAAAGTACCCAAAGTACTGACTGAGGCAGGATATACTGTACAAAGAGCAAACCTGTGTATTCAGCTCTGTGTGACTCACATCATTGTGTTGAGAAGATGAGGGGAAAGATAAGAGACAAGAAACACGCTGAAAGAAAACAGGACAATAACATGCAATGAAGGTTTAGCTGGAAATCAACCTTACTTTGCTGACTGTATTTGTGCCTGTTTGATGTTCTCTAAGCTCTTTGCAGCTGAGATGCTTCGTACTGTATAACAGAGAAAGGTCACAGTGATCTAAAATGAGTGGGATTCATTGATTTCTTCTGAGTTTCTGGTGAGCAGTGGGTTTGTATGGTTGATGGAGCTGCTGTTAGAGGATAAGGACTTCCAATCCTGAAGTCAAATGGAGCCAGTTGAGGTGGTTTAACCTTCAGATAAGGATCCCTCCTGGACGTCTGAACTACCTTACTGGGACCTCCAGATAAGAGAGATAAGTGAGAGCTGACAGTGACAGAAAGTTTGATATGTTGTGTCACAGTGAATTTGATGTAGTGCTGTTTAACATTGTTACATCACAGTAAGACAGTTATGGTTCAAATCTGTCCTTCTGCTGCTTCTACAGGTTTTTCTGTGAGCGACCGGTTCTTGAAGCATAAAAAAGGAGAACAATTCCCAAACTTTGGGATGCAAATTCTTCCAAAGATAGAACATGATGTCAGCACTAATTAGTGACCTCTAATCAAACAAATCACTAACTCAATTGGGGGAAAGGGGGGGGGGGCACATATTTACTCACAGAGCTTTGTTGGAGGCTTTGACCACTGGCAGCAGCCTCAGCAGAGCCTCCTCTGAAGCAGAGTATTTCTGCAGGTCAAACACATCCAGATCTTCTTCTGATGACAGTAAGATGAAGACCAGAGCTGACCACTGAGCAGGAGACAGTTTATCTGTGGAGAGACTTCCTGATCTCAGGGACTGTTGGATCTCCTCCACTAGAGAACCATCATTCAGTTCATTCAGACAGTGGAACAGATTGATGCTTTTCTCTGCAGACAGATTCTCATTGATCTTCTCCTTGATGTACTGGACTGTTTTCTGATTGGTCTGTGAGCTACTTCCTGTCTGTGTCAGCAGGCCTTGTAGGAGACTCTGATTGGTCAGCAGTGAAAGACCCAGGAGGAAGCGCAGGAACAAGTCCAGGTGTCCATTTGGACTCTGTAAGGCCTTGTTCACAGCACTCTGGTGGAGAGCTTGGAGTTTTGGTTTGTTAAATAACTGAGACCACATGGAGGTTGTTTGTTGTTCTTCCAGCAGATTGAGTCCAGAGTTGATGAAGGTCAGATGGACATGAAGAGCAGCCAGAAACTCCTGAACACTCAGATGGATGAAGCAGAACACCTTGTCCTGGTACAGCCCTCTCTCCTCTTTAAAGACCTGTGTGAACACTCCTGAGTACACTGAGGCTGCTCTGATATCGATGCCACACTCTGTCAGGTCTGATTCATAGAAGATCAGGTTTCCTTTCTGCAGCTGATCCAAAGCCAGTTTTCCCAGAGATTTAATCACCTTCCTGCTCTCTGGACTCCAGTGTGGATCTGTCTCAGCTCCTCCATCATACTTGACCTTCTTCACTTTGGCCTGAACCACCAGGAAGTGGATGTACATCTCAGTCAGGGTCTTGGGCAGCTCTCCTCCCTCTCTGGTCTTCAGCACATCCTCCAGAACTGTAGCAGTGATCCAGCAGAAGACTGGGATGTGGCACATGATGTGGAGGCTTCGTGATGTCTTGATGTGGGAGATGATCCTGCTGGCCTGCTCCTCATCTCTGAATCTCTTCCTGAAGTACTCCTCCTTCTGTGGGTCAGTGAACCCTCTGACCTCTGTCACCATGTCAACACACTGAGGAGGGATCTGATTGGCTGCTGCAGGTCGTGTGGTTATCCAGAGGCGAGCAGAGGGAAGCAGGTTCCCCCTGATGAGGTTTGTCAGCAGCACATCCACTGAGGTGGACTTTCTAGGGTCAGTCAGGATTGTAGTTTTGTGGAAGTCCAGAGGAAGTCGACACTCATCCAGACCATCAAAGATGAACACAACCTGGAAGTCTTCAAAGCTGCAGATTCCTGCTTCTTTGGTTTCAGTGAAGAAGAAATGATGAACAAGTTCCACCAAGCTGAACTTTTCCTCTTTCAGCACATTCAGCTCTCTGAAAGTCAATGGAAACATGAACTGGATGTCCTGGTTGGCTTTGTCTTCAGCCCAGTCGAGGGTGTATTTCTGTGTTAGGACTGTTTTCCCAATGCCAGCCACTCCCTTTGTCAGCACTGTTCTGATTGGTTCATCTCTTCCAGGTGAGCCTTTAAAGATGTCTTCTTGTCTGATTGTTGTTTCTGCTCTGTCTGGTTTCCTGGATGCTGTTTCAATCTGTCTGACCTCATGTTCCTCATTGACCTCTGCAGCCCCTCCCTCTGTGATGTAGAGCTCTGTGTAGATCTGATTCAGCAGGGTTGGGTTTCCTGCTTTAGCGATTGCCCTCAAACACACACTGGAACTTCTTCTTCAGAGCAGATTAAGTTCACGCTGACAAACTGCAGCAAACATTCTGAATGAATAAAGAAAACCAGTTAATGTTTTACAAAATAGATGTGACTATTTCATGTCCCTAAAGAATGCCTGTTTGAATACATGTTGGTCCATCTATTGAAAACATCGTAAATGCTTCAGTCATCCAGCAGCTTCAATCTTTAGAGAAATCCTCTTACTGCTCTGCAGACGCTCAGCCAGCTCCTCCTGCTTCATTCTCCTCAGGAAGTCCAGTGTGATCTTCACAAATGCCTCTCTGCTGCTCCTCTGCTCTTCATCCTCCCTCTCTAAGCATTCTGGGTAATCTGGACTCAGAAGCTTCTGGATCTTCTTCAGCTCGTCCTTCACAAAAGGGATGATGTTGTCCTCCAGCAGCTGGAACACAATACTTTATGAATGACCCAATCAGACTGAAATCATGGAGCCAAACATCAGATCCATGTTGGACACACGGACAATCCACTGGTCTCCAAAGAGCAGCATGGAGATGACTGTGAGCAGAATAGATGTAACAGTAGTTGTTGTACATGTACAGACCTGAAATATGGAGTCCAGCTGTGTTTGATGCTGCTGGGCAGACTGACCACTGGGACCCTCTGAGCTCTCCTGGTCCACTCTGTGGAGGAACCATCAAGAATGAGTTCAAGCACAGGAGAATTTTTAGGAGAATTTTTCCTGCGCAAAGCCAAAATCAAGTCCTCTTTAGGATTATTAGCTGTAAAACATTTGGCTGAAGAAAAATCAGCCCTTTGAGATGATCATCAACTTTAGATGAAGTTCATGATTCTGGCTTCCAAACTCCAACATCTGTCCTTTCTACTTGACTACAGAGCTGCTACTAGCTGTGACTCAGGCTGTTTCCTGGCAGTAAATCCATACATGTATCTAAGAGGGTGAAGTCTCAGCTTTTGGACCTGAGCATAGAGTCAGAACAGGGGCAGGATCCACTACAGGGCCTAGAGAGGTTTGATCATATAGATATCTGTTTAGGAACCCACAGGTCTGTCTGCTGCTCTCAGCATAGGGAACAGCTTTCTACCAGCAAAGGTCACTGCCCAAGAGGAGACTGATCCCCTCTGCTGGAGATAAGGTCACAAACCCACTGACACAGGTCCTGTGAGCAAGGCCAACTTCAGATAATCAGGATGCAGTGGTGCACACAAACTGGAGTTGGCTCAGGAAGGGCATGCAGTGGAAAAACTCTGCAGATCAAAAACATGCAGACCTGCTGTGGTGACCTTTGTGACCTTGTGTAACCCTGGTTACCTTTAATGAATCAGAGGGAGGAAGATATGACTGGACCAATATCAGAAATACTGGGTACTGCAGGAGCCCAGGACTTGAACATCAATAATGAGACACCACAATAACTTTGGACAAAATGTGGATTTAAACACATTTTAAGATCATCTGCTCCATCTTTCAGGGAGGTTCTCTGCTTCTTCTGGATAAGATCATGTGAGCTGCATGTTAGCCAATCAGCAGCAGCTTCAGTCACCTGTGTCTGCTCAGGATGCATTCAGGTGCAGGATTTAGTGTAGGTCAGCTGTGTTTGGGCCTCAGCTCAGAGTCTTTTATTTGCTGGATTTTCAGAGTGAGAAAAGTGGAGAGCACTTTTGTTGTTACAAGTTTACAAAAACCCACAATAACCAGAGTTTGACTCATTTTGATGCTCAAAGTTTTAGGAGTCAAAGTGAAATCTGTGCAGTAAAGTTGGTTTTCATTGATTTCACTGCAGAATGAACCCCTCTGTCTTTCTACAACATGACTGATGGAAGAAAAAATGAGCCCGATCATCACTTCCTGTTTGCTGAAGTGGATTTTCAGCTCTTTAGAACCAAAGGCTTGTTTTTCAGAGACAGTTTCAATGGGATTGAAGGAACGACGTGTTTGCACTGCAGTTTCTATCCAACAACATCAAGCAGTTAAATCAAGAGTTCATGTTACTGACAGCTCACCTCTCTGCAGCAGAGGAACGCTGGACTTTAAAATCAATGGGTTGATGTTTAGACCGGTCACTCTTTAAGGACACACAGCTGGGTCCAGGTCCAGGTCCAGGTCCAGGTTCAGGTTCAGGTTCAGGTCCAGGTCCAGGTGGGTTCCTGTGAATAATGATGCAGCAGTGATGTGAGTGCTGAGCTGTGACATGGAGAAGAGTCATGGACAGTTAGAGATGGTCATCTCACCTCTGAGCTTTGTTCTGGCTCTCATGTTCCCCACACAGAGTGGTTTTAGAGGGAGGGACTCCCTCCTCTCTGTCCTCACACTGATCCATGCTGCTGAATTCACATCAGCTCACACACACTTTCTACCTTCACCTGCAGAGGAAACACAAATCACTGATGCTCACATCAACTGACAGCTGCAGAGCTCATGTCTGATGTGTTGGACTAACATCCACTCCATGTGAGACACAGCTTTCATCAGTTCACTACAAAAAGTGTCCCAGAGAGCCGATTTCAGCCTCCAAATGCCTCCATTCCTGGAGTCCTACAAACCAACAGGTCCAACATGACTGTAGAAATGGCAGAGAGCAGCTTTATTTCAGGAACAATGCCCAGGACCAAGCTGCTGCTGACAGAGGCTTCACACTCTGACTGCTAGATACGCTAACTAAGGTCAAAGGTCAAAGGAAAGTAAAGGAATCTTGTGATGCTGCTGGGAGTTCTGGTACAGACTAGCAGCATTTAGTGATTTAGCTCCAGATTGAATCCTTATTATCTGCTCCACTCAGCGCGTTTCCCTCTGACAGCAACAACATTCAGCAACACTTTATTGATGCTGGTGAAATTATGAACAGGCATCAGCGCGGTCACCTATACTGTCCTTCAGGCTCTCAGCAGCTACACCGGAAGCTGTTTTTCTCTCCAACAAAGCGACAGAAATGTCCTTTAAAGAGGAAATATTCAGCGGCTGGATTTGTCGGCACACCACACTCTTTCACCGTCACCAGTTAATCTAACGCCAGATAATCCGGTACACTGACCTCAGGCTCACGGCCTCGGTGCTCCAGCTGTGAGTCCGTTACCGTGAACTATGGAGCGGCAGATTTGTGCTGGAACTAAGCTGCACACAGCTGATGTTAGCCAGGAGAACATTCCAGACTGCTTCCATTACCTTCATGGAGCTTCACACGGAGACGATCAGCTGCAGCAGGAGAAACAGGAAGTTCAGCAAAGTGAAAGTAAACTCAGAGAGGCGTTTGAGGACACTTTCACAATCAGGAGCAGCAGAAACTCTCTGTGCTGCGTTCGGATGCACCTCGGAAAACTCCTTCATCTCTCCTCAAGCAGCTGGAAGCTTGTCCAAAGGTGATTCCTTTCTCCTGGTTTTCCTGTTTGTTTGAAACACAAACATTTTGGAAGATTTGACAGACTGTTGGTTAGAAAAACTTGTGAATTTCCGTGTAACCACTTAAAAGTGCCCAATGATACGTCACTTGCTTATAAGGACCAGCACAAACTCTTTACTGCTCCTCTCCGAGGCTGTCACCTGCTGCCAGTGTAACAGAGTTAAAATAACCTATATTATGAATTTCTTCAAAATTGATTTACTTATTGCATGTGAATAGTTGGAGCCACCTGGTGGACAAATAATGCAACTGCAAGGTTCCTCATTGCTGCTCAGCAAAGGAAAACGATCCCAAGCTGGAGAGCTGAATGTTGACTAGGTAACTGGCATCTTTGGTCAGGGGTTTTAAAGAATTGAATAAAGCCCTCATGTTCCACAGTCTTTAGCTATATAATAGGCCATTGCTTTAGTGATGTCACCCCGATTTTTACTTTTCTCTCATAAGGCACAGTACGGGTTTATGAGTTTTGTAATTGTTAGGGATTATTTTCTACTCAATGAATCAAGGACAAATGTTTAAAGGTAACTCCAGTAAATTAATGAATAAGTCTTAAACCTGGCTGACTGGGTGCTTCTGGAGGCCAAAAGGAGGGAGTTACTCTAAAACTTTGTAATTTTATCAGTTAAGTAAAAAAGTAAAGAACAGATCCAAAACTGGCTCCTTTCCAAAAACTCCCTGTTGAATTGCCATAGGCAATATATTGTTGATCTTGGTATCACAGTCTTATATATGTTTGATTTCTTTATGTTTGCTTCTACCTTTAGTCTTTAGTGTGTTTGTTTTCATTTTATTCCACAGGTATAACACATGTACTCATGTGCAAATTTAAACTGTAGGATTCTAGGATGACTAATCGTAGACTGTGTGAGCTTTGACATATATTTTTTATTTTTCCTGGTTTATGACCTAAATCTGTGTTAACTGTTGATTCCAGAGCATTAATTCCTTTTTATTTTTTATCTGAATAGATTGAATCATTACTTTTTTTTTTTTTTAAACCTGTCATATCTGCAGTTTTTCACAGTTGAATATGATCTGACTGCTCTGGTGTACCAAACATATTTGCTTTTCCAAGAATAGCTCTGTAAGTTTTCCAATAGGCTACTCTTGTTAATGTTTGTATTTTAATTTTATTTATTTATTTACAGACAGGCAGAAAGGAAAGGGCAGGAAAAAAGAGTGAGAAAGAGAAAAACAAAAAGAAAAAAGGGGAGAAATAATCAAAGAATGATATACATACACACATTCACATATCTATACACATGAAAACACACACACACACACACACACACACACACACACACTCAATCTTGTTGCTTGCAAATAATGTGTGTGTGTGCCTCTGTCATGGAACGTACTCACCAATGAGGGTAAGAAACTGCAACACGCCCCCCGTGATCCGGAGGCGAACAGGGAAGGACCCAGGGGACGCGGCCTATCCATGGCCCACTAGGATGGCAACTGTGCACACACCGCAGAGGAGGAAGGAGGGAGACCCCAGATCCCAGATGGATCCCCCACGGTCAAATGGCAGGAGTCCAGAGAGCCAGAGGCAATGAGCAGCCGTCCAAGCCCCCACCACCAACATCCAGGGCCCGGAAACCACAAAACGGCAGTCACCGTCTCCCGTCCAAGAACCATCAGACACCTGAATCTCCTGGCCCACCCCCAGCCACCTACTGGGCACACCAGGAGACGAGACTACAGCCGATCACCCCCACTAAGTGATGGAGCTGATCAGTGGAGACCAGAAAGGTTCAAATTTGTCCAACTGGTTTTTAGAGGTGGCAGACATTCTTTCCAGACTAATGTGCTCTAAAAGTAAATTCCTATAGTGAGTAATGCATAAATCATCTTTGGATTTCCAATTCATGAGGATAGTTTTCTTAGCGATGCATAATGCAGTAAGAACTATGTGTGCTATATTTGCTTCCATGTTTAATTCACCCACATCACCTAAAACGCACAGTTTGGTGATGCTGGAGAGTTTTGTATTGTATGAGTTGTAAAGTTGGACTTTTAGTCATTTGAAAGTGTTTAAACATATATGTGTCCAGAAGTTTTCATCTGGATTGATGGAAAGATCTTCCTCCCATTTTGCAGCTGGGAGGGAAATTGAATAATTAATTTTTAATAATAACTTAGATATTTTTGATAATAATTTAGGGGTATAAAGATTTAGAAATTCTGTTACCAAAACAGGGGTTTCTAATTTCAGATTATTGAAATTAATGTTTTGGGAAATCAGAGGGACAAATTCTAATTTTTCCTCTTTTCCTAGGAATTGGTCACCTGGGAAAAGACATTAAAAAATGAGGGTCTGTACCTGTAACGACAGGATCAGTTATTCAGCAAATAAATACTAACTGATGAAAGTGTGAAAATAAATACTTGTTTTAAGTGATGTGCTTAAACAGATATATTCTGAGGTTATGTTTTATGATCTTGTGTCTCGTGCTTTAGTCCACTTGTTTGGCATTTTTTTTTGTTTGGTCGTACTTTATAGAAAAGGAGGTGATTTTAGGAAATAAGAGTGCTAATAATAATTATGCTTTAGAATGCTTTTCACATGCTTCTCCATTCTTTACTGAAAAAGAGAGCTGCTTCTGTCTCTAACAAATGTGTGTGTGTGTGTGTGTGTGTGTGTGTGTGTGTGTGTGTGTGTGTGTGTGTGTGTGTGTGTGTGTGTGTGTGTGTGTGTGTGTGTGTGTGTGTGTGTGTGTGTGTGTGTGAGACCTTGTTTAGTATAAACACTGATTACAGCACTCAGTGGCTCACAGAAATATAATTTGAGAGCAACTCTGCTTGTAGTGACTTATTGTGCTTTAAAATATATTATAATGTCATGTTGTTTGTTTTCATGTTGTTTTTAGTTTTAATCAATAGGTTAATAACCACCTAAATGGTGTGAAAAAGGAGGGAGCTGTTAGGGATTATTTTTTACTCAGTGAATAAAGGACAAATGTTTAAAGGTAAACTCCAGTAAATTAAATAATAAACAGTGAATCAACCAAATAATAAACAATTAAATAATACATTAGACGGAGAGCAACAGATCAGAAAGTTCTAGACTAACTTCTCTCTTTCAGTGCACCTTATCTCGAGGTCCGGCCACCGAACATACAATTAGAACATCAGGAGAGACGACAGGCTCCACGAGAGGAATCTGAGCCATGAAAACCAGCTTGAACAAGACTGAATGACGAAGGTGAACTCGTCGCTCCCAGAGCCTGTTTATGTATAGATAAGAGGAGGCTGACAGTATAAAGATGTTGTGGTTAGACGGGCTCAGAGAGAGGAGAGCACACACAGGCCTGTGTGTGATACTAATTTGAATAAATAAATGACTAAAAAGAGGAGGCTGTAGAGAGTCTATTTTGCTCCTCTTGGTAAAGTGTGTTTGGCACAGCAGAGCATTCAGACCATGACTCTGCTTGTTAAAGCTACAGGACGGGTTAGAGGGGAAAATGTATACATTTCCAGTAAATTTATAATTATATACTTTTTTTGGACCAGAGCCTCCTGAAGGGATCGGCGAGGAGCCTATTGTAATCTTTAGAGTTCTTATGCATGTGCTTAGTGACTGTTAGAGCTCCACTATTAGCAACACAAAAGGTCATGTCTTATTCTTTGATATACTGCCTACACCTTAAAAGAGGGCTGTATAAATTTCAGACATTGCTCGTGCTTTAGGGTGACAGTTGTGACTTTTCATTTCACACCGACCCCTTCTGGCGTGCTGATTAGCCATGAAACACGAAGTGCTTTAAAAGGACTGGGAAAGCTCAAAAACTCATGAAATTTGTCACACAACCTGTTTACCTGTCATAAAGGTATTTGCTCGTGTTGATGGCTTTTGGGTTTTATGGATCTGATCATAGAATATGGCAAAATAACTCCACAGTGCCACCTACAACATCATTCCCGTCATTGCCAACAGTTGCATCTTTTGCCAGCAGGATCGCATTCGGCCGGAGCAGCAGCACACTGCGGGGGCCTTTTATGGCTATATGGCTATATGAGTCCAGTCAGTGGCTAAGTGCAAAGAGTTATAAATGAACATCTCTTATCAAATTACCAACCCCCTAACATGTTATTTCCTTTACTCGGTGCTGCCCTCTGCTGGACAAAAACGGTTTTCAAAGTTTGGTTTTAAAATTGGGCCCTTTATTACTTTCTTTCATTTCATTTTATAATACAGGCTGTAGACAAATATTGTTCCAATGTGAGACATTCATGTTAAATGGGACCAAAGTTTCAAATGATTTCGTAAATGTGTGTAAAAATACACACCTCATTCATTCAGACTACTGTGAACAGAAGAATTATAATAAACACTTGATTTATTACACCCTTTACAAAGATGATTTACACAGTACTTTGGCAGACAGAGCACTGATGAAGCAGAACAGCAGGAAAGAGAAACATCACATAAAAAAATAAAATAAATCATGACACATCATCATGAACACAAAGGAAAAAAGTGTTTGCTACTGAAACCATAAAGTTATGAGTGACATTATTCTAGCTATAAGCAAAATAAAATAATTCAAATAAAGCAACACCAAAATGTAACCACACTAAATTAGTGTAAATGGAAACAATTTTTGCTTTTTCTTAAATACCAAAAACCAAGTAAAATATAGATCCAATGCAAACATATCCTCACATCTCAAACTGCCCCAAATCATTTTACTATTTAAAGCCCTTAGTTTACCATATAAAAGCAGGCCATTTAAAGCTTGGTAAAGCTGTCTTGTATCTAGCTTGTTTGCTCACAGACACCTTCATCTGTAACACCTTCGCTGGAAAGTCCCTGCTGTAAATGGCCGGAAACATCCTCTCGGTGAAGGTGTGTGTGAAGGTGTGAACGTGTGTGTCAGTATCAATATCAGAGAACAACAGCTTCCCTCCTTCCCAGTCCAGAGTCACTCTGATCCTCCGGAGCTTCGTCTGTACTGGGAGAACAGAAGCTGGAGCTGGTGGTGCCCATTTGTGGTATTCACCATTTTGATTCCCTATTTGCAGAAATCCAGACTGTATGTCTCTCTTACTGTGAGAAGACTCTGCAAACACACCCAATGCCCAAAATGTACTGTCTCCAACCTCCACATCCCAGCTGTGAGTCCCACTTTTAAAGCCCTCAGAGCCGAGGACAGACTCTGTGTGCTTATTAAACCTCTCTGGATTATCAGGAAGCTGCTGTCTCCCTCCTCCTCCTCGTCTCACGCTGGTCAGATCTTCAGACAGGAAGAGTTCTGGATGAGCAGTGTTCGGGTCCAGGATCACAGGAGAGTAGGAGACCATGTCCTTCATCTTGTTCCAGATGTTGAAGGTCAGGTTGCCCAGGTGTTTGGCCTGGTCTATCAGAGCTCCTGAGGGCAGCTGTGGATCATCCAGCAGGGGGCAGCGCTGGACTCTTTCCACTGCAGCCTTGTAGCTGTGCAGGAATGAGACGTCTTCAGCTCTCAGCTCCTCCTCTGTGGCTCTGACTGTGTGTGAAAGAGCTGCTATCTCTCTGCTCAGAGCCTCCATCTTCTCCTTCATCCTCCCACTCTTCTGCTCCTCTTCCTCCCTCAGTGCAGCCAGCCTGACCTCCTCTTCCTCTGCTAGAAACTGCTGAAGCTTCTTAAACTGCTCCTTAATCTGCCTCTCTGTGTGTCGGGCCTGGACCTTAATGTGTTCTGCTGTTTGATCAAACTTCACTTGAACTTCTTCATAAACCTTTAACTTCTTCTTTAAGGGCTCCAGAGTTTCCTGAAGCTCCTTCTTATGTTGTCGTGCAGCTTCATCGATGGGTCTGAATCTGTGCTTGGTGTGTTTTTGTGAGTCTGTGCAGATGACACACACTGGCTGCTGATGGTCCAGACAGAAGAGTTTGAGTTCCTCAGAGTGCAGACTGCAGAGATCCTCTGAAGCTCTCTGCTGTAAGAACGACTCACACAGATTCTTTAAAACCAGGTTACGAGGTGGATCTTCCCTTGAAGATCTTCTCTTACAAACTGGACACTTCTGTGTTGGGTCTGCTCTCCACCAGCTCTTCAGACAGTCTCTACAGAAGCTGTGGCTACATGACAGAAGAACAGGATCTGTGAAGATGCTCTGACACATGGGACAGTGAAGATCCTCGTCTAATCTGGAAGCCATGGAGTTTGTAAGTGAAGCTGGAAGCAGGAAGTACGGTCAGTCCTGGTTCTCCTCCCTCCGCTTCACTCAAACTTCCTCTGAGTCCTGATCTTTGGTCAAACTTACTTTCAGTGTGTGCAGCGTGTTGTTGTCTTCCACTTTTCTCTCCTGCAGCTGGACTCACTCAGAGAAAGCTGGTAGTTTGGTCTGATGGTCTGTGTGTGTGTCTGTACTGAGGAAGAATAATGAAACATTAACTGTTTTCTCTCAGGTAAGTCAGGTGAGGGGCGGGGCTTTGTCAGACCTCTTCAGGTAAGAGTTCAGAAATCAACCTGCTAACTGCTGCAAAACAAGTTTGTCCACATTTTACCAGGACAGTCACACCTTCATGACAATTTTAACATGAATCCCTTTATTCAGCTGACACATCCTACTGTGGGGATAAAGTGCTGCTGTTCTCAACTGGGAACATATTTGGAGAATGGAAGGAAAAATCTGTGGAACTCCTCAATGCAGTTAAAGTCATTTGAAAAAGAAAAAAATACCTTTTTCAGTTTGAAGGTTTTATGTATCAACACGAACACAATAAAAACACAAAAATTACTGAGTCCAAATAGACCATGTTCAGCACTTCCACTGTTGAGGCTGCTGCTCAGAGCTGTGGCTGCAAGGTGGTTGGTGCCTGTTGTGGTGGCAAATCCCAAAACAAGATGGTGGTCACCGGAGGTGAAGGGAGCCATCAAGCTGAAGAAGGAATCCTATTTGGGCTTGGCTGGGCTGTGGGACTCTGGAGGCACCTGACAGGTACTGGCAGGCCAAGTGGAACATGGCTCAGGCAGTGGTCAAAGCAAAAACTTGGGTGTGGGAGGAGTTCGGTGAGGCCATGGAAAAAAACTTTTGGATGACCTTGAAGCAATTCTGCCGAACTATCAGGCGACTCAGGAGGGGAAAGCAGTGCTCTACTCACAATTCAATTCAATTTTATTTATTTAGCGCCAAATCACAACAAACAGTCGCCTCAAGGCGCTTTGTATTGTAGGTAAAGACCCTACAATAATACAGAGGAAACCCAACAGTCAAAACGACCCCCTATGAGCAGCACTTGGTGACAGTGGGAAGGAAAAACTCCCTTTAACAGGAAGAAACCTCCATCAGAACCAGGCTCAGGGAGGGGGGGTCATCTGCTGAGGGGGGGGGGAGAGAGACAGAGATTAATAACAATTAATGATTAAATGCAGAGTGGAGTATAAACAAAGTAAATAAGGTGAATGAAAAGAAACAGTGCATCATGGGAACCCCCCAGCAGCCTAGGCCTATAGCAGCATAACTAAGGGAGGGTTCAGGGTCACCTGATCCAGCCCTAACTATAAGCTTGATCATAAAGGAAAGTTTTAAGCCTAATCTTAAAAATAGAGAGGGTGTCTGTCTCCTGAATCCAAGCTGGAAGCTGGTTCCACAGAAGAGGGGCCTGAAAGCTGAAGGCTCTGCCTCCCATTCTACTCTTAAGTATCCTAGGAACCACAAGTAAGCCAGCAGTCTGAGAGAGAAGTGCTCTGTTGGGGTGATATGGTACTATGAGGTCTTTGAGATAAGATGGGGTCTGATTATTCAAGACCTTGTAGGTGAGGAGAAGGATTTTAAATTCTATTCTAGATTTAACAGGGAGCCAATGAAGAGAAGCCAATATGGGAGAAATCTGCTCTCTCTTTCTAGTCCCTGTCAGTACTCTAGCTGCAGCATTTTGGATCAGCTGAAGGCTTTTCAGGGAGCTTTTAGGACAGCCTGATAATAATGAATTACAATAGTCCAGCCTAGAAGTAATAAATGCATGAATTAGCTTTTCAGCATCACTCTGAGAAAGGATGTTTCTAATTTTAGAAATATTGCACAAATGCAACAAAGCGGTCCTACATATTTGTTTAATATGTGCATTGAAGGACATATCCTGGTCAAAAATGACTCCAAGATTTCTCACAGTGTTACTGGAGGCCAAAGTAATGCCATCCAGAGTAAGTATCTGGTTAGACACCATGTTTCTAAGATTTGTGGGGCCGAGAACAAGAATTTCAGTTTTATCTGAATTTAGAAGCAGGAAATTAGAGGTCATCCAGGCCTTAATGTCTTTAAGACATTCCTGCAGTTTAACTAATTGATGTGTGTCATCTGGCTTCATTGATAGGTAAAGCTGAATATCATCTGCATAACAATGAAAATTGATGCAATGCTTTCTAATAATACTGCCTAAGGGAAGCATGTATAATGTAAATAGAATTGGTCCTAGCACAGAACCCTGTGGAACTCCATAATTAACTTTACTGTCTGAAGAAGACGCCCCATTTACATGAACAAATTGGAGTCTACTAGATAAATATGATTCAAACCACTGCAGTGCAGTACCTTTAATACTTATGGGGATACTGGGGATACTACGCCGGCTGGACCCGGAGGCCTCCGCAGCAGCGGACTCACTCAACATCTCCGTCCCCCGCAGGAGGCGATGCAAGCACGGTGAGAGACAACGCAAACGTGGCTCTCGAGCAGGTATTAGCAACAGGCTAAAGGCTAACCCACACAGACCTACGCTCCCATCTGTTCTGCTTTCTAACGTCCGCTCGCTAGAAAACAAAATGGACTATTTAAGACTGGATTTAACTACTAAACACAAGGTGAAGGACTCCTGTGCTCTTATATTTACTGACACATGGCTAACCTCGAATATTACTGATAACGCCATTAGCTTGCATGGACTAACAGTATTCTGTGGGGACAGGGACCATGCTCTCAGTGGCAAATCTCGAGGAGGTGGTGTCTGTATTTACATCAATAACAACTGGTGAACAAATACTAAAATTGTCACGTGGTGTTGTTCGGAGTTTTTAGAATTCCTGACGGTGAAATGTTGACCTTTGTACTTACCGAGGGAATTCACAGCCATCAACATCACAGCTGTTTATGTTCCCCCCAGTGCCAACACAAAAAATGCACTAAACACCCTGTACCAGACTGTCAGCACGATGCAAAGAACTGACCCAGACTGTGTTTACATCACTGCTGGAGACTTTAATCGAGCGAACCTAAAGTCAGTACTTCCACATTTCCATCAACATGTGGACTTTACTACCAGGGGAGGAAACACGCTAGACCGGATGTACACAATCATCAAACAGGCTGCCACAGCCAACCAGCAGAACAATCTTGGAGAATATGCTGAGTCTGTGATAGGATATATAACAAAGTGTGTGGAAGATGTGACTGTCATCAAGAACATCACCACACGTGCCAACCAAAAACCCTGGCTCACCAGCGAGGTGCAAGCACTTTTAAAAACACACGATGCTGCCTTTAAATCTGGGGACAGAGATGCTCTTAGGAATGCCAGAGCAAACCTGAATCGGGGCTTAAAGGCAGCAAAGCGTGCTTATGGACAGAAAATTCAGTCATTTCACTGACTCGAAACACACCAGGCGCTTGTGGCAAGGCATTCAAACCATCACAGACTACAGGACCACACCACCAACACTCAGCAATGACAACACCGACTTCCTCAGCACACTCAATACATACTTCAGCCGGTTTGAGGAAATGAACACCACCACAATATCAAAATCCCTCATCAGTCTGGATGAAGAAATACTCTGTCTTGACCTAGCTGATGTCCAGAGGATCTTACACAGAGTCAATCCAAGGAAAGCAGCAGGTCCTGACAACATATCAGGGTATGTACTCAGGGAATGTGCTGACCAGCTGGCACATGTACTTACAGACATCTATAATATCTCCCTGAGACAAGCTATCGTGCCTCCATGCTTCAAAACCACCACTATTATACCACTACCAAAGAAGTCACCAGCACTGACACTTAACGACCACCGCCCTATAGCCCTGACCCCTATCATGATGAAGTGTTTGAAAAACTGGTTAGAGAACACATTACATCTAAACTCCCTGCAACATTCGACCATCTTCAATTTGCATACCGCCCTAACCGCTCCACCGATGACGCCATATCAGCAGCGCTACACCTGAGTCTGGAGAATGAGAACAGTTATGTGCGGATGCTCTTTATTGATTTCAGCTCAGCTTTTAATACAGTAATCCCTGAGCACCTGGTGAGAAAACTTGGACCACTAGGCATTGAAACCTCACTGTGTAACTGGCTATTGGACTTCCTCACTGACAGACCCCAGACAGTAAAAGTTGGAAAAAACACCTCTCAGACTATCATCATGAGCACTGGGGTTCCTCAGGACTGTGTCTTGAGTCCTCTGCTGTTTACTCTGATGACGCATGACTGCTGTGACAAATTTAATTCGAACCATATCATCAAGTTCACGGATGACACAACAGTGGTGGGCCTTATCAGCAATGATGATGATTGTTCAGTCTCAGACCAGAAACCCCTTCAGAGAGTAGTGAAGAACCTCACTCCTTCCATACAAGAACTCTACCAGTCAGGCTGCCTCAGAAGACACACAGGCGTGTGGACTGTTCTGTCTCTGCCAAACACTACCACAGCATGCGATGCAGGACTGCCAGACTCAACAAAAACACAAGTTCCACAAGTCATTAGACTACTCAACTTAATATAACAACACACACAACATACCTGCTCACACTTATAGACTCTCTAAACACATACACATTTATTAAGATTTAAAAACACTGTGCTGCTACTTATTTTTCTATTATATTCTGTGCAATAACTACTATCCATTATATTCTGTGCCACTACTTTTTATTTTTTTCATGTGCAATAACTTAAATGCTAACAATTTTTTTACATATTTATTATTACGGTACTTCATCACTGCTAATTATGTGCAATATTTTCAACTAGTGTGTATATACTATCTACTTACTTAACATGTCTTTTGTTTTTACTTAATGTATATTTTGTCTTTTTATATGCTACTTTTTGCTATTTTTTTGTCTTGTTAGATTTTCCACATTGGAGCTTGTTAAACACAATCTCATTCAGCTGTGCACTCCCAGCTGTACAGTCTGAATGACAATAAAGTTCACTTTGACTAGCAGAGGCACAGTTGGGACGAGGGGGATAACTCGCCCATCACTGGGGGTGAGGTCACTGAGGTGGTCAAACATCTCCTTGGTGGCAGTTCCCCTGGGGTGGATGAGATTTACCCTGAGTTCTGGTTCAGTCCTGGTTCTCCTCCATCCTCTTCACTCAAATTTCCTCTGAGTCCCGATTCTCGGTCAGACGTACTTTCAGCGTGTTGTCGTCTTCCACTTTTCTCTCCTGCAGCTGGACTCACTCAGAGAAAGTAGTAGTTTGGTAGTTTGGTCTGATGGTCTCTGTGTGTGTGTGTTTGTAGGAAGAGTAATGAGATGTTTTCTGGTTTCTCTCAGGTAAGTCAGGTGAGGGCTTTATCAGCAAGTCAAGCATGTGTTTCATTCCAGACTTCAGAAGCGAACTTGCCAGCACTTGCAAAGCTGTAAAACATGTTTATCCACATTTCATTGGGATAGTCTGACCTTTATTAAGCTTAGAGACTTATTCAACCTACAGTGTGCACAATAGAGATAAAGTGCCCCTGACCTGTACTGGAGACATAGATGGATTATTTCAGGAATGTCATGAACTGGTTTCACTTAATGAAAGCAAACCCATTGCCTAAAAAATAAACGACTTTAAACTTAAAAGGATCAGAATAGACTAACTTCTTTACTCGAGTGTGCGGTTCTTCATAAAGATAAGTTACATACCTTAAAATAGTATACTCATGTAAAAGACCTTTACTTAATTTTAAGTTAATAACACATTAAATAAATTTAGCTTAGAAAACTTTTAAATATATATAAAGTCTCAGATTTCATGAATTTTGATAAGAGACAGTAATCTCAATTTATGTGATCCATACACTGCAAACATAAAGAGAGATAGATTTTCTTAACACCTGAACAACAAACCTGTGATGCCTTTTACACTGCAGGACTGTCAGTCATGGTGGCCTGTTACACCTTTAAGAGCTACACCTTTAAACGCAAACACAGGACATTATCATTTAAACAGAACTGAAATAATGTTCACAACACTAAATTAAGGATTTAAAGGTAAATTTTAACAGTTCAGTGAGTGTTTGCATTTGGGACTACAGACGTGTTTTATACTTAAAACCAAATTCTAATTCTTAAATGTAACAAGTATTTTGAATAAGTATGTGGCTAAAAATGCAGAAAAGTACATTAAATCCAGCTCTCAGCTAATCTCTTCATTTTCTATTTGTCCTGTTTAGGTCATAATACAGCTCAGGCCTCTTGCAGTACTGCACTAACTTATCTGCTTGTCTGTGTATCTGTACACTTTGTACTTAACTGTCTGTCTTCTTCCTTACCCTTGGAACCCTGCCAGAAATACTACTCTTGAATACCGCTGTTGTTCACAATCTAAATGAGATGCATGTGCTCAGGAGCTCAGGAGCTTGGAACCGTATGCCCTGTGGAAATAAATAAACAAGGGGGCCAATCTCTACCTAGATTCTCTAAAGAGAGTAAGTCCAGCCAAATACATTCTTTCCCATTGGTGCTCGATGAAACTGTTTATTTAAACCATTAAAATCTTTCACTGTGTCCTGCAGGTGAAACCTTGACAATAAGTCATTAAATATAATTAAATGTGAGCGAAAATACAAATAACTAAATATAAGTAAATATTAAACATGGAAAAAGAACTAGAATAAATGAAGTTGACTGCACTAACTTAAATTAAATAAGCATTTACAGCATGTTCTGGGCACTCGGGTGAAGAGATGAGCTGAGCAGAATTTCTAGGCGTAGCCAGGTGGCAGAAGGCTTCTTCCTTGGTGGCCTCAGAATCAGCACCTCTAAGTCTGAGGCCATGGTCCTCAGCCGGAAAAGGGTGGAGTGCCCTCTCCGGCTCAGGGACGAGTTCCTGCCCCAAGTGGAGGAGTTCAAGTATCTCGGAGTCTTGTTCACGAGTGACGGGAGAAAGGAGCGGGAGATCGACAGATGGATCGGGGCTGCAGTGATGAAGAGGGAGCCGAGTGTAAAAGCAAAGCTGTCAACTTACCGGTCGATCTACGTTCCTACCCTCACCTATGGTCATGAGCTTTGGGTAGTGACCGAAAGAATAAGATTGTGAATACAAGCAGCAGAAATGAGTTTCCTTCGAAGGGTGGCTGGCCTCTCCCTTAGAGATAGGGTGGGAAGTGCTGCCATTCGGGAGGGGCTCAGAGTAGAGCCACTGCTCCTCCACATCGAAAGGAGCCAGTTGAGGTGGCTCGGGCATCTGATAAGGATGCCTCCTGGCCGCCTCTTGGGTGAGGTGTTCTGGGCATGTCCCACCGGGAGGAGGCCTCAGGGCAGACCCAGGACACACTGGGGAGATTATATCTCTCGGCTGGCCTGGGTATCCCCCCAGATGAGCTGGTGGAGGTGGCTGGGAAGAGGGAGGCCTGGGCTTTATTCTTTGGGCATTTGAGGAAGCTATATTATTTATTGATTTTGATTTTTTATGCTTTTTTGGTGGTCTGGGAGCAGGTACCGTCTCTGTGGGGATGGGGTTTGGTGGGATGGCAGGAGGAGGGAAGCTGCAGAGAGGCGTGTAAGACTGCAGCTCTGCTTCCTGGTCTCAACCCTGGGCAGTCAGGTTTTAGGGTTAATAAATTTGGCCATATTTCTAGAAATGAGAGCTGCTCCATCCAAAGTGGGATGGATGCCGTCTCTCCTAACAAGACCAGGTTTTCCCCAGAAACTTTGCCAATTATCTATGAAGCCCATAAAGAAAGAAGAAACTAACAAGAGGAGCCTACAATAGAGCTCCTGTTGGCACAGCAAATGTGTGACAAGATGACAATAAATTTCTTTGCTTAAGCTGTCGTGTAAGACAGGTTAAAAAAAAGGAAAAAAAATCTTGCCCATTCTTTCAAACATTTAAATTTATTCAACTCTACATCTAATTTGTGTTATATTTAGTTTGTTAAGTTATTTTACTAGGGACTTTATTCCACTTATATGGTTATCCTTTTATCCAAACTCCTTCAGCCTATTCATTTTTTCTGTTTTTGATCTTTTATTTAACTCTTCTAACCTCTCCAGATTGTCCAGTTTCAGGCTTTTTACACTCAACAATCTTAACCTTTAATTTCAGTAATTAAGCCTGTTAATTTTATATTTACAGTAAATTTGTATTTCATGCAAACTTGTATTCACTAATTACCCAGACAAAGCAGCGAAACCTCTGTTCCTAACACACCAAAGATTTATGACCTGACAACTCTGCAGACTGAGTCCCAGGAGAAGCCCAATCATGCAGCAGCTCTCTTTTCCTTACCTCTCTTACATCTTCCCTATTTACAGTATTTACAGCAATAAATTATACTCCTTAAAAGCAACAGCAGAAGATGATTACATTCATCCACTAAATATAGATAGATATACATGTATTTACAATTTTGCTCAAAGTTTTGCCACTTACCACCCAGTGACAGCACATGGGCCCGACCCGAGTCTCACCTGGATAAGCCACCCACAGCTTTAATGCCTTCATGAATTGTAGGTGCTATTTGAATTTTGCTGGTAACTTAATCACTTCCTGGCCTGAGTGAACCTGATATTGTAACAAAATCCACAAATTTTCCCATAACTGGACTTTATCATATAATCATTGGTAACCACCATGGAAGGTGAACTTCATTTTTACTTTCAGGTCCTCCAACCCAAGAACTTCTGCTGACTTGCTGCCAGGAATCCATGTTATGCAATATTTTATCCTTTATTACATCAATCACAACCCTTTGCTTGCCACAGTTTCTTTATTCAGGGTGAGACAACAGTTTTAATTTAATGAGTCTTTTTAAATTTCCCTTAGAACCTTGGCAGAACCTTTAACACTGCTCTCAGACAACACCAGATTTAGTGCAGAAAAACAGCTCTACTTAGCTTTTTTTTTTAGCCCACCTTGTTGTACTCTGAAAAGCGGGGGGTGGGGGGGGGGGGGGGGTGGTGTTCCTCAGGCTTTTCGGCACTTCTAATTGTCTTTGAACGTAAGTCCTGTTCCTGACGCCAAATATATTGCATTGTAATTTTAGGAGCTCCCAAGTTTCCCTCTGTCCAAAATGGAGTGGATTCAAGCCTTTATAAAACAAAGTTTTTATAAAGGATCTTCTTATTTTCTTCAATCAGTAATTGAATAAACTTACCTTGGCCCCTGTCAATTTGCATACTTTGCTCCTTCCTGAAACCTGATCACAGACTGCCAAAGTTCTGGGAAAATTTTCAGTTGCTTTCTGAAGTGTAAAAATACACCCTTGTCCACAAAGTACCCCTTTCTTTATGACAAATCTGACAGGCTGACCTGGCTCACAGTCTCTGCTCTATCAGGCTGAGGTCAGGACTCTGTGCAGGCCAGTCAAGTTCTTCCACACCAAACTGGCTCATCCATGTCTTCATGGAGCTGCTTTGTCCAGATTTTACATTTGGCAGATTGCAGTCAGACAAGTACTGTTCCCCTGGTAACCGCCAAACACACTGTACACGCTGTACTTGAGTTATTCTGAAAGGTACATGAAGTTTAAAGGTCTGTAGTGATTAGAGGTGGGAAGTAATGAAGTACAAATTCTTTGTTACTGTCCTTCAGTAGAATTTTCCAGTATCTGTACTTTAGTATCTATTCTAACTGTACTTTGTTTTTCTGACAACTTTTTACTTTTCCTTCATACATTTTTACAAAAATATCTGTACTTTCTACTCTTTTCATAACAGGTTCGTTACTTTAGGATTAAGACGTTTGAAATGAGTTTTTATTTCCCATAACTGTGCCTTCAAACATCAAACTGATTTGAGCCTTTATGGGAACAATAACACATAAAAAGACAGTCCTACTGGTGTGTCCATCACTGTGGCTTATCGCATGCAAAGAGATAAACATACAAGAAAATATGTAATATATGCGTAATTGATTATGCTATACTCAAGAGGTAAAGTGCGTCGGAACACTTCAGAACATTTCTGAGCGAGCATAAATGGAACAATTTCAAATGTATTGTTTCTAGCAGCTGAACAAATACACACACACACACACACACACACACACACACACACACACACACACACACACACACACACACACACACACAAGCACACAAACTGTTTGTGTGCGGTTTGTACAAATGTGTCTGTAAGCTGAAGGTCCAGGTGCTATTTCCCAGAATGACAGTGAAGTTCACTGAGAGATGGAGAAAGATTAAAAAAAGAGGACAGAAGGAGCAACTGAGAGGTTAGATTTAAAGGGAAGAGCTGCTCGGGGACATTTTTACCATTGAAATTTAAAGCTTACATGTAATGTCCTGGGCAGCACGGTGGCGTGGTGGTTAGCACTGCTGTCTCACAGCTACAATAATATCTAGAAGGTCTGGGTTCGATTCCACATTTTCCTGGGCTTCTCTCTGTGTGGAGTTTGCATGTTCTCCCCGTGCCTGCATGGGTTTCCTCCCGTCAGGTTCCAAAAAAACACCTCAGCAAAGCAGCAGCACATTTAAAGCCTGGAGAGCACTAGGGTGGATAGGGGAGGGGCTGCCAGGGGAGACGAGCAGGATACTGTGATGGCCACACAATACAATACAAAGTGCCTTGAGGCGACTGTTTGTTGTGATTTGGCGCTATATACATAAACTTGAATTGAATTGAACTGAATTAATCCCCTAACTTATGTCATGAGTACTGCCAAATTGAATGTGGTTGGCTTTCGATGGGTGGGAGAATTGTCAGACTTCAGGTTCGATATAAATACCAACCTGGCAAAGTAAATGATGATCCAGACACTCTGTCGAGAAATCCTCTAGACATTGAAAGGTACATCATTGAGTGTACAAAAGAGCTCCCTAGAGAAGCTACCTGGGAAGGCTGTGGAGCAGGCAAGCATGGGGATGTTGCATGGATTGCTGCTCTGACCCTAGCACAGGATGACCAGCTTGAACCAGGCATCCAAGAAGTGGTTCCACCCATTGATTTGGTTGAACGACAGAGAGCTCAAAGAACAGACCCTGAAATAGGTGACATGTTGAGGATGAAAGACTTGAGTCAAATACTCACCAATGTAATGAAACAGAATGTGAGAGGCCTTGTCAAGAAAATGATGCACGAGTGGACAAGGCTGAGCATAGAAGATGGCGTTCTTTATCGTAAGACTGCAGAAAAGCATCACCTTGTCTTACCAACTAGCTTCAGGTCCCTAGTCCTCAAACATCTACATGACAATGTAGGGCATGTTGGAATAGAAAGTTTGGCTTGTGGTCAGTTTGGCTAGACCACAGTTCTACTGGCCATTCATAAGGTGGGATATTGAAGATTATGTCACCTGGCAGTGTCCATGCATCAAGCAAAAGAAGCCTGTGGCACACATCAGAGCCCCCATGTCCAGCATAGTTACAAGCTCACCAATGGAATTGGTTTCAATTGATTATCTAGGTGGACACCAGTACATCCTAGTTGTTATAGACCACTTTACTAGGTATGCACAGGCCTATCCAACTTGCAACAAGAGTGGCAGAACTGCAGCAGTGAGGATTTTCAAGATTATATCCCCAGATTTGGCTACCCTTTGAAGCTGCATTATGATCAAGGGCATGAGTTTGAGAATGAAATATTTCGGACTCTGCAGCAGCTGAGCCGAATATCCCCGTATCATCCTCAGGGAAACCCCTGAGGATTGCACCATCTTGCAGATGCTGAGGACCCTGGGTTACGAACGGAAGGAAAGGTGGAAAGATTACCTGCCACAGATGGTTCATGCATACAACTGTATGGGCCATGAGGTAATTGGTTACTCACTCTTCTTTCTGCTTTTTGGTCGACATCCACGACTACCACGACTACTTATTCAAGTTGGTTACTGGTGGAGAGCCACAGACAGCAGGAAGTTATGCTGGAAAATGGAAGGAATGGATGACTGATGCTTACAGGAATCATCTGAAAACAGCCAAAAGTCAAATGTTCATGGGAAGAAATATTATGACTAAGATTCAAGGGGAATCGTGCTACAACCTGGAGATCGAGTACTGGTACAAAACTTGACTGAAAGGGGTAGTCCTGGGAAGTTAAGGTCATACTAGGAAAACATCATTTATGTGGTGAAGCAGCAGATCAGCGACAGCCCTGTTTATAGGGTGGCTTCAGAGACAGATGAGAAAAGGTGCGTGTTCTACATGGTAATGTATTGCATCTTGCTAATGAGCTTCCTGTGGAGTTCCTGCCACAAATAATGGAGGTAAGTCTCCAGGAGTCAAGAAGAAAAGACCCAAACCAGTTCGAGGAGAGACAGAATCTCAACCTGACAGTGATGCAAGCTCTGATGAGGATGGAAGTTCCACTTATTACGAGTTAAGGTACCATTTGAGGAGTGGAAATGTAGAGGAAGCTTTGAATACCTGTGACTTTACCTGTGCGCCCTCAAGGAAAAAAGGTGTCCAGACAAGTGACACCTACAAATGAATGGTCACAATTGTCACAATTTGTTTTAAGAATTTATTGGTGGAAAAGGCAATGGTTATTGCAGTATTGCACTGGTTTTAGTTGGAGTTAAGAAGATGTAATTGTGCGGCTTCGCCACAAGGGGGAAGTAGAACGGGTTGTGTTCGGCTGCTGCGAGGCCTCCATGCCTCAGACGAGGAAGAGCCTGCAGACCGAACAGAACTGATGTCTCTCGTCTCTACTTTCTTTGCATTAAACAGACCCAATGAGAGGCCTGTAACATGTGCAATGCCTCAAGCATGGCCAGAGCCTCGTCCAGAGGGTCCCGCTCCGTCCGAGCCTGGGGGGCTGATGTCGCTCGTGATTGAGGTGTTCCATCATCTTGGTCAACACCAGCCTCCCGCCATGCCACCCGAGAGTCTTCACCGCCAGCGCCTTTGATTGAGGTGCTCCATCGCCTTTGTCGACTACCACGCCTCCCCAGTCTCTGTCGCTGCCCCCACAGCCATCCTCCAGAGCTGAGTCATTAGCACCTCACGCTCAGCGGCTGACCTCCTGAACTGACTCGCTTTCGCCGCACGTGAACACCCTTGCTCTGTAGCTCTGCGGGTAATTTAACCTTGTGGTGGGACCCAGCAGTGAAGGACTGCCGCAATTCACTGAGGGAAACGGCCCCTGGACTGGACTGCAAGGAGCCCAGATCCTCTACCCTCTTCCATTGTGCTGCTCTGCTCAGCTACTCTGAGGTGTTTGTGCTGATGTGCTGAGTTCGGTTTGTTCCAGAAGTCTGAAGGTTTGGTCAGATACAACTTTGTAAACCTAAGCTGTGCTACCATGTTCTTTTAGAGAGCAGAAGCGTTCTCCTGCAGCTCTCCCAAACAGCCATACTTGTTCAGTATGTTTGTAATTGTCAAAAACTTTAACCTTTAACATGGCAACAGAGGTCTGTAGAGTCTGAGATGGAGCTCTTGGATTTGTTGCAGTTTTTCTGAGTATTGCATGATCTGAACTTGGGGTGATTGGCAGCAGTCTTGCTCTTGTTTGTTTTCCACTAATGAATAATCTTTGTTACTGTGGAGCGATAACCTTTCCCAGATTGATGGGCAGCAGTAGCAGCTTCTCTGAGATCACTGTCTTTCCATTCCTGGAGGATCCCTCAGACCTCTGCATGTGGAATCAGAGGTGTAATGCTATTTGCCAAATTAGTGGTCACGTACACACTCATATGCATGCACATGTTTGAGTTGCTTTTTGTTTCTAAGGCTGTTTCACCACATTGAGAAGTAATGTTAGGTATTTATTAAAGTCAGTATCATATACTGCAGGTTTTCATTGCAGCATTTTGACAGATTTTTCAGTATCACAGATCTGAGAGAAGAGAAACCTGTGACTGCATCTGTGTTTGTTATGGACCAAATTCTGACCAAACACTCCAAGCTCACTTTGAGAAATATCTTGATTGCCTGCTTGTGTGTTGTATTGTGGCTCCCCTGCAGGCTCTGAAAGGGAAACTCCTACAGATACTTTTGCAGTTGACCCCATTGAAAAAAAGAAATGTAACTGTGTCCAGATTTACTAACACTCTCCACCAAAGCAAAAACCTCTTTTGGTGTTGAAAAGCTGCTGTTGGGATTTCATGAAGATGCTGAGCGTAAGCTTGGAACTGACAGGTAAGTAAGTAAAGTTTATTTCTATAATGCTTTACAAAAACAAAGTTCACAAAGTGCTTTACAATACATAATAAAATACGAGGCGGATCTTCCCTTGAAGATCTTCTCATATAAACTGGACACTTGTGTGTTGGGTCTGCTCTCAGCCAGCTCTTCAGGAACACTTTTTAATCAGAGTTTACCATCAAGTCAGTTTAACTTCTGGGATATTGATCTGGTCAGATAAGTAGCAGAGGGGGTTGTTAATCAGTTTCAGTGCTTTGGTATTAATGAAATTAACAGCAGGTGCACTAGAGGGGCATGAGGCCATACCTGGACCCTACAGAGTACCTATAGGTAGTCCAACTCCTCCAGGGCGGTTTACTGTGTCTCCCAGCACAGTCTCAGAGCATGGAGGAGATTCCAGGAGACAGACAGTTACTCTAGGAGAGCTGGACAGGGCTATAGAAGGTCCTTAACCCATCAGCAGGACCGGGATCTGCTCCTTTGTGACGGAGGAACAGGATGAGCACTGCAGAGCTACAAAATGACCTCTAGCAGCCACTGGTGTGAATGACTCTGACCAAAGAATCAGAAATAGACTTCACGAGGGTGGCCTGAGGGCCCAATGCTCTCTAGTGGGCCCTGTGCTCACTGCCTGGCACCATGGAGCCTGATTGACGTTTGCCATAAAATAGGAGAATTGGCAGGTCCACCACTAGAGCCCTGTGCTTTTCACAGATGAGAGCAGGTTCACCCTGAACACATGTGACAGACCTGAAAGGGTCTGAAGAAGCCACGAAGAATGTTATGCTGCCTGTAACACTGTTCAGCATGATTGGTTTGGTGGTGGGTCAGTGATGGGCTGGAATACACTGCTGCCACCATAACCTGACTCAGAAAAATTCAAATGGTTTCAGAAAGCTGAGAAATTCCACTTCACACAAGATTATTACAGTAACTGTTGCTGGAAGTCCACAAACAGACACACATTTGGAGTATGTTATGTTTGACACATTTTTTTTTTTTTGTTGCATTTTTGGCCACAGCAGCTTTTATCAGCAGTGGAGGGGTACAGGGGAAGGCGCGGGCAAGTTGGCGACAGGCCGGGACTCGAGACCGCGCCACCCGCACTGCAGCGCGGCATATATATGTGGTTGCCGGCTTCACCACTAAGCCACCTGGGTGCCCTTCAACACGTTTTACTTTTGGTTGGAGGTAAAATCTCAAAAAGCAAATACAATTTCATTTTATGGTCAAACAACAGAGTAGAAAATTTCAATTCAGTTCAATTTTATTTATTAAGTGCGACAAATCACAACAAGCAGTCGCCTCAAGGTGCTTTATACTGTAAGATAAAGACCCTACAATAATACAGAGAAAACTACCCCCTATGAGCGAGCACTCATTAAAAAACCCCCCAAAAAACTCCCTTTAACAGGAAGAAACCTCCAGCAGAACCAGGCTCAGGGAGGGGGGGTCATCTGCTGAGGGGGGGAGGGAGACGGGACAAAAGACACACTGTGGAAGACCCGCATCTTTGCATTTGGTTCGCCTTCTCAGTCCAGTGAGCTATACCAGCACCGAGAGGTAGATTCTTTATTAGTTGAGCTTTTATGGGGGTATTTTAGAGTTGGTTTTTTTTGTTTATTCAAAAACTATAGAGAAACAAATGTCCCTCATAAATAGAATAAAGAAGCATTATCATTTACTAGCAACAGGGTTGAGGTCTTTAGGCAGAAACTACAAATTCTTAGTGTTTACGTCGGGAGGTCAAAATCCCATAATCCTGTCTAAATGAAGAAACAAAAACATAATCAGGATGACATGTATATTTAATGGTTAAACAATTTTACAAAGGAATATTCCAAAAAAGCAGCAGCACACACACATCCAGCTCCACTACACAATACATTCTGACCCTTTAAGCATTTACTATATTTGGAGATTGTTTTCATGTTTTTTCGATTCTGTTTTTCCAACTTGGCTTTGTAAAAAAAAAAAAAAAAAAAGGGTAAATTAATATTTTTTAATCTCTTGTATAAAAAGTAACAGACAATAGAGAGTTCTATGAAAGATTTAAAATGCTTGATAAAAGAAAAAAGGTGACTATCATAATGATGTCCTGCATTTGTTGTATACATCAGCCCATCGTTAATATGTGGAATTCCTCAGGGAACCATCCTGGGTCCTCTTTTATTCTCCCTTTGCAATTGATTATCTGACACTATGGCTGCATTACCTGCTATGCTGATGATATCCCACTTTATATATAAATCTGCCTATTTGCCTAATGATGTTAGTGCCTGGGTGTTTTAATAAATGGCTATGTAAAAACATCAAACACCACTTTAAAAACTTGTTACTGGCCCTGAATAGAGGATTCGCCAGCAACCCAGTTAGAGCATGAGCATTACTTTGATGAATTTTTATCACAGAGCCAAAGTTTAATCTTGTCAGATGTACAAATAGGTATAAATTCATGAAACTGTTGATCTTTTTTCCTTCACCTTTAGTTACCAAAAAAGTGCTAATCCTGCCATCTGCTTGGTCACCTGAAATGGAAATATGAGTGTGGCATTTTAAATATTCCACACTGGGAGCAGGATAACACGGAGGAGCCGACGTATTCAGGGATTTTCCTGAGAATCACAAATCCAAGGCAGAGTTTCTCATTCACACAAGGATCACAGGACAACAACAGACACACCAGCATAAACACAAACATTCAGATCGAGCTATGACATGCTAAATATGGAGGTTTTATCCATACGCTGCAGGCTGGACACAAAAATAACATTTCATAAACATCTTACAATAACCACGAGGGTAACAGCTCCAAATTTCTCTCATTTTCTTTTAAAGGAAATGTTTGAAAATCTGTACAGACCTTTGGTTGGATATGTGCTCCTGTATATACCTCTACTAGTGTACAATATACATATTTAGATAACTCTAATTTAAATACTAATTTGACTAAAATAATATCAAAAAATAGCAAGTATGTGTGTCATCGGCTGTGTTCAGCTGTACACAGAGTCCACACATGAAATGAGCTTAACATGCTTCTCTTCCCTTTGTACAAACACGATGAAGCACTTTTACAGGTTTGCTGGAGCTTCATAAACACACATACAAGTAAAAAAAAAAAAGGTCATTTTTTTACCATCGCAGACATGGGAACTTATTATACACGGTAAAAATTTGTATAAAATAGATATTTTTAAATATTACAAAGGTAAAATTTGAAATGATCAGACACTGTAAAAAAGAGTTCAACAGAAACAAGTCCATCCAGGTTTTGTTCCAGCAGCAGGTAAACTGAGAATGATGATCACAGAAGTTCAGGTAAAAACACCACTCACAGGTTAGTGCGTTTTGACCACAGCCAAATAAAATTAGCAGAAAATTTGCTCTGCATGCATATAAAGTGATATTTGAAGGGTCACATGAACATTTGATTTGGCGGTGGTACATCTTGACTATCCACCTTCTCCTTACTCTCTTTCAGCTCCATTTTTGGTCTCCAGCACCGGAGGGAAACACTGCTGAGCAGGTAGTTTGATGCTTTTTAGTCTTCTGTACGGCTACTGGAAACACTGATCTGGAGTCAGACACAAAATGTTCTACAGAGCAAAACTAGGAGCTCAAAGAGGCCAAAAAGCTTCAGAAATGGTGACAATTTGAGGGCACTGTAGAAGTGCTTTACAGTGCAATCAGCTTCCCTTCAGAAATACACAGTCCACAGTTTTTTCCCTGTTTCGGAGCCTCTGATGCTGGTGCTTGGTTTGGAAATGACTGCTCTGTACGGTCCTCAGGTTAACAGAAGGCCACTGAATGAATGAGTCGGTTTCTGGTCTCCGCCCACCGGAGCTTCTCTTACATATCTGAGTTTGGACTTCCAGTCAGACGGTGCTGTTTTGGCCAACCATAAACTCCACTCTTTACATACATGCAGTCATAATTCACTGTTAATGCACAAATATGAATTATTCTGGTTTAAAACCAGTATTATGGTCTGAAGTAAGTCTTTCATCAGGAACCTGCTGGAACAGAAGCTGAACTGAAGATGATGGCAGGACTTTGGTGTCCTTTAATGTCAGAAACATCAAAATTCATGTTACAGTATTAGTGTTTAACAGTAATACAATAATCAGCTCAGGAGCTTCTCCTTGCAGTCGGTCGCTCCAACATTTGCATCTTTGCTTAGTTCATCTTTGTAAAGACACAAAGTGATCCGGGCCGGCCTGCAAACACAAACCGGACGCAGCTGTCGGTTAGAAACTAACGGACTCTGTTTGCACCGCGGGGATTAAGTGCTGGTGTTCAGGCTGAGACAGTAGCTCCTCCCACTGGGCAGGTTAAAATCCCTCCATTGATCAGCCTTTTTTTAATTCCATGTGTCACTTCCTGAGGTTTACGACAGACTTTATTTATTTCAGTCCAACATGGCGTCCAGCTGGTCGGCCAGGTCATCGAACATGTTGCCAATGTCATCCAAAATGGTTCCTGCAGACTTCACTGTGTTCGCTCTGCTGGTGTGAAAAGATGAGACACAATAAATATACATTAAACATGATACAACAAACACAACATCAGTGTTCTCGGCAGCTTTATAATTCCTCCACATCTCCTGAAACCAGAGGGGGAGACTTTGGCCCTGAAATAGTTTGGGGCAAAAATGAGGTGGGCCAGTGGATATCGTCTGGCCCCTGAATTCTGATACATCTCATCTGCAAACTGAAGATTTTAATGAAAAGCTCAAACTTTTCGTTTTGTAGAGAGCAGGAATGTGAGTTAGTTACAACTTTTGGACTGAGACTGGGCCAGGGCTTAGTCTATAACCAGGTCCTTACATATATTGTTTGAAAAGCTGATATGAGATAATTGCTGGATTAAGGTTAAAATAAAATAATTCAGTTGCTATGGGGAGGGTCGTACTTTTGAAAATGAGGTAAGATAAGATAAGATAAGACAGATAAGATAAGATAGTGTTTATTTGTCACATGCACAGTTATACACAGTACAATGCACAGTGAAATGTATTTTGTACCTGCAACCATATATACACACACATATAAATAAGAAGAATAAAAATAAAAAAAAGTAATTCACACTATACACTATACTCTATATACTATACACTATACACACTTTTTAAATTATAATATTTACACTGTGCAATAATGGTCCAGTTAGGGCTCAGAGTTGAGCAGACGGATGGCTTGTGGGTAAAAACTCTTCTTCAACCTTTCAGTCTTAGTCCTCAGGCAGCGGTAACGCCGGCCTGATGGGAGCAGGGAGAAGAGAGAGTGTCCGGGGTGGCTGGGCTGTTTTAGGATCTTCATGGCCCTCAGCCTGCACTGCTTGGTGTAAATGTCCTGCAGGTTGGGGAGGGTGGTTCTGATGGTCCGTTCAGCTGAACGAACCACCCTTTTTAGGGCCATGAAGTCCTGCTTGGTGCAGTTTCCCATCCAGGTGGTGATGCTCCCACGCATGATGCTCTCAATGGTGCAGGTGTAAAAGTTCCTGAGCACCTTGAGTGGGAGCTTGAAGTCTCTCAGCCGCCTGAGGAGGTAGAGACGCTGTCTGGCCTTCTTCACAGTGATGTTTATGTGATGAGTCCAGGACAGGTCCTGTGAGATGGTCACTCCCAGGTATTTGAAGGTGTCCACTCTTTCCACCTCAGCACCACTGATGACAAGTGGATGGTAGTCCCTCTGCTGCTTCCTGCTGAAGTCCACGATCAGTTCCTTCGTTTTGCTGACGTTGAGCAGGAGGTGGTTCTCCTGGCACCAGTTCTCCAGGCGGGAGACCTCTCTCCTGTAGGCTGTCTCCTCATTGTGAGAGATTAGTCCCACAACAGCAGTGTCGTCAGCAAACTTGATGATGACGTTGGACTCTGACGTGGCCTCGCAGTCATGGGTGTACAGTGAGTACAGCAGAGGGCTGAGCACACAGCCTTGGGGGGATCCAGTGTTGAGGGTGAGGGAGGACGAGGTGAGGTGACCCACTCGTACCACCTGTGGTCTGCTGGTCAGGAAGCTGTGAACCCACCTGCACAGGGATGGGCCCAGGCCCAGGTCCAGCAGCTTAGAGACCAGCCTGGAGGGAACTATGGTGTTGAATGCTGAGCTGTAATCTACAAACAGCACTCTCACATAGTTCCCCTTACCAGTGTCTATGTGTGAAAGGGTCTTGTGGAGGAGGAAGGATATGGCGTCATCTGTGGATCTGTCTGGCCGGTATGCAAACTGTAGTGGGTCGAGGGTGGTGGGCAGTGAGGAGGTGATGAATGTCTTGATGAGTCTCTCAAAACACTTCATCACCACAGAGGTGAGCGCTATGGGCCTGAAGTCATTGGGGCTGCTGGGGTGTGGTTTCTTTGGGACAGGGACTATGATGGACTTTTTAAAGCAGGTGGGAATCACACACAGTTTCAGTGAGAGGTTGAATATCACTGTAAACAGGGGGTTCCTGCCTGAGCCGTTGTTTGTATTTCGGCATGAGAAGGACAGAGGTGTGGTCAGACTTCCCAAAAGGCGGAAGAGGCTTTGCTTTGTAGCCCTCTTTGAATGGAGAGTAGCAGTGGTCTAGGGTCCTCTCTCCTCTGGTGGGGCAGTCGATGTGTTGAATCAATTCCGGTATCACCTTTTTCAAGTTTGCACTGTTAAAGTCCCCGGCTACGATGAGAGCCGCATCACGCTGGTTAGCCTGATAGGTGGAAATAGCCTCATGTAGCTCGGATAGTGCAGTGTTTGTGTCCGCCTGAGGTGGAATATAGACGGCGCTGAAGATGACCGAAGTAAACTCGTGGGGCAGGTAGTGGGGGCGGCATTTCAGGGTTAGGAGCTCCAGGTTAGGTGAACATGATTGTTTCAGAAGGACAACATTCCTACTGTCACACCAGTTGTTATTAATCATTAGGCACACACCTCCTCCTCTTGATTTTCCAGACTCACTCGTTCTGTCCGTGCGATGAACACTGAAGAACTCCGACGGCTGTACGGCGTGGTCCGGTATGAGGGGAGTCAGCCATGTCTCCGTGAGACAGATGATGTTGCAGTCCCTTATGTCCCTCTGAAACTGTATCCTGGCCCTGAGTTCGTCCAGCTTGTTATCCAGTGACTGGACATTAGCCAACAGGATGCTCGGCAGTGGCGTTTGGTGCGCTCTGCGCCTCAGCCTCTCTCTTACGCCGGCTCTTTTCCCTCGGGGCCTTTGTTTGAGCTGGCCCACTGGAAACGCAGTATCTCCCGAGGCCAAGTCGGGTCGGGAGAAAAAGGTGTCAGAATACAGCCACAGTGCTGTATTCTGATATTAAAAAGAGTCTGTCTGTCATACGTGATATGACACAGAGCAGGCGGAATTATAGAGTCCAAAATTAGAGCTAAACCTAATATATACAAACAAAGCGTAGGAGCAGGTACGACGGCTGCTGACCTCACCGGCGCCATCTTGAATTTGCCAGTAGGGTTGAGATCGGGGCCTTGTATGACCTTGACCTGACCATGGGTGTGTGTGTGTGTGTGTGTGTGTGTGTGTGTGTGTGTGTGTGTGTGTGTGATCTTACCTGTCAGAGCTGTTCTCCACATTGAGTTTACTCTCGACATCCTTTAGAGCTGCTGCCAGAGACGTGCTGGTCTGATCCAGTCTCTGCTGAGCCACCTCCATCCCCACAGAGGATTCAGGGTGAAGACCTGGACTAACTACAGATGTGTGAGGCCTCGCAGCTGTTAGAGAGGGGCTCTGAGGGGCCTGAGTGGCTGGGATCACAGCTGGAGCTGGAGGCCCGTGGGTGGGTGAGGATGGAGAGGCGAAGGCCACACTTTGAACCACACTGACGGTCAGAGTAGGAGAGGAGAGACCTGCAGAAGATGCACACATGACATAAAATACCAAAAAGTGTCAACTGAAGACTCAAACCTGAACCATGAAGTCCAAAGTCATGAACAGCATGGTCCATATCCAGACCTATACGTCAGCAATTTCAAAATCAACGGATACAATGTCAACAGCAAAAAGTCAGCACAAACCACAGTAAACAAGTTTGTCCATCCATCCATCCATCCATCCATCCGTCCATCCATCCATCCATCCGTCCATCCGTCCATCCGTCCATCCATCCATCCGTCCATCCATCCGTCCATCCGTCCATCCATCCGTCCGTCCATCCATCCATCCGTCCATCCGTCCATCCATCCATCCGTCCATCCATCCATCCATCCGTCCATCCATCCATCCATCCGTCCATCCATCCATCCGTCCATCCATCCGTCCGTCCGTCCGTCCGTCCGTCCGTCCGTCCGTCCATCCATCCATCCATCCATCCAATTCTACTTAGTTGAAGTTGGGTTGTGCTGGCAGTACACATAGTTTGATATTCCCACCATTTATTTTCTTTTTTCCAGTTCAGTCTATGAGTCAACCTTCCTACCACAGGGTCTCATCCAAGCTGGGCATGTTGGAAAAACTCCAAAGAGAAGGAAACAGGAAACATCCTGATTAGATGCCCAAACCTTCTACCCCAGCTCTTTCTTCACAATGGTCTGCTGATGCCGTACCAATCTTCCTGTTTCACCATCCCATCACTTACAAACAAGATGCTGACATACTCCTTTGCTTGTAGCAGCAATATCTAGCAAGTCAAATTCATTTGGAATAGTGCCAAGTCAAAGTTAGAGAGGCAAGGATGAGATCGTTTGTCAGAAGTGATGTCACTTCCATAGTCAAGTCAGAAGTCAGTCAATTATTGCTTGGTTATAATGATTTATATAAAGCATATTTGTGAGGTGTGGGTATCTTACCCTGTGCAGCCAGCAGACTGTGTCTGACAGGTTTTGGTGCAACAGCAGGTTTTGGGGAGACAGGAGGTTTAATGGGGGAACCTGTTGTTGGACTGGCTGGCCTCTCCAGACTGGTCTCACTGATTCTCAGATTAACATCCTGGCTCTGGGATAGGGGTCTACTGCTGCCGGACTCAGATCCGGTGGTCCCTGCTCCCTCTCTGCTGGGGGACTCTCCTCCCTGCTCCTTGTCTTTGGGTTTGTGTCGGCGCTTCACTGTGTCCGACTCCTTCAGATTAAACTCCGGCACCTCCAGATTCTTGGCTGCAGGTTTATCCGGAGGCTCCAGCACAGCCTCGGCCCTGGGTGGCCCTGGAGCTTTGGGCCTCTGTTTGATAGTCAGGTTGCCCTCTTCTGCAAAAGGGATACACTCACTGGAGCTGTTTTGAGGGGACGAGGAGCCTTCCAGTCCATGACCTTTTGACTCTTCTTCCTCTGAGTCTGATTTCACCCCTCGGTCTAACTCAATGTTGCCATCGGCCTCAGAGGGAACACACTGGCTCTGCACCCTCCTTCTTATCCCTGCAGCCTCAGAGCTGAGGGTGGGAGATGGAGGCTCCTGCCGCACAATATCTGGTTTAGACCCTGAGATGCTCTTCCCCTCTGCACCCCCTTCCAAAGAAGCTGCAATGCTCCGCACGCTGCCTGGACTGTCAGTCACCACGCCACCAGAAGATGAAGTCGTGCTGCTGTCGCTCAGCTCACTGCTGGTGGTGCTGCTCACAGAGCTCAGTCTCTTTGGAGGAGGAGGAGGGGGACCTTTTTTCCGGGCACGGACCGCAAACGACTGACTGCGTCCCACATTACCATTTTTGTCTGGGGTCGACTGCAATCGAGCCAGCTGACTGCGGCCGGGCTTGCGTGTCAAAGTGGCATATAACGGCACGTTCCCAGGAGGACGCATCAGCTCATCGTCATCGTCATCAGGCTCTCCGTCCGACAAAGCGTAGCGGGTCATGCTCTGGGTGCGCTTGTTGGGGGGTGTCAGGGTCATTGTGTGGTTGTCGGGCCTAGGAGATAAGTTCAGGTCTGTGGAACCACACTGAGAATGCAGGTAGCTGAAACCCTTCAGTGCCGGGGAGCCATGAGGGGAGGAGCCTCGAGATCCAGGTAGTTTGGGCTTTGCTGGGATGGCTGGGTACTTGAACACAGTGGCCGTACCCAGAGGAACCTGTTTGGGCAGCGGTTGCTGCTGCAAGGGTCTCTGGTCCCACCCCTCGGGGAGGTTCCTCTCCTTGGCGGGGCTGCCTTCCAGGCTCTCTTGGGACCAGCTCTGGGGGGTGATGGAGGCTGTAGGAGGCTCCTGGGAGCGTCCGGAACCTCTGGACCGGGTGTCGATGCTCTCCTGGCTCTGGGACATTCCCACTGCGTTCTTGATGGCCAAACCTTCCTCGCAGCCTCCGTAGTGGCTTGACATCGCTGTCTGCAGCTCGGCGCTCAGCTCGCTGTCCTGGAAGGTCAGCATTTTTGGGGTGTGAGGTGAAGAACATTCACCGCCAGCATCGGCCGACTCAATGGCGACCAGATGAAGGGCTCCTGGACCTTTGCGTCGCAGTGTGCCTTGGCCTAATTCGGCCTGAAAGATCGCCCTCTGGATGTCACACAGCTTCTTCACCGCCAACATCAGCTTCTTCTGGTGGCCTGGAAGGAAATATAAACATGAAACCCAGAGTGCTGACAGCCCTAGGGAACACACTCCAAAAACGTAAACATCTAATGAGTCCTTACCCAGCTTGGTGATGCCGATCTCCTGTAGATCCTCCCAGGTGAGGTCCTTGACGATGCTGATGGAGTCGTAGCCATTTTCAGAGAGTTTTTTGTGGTACTGCGGGAGGCCGATGGCACTGAGCCACTCACCGAGATCAGACTGAAAGAAAAGGGCGTACGAGTCAGACCAGATGAAAATCAGCGTATTCAGCTCATTATGAAGCAGCACATGCATTCAACAGCTGAAAGCCTTACTGGGATGTACTCTGGCAGCCAATCAGGGATGTTCAGGTTGTTGATCTCCATGGAGATTTTCTTGCGGTGTCCTGGTTTGGTCACGCCGATGGCGGTGAGATCCTGCAGACATTAAACATCAGTGAGTCACTCAGAGCTGCAGCTCTGGGGTTCAGACACAGTGGATTAATCAGGAAATCACAGCAGGAGAAAAAAGTGTTTTTGTTCATTAACTGTTTGTCTATAAAAAAGGCTTTTTTGTTTGATTTCATAGACCTCGAGCTTTTTATATTGTGTGGATTTTATGTACTGAATATTTTCAAATTATGAAACATGCTTTAACTTCATCCATTCATTTTAAACTGGAATAATTGGTAAATTAAAATTTAGGAATATGTGAGTTTTCCTTCTAGTTTTGCTTTCTAATTTTTTTAAAAATGGAATTAACCACCGTGATGTCACTTATTGGTTCCTGAAGCTTGTTAGCTTTTTTTGGAGCCAGAAGTGTCCATATATGGGCAACGGGGGAGGTGACTTTGGCAAATTATTTCTAAGTAACATCCAATTAAAATCCCAGAATTTCACTCAGCAAAACTGGAGCTCCGCCTTCTTGGACGGTCTGTTAGTCCAATGAAGCCACAGCAGCCATATGATTGGTCAGATTGTTGCATTAAAAATGCTCCAAAAGGCTCCAACAGCACAAACAGGATCCACAGGTCCAGTTCAGGGTGAAGGCTAGCAGACAGCTAGCAGCTACAGCCACCTGTGTCACCACCTAACTGTCAGAGAGGCCACGCCCCTAATAATGGTAACATTAATTAAACAGGTGAGTTATAGAAACGTCCTCCCCCCTTACAGCTGTTATGAAGGGAGAAATTATCCAGAGACCAAAGCAGGGTCTTTATGCTTTGGGCTGGTTTTCTGATGTTTCTCTGTATAAGGTCCAATATTTGGGGCAGTCTGTGTTGATACTGAGTGTCAGTGGCATCAACAGAGTCTTGTTCTGTTTTAATAAAAAGGTGAATGTGAGGCGTGAAGCGTCGGTGACTGTTCACCTCAGGAGTCATCCTGCTGATGGTCGGTACGTCGTATCCCGCGCTCAGGAAGTTTCCGGTGTACTGCTCCAGCTGGAACTCGCTCAGCCACTGATAGATGGCCTCTGTATCCTAAACACACAAGTACAACCACACAGGACATTATTTCTTCAGGTGATACATGCAGCTTAAGTCTTACTACTTTTAGGTCCATCTTTAAAAAAAACAAAATCAGTATATAGAACCAGAGGCCGGCGCAGTGCAGAGTTAGCAATGGGAACATTAAGACAAACAGGTCTGACAGGTATGCAGGGTCCTGGAACAGTCTGGACTGGCAGCCATGAGTGGAAGGACAGTTTCTCAGCATGTGATCCATCAACACAGGGTCTGATCTACAAAGCAGTTTTAAAACTCTGAGTTTGTTGAACCTGCTTTCTGGAACTGGCTCCCACACTGATGTGTGAATTATTGTGATTTCTTTCTATTGTGATGCAAAACAAAAACCAAGAGCATGAAGTCGGATTACCTTCCCCTCCAGCAGCTGCTGAGGACGAACAAACTGCTGGGAGAAGCTCTGCTCTGCAGGTCTCTGCACCGTCACCGTCTGCCTCCGAGGAGTCCCGCCTGCACCAAACACTTCAGACGTTACTTATTGTTGGACAGGAAATAACAGGAGGTAAAATGAGGCAGGAAGAGAACAGAAGGACCCCAAGTATGCTGTTGTATATATATCTTTGCAAACAGTGCATTAAATACACAACTTTATCTGTTGTGTTTCCTAATTTCAGACATGAATAAAGACAGACGTACCTGCAGGGTGTTCGGCCGGCCTGCTGAGGTCTGCAGGCTGTCCCGGCTCGACAGCAGAGGGCGCCGCCTGCACACGCAAAAATGTAAATCCCTCAGCATCAGTGAGCAGGACAGATTTACAAAAGTCAAACACATCAGACAAATGAAAAGAAAAAGCTTTAAATTCAAGACACTTCACAAATCCATCGTCTGAGTTTCTGTAGCCTGGCTCCAGACTGATGACTCAGCTATTTAAATCACTAATGAAATTATACTTCAGTGGAAAACACAGGCTGTTTGAAGCATTTACAGGACACCAAGCATCGTGCCTGCTGATGCTCAGAATTTTAGGAGTCACATGTAATTTATTGATTATCGTGTGTCATGTGATTCATCTAAAATCACACAGAGCGCTGCACGAACCCTTGCTCCTGCTCTGACCGACTCTTATGATGTAAAACTGAGTCGAAATAACTCGAACCTGCAGATATCAACAAAAGTGTGTTTGAGGAGCATGAACCTTTGCCCATGTGCACGTTAGGAATTGTTCCAGCAGCCTTCCAGTCTCAGAACCCTCCCAAATCTGTCTCTTCTGCATATTAGTACCACCACATATTCAGAGTCAGGTTGTTGTTGGAATTCTGCCTCAGTCTGAAGTATTTCTGACTTTCTAAGAGAAACTTCATCTTTCATAGGATCCTTCCTGGAATAGAAAGTTAGTTATCCAGACCTGAACTTCCTAATCTGAAAAATAGGACACATTTTAGGGTGCTTATTCTTTCCATACATATTGACTGTACCTTGCTGTCATGGTGACTGGTGTGATGCTGTAGTCCATTGGGGGCGTGGCTGCTCTCGGTGCTCTGCCCGCTGCCGGCGCTGCGGGTGCTGCCCACGCTGCCGGTGCTCCCGACGCTGTTTCTGTCTCCAGCTGCAAACCAAAGAACACAGGAACGAATAAACTGACAGGAAGGAGCGACACGACGCTACGCGACGTCACAGAGGTTCGGCGTCAGGCTGGAGGAAGCAGCGGATGCGCTCTGTCGAGAAGGAGGCCGACAAGCCTGCAGGGGCGATGGGGGGTGACGGGCGGGATGCATGGGAGCACAGCTGCAGGCACGAGTGTCCGTGAAACATGTAGATCAGGTAGCAGCTTTTAAAGCTGCTACCTGATCTTTACCTGTGTTGACAAAGCAGCTGGAAAGCTTTTGTTCCCTGTAGCTGTGATCGACTCTCACTCAGGTTCAGGAGGTTCTCCCACCGATCTGCCGTCACTGATCGCTGAGAGAAAAGCATCAAATCATGCACAACATTTCTTCAAACAAACCTCTTCAGCTAAACACACGGAGACTTTCTGCAGCACAAGCAGGACTCAAAGTTTTCAGTGTAAAATTCAATGGAGGGCATTTGTTCTGCTTCTCAATGACATGCAGCAGCTTCACAGAGCTTTAATGGAGCCACGTCAGGATGAAGCAGTGTGACCCGGTGTGGCCCCCCGTGGCATCAGTGAGGAGGCCTGAGAGTTCGGACCGTTCAGGCTGAAGCAGATCATACAGCGAATCATTCAGATTGTTTGGACCTGACACACCAAGACGACTCAACCTCACCTCACCTTTACTTTAATGGTTCATTCTGGCTCCTGTCAGCAGCTGCTGGGCTGATTTAACCTTCAATATTTGTGTTTGATTAACCTTAAACCCGTCTGGGTCATTCGTGTACTTAATGTTGAATCACACGTCTCAGGAGCTGACCGGCGTGCAGCAGCTCTGGAAAAGAGGACGGAAACCACCTTTAACCCGTTCTGTCACAAATCTGAGCTGTGAAGTTTTCAGTCTGGGTCATCTTAAGTTCTACTCGCCCCCCCGTGTCATCACGAAAAGAAGCTTTAAGAATCGGAGGAGAAACATTTTTAAGGACCTTCAGGGAAGTCCAGGTGCCTTCAAAGACGACCAGAACCAACCTTCTGCCAGCAGACCACCAACTGAGTTAAAAATATCCTAATTATTCTTCTTAATCTTAATATTTAATTAATGTGTGATCTCTCTGCGAACCCCCACCTCCCCCCTGCCAAAAGCTCTCAAATGACCCGGTGTTGGGACAGACGTGTGACCTGCTCATTTCCCACTGAACCCTGTTATACGGAGTATTTGGGACAGCACTGTGATATTAGACGATGTGAATATGTGACACCACGAGGAGACCTGAGATAACGAGAAGCAGCTACAGAAGGTGGTGTGAGGCGAAGCGAGGCAGCTGGAGCCTGAGTGAGGCGTTCTGTAGTGGTCTTGGTGTGTGGGACCTGATGCAGAGCGTTGAGCGGGGCAGCGGTGCAGCTTCAGAGCAGCCGGGGAGGCGGAGCTGTCGTTGGAGGGGCTCTTACCATGACACGAGTCCCTGAGAACCCAGATGTCCTCGAAAGGACACCCAGACTGTGACAGGCGGCTCGGAGACGAACCTATCACACAGAGAGACTCTGATGGACCCGGTTCTGTCAGGGAGGGGGAGGAGGGCTGACTGAGGAGGTGAGCTGTGTTACAGGACATAGATCAGGGGGTAAAGAGAAGGTTCTGTCTTTAACACCATGAGTGGACGTGAAGAGCAAAGATATAATCACACCTGTGCAGGTCAGAGAGGTCAGACCGGGATCAGAGGTCAAAGAGAGGCTGATTACAGGAGGGTAACACCACAGGGTCAGTCACACCTTCATGGTTGGAGTACACTCAGTGTTGGTTTCATATTCACTACACTGCCAAAAGTATTCACTCATCTGCCTTCACACACACATGAACCTGAGTAACATCCCCCCCCCCCCCCAGCAGCTTTCCACAGGTTTAGGAGTGTTTGTGGGAATTTTGGGCCTGTCTCAGTCTCTGCTCTAATTCACTCAACTGTGGAATATTTAGCAGTGAGGAAATTTCAGGTCTGGACTTGTTGCACAGGTATCATCCTATCACGGTACCACGCTGGAGTTCACTGAGCTCCTGAGAGCGACCCATTCTTTCACTGATGTTTAGAAGCAGTCTGCATGCCTAGGTGCTGGTTTATACACCTGTGGAAGTGACTGGAACACCTGGATTCAGTGATCTGGTTGTGTGAGTGAATACTTTTGGTCATACAGTGCATGTGTCTGCATTAGCTGCCAGTTAACATTAGCATTAATCTTATCTAACAGACTTGTTCAGACTCCTACGTTTCTTTTTTAAAAAGATGCTAAAGTTGCAGCAACATCGCACTGCCACGAGAGCCCGTGGAGGTACGAGCAGGGCGGTGTGTAACATACAGCATGCACGCTGCTGCAGTGTGACGCTGCTGCAGAGTGACGCTGCTGCAGAGGGTGTACGTTTGGGAGAGAAAAACATGGAGGCAAACTTCTTCTAGAAAATAAAAAGTGTGCTGGGGCCGTGAACAGTACCCGAACCAAACATCATTACAGCCTGCAGGTGTGTGTCTGCAGTGTGTGTGTGTACCTGTGCTGGTCGTTAGGCCGTTGGCCAGCGGCAGCACCACGTGGGTGGGGGGTGCGTACAGAGTGTAGGAGTCGTCGGTCTGAGGGGCGGAGCTGAGGCTGGAGGAGAGGGGGGCTCTGGACAGCAGCTGCTGGCGCTGGGTGGGCAGAGAGGCGTGCCGGGACAGGGTGCCCCCTACAGGGCGAGAAGGGGGAGGAAGAGGAGGGAGGAGGGGGGAGGTTATCAAGCTGATGGTTAGAGGTGGAGGTGAGTGATTATGTGGTGTGGATGGAGAGATGGATGCTGGAAGGAGGAGAGAGGAGCGTGGGATGGTCTGGAAGCAAGCGGATTAGTTTCGGTCTCAGGTGGAGGTGGGGGTGGAGGCCTGTAAATGGATCGACTCCTACAGGAAGTAATAACTCCATCTGTACAGACTGATGGAGGTGAAAAAAACTACTGAGTGGGGAGAAGACGTAGAGCTCAGCACTCTGATAAATACTATTTAAAGGACCCAAACTCAGTTACAGCTTCATAGCAGAACAGTCCTTGTTTGTCTTTGTGCTCCTTATCTGAGGTCCTTTAAAGGTCAGCAGGTATTTGGTAACATTAAACCTTCAGCAGCATCGACCCCACAGACGGACTCTGAGGAACTCCTCAAACCTGCGAGGGTTACAAAGTTTGACTGACCGTTCCTCCTGCTGATGACCTCCACGATGGTCGGGGGGAAGAAGCCCACTCGGTCCACGCCTCTCTGGCTGTCGTGGATGTGGCCTTTCCAGCGTCCGTCCACGTGCTGCTCCAACACCTGCAAAGGGCAAAGGTCAGCTGGTGTCTTTTACCTTGTCCTTTACAGGTAAACCCGAGTCGCAGCTAATTTAGCTCTAACCTGGGATTACAGCCGTGACTTTCTCTGACACGTCACTCATTTAGGAATAATCTGAGTTAGAAACAGCTACAAGTCAAAGATTCAGGTGAGCTGTTACCTGAACACGAGCTGAGCAGCTGAAATAAACTGATTCATTATTTTCTTAAATTAATAGATATTTATTTATAATAACTCTTAATATGAAGTGTGTTAAGAGCACAGTGAACCTTTACTCTAAACTTTGTGTTATTGCTTCTGGAGATGGTCCAGAAACATCGTCAGGATTTTCCCACAGTTTACACAGGAACAGGAAGTTCTTCATCTGCACTACAGGAATCTGATGTTTAATACTTCATACGAGTCTCAACACGAGGCGTCCAACCTGCAGCACCTCCACACCTTCGGCTTTGCTCACCTGCATGATTCACTGACAGGAAGTGCCTGCTGATCTGCACAGCTCATGTCTGTGGTTAGTTCGCGGTCTGATATAAAAGCAGGACGTCGAGATATGAAATCACTTCTGACTGATCTCTGCTTCACAAATTACTGCAGCACTAATTTACTGACACGCCGCCCTCACACAGGCGGGAAATACAGGAAGGAATTTACAGGAAGCTGATGCTGGAGTCGTCTGCACCTGCCTCAAAAGGTGTGTCAGAGACTGTGACGCCTCAGACCCGAGATTTAAAGTTTCATCATCAGTAACAGCTCAGGTACGGGAGGTAAGTTTGTTTAATGAGTTCTAATTCTGCATCCGCACCACCACAGCTGACGAAGCGGTCGAACCCCGAGCGGTCGAACCCCGAGCGGCTCACCGTGATCAGGTCTCCGGCCCGGATGTTGAGGGCGGTGGGATCGTGGAGGTTCCAGTAATCCTTCAGAGCTCTGACCTGCAAAACACCTGTCGCATCTGAAGAGAAACCAAACAGGAAGTTCAAAACCGTTTATTCATTTTAAAATGATACCTTATGTCACTTCACTGTTAAGAAATGGCCTCAATAGTAAAACTTACCTATTATTATTATTATTATTATTAATAAGTGTTTTAAAGATCATTAAGATGATTAAAATGTAATGCTTATTATTTCTTTTTTCTCTGAACATGTGACAGCAGACAGACGAGGTAAAAATGCTGCTTTGTATAATAATAATAAAAAGTTTTTTTTTTAAAGAATAACTATTTAGTGGTGTGATTTAAATCTATTTTAACCACCAAATCAAACTAAATTCACAGGAGGTGAAAAAATAAAACGTACACAGCTACATTTAGCTTTTATTTTCTCTCCACTGATAACTGATTCAAACATGAACTGAAAACTAATTCAAAATTCACTAAAATTAGCAATTTTTACCAATTTAGAACAATGAACAAAAAACTACACCTGATTTAGCTTTAGCTCATTTTAGCAACGTTAGTTATAGCTAATGTTAGCACTAGCCTGATGTAGCGCTCTGCTGTTAGCTCTGTTGTTAGCGCTGCTGTTAATGTGTCATGCCATCTCTGACTTCAAGTAAATATATATACATATATATTGTTTACTTTAACTAAATATATTTGATCTTTTTATTGCTGTAGTTTGATTGTTAGCTGTAGTAACAGCTACACAAACACTGTGATTTGTGTTTTAGTTGCTCCTAATTAAAATCACGGATGTGGAAATTCTTCCTTTAAATGGAAGAATATTTGAAGATAAAAGTGCCAAAATAACCGTCTATTAAACAGGAAGTCTTATAGAAGTGAATAAAAAAGTGTTACAGTTTTTTAGCTGATATTTTTCTTTAATTTGAGTTCAGTGACATAATCGTATTCAGACTTCAGATTAAGACCAAAGAAGCTGAGAAAGAACGTCCCCTTTAGGAATAAGAGCCTAATAACAGCAGTCTTGGATTTTCGATGCATTTGAGAGCAAATTTTGGCTCGACTTTGTTTTCAGAGGCGCTGATCATGATTGTCTGTGATTCCACAAAGATCCACAGAGGAGAGAAAGGACGTGAGAGGAGGATGAAGCACACAGAGCGGCAGTGCTGATGAGCAAACATTTACAGAAACTCTTTGGACAGAGTCTCAGCGGCGGCCCCGGCAGTACCCACAGCCTGCTGAATGCAGGCGCTAACAGCGCGCATCAATAATTAATCTGCAGCACGAGCGAATTATTCATCGCTGCGCTCGGCGGCAGTAAACAAGACGGGAAAGTCTCCGTCCATGTTTAAATCACTTCTTCAACACAAGCGCTCATTATTCTGTCAGGCTGTTCCCACAGGAGCTTCAAACGCTGCAGGATTACAGAGCGCTGCACACACAGCGCTGCTAAATTTGAGGCTGGATCTGCTCTTTGAAGCTGCGCGAGCCGACAGATAAGAGTTTAACGTTACATAACTCCAGATTTATACGCAGCCGCTCTTTAAAATGCAGCTTATAGAGTCAGGTGAACCCCTGCACCAGCTGCACTCAGATAAGGAAGAGGTGAGGGCTTATCAGGGTGAAAAAGGAAGGCTGAGAGTCTCAGGAATACTTGATTTCACAGGTCTCGTGTTTAAGAAGTGCTCAGTGCTAACGTGGAGCCCAGAAGTGCTGAGACGCAGCGTGTGAGCCGGGTTTGTTCGGACCTCGGAGCAGCTGCTTGATGTCCCTGCTGGCGTGGGAGGTGGTGAACTGGTTGACGATGTCCAGCGCCGTCTGGTTGTAGGTGTTTCGGATGTTCACGTCCACTCCAGCCTGGACAGAAGAGCACAAACCTGTTTATGTCACATATGAATGAGACTGAGAATATTCAGTCCTCCCTGCAGAGCTCTGATCAGAGCTGATCTGATCTTACATAAACTCAGATACTGTTGGAGGGCATGAAGGATGACGTCCTCGCTCCTGCTTTTATCATCTATTAATCATCTATCAGATCTGAGTCCCGACTGAATCAATTCAATTCAGATTTCACTGCTTAGGCTGAACTAAAGTCATAAATTATAGGCAGGAATAATGAATATTTGAAACGTATGTGCCGATCCTAACGAGGCGATAACGTTTCTGTTATCTGGAAGTAAACTCACGTCCAGCAGGAGTCGGACCACTTCGGTTTTTCCGTACAGCGAAGCTTCGTGCAGAGCAGTCCCAGACTTGGTGGTCTTGTTGATGTCCATGCCAGCCTTCAGCAGCAGCCTGAGACCAGACAGACACATCCTGTTTGATGCTGGAAAACTCAGAGTTCCTCTGTCATTGAACACACCAGCACAGAGTTACCTCACTAACCCTAATGACCCTCACAGACGCCCAGCAGGTGGGTATTCATTTCAGACCATCAGCGCTTCAAATAAACCTGTAATTTCACACCTTTATAGCTGATAAGTAGCTTTAAACTGTGCAGGATTAGTAACCTCAGCTCTGTCAGCAGCAGCTGGTTTCACACTAAAACAAACAGACCTCAGATCTGCTGCTGCGCCGCGTCAAACACTGTTTTTCTTATTCAGCGAAGCAGCTCGGCCTCATTTCTCCTCACTTATTATTCAGCAGGTGAATGTAAAAACTTTAAAATACTGAAATACTGCCTGTTGGAGTCAGCTGAACACACACACACACACACACACACACACACACACACACACGCACACACACACACACACAGAGGAACACTTGTAACTGGGATGAAACGCTGTGAAACTGGGTCAGAGACGTAGTGGATTTCACATCTCTGCAGGGAATGTGAGGCATGAAGAAGACTCCCAGAAAAGCGCGCATGCACACACGCACACACGCACACACACACAGTTCGTGCTCCCTCCACCTCTGTGTGAGCGTGCCGGCTCAGCGGTTACACACCACAGACCACAGCAGCCCTGCCCTCTGATTGCAGCATCTCTGCACACACTCGCTTTCATACTCGACTCAAAGAGGAAACTGAAGGCAAGGCTGCAACCTGCATTCTTTCTAATGGCCAGCAGGGGGCGAGCGATGTGGTTCTAAGGAGAACTCTGATTGGACAGATCGCTGCTCTGAGCTCTCTTTATGGTCTCAGTTGCTGCTTTCAGATCTGATTGAATAAACTTGACGTTCATTTTGGTCCTATTATAGTCAGAAAGGAGCAGGAAGCAGGGAGAGGACTTCAGGCAGAGCTTCCAGGTCAGCTGCAGGAGGGCTAACCAGGCATGGAGGAAGTTAGGAGGTTTTTTACACCATCAGATGCTGAAAAAACAACCCTGAGATTCTCTCTCGTTAGGTTAGGCTCATCAGCTGTTCTGAAGCTTTTACTTCACGTACAGTAACTGAACTCTTCATCGTGGATTAATAAACCTGCTCTCCCGTCTCCTCCACTCTGTGCGTGAGGAGCTGCACTCACAGTGAGACCGACAGCAGAGAAATGAGGAACTAATGAGACCATAAAACCAGCGGGAAAGACTCCCACACTGAGCTGGAATAAATACACTGTGTTTATGTTACATTGTGTGTATGTTAGTACTGTTGTCATGTGTTAGCTTAGCAGTAAATCCGCCCCTTGCTCACCACATTTCGTTACTGCTTCTATCTTTTACCTACAGTCTTTACTTCAAACTCATCATATGTGTTTCTCTGACAGTGTTTTTTAATCCAACCACACACACACACACACACACACACACACACAGTAAAACACAAAATCCAAACAGGAAGTGACCAAAGAAACCCTCCACCCTCGTATCGCCGGTCTCTAAAACACGACTGTTACGATGAGACCAACGACGTCCGGCTCACCGTATGATGTCTTTGTGTCCGTTGCGAGCGGCGAGATGCAGCGGCGTGGTGAAGGCCGAATCCGTGGGCTCCTTCCTCTCGCCTTCCAGCAGCGCCACCACCATGTTACTGCTCAGCAGCAGCTGGGCCACCTGAGAGGGCGACGGGGAGGGGACAGGAGTTAAAGAGAAGAGGTTTCCCAGAGCGAGAAGCTCCTGCATCATGATTGGTGTTCCCACAGCAGAGCAAAGCCTGAGGAGCTTCAGCTCATTATTACAGAGTTTACAAACAAACAGCTCATAATTATAAGCTCATGATGAGGAAACGAGGAGAGAAGACATCAACAGAGCCTCACAGCTCTCTGACTGAAACGTCCTCTGTGAGATAGAGTCTAATGAATCAAATCTGCCGACGTCTGAAAGGTCGGCTACACAATAAAGCAACACTTTGGTGATCACACTGTGACCTGAACATGCAGAGGGTCAAAAATAGTGCCGTCCACACTGAATCTAAGGCAGTTATTAGTAAATGTGTACCTGGACTCAGTCATCAGTCCTAAGTCTTCTGGGGACCTACATTCAGCACTACAACCACAGCAAAGCTCCACCTTCACACACTACAACCCCCCGGGACTTTATGTGGGGTCAAACGTGCTCCCCAGGCGGTAACAAAGATCCTGGTTCCTCCACTGTAAAACGTTCCTAAAGAGAACAAGTGCAGCCAAACCCGGAGTCTGCAGGTGAGTGTGAGGTAATGCATCAGTGACACAGAACACTGAGTGAATCCAGATGTTTAGGGGCAGACGCAGTGACACAGCTGGGGGCAGCAGAGTGGTCTTTGGACTCCCTCCCTGCTGTCCACATTTTTACATTTGAAGATCGACAATGAGGAGCTGATAATCTCAGACAGGAGCAGTCAAACTGTTCCAACCTGCAGCAGGAAAAGGAGCTCACCCTCTTTACGAGCTCTATCAGGGCCTTTTTGTGGGGTGAGAATAAATAAAGCACCTGCACCCAGGTAAGTACATGTGAGCAGCCCTGAAAAACTGCTGCAGGAGGGCGTACGTCTACAGACCAGCCGATGGCGGCAAAAAGGCAAACTGAGTGGATGAAAGAAACACGAGCAAAATAAAAAATTCAATAAAGCAGAAACTCTGTGGCAGCTTCTCTGATCCGTCCCGTTATTCCTGATCCTTCATAATATTCCTCAATAAACTAAAAAAGACAGAAGGAGAACCAGCCCTCGGTGTTCCTGACTTATTCCACTTTCTTACCACCACCATGAACTGAAACCAGCTGCTGCTGGTTCACAGCTAACCTGAGTTTGCTCCTCGCTCCGTGTGGCTGATTCCTGACTGCAGCCATCACAGAAACCCGAGAGTCTGACTTCCACCCGGAACGTTCTGGCTGAGCACCAGCTGATCGGTTTGAGACGGGTGGAGGTTAGTGGAAACGCAGCAGCTGCTGCCGACACACCCCGACATCACTGAGCGCAGCTGAGGCCAAAGCTCGCCGTTCTGAAATGATGCATCCTTTAACCCAGAGGGACAAATTTAACCCTCCAGCATCCACGAGAGGAAAGCTGAAGGTTCATGTTGGAAATCCTGAAAAACTCGACCATGTGAAGGTTCTACATGCTGGGGCTGTCTATTGTCACCAGGGGGCAGTGTTTAAAAACTATGTGGAGCATTTAGAGGAGAGGGTGGAGTGCTAACCTATCAGCTAGTATTAGCTAGCTTAGCTTAGCTGCCACAGCCTGTGTGGGAGCATCACTCAGACACAGATACCTGCTAATCAGTGCTCAAAATTTCATCTTCTCTTTAAGGCCAATAAGACGACCATGTGCTAAAAGCACATGGTCGTCTTATTGGCCAATTTCTGGAAGTTTGCAGAGGGGCGTGTGAGCTCCGCCTCCTCTTCATGCTAATGTGAAGGCTCTGCAAGCCAACTGTAATCCAACTGAGGTGCCAACTATTTGTGTTGTTTTTTAATTTTCTATATTTAAGTGTCTGTTTTTACAATATTTTTTCAGTTTTTAATTAACTGTAATTTTAAAATAAATGCTGTGAGAGCAAAGCAGAGAAACACGAACACCTGAAAACACAGAATCTCACCTTGACTCGTCCAAACTCACAGGCCAGATCCAGAGGAGTCTTCTTGGCCTTGTTGACCAGACACGGGTTTGACTGATGCTGCAGCAACATCTCAGACTGAGACACAAACAAACAAACAAACCATCGAGCAGTGAGACGCTCACAGTCACAGCAGTTAGCATAATGTTAATGAATCCTTCTTTACTCGGGTCGCTGCAGCCTCAGCTCGTCCTCTGATCATTCGCCTGCAGAAACCAGCAGGAGTCAGAAATATTTCTCTGGAGCTGGCGGCACTCATATGGATCATTTTTTGTCATGTGACCCATGAAACGCTGCTTTTAGATTGGTCACATGTTGCCAGCCCCGCCCCTTTCCTGTGAACGCCCAGAGTAAACCCTGTGTGGGTGAGAGTCCAGCTAACAGAGACACCCTGGCTGTGCTGAACTGGCTTCATGGTGCAGGACCCAGCACAGACTCACAACCAGCAGCAGCTGAAGGCTGCAGTGAAAACCTGCAGAGCATCTCAGAGGACTCACAGACTGCAGAGTAATGATCCTTCAAGCATTAAAAACAATCCTTATATTACATTTTAGTTAGTTCAGTTACTTTGAGCCTCTGAAATGGAGCAGTGAGTATAAAGGTCTGTAATGCAGTGTGCACCTGAACCACAGCACAGAGCAGAAACCACAGAGGCTGTCAGCGTCCCACAGGCTGACTTTAAATGACGGAGGGTTAGTCGAGGTTATGTCATAACTGAGCAGTCCTAACACGCCAGCTACAGAAAGACTGCTCCTTATTTCTCTGAATATCACACAGTGATGCTGAGAGCAGCATCATTACTACAGCTGCTTGCTAACACTTTAAAAAGACCCTCATTGTCCCACATTAAGATCTCAGGAAGTAAAGCTGAAGGAGAGAAACTCTGAGGATGAATAATTTACGTCTGAAATCGCCGGAGGACAGGACGTGAATCTGACTTCAGATCAAACACCTGCAGAGCGATGCGCCATCTCAGCCCCTATTATTTCACGTTGATGCCGTCATGTGGATAAAGTTTCAGAGCTGTCAGCCTCCAGCTCTGCTGCTGAGGCGGACTCAGCGAGCCATCCTGGAGACCGAGCTTTAATCAAAAGTCCAGATTAGCATATAAATCTCTCCCGTCTCCCTCGGGCCGGGGTCACACACATAACAGGGGCTGTTTCAGCTCACCTACATTCATCCTAATCCCGGCCTCAGAGCTGTGAGAGCAGCGAGTGCCACAACAGAAGGAATCAAATCTGACCTCAGGATTACTGATTTCATCAAACATCCCCTCCTCTTCCTGCTCACATCTGTGCTGCTGAGCCTCCCAACTCACAAACACCAACATTCACCCCAGATCTACACTCCAGCATCCCGGTGGGACCCCAGCGTGGGAGTCTGTGGGGATTTTGGAGCTTCGCCCGGCGCTCGATGCTGGTGAGGGCGTGTTTTTGCCTCCGTCTCTGGGGTATTTTTAGAGTCCACGCCTTTGAGTGGGCCCAGCAGTAATGAGGCAGACAGTTTAAAGTATAAATACAGCAAACAGCGCTCAGTCTGACACATCTCGTATTTCACAGGAGCGAAACTTTCCACTCACCACTTCATAGTGGCCGTACTGAGCGGCCAGGTGCAGAGGGATGTGACCGTCAAGTGAGGCGCCGTTGACAGACGCTCCGGAGCGAAGCAGCATCAGGACGGATTCGGCTTTTCCCTGCCAGGCCGCGTAGTGCAGCGGACGCATTCCTGCACAACAACAACAACAACACAAACTGAGTGTGAGTCGCTGTGAGACACACAAAGGAAGAGCTGATCTTCCAGGTGTGTGAGCGTCTCACCGTTGCTGTCCTTGATGTCCACGGTGGCCTGAGCCTCCATCAGCGCCGACAGCAGCTCGGTGGTCCCCGTGAGGGCAGCGTGGTGCAGCGCCGAGAACCTGAGGTCAAAGGTCACAGAGAGCTTTAAAGTCACAGATAATACAGATTATACTTTGAGGATATTTCATATCTAAAATGAATTCTACAAATACAATCATACAGTAATGTGTACAAACATGTGATACTCTGAGATACTGATGTACCCGTACTCATTATATTTGAATACATTTATGATATTTTATACTCTGTATGGCATACCTGCAGTCAGACTCTGATCTGCTGCCCCGCTGCGTGACCACTGTGACATCACAGAGTCAAACTTTCAAAATAAGACAGGAAGTGGCCTCTGTGACTCTCTCGCCCTGTTGTATTGAACGCACACACGCTTCATTCATGCCGTGCCATGTTTGCGTGTCCGCTGCGTTTGCGTGTGACACAAAGGCGTCACTTCTGCAGCTCCACAGAGCAGCGTGTCACATGCTCCGTGTGTGAAAGGCGCTTCAGATCCCTGCTGTTTACTGACGACTGCAGCGCGCCGCCCAGCTGGATCACAGCCGCCGCAGACACACACCACATCAGTGCGCCCGCCGCCGCCGGCTTCATTCACACACATGTCAAAGAGGTCTTTGAAAGGAGTCAGAGTGGAAACAGACGTCTGCTCTTTAATGAGACAGGACAGCGCTCCTCTTCTTCCTCACAACAATACGATTCTGTCCGTGATTCTAAATCACATTCAGACCTGATTCTGTGATTCAGGGCGAGTCAGAGGGAAACAAAAGGCTGAGCAAACGCTCGGTGGAGTCTGAACTCGCCACCGTGCGGACGAAGAAAAGGGCGGAGGCCGATCCTTGTGTGAGTCAGACAGAGGCCTGCAGGTACAGGTAACAGCAACACCTGGGAACACATCAGCCACACCCTCACCCAGCTGTGCCCGTTTCTCTGCTGCGTGTGGAAATATCAGCAAACGTCACATTTACAGTCTGCAGCTGGTTTGGAATTAAATATCTTCATGTTTCACATAATGAGCTGAAATTTGTGGAAACCAGCAGATGGAACATGAGTTTGTTATAATTCAGATTTCTGCAGGTTCATCATAAAAACACTTTTCACAGAGAAACACACAAAAACTCTTTTATATTGACGACTTAAGAACTGATATATTATTAGTAGAAGTAGCAGCATTATAGTATTATTTATCATACCTCATATTAGAAAATAGAATAGAATAGAATGCCTTTTATTGTCATTATACAGGATGTACAATGAGATAGGAGGGCCACTCCTGTTCAGTGCCATGCAATAGAAAATCAAATTCTCTAAAATAAAAAATAAAAATATTATAGTCTAGTATAATCAAGAAATATACAGAAAATAAACAATGTATAAAATATACAAAAAATAGAATGTATAAAAATATATACATACATTGGTGCATCTGTACATTGTAAGAAAAGTAAATAAGTGCATACATATAAAAATGAAGATGATGAATATTGCACTAGTGAATGAATACTGGATATTACCAATATAGGAATGTTAGATATTGTTCAGTAGGAATAATATAATATTGCACAGAGATGTGGGTGTTGCACAGTTACAGTGGGTGAGTGTGTGAGTTCAGGGTGGTGATTGCTCTGGTGAAGAAACTGTTCTTGAGTCTGTTTGTTCTGGCTTTGATGCACCTGTAGCGCCTGCCAGAGGGCAGCAGGTCAAACAGGTCAAAGCCAGGGTGTGAGCTGTCCTTGATGATGTTCCTGGCTCTGCTGATGCAGCGGGAGGTGTAGATGTCCATCAGGGAGGGGAGAGGGCAGCCAACGATTCTTTGTGCTGTCTTGACTACCCTCTGAAGCCTGACCCTGTCTGCCTCAGTGCAGTTGACTGTATTGAATTCTTTTGTAACTGCAGGTAGGTGCAGCGACCAACTAGTCGCACAAAAGTCGAGTGCACATCATGCAACACCCTCACCCTCCAGGAGCCTGCACAGATCATTTGTTTGGAGGCAACCAGTCTGCAAACACACTGCAGTGAGTGTAACCAGCAGATTTCAGTGTTTCAGTATCAGACCTGATCGCTGTGTCCACAGTGAGCAATCAGGTGTGTTGTGTCTTTGCCAGAGGGAGCCCAACTTACCTGGTTAACACCTGGCTGTATTGTGGGTATTTTCCTATATAAAGCATGTTTTTGTCATCGTGCAGTAAAATCGCCGTCCTGCAGGACCTGCGTCACGATGTGTGGAGGAAGTTCTTTCAGTATCAAGTCTATGAGGTTCTGGCTGGACTCTCAATGTAAGTCATTAATGTGAATTTCTGTTTATCACCATTAACACCTGTTAGAGTCCGGCTTTAACTTCAGTCTCTTTAACACAAATGTAAAGTCACAGCTGTCCAACAATAACTTTATTTTAAACACAGAAATGTATTATAAATATAAACACCTCTAAAAAAGGAAACATATCTGAAATGTGTCACCTGAAAACATCGAGTTTAACTTTTTGACTATTTTCTGACTTTTAATAAACCAAACAATTATTAACCAAAGTGCAGCTGAAGCAAATATAGTTTCCTTCATAAAGTCACATCAACCCTCCCCCACACATGAAGCAGTCAGAGAGGGAATAAAGCTGCAGGCGACCTCTGTAAATAAAGCAGCAGAAACATTACAGGAGCTCTGCAGCAGCACAGGGAGGAATAAAGACGGGGGGGCTGTTTTTAGAGCTTTCCTTTCTTTCTGTTGCGTAATGTGAGGATGGCATTCATGTGGGTAGGAGACAGCGCCGAGGGCAGCTCCAACAGTAATGGATGGATCAGTGAGAGGCAACAAAGAGCAGCAGCAGGAGGAGACTTTAACACGAGGAGTCAGAGCGAGGACTCGAGTGCGTCGCTGTGATAATGAGTGTGAGCGAGGTCCTGAAAACACGCACGCGTCATTATTAGCAGAGGATTAAAGGCCGAGCGGGACGGCGGAGAGACGCGGGGTGTCGGGAAACAAAGTTTCATGTCTCAGAGTTTATCAGAAATAAAAAGCTTTTTAATCTGGATTTACGCTCAGGTGCATCTGTCACATGGCCTCTGTGCACCCCCACAGCAGGTTTAAACCACACAAGCTTTCAGCCTTAATTCATGGAGATACATACAAATTAAATTCAACGTTATTATAGTTACCTTGAAAAAGTAATCTGTTACTTTACTGATTACTTAATTTCAGAAGTAACTACGTTAGACTGCAGGTTACTTTGTTAGTTACACTGATCAGCTGCTGGTACTCCTCCCTCCACGGTTTCTGTGTGTCGCTGTGTTTTATTGTCCTCGTGCTCAGAACGGGACTTAAGGTCACATCAGGCCGACGTCACTGAGACACGAGAAGAAAACAAAAATCTATCTTTGCACTGAGGACAATGACAAAAACAGTAACACAAATAAGTAACTGTAATCTGATTACTGGATTACTGAGAAAAGTAATCAGATTACAGTAACGTGTTACTGACATCACTGATTACTGATCACTGAGGTGACTGGACAAACAGGATTTTAAATGTAACAACTGCTTGTTATAGATGTCCAAAAACTTATGGACCCAGCTGTATTATAAATGGACTCAATCATTTTCTTCATTTTAAAAAGTGGATTTTAGTTTTTTACTTTTCTAATTTTCTCATAAAAATATAAACTAAACAAAAATGAATCCTTCAGTTTCTTTAATCTGGAGCTAATGCCGGGTTTCCATTAGTTACGACTCAGCAGGACTCGGCACGGTCGTGTTGTGTTGTGTTTCTATTGCAATTGAGGACCACCACAGTGTGGGTGGAGTCAATACAGCAGCGTGGGCAGTAGTCGCATGATGTAACTCATATGCGGCTCAAAACACAACAATAGATGAGATAGAGGCAAGCTAACAAGCTAACAGCTAATGCCAGTTTAATATCATCATCATGTATAAGTCCCTGAATAATGTTTTAATAGATGAAGGTTATCATTAAGTATAAACCTATACCCCCGAACACGTCATAATCGTTTGTGTACTTCTGGCAACAATTACCGTAATAAAACTGCAGTAATACACTGTGTTGGTTGTGAAGTGCAGTTTCTCAGCTTTCAGAAACTGAATTTTTTCAGATCGCCTTGGATGGCTTGTAACCCCAGCTGAGCGAGTACTAAAAAAGTACCTGGTACTAATGGAAACACCTTCAAGCTGCACCGAGTTGAGTCACACTGAGTAGATACTAATGGAAACACGGCTTAAAATCTCAGCTGTAACCTTCAGACCGCCGTGCAGGCTGAACACTGACAGAAGCCGTCAGGACTCAGAGACAACACCCCCCCCCCGACACACACACACACACACACACACACACACACACACACACACACACACACACACACACTCTGGGACATTGAGGGCCTCTGTGACCTCCCCTCTCATCACCCCACCACCACCACCGAGCAAGAGGTCCACAGAAACAGAGGGGTCCTGACCTCCTCCCCCTCCCTCTCTGTCTCTGCTGGTGTCATCATACAGACTGGAATGCACTGCAGTGGTATTACACACACCACACACACACACACACACACACACACACACACACACACACACACACAGACACACACACAGACACTCCTGTTACAGCTGACATTCCTGCTGATAGTGTCACATTCCTGCAGAGGCCCAACCAATCACAGAGCTCTAAATCTTCCTCTGACGGCCATCTGTCTGCAGGAATCGACTGATGGGGGGGGGGGGCAAACACCAGCAGCAGATATCTGATTCAGACTGGATCTGATGCACCACAACACAGCAATAAGCTCCCTGATGCTTCGTCTTCACTACAACAGGAGTTTCAGAAAGTTTCAGACCCCTTTTCTTTTTTAAAGCTGCACCAACTCGTGGTTCATAAGAGAAACCATTACTGTTGCATACAATAATACAAAATACTGGTGACTTTCACCTTGCAGGTCCTAAATTCCCACTGCATGTCTTCCTCTAGATAAAAGCTGAACAAGTGCTGGACTTAAAAGCCAAATAAACTTGTTCCTGTAACTGCAGCGTTGTCCAAATATCAGCAGCAGAAACAGGAGAAATCTCTGACCGTCAGCACTGAAGGTTCTTGACCCTGAAATGATTGTTGGATGGTTTTCTTTGCCTCACAGGACAGTACAGCGAGTCTCTTTGGATTCTGCTGGTCAGATGATTTCAGTTCACTTCAGTTTTATTTATAAATCACCAAATCACAACAAACAGTCACACTGTCAGTGTGAATGAGCAGATGTCTATCCTAATCAAAACCCCTGGATGACCTCAGAGGTGAGGGCACCTTTGTGGACCTGGAACTCCGCCTTCAACTCAGGTGACAGAGCTCTGTACAGCACAGGTCTGACCTCAGGAGAGGCATTAAGGCTGCAAAGGAGGAGCACAGGAGGAAAGTGGAATCACACCTGCAGAATAACGACTCTCGGTGGGTGTTGTTAGGAATCCAGCATCTGATGAGCTACAAAGCAAACTCATCAGCAGCTGTCCATGCAGAGGCCTCGCTAGCAGGTGAACTCAACCACTTCTTTGCCCACTTTGAGTCATCCAGACCAGCCACACCCCTGGTCCCCTGCCAATCCCCCAGCCCACAACCTTCCACTCTCCAGGAACACCAGGTGAGGCTGTAAAGCCACGGAAAGCTGCTGGACTGGATGAGGTCCTGGGCAAAGTGCTCCATACCTGTGCAGATCAGCTGGCAGGATACTCAACACATCCTTCACCACTGCTCTCCACACAGCCTTGGAACACTGGGAACACTCAGGAACCTACGTCAGGATGCTGTTCATCGACTACAGTTCCCATCCTGGTGGAGAAGTTGGCTGATTTGACCCCCACCTGCCCGCAGGTTGTTAAGGTGGGTCAGCTCTGCTCCTCCACCCTGACACTTAGCACCAGCTCCCCCCACAGCTGTGTGCTGAGCCCCCTCCTGTATGTACACTGTGCCCCCATCCACCCCTTGAACACCATCATCAAGTTTGCCAATGACACCACGGTGGTTGGCCTGATGGTGGGGGGTGATGGATCAGTTTACAGGGAGGAAATACGGGAGCTGGTAGGGCGGTGCAGCAAAAACAACCTGGAGCTGAACACCACTAAGACCAAAGAGATGGTCACTGACTTCAGGAGGCAGAGAGGGGACCACGCTCCACTTTACATCAACAGAGTCTGTGCAGAGAGAGCAGACTCCTTCAAGTTCCTGGGGACCCACATTTCTGAGGACCTCACCTGGACTGCCAACACAGCAGCATTGGTAAAAAAGGACCAGCAGAGACTCCACTTCCTGAGTCCTGCAGAGGAACCACCCGGAGGAGAAGTCCTTCAACCGATCCACCACAGAGTCTGTGTGGTTCACTGCCTGCTCTGCTGCAGGCAGGAGGGCTCTGCAGAGGGTCACCAGGTCTGCTGAGAGGATCATCGGCTGCCCCCCTGCCCCACTCTCACTGTATTAGCAGAGAAATAAAATCTTGGCAGACCCCTCCCACCGCAGTCAACACCTGTTCAACCTGCTGCCATCAGGCATTTGTCAGCTCAGAGTGTCCTGAAGCTGCTCTGTTTGTGTTGATGATTGGCTGCTTGATGTCAGGGGGCGGGACAACCACCATCTATGGTGTTAATGAACTCTGTGTGTATGACTCCAAGCACCATGCCTTCCTCCAGTTTAGACAGCATGCTTCAGTCAGTAATGTCAGATAACGTGGAAACAACTGAAACAGCTTTCCCTCGACTTTTAAACCAAAGAAACTCAAAGGAATGAGACAATGGAAAAACGAGATCACTGAAAGACAGCTAAAACTAACAGGTCTGAATTTAAAGAGGTCTCATAAATCTAACTAAACACCAGGACACTGTTTACTCTAAAGAGGCATCCTGAACGCCCCACAGCCCTGAAACTGCAGGATACTGTTTAACAGCACCGTCTCTGAGAGGCTCTGAACCAAAGGCTTCATTAGACACCAACAGGGAAACACAACTGTGAGACAGGAAGCAACAAAAATGACTGACTGTGGTGAAAATGACATTTTATTGCAGTTTTTGTTGAATCCTGTGGAGATGAAACAGCAGAGATCATGAACGATTGTTCATCACATCAAAACTGATTCTTTCATTCTTTATTTTTAACCAAAAGACGACTCGACGCGTCCCAGCGTGGATATCAAACAGCGTGAAATCACGCCGCTCCCTTCAGAAACACGATGGACAGATTTAGAGTTTCTGCTCAGGTTAGAGGCTCGGGCTGAGGCAGGCTGACACGTGGAAACACGAGCATGCTCAGATGGCGGCGGGCGGGACGCAGGCCTGAGCACGTTCACCCAGTTTAATAAATCTCTGAGGATTTGCACAATGAAGCTCAGCCTGGACAAATAATATCCCAGATCCCTGCTGGGATATTTATTCAGTCACAGCACTTCAGAGAACCTGATAACAAATAAAACCACTAGAATAAGACTAGAAACACCTGAACCGGCTGAAACTGGTGGGATGAGACTGGCAGAGAGTTTTTCTCACGTCCCATCCAAACACCTGTGCTTTAATGCCAGTGAAGAAACTCCGCCCCAGACCTCAGCCACGCCCATCGCCAAGTGTACCCGAGAGCAGGGAGTAAAAAAAGTGAAGGAATTTCTGTTAATGACATTTTTCAATGTGAGGAAGGCCACAGCTTCATCACCTCCTAACACACATCTATGGGACAAAAACTACAACGTGTGACGGCCGCCGGCAGCTCGGGCCGCCTCCCGGACAAAAGGCCCGATCTGCCGCCATCACAGGGAGCCATTCCAGCGCCGATCTCCGTGGAAACACTTCCAAACATGGAGCCAGCGAGCTGCCGGAGATGTCAGCACAGACTCTAATACTAATTTGTCTCACAGGGACGCAGAGAGAGGCCTCCCTTTATACACTGTGTGTTTGTTTCTCACACTCTGACCACAGAGCGCATACACACACACACACACACACACACACACACACACACACACACACACACACACACACACACACACAGTGATGAATGGCAAACCTGCACTAACACCAACCCTTTAATGCCTCTGACTGGAGTCAGAAGTCCTCCTCAGGTCACCTTCTCTCCTCACCTGCAGAGGAGGGGCGTGGCATCACCATGTGGTGCTGAAAACCAATCAGAGTCCAGAGGAAACCTTCAGCTTTTGTACAGGCAGAGTTTTGGTGAGGGGGGGGGTTGAATGCCTCTGGCACCTTCTTCTTCTGCAGGTCGACTGATGGTTACGTTTCATCTGCTCAGAGTTTCTGTCTCAACACGAAAGTCGGCAAAAGACGGCAAATCCTCCACAGACCCCAGGAAACAACTCAAAGACCTCTGCACGAGGTCCCACCATACACGGAAAGTAGAGCTAAGCTTTTCCAGCTGCACGTCTCCGGATCAGCCAGCATCGCTTTAAAGCCGAGGTCTTCATCATTGTGTGAGGTCTTCATCACTGCGTGTGTTTCTGAGACTCTTCAGCGGGGTCGTGACACCCGGGCCGATGAAACCCAGAAACCAACCGAGCTTCTGTTTCTGGATGTTGTTTCTACAGGTAAATCCTGACTCCATAATCCATCAGCCTCACAGCTCAAACATGAACATCGGAGCTTTCACAGTGTTCGGTGTGACGTCACACAAACAGCAGCGAGTCACCAGAGTGTAAAAGTCCCCACTAATCACCGACTTCCTCCCTGAACCTCTCGCCTGGTTTTATTCCATCAAATCATCACAGGAGCCACTGAGAGGAACACTGAAAACACGCTGCTCCCACCACACACCGACACTTATCAGTGACCCAGTTCTGTCTTATAAAACAATAACTCGTTCATAGTTTAATACTCTAACATCTGACACGTGCTTCCTGGTAATGGAGGGTTCAGACGGTCTGAGATGAGCCTTGAGAACCACGTCAGCATCGACGACAAGCTGCCGACAGACACCCGAGGATTGTGGGAAGCGGTGTGTTGTGTTTAGATACAGCAGTATGATAACTGAGTGAGGAGGAGGAGGGGGAGGAGGAGGAGCTGTGTCTGAGCTCCATCGCCCAGCAGCACTGATGAATAATAAAAAAAATCCTTCTTCCTGTCTGAGATACACATCCCCACAGAGACCATTAGACCCAACACACACACACACACACACACACACACACACACACACACACACACACACACACACACACACACTCAGGGTTATAACTGAACGGTGCTGCTGAAGTAAATGTGTTTAAACAGCAGTATTTCTGTAGTATTTCACAGTATGTTTCACAGTATTTCTGTAGTATTTCACAGTATGTTTCACAGTATTTCTGTAGTATTTCACAGTATGTTTCACAGTATTTCTGTAGTATTTCACAGTATTTCTGTAGTATTTCACAGTATGTTTCACAGTATTTCCCACCATCCCTGCTCACAGAGCCCATTCGTCTCCTCTCTTTAACCTTTCCTGACCTCTGCTGTCAGCGCTGTATTAAGTCATCCAGGCTCTTTGTAAACACTCCTATCTCAATGATCACCCCTCTTCTCCCCGACCTTTGACCCCGCTGCCACCACCCCTCCTCCTTCAGCCCAGTCGGGAGCCTACATAAAGAGTGGGACACTTGAAGGCGTCTCAGGACTGGTGTGGTGGTCCACAGACTGTCAGACGGTCTGAAAAGCCTCAAACGGCTCTTTTATGAAGCTCGACTCTCGGGCGGCACTTCCTGATTTACTGCTTCAGACGACGAGCAGAAACCCGAAGCAGGCACACCTGACACCTGTACGGGGGCTGTGACCACCGTGCTCTCCTCTGTTTCTGTTTCCTGGGAACAAAGAAACGCTTCACAGAAAGCTGCAGGAACGTCTGTTTCTGTGATTGTGTTAATTTGGTTTTTGTTCCCATAAATCTGCACAATAAAGGTGGAGTGTGCACCGCCCACAGAGACGCACTGCTGGGAACTACAGCAGGCTGAACTAAACTGCAACGATCCTTTAGGTTGGGCATTATTTTGAAGGATTGCATTCCACCGATGATGATCTAATTCCATTTATTCCAGTTCACTTCAAATATCGGGACAGCATACTTTAATAAAATGAGTGATGATCTCATATTTGCTGCTGGTTTCAGAGGAGATGATCAGACCTGAGGTTTGCAGAGAGGTGGAGGGCTCACTCCTTCCTGTTTTTCCTGAACTAAAGCAGTAAATCGGAGTGGTAACTGGAGGATGGTGGAGGTGACATAACTTCCTAATCACCACAGCTGCAACTTTCCCAAATTTAAAGGATGCACAATAAGCACATCACATTACAGGAGCACCATTTTAACCTTTGGAAAAGCCTCGCTGCAGTTTTAAGCTGCTCAGATTCAGGAGGGAAGAAACAACTCCAGGAAGTCTCAGACTAAAGTTTCCTCGTCTCCTTTCAGGCTGCCGACAGGAAATGAAACCAGTCAGCATTTAACCGGCTAATGACCGGCTCCGGGTTCAAACCGACACGCTTAAAAAAAAAAAAGAGCTTTAAATGATGTTTGGAAGGCGCCTCTCTGAATCTGCTGAGTGGACAGAGCGGCAGAGTGGAAACTTTTTTATAGCCGCTCAGGGATCAGAGTAACACGAACACGGAAGAAAGAAACACTCCCTCTCTGGGAGGAACGGGTCCAGAAAACATCTTTTTATAGTGTTGACTTCATCACTCACCCATCTGAGTCCTGGTAGTTCACATTCAGCCTCTTCGTGGAGCCCAGCAGCTCTGAAAGACAGAAACACACAACATGTGAGTACCTGAGCGTCAGGTGAGCGCGCAGGAAGGAGGCGGAGCGGCTCTCACAGGTGCAGTCAGGAAAACATCTGGTTACAGCATCGAACCTGCTCCTGAGGATAACAGACGCCAAGGCTCATGGGTAATGTAGTATTTAGAGGATCTGAAACCAGCAGCGTTTCTAGAATGAATTCACAGCAAAAAGAACAAAAAGAGCAGAAATCTTCATTCCAACAGTCTCACGACATGAAGTCAGAGCAGGTGAAGGTGCTCCTGATGTTAATGTGCAAACCTTTATTCATGTAAAATTCAGCCTGGATCCTTTATTGTTGTTCCTCATTATTAAAAAATATGAGGGGTGGGGTCTAAACCACTGCTTCAAGCTAACTTTCTTCTGATTGGCTGCCCCTTGCAAACAGAAGCCTTTTACATAGCACATTGAAGCTTTCTGAGAACTTTGATTAGCTTGTAGCTGAAACGTGAATGCTGCCACACGAGCTGCTGGTGATCACAGTAACACAGCTGTGGTGTAAAAGCAGTGTAACACCAAAGATACTGCAGCAGTATTATGGCCCATATTTATGTGTTGTGTGTGTGTGTGTTGTGTGGTGTGTGTAAGACAATAAGACAATAAAATGTGATTTAAAAGCAACTTTACCAAATTAAATCTCCTGAAATCCACAGCAGTCAGTGTGGTTACAAACATGTTTGTGTAAAATTCACAGAAACAGAGTAAAGAGGGTTAATGAGCAAGTTTAGCTGAATCCATTGAAGCAGTGCTGACTCGCTGGAGTCACTGCCAGTTTGGGCTTCACCTGCTTATAGTCCTTGTAGATGTTTTTCTCAGTGTGATTTTTTTATAGTAAATTCTGGCCCAACTCGTTTTAAGGCCTTACACGAGTCTCTGCTGCATCACTAAAACCTTCCTGCTACATGCTAACTCACAGCACAGGTCCTACAGGCACCCTGCAGGGCCAAAACTAACAAACTGCAGTGTGGTTTTGCGTGTGTGTTATCTGTAAAAACTCTGCAGCGATCAAAGTTGTCGGGACCACAGGTGGAAGCACATGAGTCAGTGAGGACGTCCACGTCTGCCTGCTGCAGGATGATGATATTAAAGGCAGCAGGAGACCCTCCCACACTCCTTCCCCACTGAAGGAAATCCAATCAGAGCCAATGGGAGGAGATGCTTCCTGCAGCAGCCGGGACACTTGATTGTAAATCACCCTCTTGAGGAAGCTTCATTAGCCTCTGGCCCAGCCCTGACCTCCTCAGCAGGTTTGCTGCAGAGACACTGAAGGATCAAACTCAGCGGCTCTTTGATGCGCTGCCAGACAAAGACCCTTCACCGCCGGGGGCGAGACCACAGACTCGTTCCCAACCTCGTCCAGCGAGGCGTCTCCTGCTCACAGGAATGTCGTGCTTTCCAAAGCGGCCGGGTCCTTCTGCAGTCTGTTTGGTACAGTGGGGTCTAATCAGCGTGTCATTATAGCGCCATGGTCTGCGACTGCAACTCAGAGCTCCTCTCCTGAGTCATCACGCAGTTAGAGCTCCGAGGTTCCAGGACCTCATGGAACCAGTTTAACTCCATCAGGTCCTGTGGGAGCTCCGGGGCTTAAAACCCCACAGAAGGGCTCCAAGTTCAGCTCCAGGTCAGCAAGTTTTTATTGCTGATGTTTGACTTTATAATCTACTATATTTAACACGTTTTTCCTCATAATTAATTTGGGATTTTTCTTTAAATTTATTTACAATCTCAAAGGATTTTTCACTTTATTAAATCATAAAATTTGGATTTTTTTTCTTATATTTATTATTTTAAAAGTTGAAATAATTTCAGACTTTTTTGTTCATTTGTTTAATTAATAAAATTAATTGTTTAATTTACAAACTTATTCTCAGCAAATTTCCTCACATTTACACTCTGGCTCTAATACACTGTCACAGGAATAATAAAATATTCCATCACAGCTGTCAGTACCTGTACACACAGCCACTGTCAGGGGTCACAGGGGTCAAAGGTCAGCCAGCAGGCACTTTACAATAGAGATCCCACAGACTCATCACCACTGTGAGGCTTAAAGGAGAGTCTGCTGCCATTAACATCTGCTGCCACGCCCCTAAAAAACAAACAACCCCCCCCCAACCATAACAGCAGCGTTTGAAGTGATGAAGATCTCGGGGAAACACAGCAGGCTTCCCCTCCGGGATCACAGCGCTGCTTTGATAATGACCTGGATTCATAATTAACAGGAATAAACGAGTCGAGACACAAATGAAGACCCAGAAACAGGCTGAAGAGGAAGAGGAAGAGGAAGAGGACGTCAGACTGCAGGGATGAGACACTCGACTGCTCGGCGTGACCGTCGCTTTCAGGCAGAGACTCAGACTCAGCTTCATTTAATCAGTAACTGTGAGAACAAAATCATTTTAATCAGATCAATAACTGAATCATTTTGAAACAGCATCTGCAGGTTTTAGATCTGTGTCATTACAGAAACGAGGACACTGGTGAGGATGATGGACAGCTGTATGAAATACGTGCATGCTGTTTAACGTTATATCCTCCTGATCACTCTGCAGTGAACCGCGGCTCACAGACCTGACTCAGCACTCAGAGATGCTGAAGGGTGTGAGGTTTGAACCCCGAGCAGAGAGGCTGCTCAGGCCCAGTTCATCAAAGCCTGTCCTCCTGCTCCGGCCTCTGATTGGATGAACAGATGTTTCCAGCCAAGTATGGCATAAAGATCAGATGGAACTGTGATCCCAAAACTCCCTTTGCATAAAAATGTGATTCAGTGATCAAGATGATTAACAAGACCAATCAATATTACATAACCTGCTGATATCAATGCGTTATGTATAACATCACTATAATCATAAGGCAACCATGTTGCTTACATTTGAGCAATATTGCTGAGCAGTAGGTATGGCTTTAATATTTCTCAATGATGAGTCATCCCTGAACAACATGTTAGACGATGCTCAGCAATCAGAAGTCAGCATCACAGGCTAATCAATAACTCTGCATCCTGGAGCTGATGTTCCTGTCACTCAGGAGATACAGGGAATCCCCACTTTCTTCATTTCAGTCAATAATGGTCCACTCGGTATATCCAATCTTACAGCACAATATGATCACATGATTAGGCTAAGCCAATCAGACATGAGAAGGAGGCTGCATATCATTAGCATATATTATCATAGCATTAGCATCCATGGTGTTTACGCTCCACTTCAGATAAAAACAGCCAAAGTGTACAAAGGTACCAAACATCCAGGAACATGAATATCAGGCTGCACATCTCTGAAGAGTAACGCACACGTATGTCAGGGTTCATGACTCAGTGCAGATCTGGAGTCTGCAGAGCAGGAATGTCAAACCTCAGAGGCAGAATGATGACACTATCCTCCCAGTTTATTTAAAATAAAAAGAGGATCTCACTGTTTGCTCATCAGTTTATTTTTCATCTTTGCCATTTTAATCTCAGACAATTTAACTTTTTTTTTAATGATGAATTCATTTAAATTTTTGAAAATGTAGAATTTCATTCTCAGAGAATAACAATGTTTTGGTTTCTTTAGTCTGCCATGCAGACGTTTATCTTCCCTGGATGCAGGCGGGTTTAGGACAGCGACCTCCTTCCAACTAGGGAAGAAAACAATGAGTTGTTGGTTGCCCGGAGGTTGTGTTCATTTTTGTCACCGTCCTGATGCTCCAAACAAACTCTGAAGGCGAGCGGTCGCAGACCTAATCCTCGTGTTCGAACAGACTGCAAGTTCATCATTGCATCAATCACTGCATCATTTTCACAGTGGAAAAACTGCTGAACGGTTCAAATACTGGCACCGGCACCCCGTCGGTGGAAAAGTGGCCGCAGTCATTTTTCTTAAAGTAACATAGTCGCTTGTGGCTAAGTTGGTAACACAGACCCTTGACTACATGCAGACCCACTGTTTCCATCCACAGACGCCCCCAGAGCCCCCCCCCCCCCCCCCCGTGAGCAGCACTAACATCATGTTACATTCAGAAACACTGAGGATTTCCTCGAGCGCTGAAGGGTAATGAGGCTGGCTTCACATCCACACAGTCACCAGCTGAAGATCAATAGTAAAGCCTTCATCATCATCATCATCATCATCGTCGTCTGCTGCACATTTGTCCAGAGTTATTTTTAATTTTATGTTTGTGGAACAAGGCGGGGCCGAGTCCCTGCAAAGACTGCAGGCTTTTTCTTTTTATAATTTCAGCTCAAACTTCAGCGTCCTGCAGATCAGCCGCCACAAGAATGCACAGAGAGGAGGAGGACGGGGGGGTGGAGGAGGAGGTGGAAGAGGAGGGAAAGGAGGAGGAGGAGGAGGAGGAGGACGGGGAGGTGGAGGAGGAGGTCTTCTGCAGGAGTCTGCAGATTTCAGTGGTCTGGCTGGATCATGAGGTGGATTCTAAAAGCAAATGTGTTGTTAAAAAAAGAGAGAATGTAAACTAAAATTAGCCGACCGCTGTGGGTCTCAGGGCTGTGATTAGACGTCTGCAGGCGCACCTCACACAGCTCTTTGTTTTCAGCTGCATTTGAAACAAAGCAGTAAACAGACGGGGACGCCGCGGCCGCCCGCCGCCGTCCTCCCTCCTCTCGTTGCGGTTGCAGCGCGGAGGCCGGGCAGCAGCTCTGTACTAAAGCGCTGGCCGACCTCCAAACGCACCACAACAGACCCGGAGTCAGAAAGTGAAACTCCTGCAGATTACAGTGTGTTCAGACAGAAACTCCTTCATGTGGTCAGAAAGCTGCTCACAGGACCAGCAGGTCACATGACTGCAGATATCAGCCTCTCTGAATATGACCAACAGTCAGAGGTCACGCTCAGGGTCACACTCTGTGGGCCTCAGCTTGTCCACCTGCTTTTAATGACTGACCACAGATTCTCCATCAGATGAAGATTGAAGAGGCGCCAGTTTAGCTCAGCGGTTTCACTGGGGTGAATTCGATGGACGTCCACTCCTGGGAGGATTGTGGCACTGCTTTTAACACACCTGAAGGATCCAGACCTTTCAAATGGCTCTGCTCCTCCTGGTTTAGGTAACTTGGTAACTCTGTAATCTATGACTGCAGATTGTGTAACAGCTGGAGATGCTTTTACATGAATCACAGTGTCGTAATGCTTTAGTCAGGCCTCAGCTGTTACTGTTTTTATGGAAGATGACCCTCGTGTTTGTCGGCCCTCATTTCCTGTTAGTGAGCGTGTGGCCTCGGTGCCCCCCCTCAGTCCCTGTTTGATAGAGCTGCTCAGACAGTGGCTGTGTTTGATGAAGCTGGGCTGTTTGAACACTCTCTGAGGGAAACATGGGCACCAGTCAGCACCCCTTCGTCCCTCCTCTCGGCCCTCAGAGAGGCTGCACAGGAACACAGGAAGCTGTGTGAGTGTTTGTCCAAAGCAGGAGTGGGACATGTCTGCCTCTTATCTGCTGACAGAGGACGCTGCAGTGAAGATGAAGACTCTCTTACATCTTATCTGAGCTCTGGAGGGATGAGGACATGGGGGGGGGACAGAGAGCCTCCCCAAAGGCTGGACTGGGAGCTGAACTGGGCCACGATCACAGACTGGTCTGATCTTCAGCTTTAGACAAACACGGGGTGCAGATGTTAGATATTAAAGAATAACAGTCTGCTGTCTGTCTGCTGGATCTTTGTCAATAAAGAGATTCTGCTGTATGAATGTAACGACCAGCTGCTGTAGCCGACACATTTATGATGCCGAGTACTGAATTAATGGTGAGTTTCAGCTCATTTTCACTGCTTTGGTTCACAGAGGAAGGAGGTCGCCGAGTTTTGGTCTAAACTTGTTCCTGTCATCACATTTCAACTGTGCACTCAGTTTGATTCAAACAAAAAATAATTAGCCTTTAATTTGCTGTGACTCATAGAAATCGGGAAGGAAGCGACGAGCGCCATCAGCTCTGCCCTTTCAGAATAAAACACGGTCTCAGAGCCACCTGAGGTTAAATTATTAATATCATTCTAACTGTTTGAAATTTCATTATTTTTTGTTGTTTTGAGCAGGTTGTTCTTCTTCAGAATGCAATAAAGTCTAAAATATTTGAATAACACACCTGTGACTGGCTCTGATCCTGGATCAGTGCACCTGTGCTCTTTATGAGCCTGAGAGTGAGAGCAGCACATTTTAAAGCATGAAAGAGTGTGTGTGTGTGTGTTGCAGAGGCGTTGGGCTGTAACCTGACCATGACTCGTGTGGGAGGAAGGGGGGGGGGGGTTGTGTTCGGCTCTCGGGGACAAAGCCGGGACTGGGAGTCGGGCCCTTCTGCACTTCCTGTCCCAGCACTATTGTTCCACAGGGCGGGACGCAGCAGCAAACAACAACATCACCAAACTTCCTCTCACTTTGTGCACCCTCCTCTCACACTGACTCCCCACCTCCAAATCTGCGCTGCAGTCTGCAGGTCAGTGAGGAGGTAACACACCTGCTGCTGAACAAAAACACCAACGTTAGCACAGCAGTTTAATGCTAACAAAGCCAAACTGCACCCTGCAGAAATAATCTGATTAACGTATAAATGTAATGCTCCCATTAAGGAGTTCACAGAGGTGATTTTACAGCTTTTAAAGAATATTTCAGTGCATATGTTTAAAAGTTTCAGCTTGAGTCTGCTGGAGAGGAACACCTTCACTTCCTGTCAGCAGGTGAAGCAGTGAAAATGTTTTAAATACAGAGTCCAAACCCTCTGAGAGTCTATCCATGTAATCTCTGCTGCGACTGAAAGCAGCAGCTGATCTACTCCACAGCAGGGGTCCTGGAGATGCTTGGCTATGAGGTGAACAGCCACAAGGAGCAGGACCCTCCATGGAGGAGGAGACTAGAGGCTAAGGTCAAGGCAGCATGGAGGGAATCAGCAGCTATCAGAGCTGCAGAAAGCTGTGATGAAGAAAGAGTTGCAACAAGCTGTCCACACCTGAGGCCTTAGAGACAGCCAATCAGAGGCTCTCAGCCTCGGCTAACCCCCGACGAGACAGAAGACAGGAGAATAAACCAGATGTTCTCCACTGATCCAGCCAAGGTGTACTCTCAGTGGGAGGGGAGCAATATATGAGAACCCCCACCACCAAGGCTGGAGACAGAGCCACAACCCCCCCCCCCCCCCCCCCCCCCCCCCCCCCCCCCCCCCCCCCCCCCCCCGCTCAGCAGACCACAGCAGCCTATTTTTCTAATTCTAATAAATTTTTCATGACTTTTAGTCTCACAGCCCAGAACAAAGAGCCCGTCTCATCGTGAGGCGTTCACTGCGCGCTGAGCCTCTCTGCAGGATCAGCTGGAGCCACGACTATCAGCCGTCCGATAACAGCGACGTCACGCTCGCAGCAGAGCTGATAAGACGCGCCTCAACCACTCGACCTGAACACCAACGCTCTGCAGGCTCAGCGGGAATGCAAACAGTATTCCTGCTGCTCACACGGTGCAGCACACAATAAAACATCTTCTCAACGGCACGCAGGGTTCAACCTGAGGGTCTGGACACTGAACACACACACACTTTTGAGCAAAAGCAAAAGACAAAAGAAGGGTGCAAAAACCTGCAGTTCATTTATATAGGCTGTGAGTTTAGGTTTAACTCAGGAAGAGAGTATGTCTTTTATTTTGAAGGAAAAAGGAAGTTCTCACATGTTAAAAACTTAACAAAAAATAAAAAATAAATGTCATTTAATTTGAACCCGATCCTGAATTTCAGACCTGCTTCAGAAGCAGGCTGCATGGACTCAATAAAGCTCTGTGAGTCCAAACCAAACATCCTCCAGCTTTTACATCCACAGGACTCCGCTCTGGTTTCCTCCTCAGACGGAAACTTCACAGCTCGTACCGAGGATCGCGCAGAGAGCCCGCCGGGTCTCACGGCTCAGAGCGTCCGGGCGATCCGTCACCCCTGACAGAGTCTGAGATTCAAACCAAACACAAAGCCTCCACGCTCCTTCTCAGGGCGGGCAGAACACGTGGTGTCGGCACGAAATCCCATTAAAGACGATTTCCGGAGCTCAACGAGGAAAATTTAAAGTCACATTAGAGCTCAGTGTGAAGTTTGAAGTCGTTTACAAATATACATATACTGGGTCATCGTATAAACTAAGCTTCTTACAAAGAGTACGTTTCTGTCATCACCAAATCCAAGTGTTGAGATGCGGTTCTGTGTCTGTTTTGTGATGCTGGTGAAGAGTGATGGCTTCACTTCCTGTCTGACAGCAGGTGGAGAGGTTTTCAGTATAATGTCCACCGCACACAGACTCCCGCTTTATACACAACAGTGTTTTCTAATAATTCGAGAACTCTTCACCAGGGTAAAGGAAAGGTTCCACAAGCAGACTCAGAGGAACCTCAGATTTATGAGGACCACACAGACCATCACATGGCTGTGAGGCACTGCAACCATCGTCTGCAGGCTGAAACAAGGCCCATCAGTCACGCTGACCGATGTGGAGGGCGGGTAAAAAGGAAGGAGGACCCTGATCTGAGGTCCAAACGTGAAAGTCACGTGCAGATGAAAGAGTTTAAACCTGAGAATGAAGGAGAGGTGAGACGAAGAAGTGCAGCAGGAGGGAGGAGAGAGGCCTGCAGTGCAGAAAACACAATAACCTCTGCACGTGTCAGCGTTTCAGAACATCTGTCCGAGAACGTTAATCGATCAGCTTCAAAACCGAAGCATCCTGATCGAGGGAAACTCAGAAACTGGAGCGTGACTTTGGAGAGAACAACAACATGCCAGTGGATAATTATCTGATCAGGAAAGGCAGCGTCACAGTTTTCAGGTATTTCTGAGCAGTTTGAACTCAGTGTTTATGTTTCATGTGACCTTTTTCATGAGGGGAGATCTGAAAACTAAAACACGGGCAGGCAGAGTTTTACATCCACAGAGGCCCGGGTCAGTCCTGGTCCTCCAGGCAGGACTGCTGCAGAGCCTCAGGACAACTGATGGGAAAGACTGCTGCCACGGCGCTCCGTGTTTAATCCAGGCTGGAAGCAGAGAGGGAGAGATGGTCGGCTATGATGGAGGTTTATCAGACAGCAGATATGGAGCCTGATTAAAAGTCATGCAGACTGTCAAGTCAGCTTTAGAAGCCTGAAAAGGCTCAGAAGCGTCTGTCTTTGTTTCAGCCACGTCGCCTGCAGATCTCGTCCTCCTCACCAAATGAGAAAAAAGCTCTGAAGAAGAGTTTACCTGGAATTCTGACCTCCTGGCAGATCCCACCTATGATCATAAATAGGTGGGAAAATGTGTTGGCTGAAGAGGCCGGTGAGATTTTTACCATTCAGGGATTCAGAGGGCCAAACCCAGTTTTTGGTGTTTGACCTTCATAAACAGATGAAATAATGAGGTCCAGGAAAGGAGGGGGAGCCACCAGGATCAGACTCACTCCAGGACATGCACCCAATCCCTGCCGGTCCCGGTCACCCTTCCTGAGACCTCACCGGTCTCACTGTCCGAGTCCTCCGGCCATGACGGTGTGGTACCTGTCAAGGTGGGTCAGGTTTTTACGCCCACACATTTCAACAAGGTGACTACAAGAACGGTTTACTTCCTGTCTAATAAATCATCGACCCATTTTAATAAGTTACTAATCCACTGCTAAAATATCTGAGACGCTGCACTGCAGCAGGCTTTCAACACACTTACAGTCGTCCTCACAGACACCTCTGACCCAAACCAAGACCAAGGTTCAGGGACATAAGTGGGGATTCGTGCTTCTGCATTAAATCTACAGATACGTCATAACCACCAACCCGTCTGAGAGCCTCCATCCTGACCTCCTCTGAGCCTCCCTACAAATGCATGTCGCACCGACGCAGCCTTCAACAACTGACTCACTGTTCAGCATCATTGGTTCCCAGAGGTGGGAAGTAACGAAGTACAAATACTTCGTTACTGTACTTAAGTAGATTTTTCAGGTATCTGTACTTTACTTAAGTATTTATTTTTCTGACTACTTTTTACTTTTACTCCCTACATTTTAACACAAGTATCTGTACTTTCTACTTCTTACATTTTCAAACAGACTCGTTACTTTTTAACACGTCAGAAGAAGTTTGCATTTCCGGTCAGTGCGCCTTCAAACATCAAATGATCTGAGCCTAAACGGAGGAATAATAACACATAAGAGACAATCGTACTGCGTATCCTCCATCATCGGGGCTTATCTCGTACAAAGGGATTAAATACACAAACCCATATAATTAATGTCTCATTTATAGCGCTATAATCAGGGGTCACAGCGGGCCGGACCGAGTCCGTAAGTTGCGCTGCGGCACATAAACAGCTTAGCTAGCGCTACTGAAGAGGAGCGAGCATGAAGGGAGTAACGTGTGGCAGGTAAATGCAACGTTTCTAAATGCTCAACAAATATCAGCAAACACACAAAGTGTGTGCAGTTTGTTACACAGCTAGCTAAAAGAAGAGCTGCTGTATTTCAGGGAGAGCAAAGAGAGAGAAGTTCACTCAGAGATGGAGAAAGAGGAAGGAGAGGAAGAAGAGAGGTTAGATTTAAAGGTAAGGACTGGAAAATAAACTGAAGTATGCTGACTTTGTGTAATTCAAAGATTCTATGAAAATACTGCAGTTTAGTGTGTGATAAACAGGTTAGCTTGTTGTACTGTATTTACAGTAAAGCTCTGTGTTGGACTGGAGCACAGTGTTTGTGTTCATGGTCAGAGTTACAGGTTACATCAGTGCAGCAGAGATGAGTTTGAATCAAAGCTGCTGATGCTGAGATTCATTCACTGAATCCAACATTTCTACAGCCTGTATGCTGTCAGTGTAGGGGATGGAGATCAGCTCAGAGAGCTGTGAAATACTGGGTTACATCTTTGTGAGTTCAGTTCATCCACACAGAGCAGTAAACCTCAGAGCAGCAGCAGCAGGTCAGCTGATCACAGCCTGCACACCAACATCATTTATTGCAGCTACAATAGAAAGCTGTGGTTCTTCTCCCCATGCAGAGCCACTACAGCTGATCTTAGGGTTCCTCCACCTTCTGAATCCCACTGTAACCCCTGAGTATCCTCATGTTGGTGTTTAGGTGGAGGCACAGTCACCCTCTACTATGGAGGACACAGAGAACAGAGCTGTGTTTAAATTCCCTTCAGTTTGTGTCCTACATAACAGATTCAAGCTGAGAGCATTCATTAGGATTAAAATTTAGATTGGAATAATGTTTGCATTCTCATGTAATATTATTTTATATTATTACAATAATATATAACGAGGTTCGGTTAGTTTTACACAAAAATAGCAGGTAGGAAACGTCCTCCAAAGAACTACTTTACTTTCTTACTTTGAGTACATTTCAGAGCCTGTACTTTTTTACTTTACTTAAGTACAGAAGTTGAACCAGTACTTCGACTTTTACTAAAGTATTTTTTAACATAAGTACTTGTACTTCTACTTAAGTACAGAATGTCAGTACTTTTGCCACCTCTGTTGGTTCCTCCTTCCGTTCCTCCTTCTTCTCCAGCCAGGTTTCCAAACCAAAGACAATGAGTCAACTTGAAGAGAGAAACTCCATCAACTAGTGTTTCAGCAGCGCAGGCACACCTGGCACAGGTATAAAGGATATGTTCCAGGGGCTACATAGAGTATAAATCATGCATAACTAGGTGTAGGTACTGATTGGAAAGGTCCAAAGAGTTCTTCCTGTTTTCCAGCAGGTGGTGGAGACTAAAAATCATTGAGATCTTTGATTTTCTGTCTGCTTCAGCCTCTTCATCTTCTGTGTGGCCGCCAGCTGATGGCTGAGCTGAGAGCAAAGATTTTAATGCTTCACTCTGACGAGTCCAAATCCCGTTTCATAGGTAACCAGTGAAGCTGGAACATTGTTGATTTTCTGGCTTTGTTTCACCAGTGGGGTGTAAATATCACATTTATGTCCTCGATATGTTTCCCGACCAATCACAGTTCAGCTCCTGTCATTTTAAGTACAAACTCAGGCTGTAAAATAAGACTTTAAAGACTAATGTATAAGAACGACGATGGTCCTGAGCTCCAGTTTAACCACATCCATCCTTTTAGACTGAAGAGCCTAAAAGCCTGAAAGCATTTCTGGAGTTCATCAGGTATCCTCCGCACTGAGAGCAGAAACAGGAAGAAACTGCAGTTTCCTGTCTCATGGTGTTTTGGTATCTTAAAATGGAAAACGACACTGATGAGAACAAAACTCAGAATTAAGCTGTTGAAGAAATGCTGAGTTTTCCTGATGAGAGCTGTGTGAAACAGAACAAATCAAAGGTTCTGGATTTATGATCGTCTGCAGGCTCCCGACCTTCGATGTTTTCCACCCTGAGTGGTTTGAAGCGTGTTTAGTTGCTATTTGCCAAGAAGCCAGAGTCAACAGAGCCTGATGAGGACTCTGAGATGGTTTCCTGAGTGTTGGTGCAGCTGGAAGCTGCTGACAGCTGCCTCTTTCACACAGTGCTGTGGAAACGCTGAGCAGGAGCCTTCAGAGCGCCCGACAGCTGGCGTGGATACAAACACCCTGATGGAGCTAACGGTGTGTGCGACGCACCAAACCGGCGGTAAATATCCACACGACAGCAGCAGCTTGTTAATGACACACTCGCTGTCCGAGCGGACGGCACGTTTCGACTCAAACCGCAGAGTTCCCGGGAGGCTGGAAGCTGCTGATGAACGGATGGGTCGGACCTGCCGGAGCACAACTCTTCCCTCCAAACTGTTCTCATAAGAACAGCTTAATTAGCGCCTGCAGGCTTTACACACAGCGGACATCAGCCAACAGGCTGAAAGGAAAACATCCACTTCTGTTCAGATAATCGATCTCAAACTGAATGATTTTCTGTGGAGCATCTGTGAAGCTCCAGATGTTTACTGACTGATTTATTCAATCAATCACTACTATCTAATTAGCTCATGTCTCATCAAACCATTCTCATACATGTGGAAATGAACAGACTGGAGACCTGAATGACCCCAGCCCAGCAGCCTGACCTTCAGGCAGTGATGAGCAGTCGGCCTCCGTGCGTACCTGTTCAGGTGCAGCAGGATCACCTCATAAAAACTGAAGACTGATGTTTGTGTGTCCTCATCAGGAGCTCTGTGTGGATGTGTGTAGCCTCAGGTTTGTATCTGGTAATTATGAGAAAGTAATTATGTTACTTAGTTACTTTCTGGAGAAAGTAACTAACATACTGCATTACTTTGAAGAAAAGTATCGAGTACTCTGTAATATTTCATATTCTCTGTCCCAACATTGATGCTACAACATCAATACTGCAGCTAAGGAGTACTAAAAGCACCCTCACAGTTTTGTTAGCATGTACTGGTAAACAGGGAGCGTGCAGGACTGAATATATCTGCTGGCCCTTTAAGCTTAACTGGGAAAACTTCCTTTTTCAAGCTTTGTGAATCATATCTTAGAACTGTTTATTTCAGCCTTGACCGACAGAAGCAGGCTATCCTTTAAGTATTGTTTTCCCAGTGAAGTGGATCAGGGTGGGGTGTGTTATGTGTTCCTCTTCCTCTCCGAACCTCAAAGAAAAGCCTCAGTGCTCCACACATATTGTTCAGGGATGTGAGCTCAGCTCCACGCCCATTCCTCTTTCCTCCCTGGAAAACCTCCTTCGATCTGGACAGCCACAGCAGCCCCTCCTCCTCCTCCTCCACCACCACCTCTCCACCGGTGACATGTGACCGGGTGCGCCTGCTTGTCGGTCAGTGTGGGTGCAGCAGAGCACGCCTGCACTTAGAGAGCAGAGATAAAGTGACAGCGGCAGGCTTCATGTTTAATATCTGAATGAAGTCCAGCTCAGTCTGGAATATTATGAGGCTGGACTGAGTGACCCTTCACCTCCATCAGGGGCAGGTTCAGCCTCTTTACACTGAATCAAGTCTCTAATGTGAATTTTGGTCTTACAGTTTTTCTCTCGTTTTATTTGAGTAGGTGAAAAATCAACATGGAGATGCAGATATGATCATAATCATCACCTGGACAGGAAGCCAGTTTCAGAGGTACGAGAAGTCGCTGATTAGGAATAACGAGGTGAACGAAAGCCTGATGCTCACCTGCGCCCAGGTGAACACTGCAGAACACATCTTATGTAATCTTCAGCTAATCCATTTTTATATCATACAGACGTGAACAGGAGTCAGTGGATGCTGTAACTTTGTAACTGACTGCACTGAACGCCACAGACGACTACAGACATGAGCTACCAGAACACAATATTCTGATGACGTCTTTAGCTTATATCACACTCATGAACACACACACATGCTGACACAGTAGATATTTATTATTAACCTGAAATGCAAAGCTCAGTAAACAGTCCAAGCTTCAGTTCCAGCCCTGCTGATGAGCCGTAAACACTCAGCCAACGTTTCACCAAAGAACAGCTCAGAGTTAGCATGACTGAAGGTGAGAGAGCAGCGCCTCCTCTCCATCCTGTTTGCAGAGGCCTGAAAGCCTCGCTGGGAAAGAGCAGCGAGTCTGCTGGCTGAGCACGCTGCTTTTCACCGGAGTCAGATTCCAGCCTCAGAGAGAGGAGATCCAAGGTGCTGCCGTGGGCTTCACATACCAACGCCGTGACATCACCGCCTCTATTCTCCCCTCTGCATTCAGACGCGCTCCGGTGCTCGGACAATAGCTGGCACAGATACAGCATGGGGGTGGGGGTGGGGGTGGGGTGGGGGGTGGAGAAACAGAAAACTGAGTAAAACTCGGAGCTCGGAGTTCACAGCTGTGAGCGGGGCGTCACGCTGCGCTGCCGGCCTCAAACCGCGCTCTTCTCTGAGGCTTTCATCACTCTGAAAGTGTCGGAGCGAGCAGATCTGGACAGACGAGCACAGGCCAGCGTTTCTGAGGAAACATAAAGCCCCGTTTTAGCATCTTACCACAACTCTGACCTAAATTAGAGTGCAGTGAATTCCTCTCATGCTCAGCGGTGACAAAGGTTCCTCAAACAAAGTCAGAGGCAGCTCAGTCGCCCTAACAGCAGAAAATGAGAGCTGTGCTCAAAGAGTCCACAGTTTGAACTCTGAGGAAGAACCAGGAAGTGATCAGGTGGGGGCTGCTCTTTGCAGGACGCATTCCTCAGGGCGAGCCTTTGTACCGGCGTGAATCCCACATTTGTAGCTTCTGTGTTTGCGGCTCCTCTGAGGTGGAATTCGCTCTACTTCATATTTCTGCTCTTGGACTCTATCAGAGAAGCTTTGCATGATTCACACCTCAAAAATAATCCTGCTTTACATTATACTGTCTGTAAAAAGATATTCCAGCTCCTCCCCTTTCTTCTGATTGGCTGCCCCTTGTAAACAGAGGGTTTAAAGAGCATGTGGGTGGGGCTTCTCTGCTGAGCTGACTATATAAGAGTACAATAGTATTAATAGTGCAAGAGGAGCTGACGGGGGCGGAGCTAAAACAGCCAGGCTATTTTTGTTTGTTTTTGATCACTGAAAACTGACCTTCAGGAATGAAGACGTGTGGAAACAATGACTCACACACCCACACTCACTTCCTGATGTGTCTGTGTGGGTGCTCAGTCATCCAGGTTATGGTAAATGGAGAGCCCTCAGAGTGGGAGGAGCCAAAACAGCATTTGTTTAAAGAGAGGATGAGCTGAGGGGCTGCACCGAGGCCAAGGAGCAGATACGGGAGGATTATTTTGAGCTGTGAATCATGCAAAGCTGCTCTGCCAGAGTCCAAGAAGAAGAAGAAAGAAGAAAGAGCTTTATTTGTCACATACATATACATGCAGTGAAATTCATTCTCTGCATTTAACCCATCACACACATGGAGTATGTAGTACACACAGCACAGCATGGAGCAGGGGGCAGCCAAAGGGCGCCCGGGGAGCAACCTGGGGGGGGTGGGCTTGCTCAGGGACCCACAGTGATGCCAGCCCGAGGATTTGAACCAGGGTCCTCTCAGTGATGAACCCTCTTCTTCTCCCCTAGGCCACCACTCCAGATAGATGCAGAGAGATGCAGCTGTGCATGAGCAGAACGGGTAACTGAATGGTCCTTTTTATTGACAGGAGCCATAGATGCAAGAATAAAAGAAACTAAATGGAATAAAAACTCGTTTAAAATTGCAAAATAAGCCACTGACCCTCATGAAGACGTGCCCCTCTGAGTGGCCTCGTTTTCTCTCCAGTTTAGCTTTAATTCTAAGATTTGTGCTGTGTTTGTCTTGCTGACACACAGACTGTTCAGTTCCAGCTCCTACAAACTGAACACGTGTGGAGGGGGTTAATCCTTATCGACAGCAGCCAAATCCATTTTACACCAATCCAAGAGTCACAGTCCAAAGACTAAATCTGGCATTCTGGGTAAACTTTAAGGCTCACGTGAGCATGTGGGGTAGGTGGCTGCTCAGAACAAGCACACCAAAGGTCTCTTTTTAATATGGAATGACCCTTTTTGCACCTCAGGGCCACCGTACTTCTCCCTCAAAGGCTGCAGAAATGCAGCGACCTCAGAGAGCCTCCACGACGCGTGTCCACCGCGCTGAGGCCGAGAGGACGTGAAACACTCGAAAACGTGTGTGCAGCGTTATTTCCAGCACAGAGTCACGTCTGTGCCTCGTCACCTCGACGTCCTTCAGTCATGTGACCTCTGAGCTGCACAGATATAAAGAAACTCACAAAAGAGAAAACCAGCGGGGCTGAGAGCGCGGCGCGCAGCATCCGTTACATAACACAGCAAATAAAGAGAAGCTCCAGCAGCCATTATCCCGCCGCACAGGACGCAGCCTCAAACTAAATTCATTATGGTCTCGTTTTCATTTCAGAGCCTCTATAAAAAGCGAAGACAGAACCATTACAGCTTCCTGCCCCGCTGCTGCCAGCGTGCTCACAGGCAGGTTATTATGGGAGACACCAGTCTCATTACTGTGGAGAAGGTGTTTATGCGAGAAGCACAGAGCCAGCAGCAGCTCAGCAGCAGCTCAGCAGCAGCTCAGCAGCAGTTCAGCGGACGTCCCAGAGGCAGAGCCAACCCAAAATGGATTTAAAACCTCTGTGTGGGTTAATTAGTCCAGAACAGAACCACAGAGACTTGGAGGCGATCAGTCCCAGGAGACCAAACACTCTCAGAGGGAAGAGTCCAGCGTTCGGGCCTCGGAGTTAAAGTGTCTCATCAACAGTTTAATGTAGGAAACGAGGAGGAGCTTCACTGACTAACAGATGCAGTTTGGGCTGAAAACTGAATATTTGTGGCCGGCCGTGCTACAGAGGATCCCCAAAACAACCACAAGGCAACAAAGAAAGCACAGCTTTGCTCTTCTTCAGCCAGACGAACAGTACATAATCACACTCACTCATACAGCTCAGATATCCACAATCCTGTCATTTAAAACGGCCAGCTGCAGTTTATTAATGAGATATGATCATGTCCTTATGTTTCAGAAAGGACCACATGTATCTACTCATCATCAACAGCTCACAAATGCTGTGGTGTACCACAAGGCTCGATATCAGGTCCTGCTATACTTTATATTCACATGCTTCCATTCAGCCAAATGATTCAACATCACAGCGTCTATTTTCATCACTACACAGACACACCCACAAACAATAACACAAACAAACAAACAATAACACAAACAAACAAACAATAACACAAACAAACAAACAATAACACAGGCTGCAAATGTGACTCCATCACAAATCAGTGACCCGGTGTGTTGTTCAGGGCCGTCATGATGTGGATAGAAAATATGCAGAAAAAAAAACAGTGCTGTTAATCAAATGAATATTTAATCAGAAAGTATCTTCGTGTTCACATTCATGTTCTTCATGTTCAAACTGCTCCAGGTTATAACTGTGGATAACTGTGAGTTACAGGTTCGAGTCCGTCTCAATGCAGTTTTAAAGTTGTGCTAATTTTGAAATTTACTTTGCTCAAAATTAACCTTTTAATAAGAGTGAGACACAGAGTGAGTCCAAATATTTAAATATAATCGTTACATTCAAACATCACACACATGCATTTCATTCACAGTCACTGCAGTCAAACATGACCCACAGCAATGTGGAACAGGCTTCTAGTGCTCAGCTCCTGCTTCTGGACAGCATTCACCTGTGAACCTTCTTTATTTAGTGACCACGTCACCAGGTGACCTCCAAGTTCAGGACTGTCGTGCAGCAGGTACACGTTACCTGAGACTGTGTTTGGTGTGCAGACTGCAGGGAGAGGCCCACAGCTGTGTGGATTCTCAAAGGTCCATCAGCTCATTGTGTTTGCCACAAAAACTGCTGGTCAGGCTGATGATTCAGAGAAAAAGAGATCCTCAAACGCTGGGAAATGTCCCGGTGTGGCCGACAGGCAGGTGTACCCACCCCGGAGAACCGTGAGTGTAAGAGCCTGGCTGCTGTTTGAGGCTGTCTCAGTGATGCAGACGATGTTAAATAATCACAGAAACCACAAACCGAGCCTGCTGAGGCTTTCAGTCCGAGTCCCACTTCACAGATAAATATAAAGACAAATAAAATCTCAGTAAAGCCTCTCCCTGTTTCTTCTCCCTCTTCTTCCCATTAGGACTCAAACCCCTGACAGCCGGGGGTCCTGAGGGGCCCCTCAGCCCCAGCACACAGGAGCTTTGTTCCCCTTTTCAGAGGTACGATGGGCCTGTTTTTCAGGCAAACAACAGCAGCTCAAACACAGATGAAAAATTTCACGCACTGTCTGAAAGCTTTTAACACTTCCCCTCAAATCGCTCCGGAGGAGAGTGAAAAATTCCCCCTCGTTAACCCCTCACTTTGGAGGAAACAAACATCTTCGAGCGCCTGGCCGAGCAAACAGTCTCCTGCATGTGCCGACCTTCAGCTCGGAGGAGGGAAACCCGGATCAGTGCGAGGGTGCCGAGCTCTGAATTATCCACAGTTTCATATGAGGCACGACTCATTCAGAGCAGCGAGCAAAGGATCATCAGGATGAGGTGTGAGAGCTGCGTCTGTGTCTGCAAAGCTTTGGTGAAAACCCGGTCCTATCTGAAGCCTCCTGCAGGACGAAGCTGCAGGCTCGACAGTAAAAAGTCGTTACAGAGAGGAAACGAACAAAGAAGACACAGAAGCTTTCAGCATTACAGAGAAATCAAAACATAGACAAGCAGCAGAAGAAGATGGATGGAGAAAAGAACGTGTAGCTTTGATGCAATCAGGTCAATTTAGCTCCGGCCCTGTGATCCCACACAGATTTAAAGGCGGTGGACCACCCAAGAATAATTGATGACTCAATTTAGATTTTCAATTTTTAATTTTGATGAGCATGATAAGCCCGCTCTTATTTTGAAGGTTCAGTTATTGCTCTTCCTGCAGACTGGATCTCACTCTGTGATTGGACAAACTGACTCCTCCATCTTGGATTGCAGGCTTAATCTTTGCTCTGCTGGTGCCAGCGCTGGATTGGAGGTGGCTGGTTGGAGAATTATGGAAGTTTTCCCAAAATTTCCCAAAGATTTCCATTCAGAGGTCAGAGTGCCTGAGATCTGTCTGTTATTTGTGAGATTAGGAGAACCATCAAGTTTTTCTGTTTCACAGCTGAGAGCCATGACAGACTCCCTCCAACCTTTCCTCCTTCCCTAGCCTTTTCCTTCCTCCCTCCCTTCCTTCTTGCCTATTATGACAAACAATGACCCCTCTTCATTCCCAGCTCGTACACTGAGTCATAATCTGGTCTGCATGGTGCAGTCTGAACTCAGCTTCAGTGCCATCTCCAGCTGATTTTTCTGCTACTTGCACCAAAGAGAGCAGGAATAAAATGAAGAGGAAAACTGTCTATATGAAGGTGATATTTTTGGTTTCAATCTGTGAGAAGTGGAAGTTTTTTCACTCCAAAGGTTCACAGCTTTCGTCCTCCCTCAGTCGACTCCTGCCTCGAGCTCCTCGACACATCAGCGCAGACGGGAGTTAGAAAAGTTGATCAAATGCTTTTAAAAAGCTCTGAAACTGTTCACAGAGACCAGGACAGAAGCATGAAAGCAGAGCGAGAAGCTCTGAGACTTCAGAGACGGCATCGGGAGCAGGAGAGAGAAAACGGTCCAGAACAGGACGGGAGTCCTGCCAGCAGCGTTCAACGTGATTGGCTGAGCCGAGTTTGAACCCAAACTCATGAATTAAACATAAAAGAGCCACAGCGAGAGACACAGAGTGGGTGTTAGTGGAGCCCCCCCACTCTCCGTCTCAGCAGTTGTGTTTTGGCCTTTCTCAGAGAGACGTGACAGCTTCACGAGGCTCCGATAACACCTCCTGTGGGACACCTCGGTCCACGACAGGGATGCTGCGGGCCGAGGAGGCCTTCACGCGTTTGTCTAAAATCCTGTCAGAGTCAGGAGGAAGTGCCTAAAGAAGTAAAGATTTCATCAGGCAACAAAAAATTTATTCTGTTTCTTATTTAAGATCAGATCACGTCCTCGCCTCTGTGGGGGGAACTCAGGCGCTGGAGCAGCTCAGCAGGAAGGAACTGTGGAAAAGATAAAAACACTAATGCAAAATAAAGTCTGTGGAGTATATGTGCAGGAAGGATATTCATTCTAGAAAAAGGTTGCTGGTGAAAAATAATAATCTGCTGCACAACAAAAAAAGATCTTTTCCTGAGACTCTGCACTGAGAGCGCCGGGCCCTAATCTGGGCTTCTTTTGGCACTTAGAGCATCAGCTGTGGGCCAAATATTCTGTGGGTCCTGCGGCTGAGCCGAGGCAGCCAGACTCACCCTGAGCCAGAGTCCGAGCCAAACATTCACAGCGATGCTGCTGCATCCACGCAAACGGAGGATTTCCAATAACGTCGAGATCCATTTCCTGCTGCCTGTGAGGCTGTGGAGGACACCCCCGCCCGATACGCCCGAAGTTGTCCAGAGTTCAGTCTCGTATGCTCTCCGGCTCAATAACTTCACATTATTACAAAGACGCATTAAGATCCCACAGGGACCGCGACCCGTCTCGTTTTTTATTTATGTGACAAAAAACACCTGAAGTGAAGTCAACAGGTTTCTGCTGTAAAACATGAAACTTTCCTTTTTCCTTCGCTCACTCAGAGCAGACAGCACGACGCTGCTGCACAGCTGCAGCTTTATGTCTGCACATCATTTGCTGGATAATCAGTAAGAAAGGAGGCTCACTCTCAGCACAGCCTCAAAGTTCGTCACACTGAGCGGAGCCACCGTCCAGAAAACAGCTTTACTTTCCTTATTTGTTTCTTTTCACTTGAATTACAATTAAAAGAAATTAAAAACTGTTTTCCTGTTATGTTTCCATCACTCTGAGAAAACAGAAACATCAAACTAATGTCAGACCTGTAAACCGAGTTTATAGGATTAGTTTAGGTTTAATCTCAGCCAACAGAGCAGAGACAGCGTGCTGACTGTAAACATCAGGGCTTTGAGAACCAGATTCTTCAGCATCAGATAAACAGAGCTGCCCCCCCCCTCACCAACCGGTGCTATAATTCCTCTTAATCCTGGCCGCCCACCATCTGGGAGCTCCTTGTGATTTGGGTGATAACAGTCGGGCGATATCAGAGCACCAGATGTCAGGAGGACGAGTCTGGGTCACTCAGAAATCAGCTGCACATCCCAGAATATGAAAAACAGCCAACTGAATATCTGACACCCCCCCCCGCAACAATAGTTTAAGGAGTGGCGGTGGAACATGGGCGGTGATGGATTGGGCGTGCTGAGGTGGAGAGCAATTGGTGGGAGTCATGTGACAGACTGCAGGGAGTCCCTGAGGGAGCTGGGGGGGGGGTCGGCTGGCCCATCATTCACAGATCTCTGCCCCCCCTCCCACCGTCAGACACACACTGTTTACATTATTATCTCCTGCTGTCTCCATGAAGGGCCGAGCCTGAGAGGACAGAAAAACACCCAAAAGATCGAGCAGAGTGTCCATGACAGCAAATATTTAAGATTTCAGCATTCACTTCAATTTTACTGACAGTACCCTCAAGGTGCTTTGTATTGTGGGTAAAGACCCTACAATAATACAGAGAAAACCCAACAGTCCAAACGACCCCCTATGAGCAGCACTTGGTGACAGTGGGAAGGAAAAAAACTCCCTTTTAACAGGAAGAAACCTCCATCAGAACCAGGCTCAGGGAGGGGGGGTCATCTGCTGAGGGAGGAGAGACAGGACAAAAGACACACTGTGGAAGAGAGACAGAGGTCCTATGAGGTCTTTGAGATAAGATGGGGCCTGATTATTCAAGACCTTGTATGTGAGGAGAAGAATTTTAAATTCTATTCTAGATTTAACAGGGAGCCAATGAAGAGAAGCCAATATGGGAGAAATCTGCTCTCTCTTTCTAGTCCCTGTCAGTACTCTAGCTGCAGCATTTTGGATCAGCTGAAGGCTTTTCAGGGAGCTTTTAGGACAGCCTGATAATAATGAATTACAATAGTCCAGCCTAGAAGTAATAAATGCATGAATGAGCTTTTCATGACTCCAAGATTTCTCACAGTGTTACTGGAGGCCAAAGTAATGCCATCCAGAGTAAGTATCTGGTTAGACACCATGTTTCTAAGATTTGTGGGGCCGAGTACAAGAACTTCAGTTTGATCTGAATTTAGAAGCAGGAAATTAGAGGTCATCCAGTCCTTAATGTCTTTAAGACATTCCTGCAGTTTAATTAATGTATGGGCATCATCTGGCTTCATTGATAGATAAAGCTGAGTATCATCTGCATAACAATGAAAATTGATGCAGTGCTTTCTTCCTGTAAAAAAGGAGTTCTTCTCCTCCACCATCACTGAGTGCTGCTCACAGGGATCATCTGCTTGTTGGGGTTTTCTCTCTAAAATTAAAGGCTCTTTATCTTACAATATACCACACTCTTATTTTGAAAGGAATTAGAGGGAAACGTAAATGTACAGCATTTCTCAAATGCTTAGAAAACACATTTAAAGTCAAAAATAGAAAATCTGTCTCCGTATTTCGTCAAGTCTTCCTCTGAGACCATTTGTGTCGATTTAAAGAAGATTTCAAAAAAGATAACAGAGAAGCAGCAAATTTAGCAAAAAGCTGAAGGACGGCTCGACATCGGATCAGCTGACTGTCATCTGTGTGATGCCTCCTCGGTTATTTATGTCACTGAGTGTATACAGCACCTCTTACTGATGGATTTAAGGAGGCGTGCGTGGGCTTCCTCAAACTACAGGGCTCGTGTTTTTGTAGGTTGTTTAATTTTCCTTCCAGAAATCTGGAGCCGGCTCATCTCGGTGCTTCAGCGCCCACACGTGCACTCCCACGGCTCTGTGAAAGGTTAATACAGACTGACGGACGATTGGATGTCTGACCTCTGCAGATCTGGAGGTTTCAGATTGATTTGCAGCTTCTCGTGTAAAAGACTCTGAATTTTCTTTCCAACAGTCCAAATCAGCTGAATGCTTTCTCACATATTAAAGCGTCGATATGGAAAAAACTTTTTAATCTGGCTTCAGTGCGACATTCCCTGGATATGACACCATGAACCTCGAGCATCGTTCTCAGGCGCTCTCTGAAGTGTGATGTGTGCACAGATCCATGTTTCCTGTTAGAGTGTAATGCAAACATGTGTAAGATGTTTTGGGAGGAAAATAATGTGTCAAATAAACAAAAGCTTCAGCTCTCCATGTTTATCTCAGTTCGGCTCCTTTCCAGCCTGTGGTTGGTTCCTTCCTGCAGCACCGTCAGCAGTCGGACTGCTGAGGAGTTTCTGATGAAAGGAAGTCGTCTCCAAACATCAAACCCGCGGCGGTTTCACGGCCGGCCTCGACTCGTATCTGGGTCAGTCCTCAGACACTGTCAGAAACAGCTCACACCTTCAGATCCAACAAAACCCGACGTTTTAAATATTCATGGAGGCAAAAAGCAGACACAGAACTGCTTCCTCCTCCTCTGAGCCGAGAGCTGCTGTTAGACGAAGGCTTCATTCAAAAACCAGAGAGCTTCAATCAGTGTGACAGCGACAGGAGAAACTCAGCAAAGAGCCCCCACAGGGTACCAGCTGAAGCCTGATCACCCCCCCCCCCCCCCCACACACACACACACACACACTACAGAACAGAAATCATTCCATCCTGTTTCATTCATGTTTTACAGAATTCCAGCTTTTTGGAATTGGGGTTGCAGAAACAGGGAAACCCAGCAGGACTCCTGAGCAGGTGTTTGTGTGTGAAACAGCAGCATCAGGTGCACTTACTGTTCCTGTTGCTCTTCAGTTTAGACAGCAGCTTCTGAGTGGACAGCAGGTCTCCGCTCTTCACCGCCTGCAGCAGGTCCTGCTCCTTCCCCATGCTCCCTCCTCCTCCTCATCAAAATCCAACCAGCTTTACAGAAAATCCCGCCGCCTCCTCAGAGCCTCATGCTGAGCGCTGGAGATGTGGACCTGCCTCAGGTGAGACCTCCACTTCCTCTGTCTGATGCTCAGCTGACAGCCAGGGAGCAGAGTTCAAATGAACAGTGGGATTTCCTCTGAGCATGAAGAGATACAAGAAAAGTCTCGTCTGCAGCTTAATTTCCCGCTCCTTCACTCGGTATTTTGGGGAGTTGGTATTTCCAGGGTCAGCGGGGAGTGGACGCCTGAGAGGGGAAAAATGAGAAAAACAGATCAGTTGATGCATCAGAGGCGTCGCACAGGAAGAAAATCTGACAGCTGCACGATGGATCGAAACACGATCTGAGTTCAGGCCTCCGGCTGCAGCTCTGCAGCTTCCAGGCCGATCCGACAGCAGCTGCAACCAGGAGAGCGCACGGACACAATCCAAGCATTACAACATGTGACGGTGGCCTCCTGAGTGTTGGGACATTAACAAAGAGAAAAACTGGATGACATCACTGTGCACAAAACGAGCCTCAGAAGCATCGTACCGCTGCGAGCTGGGACTTCATGTAAAATATGAACCATGTACGAATCACATAATTAGCAGGAAGTTGCACAAAAACACACGTGACCGTTTTCCCACAGATCTGTGCTGCTGGAAGACGAGCAGCCTGATGGCAGCACATGGTGCTCCTGAACCTGCAGATGTGGTTCAGCATTAATGGGGCCTTCACACAGACAGGACGCTCCTGCCTGCAGGACGCTGCATCCAGGAGTTCTAAACCTCTGATTGGTCGACCTCAGACCCAGAGAAGGTGGTGGGTGTTTCTCTGCTCGTTGCATGGCAGAGTTTGACCTCCATGTGTGGAGGGATGGTTTTCAGAGGTGTTCCTGAGGCTGTGCAGTGATTTCCAGAATCAGAGCCTGAACACCACAAACAAGCAGGCTCTGAGGGTCCAGATGATGGAATCACTAATTCTTTGTAATGATGACAAACGTTATTCTTAAACTGCTGAATGATTTCCCTGCACAGGCTTTAGAAAACCTGCAGATGTGGTTTCATCTTTCTAAAACAGGCCAATGAGGAGTTGTAATATGGACCTCTGAAAACATCTGGATTATGATGAAACCAAAAGTACCAGGATAACCTGCTTATATGCTGCTCCTTCTGGCTCCCACCTCCCCCCATCCCAGCATCCTCCTCTGTCACTCCAACCCTCCACGTGTCCTCCTTCACTGCATCCATGAAGCTCCTCTGAGGGCTTCCTCTGTTCCTCCAACCATCTCTAGTATCTCCACCCTCCCTCCTCTGCACATGTCCAAACCATCTCAGCCTCTCTGACTCTGAGCTGTCCCTCTGATGGACTCATTTCTACTCCTCTCCATCCTGCTCACTCCCAGTGATCATCTGAGCATCTTCAGCTCGGCCTCCTGTCTCTGTGTCAGAGCCTCCATCTCCAAACCATCCTGTAAACCTTCCCTTTCACTCTGGCTGCTCTCCTTCTGTCACAGATCACACCTGACACTCATCTCCACCCACTCCACCCTGCTGCACTCTCTTCTCCACCTCTCCTTGGATGGCTGACCCCAGGTGTGTAAACTCATCCACCTTCTCCTGCCTCCCTCTCATTCACTCATTCTGTCCTCTGCATGTCAACAATGATGTGAGCTCCAGAATCTTCTGGGAGTTAAAGCTCCTCTAAACCTGAGATGATCCACCATGTTGGGCTTTGAGAAACGACATCCCTCGACTTTCTCTGTTTTCTGAACTTTAACATGTAAAGAAGATCATTTGCTGCAGTAATTTACATCTGCAGCCTGAAACATGCAGCAGTGATTCGGACCGTGCAGTCACTGTGGCCTCTCTGTTACACCTGTCCAGGTGAGCTGTGATGTCAGAGTGAGGGAGAGTTTAACCTGCTGCCACATGAGAGCTCGGTTTAATCACAGACCCGCAGGTGCCCGTAGGTACCCGCTGTAACCACCAAACTCCACTTGTTTTTCTCCCGTTTCTCATCCAGTGAAGTCACCTGACCGAGTGTGTGCTGTCTGGGCCGCTCCCCTCTGGGCTCTCCGGTGGATTAAGTGTTCACTTTGGCCATGACTTCATTGGAGCTGCAGGACAGCTCCACTTAAACTCTTCCAGCCCAGTGGCCTCTCGGCTCACAGACACACGGGAGGAGGAAGCTGACAGTCCCGCTCTCCGCCTCGAACACCAGCACTGAGCTCTGAGGAGCGTTTGCAGCCAGTCCAGACACCAACTCCGCTCCTCGTTACATAACCGGGCTGCCACAGAGGAGCGGGGCCTAAGCAGCGCTGTCATTCCCATTTACACCCATCGTGTCCTCCCTCCTCCCTCAGGCCTTTGGTATTCTCGCTGCACTCATGACAAGAGGAACAATGCACATAAATTTCGCTGTGACACTGCGGGGACTCCGAGCTTCACGGAGCAGCTAAATAAATCATTTTATTACCCGCGAACACGAATCACTTGACATTTATTAGTCTGCAGTGAAGTCGGAGTCCCGCAGGAGCGAGTCGGGCCCAAAGTGCAACAACTTCCACCCGGGTTACATTACATGTATGCCCTTTGCTTTAGTACCAGACTCCAATAATAAGACCTGCTTCCAATTCCCCTGATTTCATTTAAAGCACCGTTCACCTCGGGAACATGTAATTCATCCACATTACCTGCTGTAACGTTTTAACAAACTCCGATTAAATTAGACGCATTAAAGCAAGCCCTGTTATCACATCTATACCGGATTTTAGTAAATTATAGATCCTCTTGGTGATGTAAACTTCAGCCGAATTGAATACCTGTTTCCGCACATGAAAAAGTTTGCATTAATATAATATTAATCCAGCAGGTTAACAAGTTTCAGATAAACTCCTATAAATGTAAATGACGTAAAGGGGACTCGGCGTGTGGCGGCGAACTGCATGTAAACACACCGTCAGGTCCACCGCAGACGACCTTTGTACCCAAGTTACTTAACGGGCTGCTTTTCCTGCCTTTACCCCCCCAAAGGGAAAAGTAACTCCACAGTAACTCGATGACAGACTCACCGTTTGTTCAACAAGCAGCCAAAAAAACTTTTAATCCCTCAAATTTAAGGGACCTCGGTGGCAGTTTGTAGGAAAATCCAAGGAAACCTTAATTCCGTGCAGAAATATTCCAAAAAAGTCCCGTTTCCAAACGTTTTTATAAACTCCTACCAGCATCAGATCAAAATTTCACCCCCACGCAGGAAAAACACGAGACTTTCGTGTGTGTTTCGGACTTTGGTACTTTCTACGACCCTCCGCCTGCGACCGCTCCTCTGGCTTTTCCCTCCTCTCCCTGAATGCCACATTCTCTCCGCTGGATTCTCCCGAATCTCCCGACTGTGTCAAGTTTCCGTGAACGTAGCACAAAACTTCCGCATGACACTTTCAAAATAAAACGGGAAACGCGGGATCAGCGGTAAACTTCTCAATCGTAGTATTTTAATTATTAGTCGAATTTACTGACTTCTTATCCTAGTCGATTAATTTATTAATCTATAGATTTAAGCTCCTTGTTGTCTCCTATTTATATTTATATTTATCAGCCACATTATTTTTATTTAATCGAGCTCCGCAAAAACAGATGTTTTGTTCTTGGATATTATATTTATTTATTTATGTTCTTTCTCTATTATTATTCATAACCAGAGTGGCAATAAAATATCTAATCTAAAATGTGTTAGATTTTGTTTTGTCAGTATTTTATCTCATTTCTCGGAGAGGCTCCACTTTATTTGCTTAATGTTTCTGCTACTCAGTCATAAGTTTATCAACCAAAGTCTGGATGGAAGCTTTTATTTGTGCTCAGGTTCAACAAACTAAAAGTTATCAAGTAGATAAATGTAAATGATAACGTGTATAAATATTCACTTCCTGTTTGGATCACATGTACTTCAAACTCAGGAAGGATTATTTATTTAATCTTTTATGTTTACCTATATAAGATTAGCTGATGATAAAATGTTCTGCAGATTAATTAAATCTTCTAATATTCCTGATTGCAGCTCTAATATTAGACTGATCAGATTTTATGACACCAGCCTGCAGGATTCAGTCTGACTCTTGTTCTCTCTCTCACACACTCACTCACACACACACACACACACACACACACACACACACACACACACACTGATAGACATTTTTATAAAAGCTGGTTTGAAAGTACTGCTTTTATTTTAAAAACCTCACTCTTCCTTTTCCTGTTAAGTTCTGCCTCTTTGGATGTAATGATGAAATATGTGTGACCCTCCCACAGTTTAACCTCCGTCCTTCTGCAGAGAGGCTCCAGCGAAGGAGACACAATGTTTTCTGATTGATCAGGTCTCTGCTCGTCATCGCTCTGGTGCAGCGTTCAGCTGTCCAGCTGTTTGCAGCTGCACTCAGAAACTTTTAGGTTCATTTATCTGCAGTCATGCTCAGAGCCTCATAGCTTTCCCTCACCTGAGGTTTTTCATTAAAGTTCAGCAAACATAGGAACAAAGCTGTGACATTTATACCTGAGACCTCAGCCTCCCACAAGCTGCAGTTCCTCTGCCGTCCAGCAGAGGCGCCACAGTGAGACAGTCCCCATAGACTCCCATGTTAAAACTTTCCAGCAGAAATAAACATGTTTACAGCCTGATAGAGAAACTGCTTTGGTCTCTGTGGATAATTTCTCCCTTCATAACAGCTGTTTAAATAAAGTTTGCATTATTAGAGGCGTGGCCTTTTTGACTGGCAGGTGGATGGTGACACAGGCGGCTGTAGCTGCTAGCTGTCTGCTAGGCTTCACCTCAGCTAACTGGAGTCCCTGAACTGGACCTCTGGACTGTGTTTGTGCTGTTGGAGCCTTTGTGTGAAAGTTATTCTGGTTGTGTGTCGGCAGTAACCTGGATTAAGATGCTTTGTGTAACACAGCTCATAAATATATTTTCTAAAAAAAAAAAGAAGCAGCCATGCAGGAAACGTTTGTGATTCATTAAATTCAGTGCAAAGCAACAACATGGTTGTTCATGGTGGTTTCTGCCAGAGTAACACAACAGGTCACCTCACACAGCACAGCTGCGTGCTGCAGTCGCTTTCAAACATGAGCAGCTTCACTCAGGCAGCTCTCCTGGTTTGATGAAACATTATGGACCTCAGTCATCTTTTCTCAGGATTATCTTCTCTAAAAATTTTCTGTAGGAACACAAAGAAAAATATTCTGTGTGCTCATCGTGAAAAAACCTCTAAACCTAAACCAGAGCCTCTTCTCCTCCGTCAGCTCCTCTGGTACAACACGATGATGCTCTGGCGGTGCAGCTCCTCCCACAGCCGGCCCTCCATCTGCAGGTCATGGTTGGCATAGAACTTCAGAGGCCTCCATACGGAGTCGTAGTAATGATCGGAGAACGAGGCGTAGTTCCTGGTGAGGAAACCAAAAGCAGAAACCTGCAGGATAAACAGGAAGTCCATCAGAACTTTGCACCTTTAAAAGAAGCAGAATTCCCTGTTAGCAGCTTCTCTGCAGCATTCCCAGGAACCTGGAGGCAACGATCACCAGATCTGCTGAAATACAGAAGGAGGAAAGTTCTGCAGCAGGAAACAGCAGCTTCCCTCCCTGTGTGTGTGTGTGTGTGTGTGTGTGTGTGTGTGTGTGTGTGTGTGTGTGTGTGTGTGTGTGTGTGTGTGTGTGTGTGTGTGTGTGTGTGTTACCTGGTCACAGGTGTGTAAGGCGGTCATCAGCATCAGTGCGCCTGTGCTCGGCATGTACAGCTTACGAGTCCTGACATCAACCAGCAGAGGCGACGACAGGAACCTGAGAGACGAGCAGAGATTTCAACCCGAGCGGCCTGCTGGCTGCTTTTAGATGATCGATCAATCGATCAACTAATCAATGATTAATCCAAGGTGGTGCTTTACTTGTGTGTCACATAGGAAATAAAGGCCGGGTGGAGGAGTTTGAACTTTTCAGCTGCTTGGTGGCCAAAATACTTCCAGGGTCTGCAGGAAACACATCATCTGGATCAGCAACAACAACACAACAACACCCCCCCCCCCCACCCACCCCCTCGGAACACCCGGATTGGTTTCAGGTCCAAACTGGAGCCGCTGCAGCCTGGAACAGAGACACGAACTAATCCATCAAATCAGCACCTGAAAAAGCTCATTTTAATCAGCATTTCCATGAACACACACAGCTGTTTCTTAGTTCTCTCCGTTTCTTTATCTGGAAAATCGAAGATTATAAATGTTTTTATCGTTACATTCCCAAAAAGAAAGACTGCAGAAATTCACCTCGCTGACTTCCTCATTGGTGTTCCAATGATAACAAATACTCCTGCTTCACCATCACCACTGATGAAGAGTGATGAGGAGCCGGGTGTGTGTGTGTGTGTGTGTGTGTGTGCGTCACTATCAAACATGAACCTGTCAGAGATGAATCCACTTCCTGTCAGACACCCAGGATCAGGAAAGGGGAAACAGCTTCACTCTGCTGCCATCTGCAGCCCAGCGAGGGCACTGCAGGGAGAGTCACTGCAGCTCCTCACCCTGCAGCCTGAGGAGGAAGCTCTGAGGTCCTCTGAGGTCACCTGCTCTCCTTCTCCATCCTATCATACATCTCCTGATCCTGTGGTGCATGTTCAGATCAAACAAACCAAAGTTTCCAATAATGAGGTCATTAAAGCCGGACGCTCAGGCGGCAGACTGCCCTAATCAGCCCCGGCTCTGTGTGATGTCACAGAGATGCCCTCCAGTCCAGGGTCAAGGCAAAAGGTGAAAGAGCCACAGAACAATCGAATATGAATCCTAACACGTTTTCACGTCAGGTCACTGTTGTAAACTGTGATGTTCTTTTTTAAACCGAACCCAGTGAAAATCAATAATCAGCCCACAGATTCAATTAGATTTCAGATTCTTTCAGAGGGGGTCCGGTCAGTGAAGATGCATGGAGGTAGAGGAGTTTAAATATATGGAGTCAACCATCCAGAGAGGTGAAGCAGAGAGTGCAGGAGGGTGGAGTGGGTGGAGATGAGGGTCAGGGGTGATCTGTGACAGGAGGAGAGCAGCAAGAGTGAAAGGGAAAGTTCACGGGACGGTAGTGAGACCTGCTGTGATGGTTTGGAGACGGAGGCTCTGACACAGAGACAGGAGGCAGAGCTGAAGATGTTCAGACCTTCACTGGGACTGAGCAGGATGGACAGCTCAGAGCCAGAGAGGCTGAGATGGTTTGTGTGGAGGAGGGACGGTGGAGATACTGGAGCTGCAGGCAGGAGGAGAAGTGAAGGAGAATGCAGTGAAGGAGGCTGGTGTGACAGAGGAGGATGCTGGGATAGGGTGAGATGGAGGCAGATCACTGTGGCGCCCCCTGCAGGGAGCAGCTGGAAGAAGAAGAAGAAGCTGATTTGAGGGATGTGGTGAATGAACTGGAAACAACAGAGATTTGTTTCAGATCCTTCCTCTGCAAGTATGACAGCAGTAACTAAGACGTGGTTAAATAAAGACCTCCAACAATCTCTGAATGGATAAAAGCAGGCAGGTGTTTCCAGGTGAAGGAACCACCTGAAGAAGCGTCACTCCCATTTTGGTGACCCGGCTGTCTGCAGGTATGCCAGGAAAGATTTCCATCTTCCAGATCCAACATGTGATCCCTGAGCTGTTTGTTCTGAGCAGGTCAGGAAACCTGTGAAATGGGAATGTCGACCTTCTCTGTGGTTGAAGCTACAGAATGAATCTGACTGAAACTGAATATGTGAAAACCTGAGTTTCAGCTGTCCTGCTGCTTGGTGTGACGAAATATTCAATAATCAACAAATGATCAACAAAATGTTGATTTATGGTGAATCTGCACCTGCAGAGTGAGACCAGACTGAGGCAAAATCATCTGTGCGCCACTGCTGTTTAAACCTGCTGTTTGGAGGGGGGTAACCAATCAGAGCAAAGCTGGGTGAAATGGGGAGGGATTTAAAGCTGTTCACAGAGTGTCAGACAAACAAGGAGACGATTGGAATCATTTTCATGCAAACAACACGTCTCCCCTCTCCTCAGGTCACTCAGGCAGCAGCAAACCTGCGACAGGTAAACTCACCTGTCTCCTCTGTCTCTGCCTGAGCTGACAGCCCGACCCTGAATGGCAGCGGCTAGCATGACGTAATCTCTGAGGTCTGATGGGATGAAGATGTATTTGGTCTCCTGTACACACACACACACACACACACACACACACACACACACACACACACACACACACACACAGATCAGCTGGGGTCTACAGCAGTCACAGAGCTCACAGGATCGATTCTCACTCGACTCTGAGGGACTTTGGTGAAGCCGTCGTCGTGGTACCAGATCAGAGCGTGTTTCAGGGTGTTGGCGGTGAAGCCGTAGAAGGAAGTCTTCGTCCCCACGTCTTCCTCAAACCCCGCGATCACCGCCCCGTTCATCCTGAGCAGACAGATCCCAGTAAAATATATTTAATGATTTATGGACATTTTAGTGTAATTTCGGTTACATACAAAGAAATAAACTAATGTGTAACATTTTTGGTTTGGGGCGTCTCACCTGAAGACAAAATCGTGGTTGTCGATGTTCCTCCCCTGCCGGGACCCTCGGAGGATGCCCCCATTTCCCACCACAGCACAGCGAATGCACCTGCCAGGTGAGCGGCGATCAAAGAGCTCAGAGCGTTTAAGAAGGGAGAGGGTGGAGTTTAGGACTGAAGAGGAAGAGGAGCGCAAAGAAGAAGAAACAAGACCCTCAGTGTGAATCTTTAAGCCTTAGAGCTGAAGCAGCTTCAGAGATCTGAACCTGCAGAGTACCTTTAGCAGGAAGTCCCTTCCAGCCGTACGGAGGTGCGTGGTTCTTCAGCTGCTCCCAGGTCAGTTTGGTAAAACTTTTGGTCCACTGAAGAACCGGCACAGAGAACAGGAACTTCCTCCTGAAGACAGAATGTCTCCTCACCTCGTTCCTCAGGGAGCACGGAGCTTCAGTCTGCAGGAGAACATCAGGCAGGTTAAACCTCACACATTTCTGTGCTCTGATACATGCAGCAGAAAATCACCTGCACACTGATCAGTTATTATTACTGCTGTTAGAAACATCATAACTGTCCTTAGATTAGATCATGTAGATTAGATAAAATGTTATTAATCCCTTTAGGAAGGATCCGTCAGGGAGCTGAGCCTGGTTCACTTCCAGAGGGAAAAGTTTCTCTGGGGCATTTTTGGCTCCTCGTTATCGACTCAGAACCAGAGACCCAGCCGTGGTTCTTCACTGGAGGGGTGCAGGTGAAGATCAGGTGACTCCTGAGCCTGAAGCTGATTGGCTGTGCAGTTAAGCTGAGGTTTTATGGTTAGGGTGAGCTAGTAAAGATCTTCTACATGTTCCTGTGTTTGTGTTGCCTGATACACTTTTTGATTGGCCGGCTCTGTGCGTAAAGCCTGTTATGAATAAAGTTGTATATTTCCAGCTGAAACTCACCGTGTTTTCATCCTGTTGAACTGTCAGGATTTCCCAGCTCATCTGATCCTGAATCAGCTGTCTGACATCACAACACAGAGTCGATCATTTTAATAAACCTTCACACACACGTGTGTGTTTTACAGCCTGCAGATTAAAATAATCCAGGGCCGGGGAAGGGGGGCATTAATCATACAAGAGATGAAACCAGAGATTTTAAATAAAGATCACAAACTGCAGCATCACAAAAAGGTAAAAGAAGCATCACCTGCAGTAAGGTAACGGTGCACCACCCCAGGCTCTGACAACTACCCCAGAAATCTGCTAACACACCGCCCTCTAGTGGTAAAATATTTGTATATTTAAAGACGGTGGAGGTGACCTTCTGAAACTTCTGACCCGACCTCACCTGCAGCTTTGCTTCATGCTGCATGTGTCTGAGGGTCAGAGGATCCATCAAAGCAGATTCAGGTAAAACAATACAGATCTGTGAGTGTGAATATGACCACTGTCCACACAATAGAAATATGAACAAAAACTGTTTTCAGATGAATTAAATTGTGTTTGTGGACAAACTAAGTGACAGCAGATGTTACTGAGCAGCAGCAGGTAAGCCTGTGACTCCAGTTCTCCTGATCAGGTACGAGAGCACACCTACCTGTAAAAACAGAGGAAAAGGAAGCAGCAGAAAATCCCCCCCAGGAGGGAAACAGTCTTTATGGGAGACGGTCGCATTTTTCTGTGAGGGGCTTTAAATGAGTCATTTTCTTCCTCATTCAGTTCCTGTCACGTGAGCTCAGGTGTGGCTGAAGTCTGCAGGAGGGGGAGGGGGTAATAAAATCAACAGCACGGAGGCGTTTACAGTCAGAGGGGAAACGCTGCAGGGGGAGGATCACTGCCTCACCTGTCTGCTCTCACCTGTTCACAGAGAAAAGACACCACAGCTCAGCTGAAGGAGGGGAAACTGGTTTTTCTGCATTTACATGAAGAACAGTCACTCAAACACTGCAGCAGATTCACAGTTTATTGGTCAGTCCTGAGAGAGATTTATATTTCTGACTCATTTAGTCTGCATGATGACAGACAGCAGCACCAACAGCAGCCCCGAGCTTCATGATCATTAATATGCAAAGTGTCACGACCAGGAAAGGATAAAGCTGTACCCTTACACCCCCCCCCCCCACCTCAAAGAGAGAGCAGATTTCTCCCATATTGGCTTCTCTTCATTGGCTCCCTGTTAAATCTAGAATAGAATTTAAAATTCTTCTCCTCACCTACAAGGTCTTGAATAATCAGGCCCCATCTTATCTCAAAGACCTCATAGTACCATATCACCCCAACAGAGCACTTCTCTCTCAGACTGCTGGCTTACTTGTGGTTCCTCGGATACTTAAGAGTAGAATGGGAGGCAGAGCCTTCAGCTTTCAGGCCCCTCTTCTGTGGAACCAGCTCCCAGCTTGGATTCAGGAGACAGACACCCTCTCTATTTTTAAGATTAGGCTTAAAACTTTCCTTTATGATCAAGCTTATAGTTAGGGCTGGATCAGGTGACCCTGAACCCTCCCTTGGTTATGCTGCTATAGGCCTAGTCTGCTGGGGGGTTCCCATGATGCACTGTTTCTTCTCATTCACCTCTTTTCACTCTGATTTCCTTTAAGATTGCTTCAAACAAATCTCCCTCCTCCTCTTCTTCTTCTTCTTCCTCACTGATCACATAAATTCAAAGTCCTCCTGGTTCGTGTAGAGCAACGAACATTTAAATAAAGACTTCACAACCAATGATGAGTAGGGGGGTGAAAGGAGGGTGGTAATGGGGGTGTGTGGGGGTTGGTAGTGTTTCTTCTGGGCACTGAGCCAGAAGACTCCAGAGTTCATCTCCACCATTAAAACTCCATTTGGGAAACTCAGGGCTCGTTTATCGTGCCGCCATCAAAGCTCATATGTCCAAACAAAACCTCATATTTTGCACACACCCATATACACACCCAGTGGACAGTTTATTAGGTACACCTTGCCAGTATCCTCTTCACCTTCAGAGCTGCTTTAATTCTTCATGTCTCAGATTCAACAAGCTGCTGGAAATGTTCCTCAGAGATTTTGGTCCAAAGGTGCTCTGTTGGACTGAGACCTGTGCCTGTGGAGGCTGTCTGAGTGCAGTGGGCTCACTGTGATGGTCAAGAAACCAGTTTTGGGTTCAGGCTCAGGGAGAGGCAGCCCTAAGAGTAGAATGGGAGGCAGAGCCTTCAGCTTTCAGGCCCCTCTTCTGTGGAACCAGCTCCCAGCTTGGATTCAGGAGACAGACACCCTCTCTATTTTTAAGATTAGGCTTAAAACTTTCCTTTATGATCAAGCTTATAGTTAGGGCTGGATCAGGTGACCCTGAACCCTCCCTTAGTTATGCTGCTATAGGCCTAGGCTGCTGGGGGGTTCCCATGATGCACTGTGTTTCTTTTCATTCACCTTATTTACTCTGTTTATATCCCACTCTGCATTTAATCATTAGTTATTATTAATCTCTGTCTCTCCCCCCCTCAGCAGATGACTGCCCCTCCCCTTTTTCCTTCCCACTGTCACCAAGTGCTGCTCATAGGGGGTCATTTTGACTGTTGGGTTTTCTCTGTATTATTGTAGGGTCTTTACCCACAATACAAAGCACCTTGAGGCGACTGTTTGTTGTGATTTAGTGCTATATAAATAAAATTGAATTAAATTAAATCCCACATGACTCAAATATTTACAACATCAGTGCTTTTAAGGATGAAGGATGTGAATTTAAACATTAAATATTTCAATTAAAAAAACAAAAGTAGCAAAAACTGAGTGTCAGTAATAAACAAACTCATCACACCAGAAAGAAAAACCATCTGTGCAGAATCGCTGCACATCCATCTGTACAAACCAGACATAACTCACATAATCATGCTGCTCAGACTTTGACTGAATGCTAACAAATATTTATGGATGACTGAGTCATGCATTTGATCTAGCAGCCAACAGAGGGCAGCATTTCATTAACATCTGAACATGAGCCCTCAGCTCAGCAGCTTCATTTTCTACTGATTTTCTTCAGTGCCTCAAATGAAAGCTGAGAGTTTTAATTCTATCTTAATTTCTCAACATTACTGAGGAGGTGGATCTGAATATGAAGGATGTGCTGCTCTCCAAAGAGCTGAGTCTATAACAGTGTATCACTGGGCTGTGAGTGAATAGAAATACTAATATTTAATATGACTCGGCCCTGAGAGGACACACAGGCAGACAGGACACAGATGCAGCATGACCTCTGAACAGGAAGTTATTCATTAATAAACTTTGTGACTGAAGTGCTCAGTCTGTGAGGTCATTGTACTCAGCTCTGAGGAACCTGGAAAGGCTGATTTCTTATTAATATTAATAAACATGATAAGAGAACAAACATTAAGAAGTCTTTATTTCTTCATTTAATATGAGTGATGTACTTTATCACTTATTATCTTTATCCTCTGTGTTACATTTGGAACCTGTAAAACCTTATTGAACTCTGTGGATATTCATACTGTTGTATGTTGTGCTGTTATCTGCACAGGTAGATTTATAGAAATTTTCTTTTTTGGTCTTTTGTGGTTTTATTAGATCGTGTGCAGCAGAAGGAACCACACACAGGAAATGACCACGGGTCTGACATGAGGGCAGGCCGTCTGCACCACAGCCATGCTGCACACGTGCTGCACACATGCTGCACACACTGAGTTTAACCTTTTGATGCCCACCAGGGTAGAGGTGTGTGTGTGTGTGTGTGTGTTTATAGAATAGAATAGAATAGAATAGAATAGAATAGCATTTTATTGTCACTGAGAAAAACAATGCTAAGAACAATGTTAAAACAGTGAAATGCAGTTTAGCATCCTCTCTGATGCAGTGGTTAAAAAGATCAAAAACTGTACATATGCAAAACAACAATAAATAAGTAAACATAGTAAATTAAAGTAAATATATCAACACTAGGAAAAGTATGTACAAGCTTAAGATTGTTTAAGGTGATGTGTGCAGTCGGTGGTGGGCAGGCGGGTGGGGGGATGGGGTGGTGCAGCGAAGCGCCTTGAGGCGACTGTTTGTTATGATTTGGTGCTATATAAATAAAACTGAATTGATTTGAATTGAATTAACACTAGCAGCTATGCTAAGTAAGTCAGTAAAGTAAGTAAAATTTAAAAGTAAAATTTTATTTATAGCACCTCTCAAGTCATAAATCACAAAGTGCTTCACGACACTAAAAAAAATGACAATTGGAGTAAGGAGAAAAAAATAACCAAACACAAGTCTAAAAAGATGAGTTTTTAGCTGTTTTTTAAAACACACCACGAATCTGCAGTTCTCATACACAATGGGATGGAGTTCTAGAGTCGGAGAGCTACTGTTGGAAAAGCTCTGTCTCCTTTAGTTTTCAGCCTTGTGTGATGTACGGCCAGTAGGCCTTTATCACATGACCTCAGAGACCTGGGGGAAATGTACGGATGCAAGAGTTCACTGATATCAGCTGACCATGAAGACTTCTTTAAGTCAGAACCAGGATCTTAAACTGGACTGTGAAATCAATGGGGAGCCAGTGCAGCTGGATCAGTAACGGTGTGGTGTGAGAATACTTAGAAGATTTCATCAGAAGCCTCGCAGCAGCACTCTGAACGACCTGGAGACGCTCCAGGGAGTTTTTGCTAAGACAAGTAAATAAAGCATTACAATAATCCAGACGTGAGGAAATGAATGCATGGATAGCAGTCTCAAGTTCAGAACGTGACACAATGGGACTGAACTTAGCAAGGTTCCATAAATGATGGGTATCTAAAGAGAACGCAGAGTCAAAGGTTACGCCAAGGTTCCTGATGGAAGATTTAGCAAATTTGCCAGGAGGACCAAGAGCGTCCATTATCCTGGGTATAAATCTATCAGGGGCACAAACTTCAGTTTTTCATCATTAAGTTGGAGAAAGTTATCAGCCATCCAACTTTTGATAGATTCTAAACATATAATCAGACAAATGGATTTCAAGCTTTGTCATGTTGCTAAAAGCTAATTCCTCCAAACTGTCAGGACTGACCTGCTAACTTTGCTCTCCGTGTTTAAATGACTTTATCAGCTAATGTTCCAAAGGAACCATCACCATCAGTCAGCAACAGGAAGCAGCCTGCAGCTCAGTGAACGTCAGCAGATTAATAACAGCAGTTCTTACATTGAGCTCTGCTAGCACATGTCATGAAACAGCTGTGTGGCAGGCAGGAAGAGGACCCCAACGCAGGATACACAAAAAGGAAGGTAAAATATTAACTCCGCTTTTATTTTGCAAGGGCAGAACAGAAAGCAGGGCTGGACCAAACCAGCGGCAGATTCAGGACAACAGAAAATAACTTGACTTGAATTCTAAGAGCTAAGGCAAAAACAGGATACATGCAGCAGGGGAACAAAGAAGAAGACGACAACATGACAACAGGCACTAAAAACTAGCGATGTGTCGTTCTGTGTCGAGGCTTTGAGTAATTGAGGGAGACTTTTGTGAAGCGCACATCGAGAGTTGTGTCGGTGACGTTTGAAGCTTCGCAACCCGGCCGTACCACGTGAATGATTCAGGAAACGATTCGTGGGTTTGGTGTGCGATTCGAAACATAAGGAGCAGCGATCCCCCCTCACAGTTTGTGGTATTGGCGACTGTTGCACGTTGGTAAACAGTTATTTGAGCTGTTTGTTTTTTGGTGATGGAACCAACCAGGAGGAGATTTTCCCTGTCTGAGAACATTTTGAGCTGATCTCTCCTAATAAGGTGTGCACATAGTAATAAATTATTACCCCAGCTTCATCTGTGCCCTGTGTAGGAGCGCAGCTTTTTACTTTCTGAGGTGTATGCAGACACATTTTTAGGCACACACACACATGCGCCCCTATGCACTGCATATAGTGCATACCTACTCTTTGCGCCACTGGCCCTGTGAAAGGGTATTTTCTAAAGCAGGTGAAATCATTTCAAACAAAAGAAACCACCTGAAGCTCAGCTCTGTGGCAAAGCTGTTATTTCTAAATAAAAATGAATAAATAAAATGTCCCTAGTGAGCACAGTTACCAACCAAGTAACACAATCACATCACAACCCTCTCCCTGATTTATTTCCACTTCCCCTCTTGACCCCAACATTGTGTCATAAAGACAGACACCATATTGGTTACCTCAGGATTTATTTATTAAAATCACAAAAATGATTTATTCTGTTCAAAGCCTCACGTACCAAAGCCTTGGTGTGATTATAATCAGTCTGCCTGTTTTACATTGAATGTCCACTTGATGGCGCAGGAGAGCAAATGAAGCACCATGAAGCTTCGACCCATGGGTTCACTGACTGAATAGAAAACTTTAATGCTTCATGAAGCTTCATCTAAACATCTACTACAAACACAGGACTTAAATACACAGCAGGATAACAAGGAGAGTGGAAACAGCTGGGAACACAGCTAACCTAACCCTAACCCTAGACCAGCGGAGGCAAAACTGATCACAACAGACAGAGCCTGGACAACTACCAAAATAAAACAGGAAGTAAGACGAGGGAACAGAGACGCAGACCCGACACAGAATACTGGGAAAACACAAGGAACTAGAAATAACCAAATAAACCCCACAACCAAGAAGAACCATGAAGAAACCCAGTACAGGACAGACACAATTAAGCAAAACAAAACACACAGGGTCAAAAGGACCCTGGACCATGACAGCAGACATGTACAGATGCTGTTCTTCTCTACCATCATTAAATTAATCAAATGTTTCTTATTTTGCACTTCCAGTATTCATCAGTTCCCACTCCTGTTACTTCCTGTCTTCTATTTGTGTCGATCTACTGAGAGAAGTGATGTACCAGGTTTAGCTGCTAGCGGTTTTCCATCCACGGTCCCTGAGCAGGTCACACAGCACAAAATCATCATGAAACAAATTATTTAATACGACTGCAGAACACTTTAAAACTGCTTCAAACACACACAAACACAGCACCCGAGTCCCAGTAACAACGACCAACAAAACGCCCGCATAAGTATCACACAGATTTAAATAATACATCATAAAACTTCAAATCTAAAACAGAAGAATTAAAAAGTATGAGGGGATTCATGCTGACCGGTCTGATTTGGTTAGTTTCCACAGATTCAGGAAGCTCGTTGCATTCCCATATACCTTTAAATGAAAAGGCCGATCAAGGAATGCAGATTTCCTGCTAGGAACATTTCGAGCTGCTGATCTGAAGGCTCTGGATGTGTTTTCTGAGCAACTCAATTATGAATTATTATCACTCAAATCTATGACATTAAATGATGACATGAGGTTTTTTATTAACCCTCATGAATCCCTGATTGACAGGAAGTGTGTGATGTTGCTCTCTGTTGTTTCATCATGTGAATAATGTTGCAGCAATGAACTGTCCTCAGACTGTGCTGCAGGGCCAATCAACAACCAGGTGCAGTGGTACCCTCGATTTACGAGTGTCCCAGTTAACGAGTTTTTGAGATACGATCGGTCTCTTGGTCGAATTTTTGCTTTATGTTGTGAGCGAATATCTGAGTTACGAGCGAGCAAAAATACACCAAATGCGCAGTATGTTCGTGTTTTTCCCTCTTCCTGTGCGCTTGTTTTTGTTGATGGTTGTTGATGTGTTTGATTATTTTTCACATTTATTTTGGAACATTTCCTTGTTTTAAACCATGCTTCCAAAAAAGCGAATGCCAAGGTCGGTGCTCAAAACGATGATGACCATGGATATAAAGCATAAAATTATTGAAAAACATGAGTGAGGTGTGTGTGTTGCTGTCATGGTGAGGGTACGAGTGTGTCAAAAAAGGCAAAAGAAGGAGGAGATTAGATTTCAATTAAAACCAGTTTATTTCTTTACATTCTCTTTTGTTATACTGTATACAGTATTATTTGTTTATACATTATTTGTTTATAAAGGCATTTTCTTATTAATAAATGTAAAAAAAAAGTTGTGGTTTTGGGGGGGGGCAGGAACAGATTAATGATGTTTCAATTCATTTCTATGGGAAAATTTGATTTGACATACGATCAAATTAAGTTATGAGCGAGGTCACAGAACGAATTAAACTCATATGTCAAAGTACCGCTGCAGCAGCAGCAGCGCTCCATCATCTTCCTCACTGCAGTCACAGAGCAGATTTTCATCACACTCACTAACAGGCTTCATCCTGTCTTTGCAAACTTTAATCTCTGCATGTTTCAGCCTGAGGAGCTCACCTAATATATAAATAAGTGTAATGTGAGCAGAGCCAGAGTTCAATGGGACTGTTTCTGTGCTCGGGCTCGCCCGTCTTCCAGAGAAATGTGTTTAATGAGCCAAAATGCTGTAATTACATCAATCTACCGTTTAACAGACATACAAAGCAAAACCAAAACAACAAAACTAGAAAACCTGGCAGCATGGTGGCATGGTGGTTAGCACTGCTGCCACACAGCTAAGCCCGGCCTTCCTGTGTGGACTTTGCATCTTCTCCCTGTGTTTCCCCTCACAGTCCAAAGACCTGCAGGTACGGGTTAAATGGTGATTCTAATCCACACATACAGGGGTTGGACAATGAAACTGAAACACCTGTCATTTTAGTGTGGGAGGTTTCATGGCTAAATTGGACCAGCCTGGTGGCCAGTCTTCATTAATTGCACATTGCACCAGTAAGAGCAGAGTGTGAAGGTTCAATTAGCAGGGTAAGAGCACAGTTTTGCTCAAAATATTGCAATGCACACAACATTATGGGTGACATGCCAGAGATCAAAAGAGGACAGATTGTTGGTGCACGTCTTGCTGGTGCATCTGTGACCAAGACAGCAAGTCTTTGTGATGTATCAAGAGCCACGGTATCCAGGGTAATGTCAGCATACCACCAAGAAGGACAAACCACATCCAACAGGATTAACTGTGGACGCAAGAGGAAGCTGTCTGAAAGGGATGTTCGGGTGCTAACCCAGATTGTATCCAAAAAACATAAAATCACGGCAGAATTAAATGTGCACCTCAGCTCTCCTGTTTCCACCAAAACTGTCCGTCGGGAGCTCCACAGGGTCAATATACACGGCCGGGCTGCTATAGCCAAACCTTTGGTCACTCCTGCCAATGCCAAACGTCGGTTTCAATGGTGCAAGGAGCGCAAATCTTGGCCTGTGGACAATGTGAAACATGTATTGTTCTCTGATGAGTCCACCTTTACTGTTTTCCCCACATCCGGGAGAGTTACGGTGTGGAGAAGCCCCAAAGAAGCGTACCACCCAGACTGTTGCATGCCCAGACTGAAGCATGGGGGTGGATCAGTGATGGTTTGGGCTGCCATATCATGGCATTCCCTTGGCCCAATACTTGTGCTAGATGGGCGCATCACTGCCAAGGACTACCGAACCATTCTGGAGGACCGTGTGCATCCAATGGTTCAAACGTTGTATCCTGAAGGCGGTGCCGTGTATCAGGATGACAATGCACCAATACACACAGCAAGACTGGTGAAAGATTGGTTTGATGAACATGAAAGTGAAGTTGAACATCTCCCATGGCCTGCACAGTCACCAGATCTAAATATTATTGAGCCACTTTGAGGTGTTTTGGAGGAGCGAGTCAGGAAACGTTTTCCTCCACCAGCATCACGTCATGACCTGGCCACTATCCTGCAAGAAGAATGGCTTAAAGTCCCTCTGACCACTGTGCAGGACTTGTATATGTCATTCCCAAGACGAATTGACGCTGTATTGGCGGCAAAAGGAGGCCCTACACCATACTAATAAATGATTGTGGTCTAAAACCAAGTGTGTCAGTTTCATTGTCCAACCCCTGTAGGTGTTAATGTGAGTGAGAATGGTTTTGTCTCTCCAGCTATGAAAACAACTTTAAGTTTTTGTGAAGAAAGTAACATCTCTTGGTGGCACTGCTTTAGACTCACAGGGATTACTGCACATACACCGAACTCATTATTAGAAACTTTGTCTATCATTCATATGAACATCCACCAACATAACAGGAGCTACATGACAGGAAGTAAGCAGAAGGAGGACAGGCTGACTCTGAGACCTCGGGCTGCTGTACATGACTGTGCTCGCTTCATGCTTCTGAAGAAGCTGTTAAATGTGTCCAAATGCTGTGATTACAGTAATCAGACTGTGAGCAGACACACAAGTATGTACTGCAGAAAACAGGAATTGACCGGGGTGGGAACTGATAATTGATCAATACTGAAAATGCTAAATCAGAAACATTGATTAAACATGGTAGAAATGTCTAGTTGTCTGCTAGCAGAGCTCTGTGTAAAAACAATGTAGAATTAGCCTAGCTTTTAGCTACATGCCAGCATTTATCTGTATTAGCAGAGGTGCTAGTGTTAGCTCAGATTATCCAGAAGAAAGAGCTCAGAGTCAGATTTGATCCCAAAAACCAAACAGCCTGTTGTGTTCAGTAGTTTCATTTTGTGGGTCTGCTGCAGCTGTACAAAGAAATCTAAAAATGATAAAAGGAGAAAACTGCTGGAAATAGCATTTAGAGCAGGCAGGAGCTTATTTACCTCACAGGGATTATTCTGCATCAACTTAGCTCATTATTTAAATCATTTATCACTTTTAATAAGACACAAATACTCCTGGATTTGACCTCTGACCCTTCCTAACGCAGATGTGTTTCCTTCATCACTGGTATATCCAGCATATTCTGTCATTTCTCACTTTGGTGCTTCGTGTTGTTTCTAATTCATGCTGAGTGCCATCAGCAGGAGTTCACCTGAGGTGTGGAGAGCTGCCACAAACTGTTGATCCCTGCAGAGAAATGACTTTGTGTGATTACACAAGACGATTCATTTCCAATGAAGAGTCCCTGAGGATGCAACATGTGCTGATACATGTTGGTGTGTCAGATTTTTATGTTTTAATATTTGCTTCAGTTTATTGGAAATGCTTTTTTTAAAGGTCCACCTGTGAGCACATTTTCTCCTTTTATACAAACAGTAATAAAAACACAATTATTATAATATTTTGGCAGCCGCCATATTGTTTTTTTGGATTAGCGAGTGGATCCATATGGAGTTATATTCATGTCAAAATTCACATGTGAGAAAAAAAACAATCTGAGCAAATAATTTAATTTCACAAGTGCAGGAATTCATTGTTGCATAAATTCAACAACCAGTGCACGTAGAACTCAGCAGCCACGCACACAAAGAAGAATCTCACACACCACTGACTGCTTTGTGCGCTGCTGCAGTTTCACACTAGGAAAGGTTCTGCTCTTGAGTCCTGCTCGCTCAAAGCAACTGAGTTGTGACTGTTTGGGCGGAGCCTAATGTGATTGGTCACTTTGATGGACAGTTCAGGTTACTGCCTTTAACCAGGTTACACTGTGGAAGAAACACAAGAGCTGTTTAAAGCAGATTTGATTACAATTCAGGAAATATCGTTTTCCAAATTCACCATCTGCAGTTATTATTTTTGCATGAGTGAAGAAATACTCACAGCTGTCACTGGATTACTTTAATGCTGAATAAACCTTTAAAACTGAAGCATTTAAAGACGTCTTTGCACTCCTGTCCCAATAATCTGCTGTACAGCATCACATACCTGGTCAATTCAGTTCATTTCAATTTTATTTATTTAGCGCCAAATCACAACAAACTGTCGCCTCAAGGCGCTTTGTATTGTGGGTAAAGACCCTACAATAATACAGAGAAAACCCAACAGTCAGAACGACCCCCTATGAGCAGCACTTGGTGACAGTGGGAAGGAAAAACTCCCTTTAACAGGAAGAAACCTCCATCAGAACCAGGCTCAGGGAGGGGGGGTCATCTGCTGAGGGGGGAGAGACAGAGATTAATAACAATGATTAAATACAGAGTGGATTATAAACAAGTAAATAAGGTGAATGAAAAGAAACAGTGCATCGTGGGAACCCCCCCATAAGTCTAGGCCTATAGCAGCATAACTAAGGGTGTCATGGTCCTGGGCCGGTGGCCCAGTGTTTTTGTACCTGTTGTATAGTTCTGTGTTATTGTGGTTTCTGTCTCACTTTGCTATTTATCAGTAGATGTTTAGTCTGTGTGTTCAATGTTAGGTTTCTTCCTGTTTTATTTTGGTAGGTCTTAGTCTGTGTGCTTTGGGTTTAGTTTTGTTTCCTGTGTTTCCCTCCCAGCTGTTTCCCATTTGTCCATTACCTCCTGTGTGTATATATAAGTCTTGTGTTTTCTATGCCTGTTGTCGCGTCATTGGTTGTTCCCCGCTGTCTCACTTGTATGTCCAGTCGAGTTAAGTCAGCCTCACGTCTCTTCCCCGTCAGGTGTATTTCCGGGGACAGTTCATGGTTATTTTTTGTAAGATTGTGTAAATAAAGTGTTTGAGTGACTTACACAGAGTTCTTTGTTTTGGGGTCCTCCTTCCTGCCTGCACAGCGCGGGCCGTAACAAAATCCAACAAAATAGGGAGGGATTGCTCAGGTTGAGGAAAAAAAAATGGCCACATCATCTGCATAAAGTGAGAGATGATGGTCCACGTCACCCAAATGGATTGGCTTAAATGTTGCATGTTGTCTAATATGAACAGCAAGAGGTTCAATTGCCACTGTGAAAAGCAGCGGGCTAAGTGGGCAGCCCTGATGTTTCCCTCGATGTAACGAAGGACACATCAGGGCTGCCAATACAGGCAATATTATACAATATTATATAATATTTTGATCCAAGAAATAAACTTGGTTCCAAAATCAAATTCCTCTCACTGTCTCAGCATATATGTCCATTGTAGCTGATCAAAAGCTTTTTCTGTGTCCAGACATGGAAATGATCATTTTTCCTTTTTATCATAATTATGGTAGATTATATTCATTAGTCTTCTAACATTAAAGAAAGAAAATCTTCCAGGGATAAATCCTGTCTAGTCGGCATGAATGATAGTAGAGATAGATTTATTTAACCTATTTGCTAATAATTTCACAAGTATCTTCATATCACTGTTCAGCAGTGCAACAGGATGAAATGAGAAAGGGTCAGTCTCATCTCTACCCTCTTTCAATATTAGTGAGATAGAATAGAACTTTATTGTCATTATTAGTGAGATATTGGCTTCATATAAATAATTAGGGAATTTTTGAGTATCAAATGAGTGAGTATACATTCTGAGCAGGAGAGGAGCCAGTGCTTCTGAGAATTTTTTATATAACTCTATACCATACCCATCTGGTCCAGAGCTTTTGCTGTTTGGAGATGATTTAATAGCATTCACGATCTCCTGGATGGTGATATCAGCCTCCAACGCCTCTTCATTTAGTTTAGGAAGGTCTAGTTGCGCAATCCACTCTGAAACATTTCCCTTAGCTTTTGATGTAAACATCCATCCAGCCAGTCGCTTCGGCTTATCCTGTTCAGGGTCTCGGGGGGGCTGGAGCCTATCCCAGCTGTCATAGGGCGAGAAGCGGGGTATACCTGTACAGGTCGCCAGTCTGTCGCAGGGCCAACACAGAGAGACAAACAACCTTTCACACTCACACCTACGGGCAATTTAGAGCAGCCAATTAACCTAACCCCAGTAAGTGCATGTCTTTGGACTGTGGGAGGAAACCGGAGTACCCGGAGGAAACCCACGCAGACACGGGGAGAACATGCAAACTCCACACAGAGAGAGGGAGAGGCCTGGGCCAAGGTGGAATCGAACCCAGACCTTCCAGATGGTATTCTAACTGTGAGGCAGCAGTGCTAACCACCGTGCGGCCCCTGATGTAAACAGTGTAGGATCTGATGTAAACAGTTGTTGGTAATAATTCTTAAATACTTCATTTATGGCTTTAGGATCAGTAACTAATTCTCCTGGTTTTGATTTAATTTGATTTATGGCTCTACTGGCTTGAAGCCCTCTAAGCTGTCGGGCGAGTAAATTCTGGGGTTTGTCCCCATCTCAAAATTATTTTGCTTTAATTTAAACAATTGGACCTTCACTTGGTCAGGTAAAATGCAATTATATTCATATTTTAGTTTGAGTATGTTTTGTAATGTTCGATTTGGTATGAAGTATGAAAAGGAGCCTGGACAGAAACACAGTTCCAACCTGACAAACTGGCCTTTCTGTCAGAATCTGTGATCCAGGAAACAGGAAGAATCTGCACCCGTCTTTGTGAGCTGGTCTCTGTGAGCTGGTCTCTGTGAGCTGGTCTCTGTGAGCTGGTCTCTGAGGATGTTTGGTTGGGTGGAATTGAACATGCTTAATAAAGAACATAACTCATATAAGCTCCAGATGCCTCCAGATGAGCGAGGGCTCTGTGAAGCATGCAGAGCATCATTTACTCTGATGTGTTTGTCTGCAAACTGCAGGGGATCGAGTTTGTCTTTGACCTCAAGTCTCAGCAGGTGTAGGATCAGTTTCATGATGTGTGATGTGCACGCTCCATCATCTTCCTCACTGCAGTCAGAGAGCAGATGTTCATCACACTCACTAACAGGCTTCATCCTGTCTTTGCAATCTTTAATCTCTGCAGGTTTCAGCCTGAGGAGCTCACCTACTATGCAAATAAGTGTAATGTGAGCAGAGCCAGAGTTTAATGGGACTGTTTCTGTGCTCGGTCTCGCCCGTCTTCCAGAGAAAGCTGTGATTACATCAATCTGCCTTTCAACAAAAACCAAAACAACAAAACTGGAAATCAGGTTGGAAATCGTGGCAGCAGGTTTTACCTGGTGATTCTAAATTGCACACAGGTGTGAATGTGAGTGAGAGTGGTTTTCTGTCTCTCCAGCTATGAAAACAACTTTAAATTACACTAGTCAAAGTTTTTGGTTTTTTTGGCCTGTCATGTGTGGCAGTTTTTCCAATCAGAATGATGATCCGAATGTATTGTTGTACCAAACATATTTGCTTTTACAAGAAGCGCTCTCTAAGTTTTCTATAGTCTATTCTTGTTAATGTTTGTGTTTTTATTTTATTTATTCTTGTCAGATCTGACAGGCAGGAAGGAAGAGAAGGAGAGAGAGAGAAAGAGAAAGACTCAAAGTTTTTGTGAAGAAAGTAACATCTCTTGGTGGCACTGCTTTAGACTCACAGGGATTACTGCACATACACCGAACTCATTATTAGAAACTTTGTCTATCTTTCATACGAACATCCACCAACATAACAGGAGCTACATGACAGGAAGTAAGCAGAAGGAGGACAGGCTGACTCTGAGACCTCGGGCTGCTGTACATGACTGTGCTCGCTTCATGCTTCTGAAGAAGCTGTTAAATGTGTCCAAATGCTGTGATTACAGTAATCAGACTGTGAGCAGACACACAAGTATGTACTGCAGAAAACAGGAAGTGACCGGGGTGGGAACTGATAATTGATCAATACTGAAAATGCTAAATCAGAAACATTGATTAAACATGGTAGAAATGTCTAGTTGTCTGCTAGCAGAGCTCTGTGTAAAAATGATGTAGAATTAGCCTAGCTTTTAGCTACATGCCAGCATTTATCTGTATTAGCAGAGGTGCTAGTGTTAGCTCAGATTATCCAAAAGAAAGAGCTCAGAGTCAGATTTGATCCCAAAAACCAAACAGCCTGTTGTGTTCAGTAGTTTCATTTTGTGGGTCTGCTGCAGCTGTACAAAGAAACCTAAAAATGATAAAAGGAGAAAACTGCTGGAAATAGCATTTAGAGCAGGCAGGAGCTTATTTACCTCACAGGGATTATTCTGCATCAACTTAGCTCATTATTTAAATCATTTATCACTTTTAATAAGACACAAATACTCCTGGATTTGACCTCTGACCCTTCCTAAAGTAGATGTGTTTCCTTCATCACTGGTATATCCAGCATATTCTGTCATTTCTCACTTTGGTGCTTCGTGTTGTTTCTAGTTTGTGCTGAGACCCGTCAGCAGGAGTTCACCTGAGGTGTGGAGAGCTGCCACAAACTGTTGATCCCTGCAGATAAATGACTTTGTGTGATTACACAAGACGATTCATTTCCAATGAAGAGTCCCTGAGGATGCAACATGTGCTGATACATGTTGGTGTGTCAGATTTTTCTGTTTTAATATTTGCTTCAGTTTATTGGAAATGCTTTTTTTAAAGGTCCACCTGTGAGCACATTTTCTCCTTTTATACAAACAGTAATAAAAACACAATTATTATAATATTTTGGCAGCCGCCATATTGTTTTTTTGGATTAGCGAGTGGATCCATATGGAGTTATATTCATGTCAAAATTCACATGTAAGTAAATAATATATTTACTTGGATTGTGTTTACAATTCAGAAAATAATGTTTTCCAAATTCAGCATCAGCAGTTATTGTTTCTGCATGATAGAAGAATTACTCACAGCTGTCACTGGATTATTTTAATGCTGAATAAACCTTTAAAACTGAAGGATTTAAAGACGTCTTTGCACTCCTTTCCCAATAAGCTGATGTACAGCATCACATACCTGTTCAATTCAGTTCAATTCAATTTTACTTGTTTAGCGCCAAATCACAACAAACAGTCGCCTCAAGGTGCTTTGTATTTGTATTGTAGGTAAAGACCCTACAATAATACAGAGAAAACCCAACAGTCAAAACGACCCCCTATGAGCAGCACTTGGTGACAGTGGGAAGGAAAATACCAGACACACAGTTTCTTTCCTCATGCCATCACACTTCTTAACAGGTGATCAATAACACTGATATCTACATAATTGCCTAAATGTGTACAGAATAGAGATATTGCTGTTTACCACAATGCACACTACACTTTAATTTATTTTATTTTTTATTCGATTTTGCATATTGTATAGTGTTGTATAGTATAGTTCTTAAAATACACTGCACCTTCCTTCCTTTTCTTAGATTTCTATTTGTATATAGTATAGCATTTATGTTAAATTAAATGACACTGTATAGTACTAGAGAGACACCGTCAACCGGAACCAAATTCCTTGTGTGTGTAAACGTACTTGGTCAAAATAAATCTGATTCTGACTCTGATTAATTCTGTGATATATGTCGGAGCTGGTCCATGGGAAACCCGTTTTTGAATGAGCCCGACCAATGAGTCTGTGAGGACCTTTGGTAATTCAAGGACCATCCCATGACTAAACAAGGGCTGCTGGGTAACATAGTTCTCTAATGGATTAGTTCTCCCCATTGTTTTTGTCCATGGTGCTGATCAAAAGCAACATTATTGATTATTGCTATGCATTACTTTTTGCACACACATACTGCGTGATGGGTCGGTCGCGAACAATCCGGCTCTAAGAGCCGGTTCCTGATAGTGAGCTGTTTCTTTTTTCTTTTCGTTCGTTTGATTTTTTTCCTTTTTTTTTGTGGAAGCCACACGTGAACGGTTAAGATGAACGGTAGCATATGATCGTCTACACTGAGTGGGAGGGGAGGGTCCACGGACACACTGACCAGTGAGTAAACAAACACCAGAGAGGGAGGGGCTCCTGCAAAATGGAGACAGTAAAGAGCCAGAGGAAGTTGCGCTTTACATAGAGGCTACACGCGGGAATAGTGAGGAAAATGAGTCACGGAAAACGTAGTAAAGACTGGACACATTTTAACCTTATACCTCCAAACATGTCAAATGAGAAACAGTGAATTTCAAAAGTGCCGCCGTTCGCAGACTTCCGGCAACAAATACCAGATTACCCCTACATGACTCTGAAGTGCAATTTTGGAGCTTTCAGGAACCGTTTGTATTTTTTTGATAGGATAAACGGTCGCGGAGTTAAGGTAAAAAGCCAGCTGATCCAAGTTCCTTTGATCAGCCGACTCGGCGGCGATAGCTACGTCTTAATCAACTGTTTGTGGCTCGTAAGGGCAGGAAACTGGTGCATCAGCAGCGATCATTGACTTCCTGATGAACAGGAAGCAGCACGTGAGGCTGGGGAAGAATGTCTCGGACTCCCGGACCATCAGCACTGGCACTCCTCAGGGCTGTGTCCTCTCTCCTCTGCTCTTCTCCCTGTATACCAACTGCTGCACCTCTGACCACCAGTCTGTCAAGCTTATTAAGTTTGCAGACGACATGACTCTCATCGGACTCATCTCAGACGGGGACGAGTCGGCCTACAGGATGGAGGTCAAACGTCTGGTGTCCTGGTGCAGCCACAATAACCTGGTACTGAACGCCCAGAAGACAGTGGAGATTATAGTGGACTTTAGGAAGCACACAGCCCCTCTACCCTCCATCATCCTGACTGACACCCCCATCACCACAGTGGACTCTTTTCGCTTCCTGGGAACTACCATCACCCAGGACCTCAAGTGGGAGCCCACCATCACCTCTGTCATCAAAAAGGCCCAGCAGAGGATGTACTTCCTGCGGCAGTTGAAGAAATTCAACTTGCCAGCAAGGACCATGGTGCAGTTCTATACTGCCAGCATTGAGTCCATCCTTACCTCCTCCATCACTGTGTGGTACGCTGGAGCCACCACTAGGGACAAACAGAGACTACAGCGCGTTGTGCACTCTGCTGAGAAGGTGATTGGCTGTAACCTCCCATCTCTCCAGGACCTGTACACCTCCAGGACACTGGGGCGTGCAGGTCGGATCACAGCCGACCACTCTCACCCTGGGCACAGACTTTTTGACCCTCTCCCCTCAGGCAGGAGGCTACGGTCCATACGGACCAGAACCTCCCGCCATAAGAACAGTTTCTTCCCCTCTGCTGTTGGACTCATGAACAATAACCCTAAGACTGTTACCACCACCCTCCACAAACGCTGATGACCCTATGTCTATGCACCTGTCTGACTGCACTGATGTACATATTAGTGGAATATAGTCTACATTTTTTTATCTTTTAATTAGTCTCTGCACTGTATATTTTGTAATTTTGTAATATTGTGCTATAGTTATAGCTCTAATATCTCTGTATATTTGCAATTTGTATACTTGTATATTGTCTTATAGTTTTTATACTTATTTGTTTTTTTTCTGTAAGCACGAAGTACCGCAGCAATTTCCTAATGCTGTGAACCTGTTCACCCATATGGCAATAAAAACCTTCTGATTCTGATTCTGATTCTGATCGCCTGGTGTTAAAGGATTAATGTCATAGACAGAGTGTATAATGCAAATTTAAAATTTAATATCAAACAGGGTCCACAAAAAAACCTGCACAGGCATATATGAACTGTTCATCCCTCAGTGCAATTAGAAGAACAAAACAGGGCAGGTCATCAGGCAGGAGAAACAGGATCAACTCCACAAAGGCCCTTGGATTTGTAATCTTTTGTTTTATAATTTGTATTTGGAGCACTCTATTACATGTTGAGTATATAAAGAAATGTTCGATATAATGTATGTTTTTCCATTAGTAATTCATTTTACACTTTTTTAAAATTAAAATCTGAGAAGCCACTTGGGAGCCAAAAGAGCCGGCTCTTCTTTGGGAGCTGAGCCTAAAGAGCCGGCTCTCTGAAAAGAGCTGGAATTCCCGTCACTACTGACAAGGGCCCAAAAAAATATCTGCCCAGTGCCCATCAGAGTTGATGTTCTTGTACTCCTAAATTAAGTTGTCTGTACCCTACGGTGGCCCAGAGGTGTCAGGTCAAATACAAAAGCCACAACACAAATACAAAAGCCGCAGCATAAATACAAAAGCCACAACACAAATACAAAAGCCACAACACAAATACAAAAGCCACAACACAAATACAAAAGCCACAAAACAAATACAAAAGCCACAACACAAATACAAAGCCACAACATAAATACAAAAGCCACAACACAAATACAAAAGCCACAACACAAATACAAAAGCCACAACACAAATACAAAAGCCACAAAATAAATACAAAAGCCACAACACAAATACAAAAGCCACAAAATAAATACAAAAGCCACAAAATAAATACAAAAGCCACAACACAAATACAAAAGCCACAACATAAATACAAAAGCCACAACATAAATACAAAAGCCACAACACAAATACAAAAGCCACAACATAAATACAAAAGCCACAACACAAATACAAAAGCCACAACATAAATACAAAAGCCACAACACAAATACAAAAGCCGCAACACAAATACAAAAGCCACAACACAAATACAAAAGCCGCAACATAAAAAAGCCGCAACATAAATACAAAAGCCACAAAATAAATACAAAAGCCACAACACAAATACAAAAGCCGCAACATACAAAAGCCACAACACAAATACAAAAGCCACAACACAAATACAAAAGCCACAACACAAATTCAAAAGCCACAACACAAATACAAAAGCCACAACACAAATACAAAAGCCACAAAATAAATACAAAAGCCGCAACATACAAAAGCCGCAACATAAATACAAAAGCCACAACATAAATACAAAAGCCGCAACATAAATACAAAAGCCACAAAATAAATACAAAAGCCACACCACAAATACAAAAGCCACAACACAAATACAAAAGCCACAAAACAAATACAAAAGCCACAACACAAATACAAAAGTGGCGCTGTCACTTGGTGTTGGCTCTCACTGCGGTATTGTATCACTTCCTGTTCCTGTTTCGGAGCACAGTGTTTTGCTGTCTGTTAGCTGTTATATCTGTATAACTCGATTTATCTGGATAATAACATATTTTAGTGTAATCTTCACCTACATTAAATAGCATACTCTTTGCTGAATCACCTGTATTCACATTACTCACTCTATTTGTTTTTAGAAATTCGCTAGCTTAGCTCAGCTAGTAGCTTAGCCCTTAGCCGACTCACTACCAGCATGGCTTCTTCTCCTGTCTCTCCTGCACTTTCCTGCTCTGGGTGTCACATGTTTAGTTACTCCTCGGCCTCCTTTAGCAGTAACGGTACTTGTAATAAATGTAGTCTGTTTGTAGCTCTGGAGGCCAGGCTTTCTGAACTGGAGACTCGGCTCCGCACCCTGGAAAATCCTACATCTAGCCAGGCCCCTGTAGCGGGTGCGGACCATGGTAGCTTAGCCGCCGTTAGCTCCCCCCCAGCAGATCCCGAGCAGTAGGGAAAACAGGCCAGCTTGGTGACGGTGAGGAGGAAGCGTAGTCCTAAGCAGAAGCCCCGGGTACACCACCAACCTGTTCACGTCTCTAACCGTTTTTCTCCACTCTGCGACACACCCGCCGAGGAACAAACTCTGGTTATTGGTGACTCTGTTTTGAGAAACGTGAAGCTAGAGACACCGGCGACCATAGTCAAATGTCTTCCAGGGGCCAGAGCAGGCGACATTCATGGAAATTTGAAACTGCTGGCTAAGGCTAATCGTAGATTTGGTAAGATCGTTATTCACGTCGGCAGTAATGACACCCGGTTACGCCAATCGGAGGTCACTAAAATTAATATTGACTCGGTGTGTAACTTTGCAAAAACCCTAACCCTAACCAATAAAGACCAAAGAAACCCGGTAACCTGGACGGAAGAATGTGAAAAGGCCTTCTCCACCCTGAAAGCTTGCCTCTGCACTTCTCCAGTGCTGAAGAGCCCTGACTTCAGCAAGAAATTCCTGGTTCAAGTGGATGCCTCCGCGGTCGGCCTTGGAGCAGTGCTGTCTCAGGGAGACCCTGGAGAGGAGCATCCCGTTCTATACCTAAGTCGTAAGTTGCTGCCACGGGAAACCAGATACTCCACCGTAGAGAAGGAAGCCTTAGCTATCAAGTGGGCCCTGGAGAAGCTACGGTATTATTTGCTGGGACAAGAGTTTGACCTGGAGACTGATCACCGAGCACTCACGTGGATCAATTCCATGAAGGATCACAACAGTCGCCTGACCCGGTGGTACCTTTCGCTGCAGCCTTTCCGCTTTACCATCCGACATCGGCCGGGGAAGTCTAACGTGGTGGCCGATTACCTTTCCAGGTTGCCGCACCTCGTCAACCTCCGGGTTGAAGGGGATGATGTGACGGAGCGCCACCGTGGTCACTGATTACGGGCAGCGGACATGAAAGCGTCTCCACCAGCATGCCCACATTTCAGGGGTTATTTACATCAGCAGTGGGAAACAGCATTATCTTCATTATCTTCATCTTTTTTACCAAGATGGCGCTGGTAAGGTCAGCAGCCGTCGTACCTGCTCCTACGCTTTGTTTGTATATATTAGGTTTAGCTCTAATTTTGGACTTTGTAATTCCGCCTGCTCTGCGTCATATCACGTATGACAGACAGACTCTTTTTAATATCAGAATACAGCACTCTGGCTGTATTCTGACACCTTTTTCTCCCGACCCGACTTGGCCTCGGGAGATCCAGCGTTTCCAGTGGGCCAGCTCAAACAAAGGACGCGGAGCACCCAGGTCACGGACAAGGCCCCGAGGGAAAAGAGCCGGCGTAAGAGAGAGGCTGAGGCGCAGAGCGCACTAAACGCCACTGCCGAGCATCCTGTTGGCTAATGTCCAGTCACTGGATAACAAGCTGGACGAACTCAGGGCCAGGATACAGTTTCAGAGGGACATAAGGGACTGCAACATCATCTGTCTCACGGAGACATGGCTGACTCCCCTCATACCGGACCACGCCGTACAGCCGTCGGAGTTCTTCAGTGTTCATCGCACGGACAGAACGAGTGAGTCTGGAAAATCAAGAGGAGGAGGTGTGTGCCTAATGATTAATAACAACTGGTGTGACAGTAGGAATGTTGTCCTTCTGAAACAATCATGTTCACCTAACCTGGAGCTCCTAACCCTGAAATGCCGTCCCCACTACCTGCCCCGCGAGTTCACTTCGGTCATCTTCAGTGCCGTCTATATTCCACCTCAGGCGGACACAAACACTGCACTATCCGAGCTACATGAGGCTATTTCCACCTATCAGGCTAACCAGCGTGATGCGGCTCTCATCGTAGCCGGGGACTTTAACAGTGCAAACTTGAAAAAGCTGATACCGGAATTGATTCAACACATCGACTGCCCCACCAGAGGAGAGAGGACCCTAGACCACTGCTATTCTCCATTCAAAGATGGCTACAAAGCAAAGCCTCTTCCGCCTTTTGGGAAGTCTGACCACACCTCTGTCTTTCTCATGCCGAAATACAAACAACGGCTCAGGCAGGAACCCCCTGCTGTGAGAGAAGTGACACGGTGGTCTGATCAAACAGAGGCCGCTCTGCAGGGTGCGTTGGATTCAACCGACTGGGACATGTTTCGCAGCAGCGCGGGCGGAGACATCGAGGAGTTTACGGAAACTGTTGTGGGATTTATTGGGAAAGTTGTTGAAGACACTTCACTTAGGAGGACCATCAGGACTTTTCCCAACCAGAAGCCGTGGGTGGATAAATCTGTCCGCGACGCCCTGAGGTCCCGCACCGTTGCCTACAACTCTGGCCTCGCCTCTGGGAACATGGAGGACTACAAGGTTGCATCATACAACGTCCGCAGAGCGGTGAAAGAGGCTAAACATCGCTACGGCCGCAGACTGGAACAGCAACTACAACAGTCTGACTCCAGGGGACTGTGGCAGGGACTACGCACCATCACGGACTTCAAAGCACCACACACACACCCGGTGAGTGCCGACGCTTCTCTGGCTGATGAACTCAACATCTTCTTTGCGCGCTTTGAGTCGGGAAGCCGACAGCCCGCTGCGCTCCCGGCCGGAGGGGCGGAGACACTCACTGTGACGGAGCGCGATGTGAGGAGGGCGTTTAGACGTGTAAACACCAGGAAAGCGGCTGGACCAGACGGTATTAGCGGACGTGTCCTTAAGACCTGCGCTGACCAGCTGGCACCTGTGTTTACACTGATATTCAACCTCTCACTGAAACTGTGTGTGATTCCCACCTGCTTTAAAAAGTCCATCATAGTCCCTGTCCCAAAGAAACCACACCCCAGCAGCCCCAATGACTTCAGGCCCATAGCGCTCACCTCTGTGGTGATGAAGTGTTTTGAGAGACTCATCAAGACATTCATCACCTCCTCACTGCCCACCACCCTCGACCCACTACAGTTTGCATACCGGCCAGACAGATCCACAGATGACGCCATATCCTTCCTCCTCCACAAGACCCTTTCACACATAGACACTGGTAAGGGGAACTATGTGAGAGTGCTGTTTGTAGATTACAGCTCAGCATTCAACACCATAGTTCCCTCCAGGCTGGTCTCTAAGCTGCTGGACCTGGGCCTGGGCCCATCCCTGTGCAGGTGGGTTCACAGCTTCCTGACCAGCAGACCACAGGTGGTACGAGTGGGTCACCTCACCTCATCCTCCCTCACCCTCAACACTGGATCCCCCCAAGGCTGTGTGCTCAGCCCTCTGCTGTACTCACTGTACACCCATGACTGCGAGGCCACGTCAGAGTCCAACGTCATCATCAAGTTTGCTGACGACACTGCTGTTGTGGGACTAATCTCTCACAATGAGGAGACAGCCTACAGGAGAGAGGTCTCCCGCCTGGAGAACTGGTGCCAGGAGAACCACCTCCTGCTCAACGTCAGCAAAACAAAGGAACTGATCGTGGACTTCAGCAGGAAGCAGCAGAGGGACTACCATCCACTTGTCATCAGTGGTGCTGAGGTGGAAAGAGTGGACACTTTCAAATACCTGGGAGTGACCATCTCACAGGACCTGTCCTGGACTCATCACATAAACATCACTGTGAAGAAGGCCAGACAGCGTCTCTACCTCCTCAGGCGGCTGAGAGACTTCAAGCTCCCACTCAAGGTGCTCAGGAACTTTTACACCTGCACCATCGAGAGCATCATGCGTGGGAGCATCACCACCTGGATGGGAAACTGCACCAAGCAGGACTTCATGGCCCTAAAAAGGGTGGTTCGTTCAGCTGAACGGACCATCAGAACCACCCTCCCCAACCTGCAGGACATTTACACCAAGCAGTGCAGGCTGAGGGCCATGAAGATCCTAAAACAGCCCAGCCACCCCGGACACTCTCTCTTCTCCCTGCTCCCATCAGGCCGGCGTTACCGCTGCCTGAGGACTAAGACTGAAAGGTTGAAGAAGAGTTTTTACCCACAAGCCATCCGTCTGCTCAACTCTGAGCCCTAACTGGACCATTATTGCACAATGTAAATATTATAATTTAAAAAGTGTGTATAGTGTATAGTATATAGATTATAGTGTATAGTGTGAATTACTTTTTTTTAATTTTTATTCTTCTTATTTATATGTGTGTGTATATATGGTTGCAGGTACAAAATACATTTCACTGTGCATTGTACTGTGTATAACTGTGCATGTGACAAATAAACACTATCTTATCTATCTTATCTTATCTAGTAGACAGGTAAAACCGCAACCACCGCACAGCGCTGCCGAAAGCCGATAGTGAGTAGTTTTATGGTTTTGTTTACTTACGGGTCCTCAGGATGGGGTGCGTAGTCTGCCGGGTGCCCGCTATTAGGGGAGTCGGAAGCGCAAGATGAGTCACAGCGCTTCCGGTGGTTAAATGGGAGGTTTGCGCGCACATTTGGGGTCACGTGAACTGCATTATTTTGTTTGTTTGGTTATTTTTCCTTTTTTTTTTTGTTTTCTTCCCCAATGGACCTACCTGTTTAAGTTACCAGTAAATAGTTATGTCAATGTGTTTCCCTTGTTTAATTCATTTACAGCATAAATGTGAAGACATACTGCCTAGAGGGGAAAAATATCCGAATTAATGCCTAGTGGGAGGGGCAACTGGTTTAAAAGAGGGCTCAGTAAAGCAAAGAGTCAGTCTGCTGATGGTTGCAGTGAAGGTAGCATGTTGATTGTAGCACCATAGAGTTGGGGAGAAGTGGAGTTCCCAGTAATTTGTAAAATACTTTATTTTTTTTTCGTATTGTTTTTTTGTATTGTTCCTGCTTGGTGTTACTGTAAATAGTTTTGTGCACTTTGGGAGGCCGGCTAAATAAAATTCCAGTCAGAACTTTCCGACTACACCATCAATTTTTTGTGAGGAGTTTTTTCTGGAAAGAACCCCGTGACAGTCGGACTCTGTAGTTTTCTCTGGGCCCCTCCCCAATCAGACCAGGAGCGACATGTTTAGCCGCATGTTCTCCTTGAATCGCTGGCTGTCTGAGTGGTGTCCAAAAAATGACGTGGGCTTCATAGATAATTGGCAAGTTTCTCGGGAAAACCTGGTCTTGTTAGGAGAGACGGCATCCATCCCACTTTGGATGGAGCAGCTCTCATTTCTAGAAATCTGGCCAAATTTATTAACCCTCCTAAAAACTGACTACCCAGGGTTGAGACCAGGAAGCAGAGTTGCAGTCTTACACGCCTCTCTGCAGCTTCTCTCCTCCTGCCATCCCCCCAAAACCCCATCCCCATAGAGTCGGTGCCTGCTCCCAGACCACCAAAAACCAAAGCTAAAATCAGCAAAAAGCTATTTAAGCATAAAAATTCAAAAACAATAAATAATACAGCTTCATCAACTGCACCAAAAAATAAAACAATTAAATGTGGATTGTTAAACATTAGGTCTCTCTCTTCCAAGTCCCTATTAGTAAATGATTTAATAATTGATCAACGTATTGATTTATTCTGCCTTACAGAAACCTGGTTACAGCAGGATGAATATGTTAGTTTAAATGAATCAACACCCCCGAGTCACAGTAACTGTCAGAATGCTCGAAGCACAGGTCGAGGAGGAGGATTAGCTGCAATCTTCAATTCCAGCTTATTAATTAATCAAAGACCCAGACAAAGTTTTCATTCTTTTGAAAGCCTGACTCTTAGTCTTGTCCATCCTAATTGGGAAAATCAAAAACCTGTTTTATTTGTTATTATCTATCGTCCACCTGGTCCCTACTCAGAGTTTCTGTCTGATTTCTCAGACTTTTTATCTGATTTAGTGCTCAGTTCAGATAAAATAATTATAGTGGGTGATTTTAACATCCATGTAGATGCTGAGAATGACAGCCTCAACACTGCATTTAATCTATTGTTAGATTCAATTGGCTTCTCTCAAAATGTAAAGGAGCCCACCCACCACTTTAATCATACTCTGGATCTTGTCCTGACATATGGCATAGAAACTGAAGACTTAACAGTATTCCCTGAAAGCCCCCTCCTGTCTGATCATTTCTTAGTAACATTTACATTTACTTTAATGGATTACACAGCAGTGGGGAATAAGTTTTATTACAGTAGAAGTCTTTCTGAAAGTGCTGTAACTAAGTTTAAGGATCTAATTCCTTCATTGTTATGCTCTTCAGTGCCAACACAGTGCAGAGCAGCTACCTAAACTCTGCTCCCAGTGAGGTCGATTACCTCGTCAATAGTTTTACATCCTCACTGCGTATAACTTTGGATACTGTGGCTCCTCTGAAAAGGAAAGCTTCAAATCAGAAGTGCCTGACTCCTTGGTATAATTCACAAACGCACAGCTTAAAGCAGATAACCCGAAAGCTGGAGAGGGAATGGCGTCTCACTAAATTAGAAGATGCTCATTTAGCCTGGAAAAAGAGTTTGTTGCTCTATAAAAAAGCCCTCCGTAAAGCTAGGACATCTTACTATTCATCATTAATTGAAGAAAATAAGAACAACCCCAGGTTTCTTTTCAGCACTGTAGCCAGGCTGACAAAGAGTCAGAGCTCTGTAGAGCCGAGTATTCCTTTCACGTTAACTAGTAGTGACTTCATGGATTTCTTTACAAATAAAATTTTAGACATTCGAGAAAAAATTATTCATAACCATCTCAAAGATTATTCTTCATGTTCGGCTGCTTTCAGCACTGCTGGTATTTGTTTAGACTCTTTGGCTCCAGTTGATCTTTCAGAGTTAACTTCAATAGTTATTCCTCCAAACCAGCAACATGTTTGTTAGATCCCATTCCTACTAGACTGTTCAAAGAAGTCTTTCCAATTATTGATGCTTCAATCTTAAAAATGATCAATGAGTCTTTATTAGTTGGCTATGTACCACAGACCTTCAAGGTGGCTGTAATTAAACCTCTACTTAAAAAGCCATCACTGACCCAGCTGTCTTAGCTAATTATAGGCCAATCTCCAACCTTCCTTTTCTCTCAAAGATTCTTGAAAGAGTAGTTGTAAAACAGCTAACTGATCATCTGCAGAGGAACGGTTTATTTGAAGAGTTTCAGTCAGGTTTCAGAATTCATCACAGTACAGAAACAGCATTAGTGAAGGTTACAAATGATCTTCTTAGAGCCTCTGACAGTGGACTCATCTCTGTTCTTGTCCTGTTGGACCTCAGTGCAGCTTTTGATACTGTTGACCATAACATTTTATTACAGAGATTAGAGCTTGCTATAGGTATTAAAGGTACTGCACTGCAGTGGTTTGAGTCATATTTATCTCATAGACTCCAATTTGTTCATGTAAATGGGGAGTCTTCTTCAGACAGTAAGGTCAATTATGGAGTTCCACAGGGTTCTGTGCTAGGACCAATTTTATTTACATTATACATGCTTCCCTTAGGCAGTATTATTAGAAAGCACTGCATCAATTTTCATTGTTATGCAGATGATACTCAGCTTTACCTATCAATGAAGCCAGATGACACACATCAATTAATTAAACTGCAGGAATGTCTTAAAGACATTAAGGCCTGGATGACCTCTAATTTCCTGCTTCTAAATTCAGATAAAACTGAAATTCTTGTTCTCGGCCCCACAAATCTTAGAAACATGGTGTCAAACCAGATACTTACTCTGGATGGCATTACTTTGGCCTCCAGTAACACTGTGAGAAATCTTGGAGTCATTTTTGACCAGGATATGTCCTTCAATGCACATATTAAACAAATATGTAGGACCGCTTTTTTGCATTTGCGCAATATTTCTAAAATTAGAAACATCCTTTCTCAGAGTGATGCTGAAAAGCTCATTCATGGATTTATTACTTCTAGGCTGGACTATTGTAATTCATTATTATCAGGCTGTTCTAAAAGCTTCCTGAAAAGCCTTCAGCTGATCCAAAATGCTGCAGCTAGAGTACTGACAGGGACTAGAAAGAGAGAGCATATTTCTTCCATATTGGCTTCTCTTCATTGGCTCCCTGTTAAATCTAGAATAGAATTTAAAATTCTTCTCCTCACATACAAGGTCTTGAATAATCAGGCACCATCTTATCTCAAAGACCTCATAGTACCATATCACCCCAACAGAGCACTTCGCTCTCAGACTGCTGGCTTACTTGTGGTTCCTAGGATACTTAAGAGTAGAATGGGAGGCAGAGCCTTCAGCTTTCAGGCCCCTCTTCTGTGGAACCAGCTTCCAGCTTGGATTCGGGAGACAGACACCCTCTCTATTTTTAAGATTAGGCTTAAAACTTTCCTTTATGATAAAGCTTATAGTTAGGGCTGGATCAGGTGACCCTGAACCATCCCTTAGTTATGCAGCTATAGGCCTAGGCTGCTGGGGGGTTCACATAATGCACTGTTTCTCATTCACCTTATTTACTTTGTTTATACTCCACTCTGCATTTAATCATTAATTGATATTAATCTCTGGCTCTCTTCCACAGCATGTCTTTTCTCTCCCCTCAGCCCAACCGGTCGCGGCAGATGACCCCCCCTCCCTGAGCCTGGTTCTGATGGAGGTTTCTTCCTGTTAAAAGGGAGTTTTTCCTTTCCACTGTCACCAAGTGCTGCTCATAGGGGGTCGTTTTGACTGTTGGGTTTTCTCTGTATTATTGTAGGGTCTTTACCCACAATACAAAGCGCCTTGAGGCGACAGTTTGTTGTGATTTGGCGCTATATAAATAAAATTGAATTGAAATTGAATTGAATTGAAAAGCCACAACATAAATACAAAAGCCACAACACAAATACAAAAGCCGCAACATAAATACAAAAGCCGCAACAGAAATACAAAAGCCGCAACACAAATACAAAAGCCACAACACAAATACAAAAGCCGCAACACAAATACAAAAGCCACAACACAAATACAAAAGCCACAACACAAATACAAAAGCCACAAAATAAATACAAAAGCCACAACAAAAATACAAAAGCCACAACACAAATACAAAAGCCACAACATAAATACAAAAGCCACAACACAAATACAAAAGCCACAAAATAAATACAAACGCCGCAACACAAATACAAAAGCCACAACACAAATACAAAAGCCACAACACAAATACAAAAGCCACAAAATAAATACAAAAGCCACAACACAAATACAAAAGCCACAACACAAATACAAAAGCCACAACACAAATACAAAAGCCACAACACAAATACAAAAGCCACAAAATAAATACAAACGCCGCAACATAAATACAAAAGCTGCAACATAAATACAAAAGCCACAACGGAAGTGACGCAACCTGCAACATAAGTAACAGTGCCTGTTGAATGAAACGCAAAGAGAAGCTTTGCTTGCTGACAGAGACGATAGTCGAGAGACGCAGCAGCTAGAGCACATGTGTCAGGCTCAAGGTCCACGGGCCACATCTGGGTCACGATATAATTTTATACAGTCTGCAAGATGATTTCATATCACTATTATTAATGGCCAGCGGGTAAATTGCGCTCCCACCGTATACTACGGCCAAGACCTGTGCACTAACTCATTTTCTGTTGCCAATGACACAATAATCAGTTATCAGCTGATAAAAACAACAATCATCAGGTTTTACAGTGACATCTAAGCCAGCCTGACACTCCCCTTCCCCCCCACAAAAAAAAAATAAAAATGGCCAAATGAAAAGTGGAGAATGGATCTTTCAAAACAGGCAAGGCAAAGGACCTGATCGCTAACATCGGCGGTAAACCGTGTTTCTTTTCCTCACACAGTAAAGTCCTGAAGACAGAGCGTGTCATAAGCACCGAAACATAGACAGTGAACTTTATAAGAGGCAAAGATTTAAGTCACCAATTTTGGAGGAAATAGCTTCTGAATTTGGTGACGCGCTTTATCACACAGGTGCCATGGGCTACCTGAGAAAATCTGTCAAGTTCATGAAAACTAAAGGTTGAAGTCCCAGCAGGGCTTCGGCATGAAAGGTGGCTGTGTGAGTCGGCTTCTCTCTGCAACACAATGAAGCAATTTCAGATAACTTGCGTTGCTTAGCAAAAACGGAGAAAAACGGAGAATTGATCGCTCAGAAACTCCCGAATTGGATGCTATGACTTCAGATATATTCTATGCTTTGGCAAAATTGTTTAAATCATCTCCACAGACTCCTTGAGTTGTTCATTACAGTTACCCTCTTTATTGAAAGCTCTGAAAAAAAAAAAAAAACCTTATGTTGCGTCACTTCCATTGTGGTTTTCTATTTCTGTTGCGGCTTTTGCATTTGTGTTGTGGCTGTTGTATTTGACCTGACACCTCTGGGCCACTGTACATAACACTGTTTCCAGTTATGTCATTCACTAGATCCAGTCCAAATCAGAGAAGTAGAACACACAGCAGCATCAGTCACAGTCACACAACACAAATGCAACTTCAAAGGCAAATAAAGTTTATAAAAATAAAAGTAAAATCTAAGTCCCCCTTGAGCGTATTGCTCATGCTAATGGCCACGCCTTGCTAATGGTGGTAGCATACAGTTCTGATAGCGAACCAGTGAAATTCTCAAACTGGTGCAAGAGGACATCAGTGCATCAGTGGGCTATCAGCTCTAGCTTTTGAGGACAGATCATTTCTTTGTGGCTGGGTTGGCCTGTCCAGGTGTTTGGCTCAAGTCTAGGCTTAGGGTAATGTCTTCATGTCCACATTTGTGACAACATGACACCATTTCTTCAAATTTTACCTCAGACTTCTTTTCCAAGTCACAGATTCTCCTCATTCATTGAAATTAAGAAAAAGGATTTTTTCTTTAAGCCTCTGAATCAAAGTTGCTGACATGTAATATAGTGTCTGCTGGTTTTCTAATTACAGATGTATGTAAAGTCCTTTTGTTATCTTTAAAGATTTTCTTTTTTTAAGTGTGTGGTTGCACCCTTTTTTGTGGGGGGGGGGGGGGGGGGGGGGGGGGGGGGGGGGCTCAAATTTGCATCTGATTCTAATTTGAGTTATGTGAGTGGATGGCTCTTTCTAAAATTGGTTGGGTGACCCATGGTCATGGGGAGGGAACTACACAGACTATTATATAAAGATGAAGTGACACAGTGTTGAACTACGAGACACTGTGATGATTCAAGACATCGAGACCAACCACATCAACGAGGCAGAATGGCCAGCAAACATACAAATGTTGGTAAGTACATTTATGTTTGAGGTTTTAGACGAAGCTGCAGAATCATAACTTCTTTTCTTGTTTTTAGTAATGATTTTGTGTGTTATCAACAAACAGAAATTTTAGCAGCATGTGTTTGAAGATGCATTCGAAGGTGCTATTTTTATGTTTTTGTGAATTATTTTATCAACTTGTCACCGAAAAACAAAACAAACAAGAAAAAAATCCAGTTTTAAAAATGAAAGAAAAAAAATGTCTTCTTTCATTTATCATTTGTAACTCATTTATATAAGTCACAACATTTCTTTCATATAAATGTAGACCATCAGAAAATTTTCCTCTTTTATAACTCTTAGTTGTCTTTGACCATACAAGCAGCAATTTACTGATTATAGATTAGTCTGACTAAATTAATCCAACATTTTTGCACAAATTTTAAAACAAACAGAATCAAATGCTGTTTTCAGATTGTATACAGCTGCTGCAAATTCATTCAGCTGTCCAGCTCAAGTTTAATTCACAGAATCTAAATGGTTTAACATTTGTTTACTTCTAGTTTTTATTTCTAGTAATCTCATATATGATTAATTCTTCAAAGGTAGATCTCTCACATTGCCCTAGCCTACTCGGATTGCCACTGGATTAGTAATGCACTTTGTGTTAGAAAACAGGATTTTCCATTGATCAAATAAATCAATTAATTAACAAATAGCCAAGACTTTCAGAGTCAGAAAAAAAAAACAAAAACAGCTCTCCAGGTTCTGATTGTCATTAATGTTTTAGTCAAGGACACTTAAATTTGTTTGGATTCAGGAGACAGACACCCTATGTATTTTTAAGATTAGGCTTGAAATTTTCCTTTATGATCAAGCTTATAGTTAGTTATTAAGTGCTTTTACCCAAGAAAAGGAGATCAGAGAGAGAAAGATGTTAAACTGTAGGGGAAGTAAGATTGATTTCTTTCAAAATAAATTAAGCCAAATAACACTTTAGGAATAATTTAATTTATCATTAGTTGCTTTTTTAATCTATGCCTGCCTTGTTCACACTGAGTGTTGCAGTACTAAAAGTAATGATAAACGTAATGATATATGTGATGTAAATTCTCCAACAGAGCAAAAGGAGGTGAGGATTGTGTTCATTGAAAGAAGTGAAGCTGTGACACAAACCACTGAACAAATCCAAAGAATTCTGGAGCAGAAAAACTTGAACTGTGGTGAGCCTCTCCATCTGTGGAAACACAGCGCCAACAATGATCAAGCCTTCGATGAACTTATTAAATCGACAATTTTACCTCATGAGCCTCATGTCTTTCTGTATGTGCACATGGTGCAGAACAGCATTTCAGACCTTGATGTGAAAGCAGTGAAAGACATTAAGAAGTTCCTCGGTAAAAAGTCAATGCTTTTTTTTTTACCTGTGATCATCTGTAAAGGTGGAGAATTTAAAGGACAAACAAGAGATAACATCATAAACTTTATAAACGATCAATGTAAATTAGAGAGATTTTGTGAAATTAACTATGAAGAGATCACCGAACAAGTTGACAACCTTGTGAAGCAGATCAATGAGGTAGCTAAAGGAAACGGGTGGGAGTGTTACACAAAGATGAGGTACAAGAAAGCACAGACAAACAGACGACTAAAAGAAGCACGCAGCTGTTTGACAGTGTGGTTCGGAGAACAAGGTCTGAAGTAATTCAATACAACAAATGCATTACAGGAAACGAAGGGGGACAGAAGATCAATGCTTAAATTTTGCTCCATATGTTACAGCTGCAAAATTATATTCTGAATCATTTTGATGCAAATATTTTCTTTGCATATTATTTTTTGTAGAGTTTATTTTTGTTATGAGCAGTGAAAATGAAATATGGCTGGAATCAGAACAGGGCTTTTGTTGTTATTAGGCAGGTGTAACCATTGTGCTTTTATTTAGTAAAATTGTAACTGCAGTGCTGTAATATGACTTTAGTTTATGACAAGATCTGAATTCTTCCTGAATTTAGAGACCTGACCACCTGTGTTTCTGGAGAATCTGGAGCACAGACTGGATTTTTCTACCAAAGCTGTTAAAAGTTGATTTGATTTGATTTCTGAAACATGTTAAAGTCTGATGGACTTTGTGCTTCCACTTGTTTAAGAAAAAAGAACAACTGTTGAATAATATCTAAAAATATGATCTGGTGACTCATGTCACCTCTACTCCTTTTCCTTTCTTTGTTGTGTGAACATGCAGTTAGCATGTTAATGTATCAATCAATGTGAAATTATGAACCATCAATCTGATTTTTGTGTCAACTGCTGAGAGGCAGAGAGACATATACATGAATATTCTCTGACAAGCCTTTGAGCAGGCGACGTGTTCTTTGGAGCAATAGAATCACATCAGAAAATAAAAGATAATTTGAACAAACCACTTTATTTCCTGTTATTATTCAGCTTTGTTTTGTAGCGTCTAAAAGTGGTGACTCAGAGAATTTGAAAATAATATGTGACCAGAAAAATTATGCATAATGTTGCAGACTGCAGCAGCCTGCCTTCTAATTCAGTGGTTTTTCATTATTGCCTCTCCCTCTCTCTGTGTGGAGTTTGCATGTTCTCCCCACACTTGCGTGGGTTTCCTCCAGGTACTCCGGTTTCCTCCCACATTCCAAAGACATGCACTTACTGGGGTTAGGTTAACTGGCTGCTCTAAATTGCCCGTAGGTGTGACTGAGCGCATGAATGTGAGTGTGAAAGGTTGTTTGTCTCCCTGTGTTGGCCCTGCGACAGGCTGGCGACCTGTTCAAGGTGTACCCTGCCTCTCGACCTATGACAACTGGGATAGGCTCCAGACCCCCCGCAACCCTGAACAGGATGAGCGGAAGTGAATGGATGGATGGACAATAAAGTGTTGAACCATAATAAGTTAACATTAGCGTTTACATTTATTTTAATGAATTACACAGCAGTGGGGAATAAGTTTTCTTACAGTAGAAGTCTTTCTGAAAGTGCTGTAACTAAGTTTAAGGATCTAATTCCTTCATTATTCACAGGAACGGTTTATTTGAAGAGTTTCAGTCAGGTTTCAGAATTCATCACAGTACAGAAACAGCATTAGTGAAGGTTACAAATGATCTTCTTACAGCCTCTGACAGTGGACTCATCTCTGTTCTTGTCCTGTTGGACCTCAGTGCAGCTTTGATACTGTTGATCATAACATTTTATTACAGAGGTTAGAGCATACTATAGGTATTAAAGGTACTGCACTGCAGTGGTTTGAATCATATTTATCTCATAGACTCCAATTTGTTCATGTAAATGGGGAGTCTTCTTCACACACTAAGGTTAATTATGGAGTTCCACAGGGTTCTGTGCTAGGACCAATTCTATTTACATTATACATGCTTCCCTTAGGCAGTATTATTAGAAAGCATTGCATCAATTTTCATTGTTATGCAGATGACACTCAGCTTTATGTATCAATGAAGTCAGGTGACGCACATCAATTAGTTAAACTGCAGGAATGTCTTAAAGACATTAAGGCCTGGATGACCTCTAATTTCCTGCTTATAAATTCAGATCACACTGAAGTTCTTGTACTCGGCCCCACAAATCTTAGAAACATGGTGTCAAACCAGATACTTACTCTGGATGGCATTACTTTGGCCTCCAGTAACACTGTGAGAAATCTTGGAGTCATTTTTGACCAGGATTTGTCCTTCAATGCACATATTAAACAAATATGTAGGACCGCTTTTTTGCATTTAGGCAATATTTCTAAAATTAGAAACATCCTTTCTCAGAGTGATGCTGAAAAGCTAATTCATGCATTTATTACTTCTAGGCTGTACTATTGTAATTCGTTATTATCAGGCTGTCCTAAAAGCTCCCTGAAAAGCCTTCAGCTGATCCAAAATGCTGCAGCTAGAGTACTGACAGGGACTAGAAAGAGAGAGCAGATTTCTCCCATATTGGCTTCTCTTCATTGGCTCCCTGTTAAATCTAGAATAGAATTTAAAATTCTTCTCCTCACCTACAAGGTCTTGAATAATCAAGCCCCATCTTATCTAATGCCGCGTTTCCATTATTGTCGACTCGATTCGCCACTGTCACGTTTTGTTTCCATTGCAATTGAGGACCACCTCAGTGTGGGTAGAGTCGATAGAGCAATGCGGGCAGTAATCTCTTGACGTAATTTGTATGCAATAATACAGCTAATCCCAGTTTAATATCATCATCATGCATAATTCCCCCCGTACAATGTTTTAATGGATTAAGGCTATCATTGTAAAGTATTAACCCTATACTGCGAAACATGTTGTAATCGAGTGTACTTCAAATATGCTTCAGTTCATTTACTTCTGGTAACAATAACTTTAATAACTCTATATTGGGTGTGAAGTGCAGTTTCTCAGCTTTCAGAAACCATTTGAATTTTTACGATAGGACAAACGGCCGCATGAGTAATTCAAATTACCTTTGATCAGCCGCAGCACTCAGTTTTAATCAGCTGTTCACAGCATGTGGGGGCAGGTAACGGTGCTTCAGCTGCGATCACCCGGCAGTATAGGGTTAAAATATGTATGCTGTGTGTGCGTTTCAGATGGCTCTCATGTTGCAAAACTACTGCTGCAAACTGCAAAATGGCATGGTTGATTGTGGTGAAGGAGTCACTCTCATGACTCAACTAGTGACGACACTCCCTGGCCAATCAGTGGCATGCTGTTCTTCCGCGTCACATTTTTCAATTGCCTTGGATCCCTTGGAACCCCAGTTGAGTGGGTACTAAAAAAGTACCTGATACCTGGTACCAGATATTAATGGAAACGCCTACAAACCGTGCCGAGTTGAGTTGAGCTGTGCTGAGTAGGTACTAATGGAAACACAGCATTAAAGACCTCATAGTACCTAATCACCCCAATAAAGCACTTCACTCTATGACTACTTCTGCACTCTATGACTGAAGCTATATTACGCTTCAGTGCAAATTATGGAAGATGGAAAGGAAAAGGTCAAAGCGATCAGGTGTGCAGTTTAGGAAAATGAGAAAAGAAGAGGAGAAACGAGCAAAAGATAAAGGCAAGCAGAAGCTGTGTAATATACACACATATACATATATATATATATATATATATATATATATATATATATATATATATAATATAAATAAAAAAATCCCAGCTCGCCCCTATGGGCGGTCTATTTTTTTGCCCTCCAAGCTAGGGTCCTCTACCAGAGGCCTGGGAGCTTGAGGGTCCTGCGCAGTATCTTAGCTGTTCCCAGTATTGCGCTCTTCTGGACAGAGATCTCCGATGTTGTTCCAGGAATCTGCTGGAGCCACTCTCCCAGTTTGCCCTGAGTGTTCCGATTACCACGGGGACCACTGTTACCTTCATCTTCCACATCCTCTCCAGCTCCTCTCTGAGAACGTGGTATTTATCAAGCTTCTCGTGTTCCTTCTTCTTGATGTTCCTATCACTCGGTATTGCAACGTCTATCACCACGACCTTCTTCCTTTGTTTGTCCACCACTGCGTGTCCCATTTTGACCTCGGGACTTCCAGGTCATACTTGGCACAGATGTTCCTGTATACTATGCCGGCCATTGGTTATGGCGTTCCATGTATGTCCTGCCTGCTAGCATCTTGCACCCTGCTGTTATGTGCTGGATTGTCTCAGGAGCATCTATGCACAGCCTGCACCTGGGGTCTTGCCTGGTGTGGTAGACCCCAGCCTCTATTGATCTTGTACTCAGAGCTTGCTCTTGTGCTGAGCAAGTATCGGTCCGATCCTGACCTAAATTACTGGATTGGATATCAGGAAGAAATGAAAAAATGCAATCCAATCCATTAAATAGCATTTCACTCACATTAGCTGCATTACAGTTCCCTGTCGTCGTCATCTTCTTCTTATCCACGGGTTTCTGGCTGCCATGACAGGCTGCTACTTCCGCTGTTCGGTTTTATACTTCCTGTTACCCAAAGTTAGAGCCAGAGTTAATGACAAAATTCAGTTACTTTGTGCTGTAACGGGCGGCTTTATTAGTTGGAACATGAGCTCGGATTCAACTTGTGCTATTGTCGGTTGTCACTACATCAGTCTGTACATTTTTTCAAATTATTTTATTCTGTAAATTTTCCCCCAAATTATGCTACCCAGTTGCACATCCTATCACTGTATTTTTCCTTATGTTTTAAGTTTTCCTTTAATGTACAGCCTCTTGTTTTTTACGTTATTTTATTTATAGTGTGACACTACAGCATACAGTCTACACAAAGCTTTAACAATGCCTGCCTTCGTGTAAACACGTAGCAGTTAGCAAGATGACAGCTGCGTGTCTCCTCGATCACAGCCTTCAGCCAGTCCAGTGTTTCTGTTTCAGTGATCTGAACACTCTGATATCCAGATCAGTGATTTACTTTCCACAGAATAGCTGCAGCATCACTACATGATTTCCCTAATCAGTGATACAGGAACAGCTGACTGTCTCCACCACTCCACTTTCCCTTAGCATGACCCATGCTAAGCGCTTAGCATGACCCATGCTAAGCGCTTAGCTTGGCCGATGCTCTGGCTCGGCTCTACAGCTGCTTTAAGGAAAACAACGTTGCCTTGTTTGTTCAGCATTACTTGATTGATTTTATTGCTTTGAAGGTAATCTGGTGCTCTTATAATTACGTGATTCCTCGCCATCAACACCTTCGGAAAAAACAAGGTAACTGATAATGTGGATGTAGCTGACTTCAGGCCATAATTTCATGTCATTTACACAAGTGAGGCACTGTTACCTCGCTGCTTTTTAAAACATCCTCACAATGTATCCACCTCCGATGTGGTACCATTTAGGCCAGGTAAAAGAAACTGCAGTGTCAAAATGTTTCAATGAACGGCAAGTGTGTAAGCCCGCAACCGTAAACAACAGCGCAAACGGAAGTAAAATACTGGCTTCCGCTATGAATTATGGGTAATGGCGCTAAGTCAGGAATACTGTGGATGGGTTTGCGGTTGACCAAACCAGCTTAGCATCACACCACCTACTGGAAACCCTCAGATTCTAAAAAGTTCTCCGTCGCTGCGACAGATTCCCTTTAACACTGAGTAGATCATCGCCGACATGTTTTTCCACTCCTCCACCGCTCTCTACTGTGTTTGTGTGTTGTGCTCGCTGTGCTGAGAATTTCAGCTGTTATTTTTTTCTCTACACTATAATCGCAGTTTGCTAGCACGTGCCGCCATTAGCTCTAATAATCATTTGGTACCAGAAGGACCCCTTCCCCGTCAAAATATTTTTTGTTCTTTAATCCCTGATTAGTGACTAAATATAGACCTGCAGTAGAAACATATTTAGGAGAATGCTTGTGAATACAAAACATTAAAAATTACGCTCACGCATCCCCCAGTTTTCCAACATAAACAATGATAACACAACAACAGCAGCAGTCAGCTGTTTTCCGTTCCGTTCAGGACAAAGAGGCGGAGCCGGTGAGCTCAGGTGGAGCAGAAGGAAATGTTTTTCTAGAGTCCAAAAGAAGCTTTTTCACCCCTGTAACCTCCATTAAACCTTTGCTGGGAAACAGCTGGAGGTCCTTCATCAACCACCTGACCAGTAAGTGAAGAAAAGAGAACTTTGTAGCTGCTCCATCCACCCTTTGTTTCACACAGGGAAAAACTGCAGTACAGAAGTTAAAATAAGTAAGTATGTTATAAAAAAAAAAAAAATCAGAGTTCACAAATGTCTGGATAGAGCCTTTAAATACAAACAAAATGACATCATCCGTGTTAAAATTGGTTTACAAATAAGGAAGTTATGACATTTTAAGTGAAAAAAAATATGCTGGCGGATTGGAAAATCAACTGAGAGCATAGTTGGGGATCATAGCATACATAAAATATGCAGATGAACTTTTAATACAAAAAAGGTATTTCTTATCCAATTACTCAAGTAATCAGTGGAACAATCAATAGAATACTTGATTGCTGAAATAATTGATAGTTGCAGCCCTAATGAAATTTGCAACATTCCATAAGCCAATGCATCACCTTCTCACATAGGAGCAACACGCTTCAGGTGATAGAGCGATTGTTTTGTGAGAGACTATGTCTTATATAAAATGTATCCAGGCATTTAAAAACAATTGCATTTTAAACAGCTTTGTATCAGTATTGACAGATATCCAAATGTAAAATATCGGTATCGGACATAAAAAAGTGGTATTGTGCCATCCCTAGTACATATACACATACATAAATTCATACATAAAATAAGTGTGCAAGAACAAGATAGAAATATAACAGAAAAGCAATAAAAATACAATAGAAAAGCAACATTCACATAGCAAGTATTTTTACATTCCACATATTCTCAGGGAGGGGATCTGTCAAATAAATATCTATTAATAAACATTGCAATTGTATTGCACAAGGGTTTGATGTATTGCAGAAGGAGAACATTGCACTGAGGGGAAAGGCATTTGTACAGTTCAGTTTTTGCTGCTTTGTTATTGTTTTATGGGATGAAGGAGCTGATGAGTTAATGCAAAGTGTTTAGGAGTCTGATAGCCCACTGATAAAAACTGTTTTTCATTCTGTTGGTTCTGCATTTCTGGGACCTGAACCATTTGCCTGATGGCAGATGGTTGAACAGTACATGGCCAGTTTGAGTGGTGTCTATATAAATTTTCCTCGCTCAGCAAAGCACGTGGGAGCTAGTGATGTCTACCACGATGGGCAGTGGGCTACCAATTACTACCAATGATTTTTTACACGACCTGTATCTGATCTTTTCATGACAGTCTGAACAGCACAGATCTGATTTTTACAAATGCAACGCAGGCCACTTGGATATGTGGTCCTAAATCCGATACATATTTGATCTTTACTGTCTGTACAGCCAGGTCGCATTCATCTGACCTGCAGGTCGTTGACACTCGACAAACGTCACTATTCTGTGTCCTGCTACACGGAAGGGGTAAGATAAAAACTTACTTCCACTTACTTCCGCAAACACTGAGCACGCTCACTATGTGTGATGTTATTGCGTCCTCTACAGCGGGACACATTTAAGTTTGTTTGCAGTTCATGCACAGATCACATACAAGTCGCATAAATTTGGAAATGTGAACGACCATGCAAAAAAAATCTGATTTCACAAAAAATCTGAATTGGGTCGCTTCAGGTTCCAATGTGAACGTAGCCTAAACACGAAACTGAATGGTACCAGATGACTAAAAAAAAAAAGACAGACTCAAACTAAACAAACTATGGGTATTGATATGAATGTACACAAACTGGATGTGGACTTTTGAATGCCGGGTTGTTAAGTTTAATGCTATTCGTAATTTTTATTTTTTCACTTTTAAAAATAATAATTTAACTCATTTCCTGGCTCCAGCTATTACATTGCACATCACTCTTAGCTCACAAATACCTCCTCTGAACCTAGACGCTGGTCGGTAACTCTCACTCCTTAGGCCTAGCCTTGAGTAAAGGGTGTTGCTACTGGCTTTGATGACTGAAAAGAAAGTGCACTTGGCAGGGCATGCAGCTGTCTCCACCGACAACTGGGGCTTCTCAAGAGGGTCCGCTATCACCCCTTGAAGCTGAAAACCCAAGCATACCTTGACCTCCCCCACCCTAGGAACAGGAACGGGTGCTCCACTTGGCACAGTGCAGTGAGATAGGTACTGTTCTCCTGGCAACCGCCAAACCAGAATTATCCATCAAATTCCCAGATGGAGAAGAGTAATTCATCCCTCCAGAGAACATGTCTCCACTGATCTAGAGTCCAGTGGCAGAGTTAAGTCCAGCTGACTGTGGAATATTTAGTAGTGAGGAAATTTCACAGCTGGACTTGTTGCACAGGTATCATCCTGTCACGGTACCACACTGGAGTTCACTGAGCTCCTGAGAGCAACTGATTCTTTCACTGATGTTTGTGGAAGCAGTCTGCATGCCTAGGTACTTGGTTTATACACCTGTGGAAGAGACTGGAACACCTGAATTCAGTGATCTGGATTGTGAGGGAATACTTTTGGCAACAATAGTGTACGTTATAACCTTTCCCTGTGTAACAATGCCAATTCTTTGTTAATAGTATTTACAGTTACATCCTGTCTTTATTTTCATGTTTATTTATGTAGAATTCCACAAAATTTATTTGTTCATTTAGTTTACCTGACATGTTTGGATAACTCCAGTTGGTGTGTGGAACTTCTCATTTCTTATTGGCTTCTGTACCCCTACGTTTGCTTTGCTAGGAGCAGTTTCACGTTTCACCCTCCCCCCTTTTCCTGTTGCATTCGTCGGGAGTGGTGAATGAAAGTTTAGAAAGCTTAGCAGTCGTAAACCAACTGTAACAAACAATAATGTCTTTGTGTGTTTGGTTTGTGTAGGGGCTTAGACTGATCGATCACTAACCTGAATGTTGTTTTATTACTACTTTGTCAGGTATGATTTGTATTAGCAATTGTTGTTTTGAATATATTACTGTGCCCCCTTTTCCTGTTGCATTTGGTGGGTGCGGGGCTGAGTGATCCATCGCTAACCGGAATATATTATTTTATTATAACTTTATCAGCAAATAAACAGAGATTCCCTCTAAAATACGTAGGTGGTCCGGCCCATCATTAATCAACACAACGCAGAGAAAGAAAGAAGAAGCCACCAGTTACACCTGCAGCCATTAAACTCTGTTTATGATAAATGGATTTGTGTGTGTGATTTTTTTTATAGTGTTTTCAGTTGTTTCTATAAAGTGAATAAAACAAAAGGTTATGCGTGAGGAGGCAGACCAGTGGAAATACACTCTGCTTGATGTACTTTTCCCAATCCTCTGATTGGTTCCTTTCAGCCACATTTGATTGGACAGCTGATGTGATGGGGGGGGTCAGCAGCAGACTTTCAAAGAGGTGAGATGGAAATGTAAACACTCAGATGAAGATGTGTCCAGTGACAAGACATCAGCGATCAAGATACAGATTGATGAAGCCCAAGCCATGGGTGAGTATATTTGTCAGAGTGGTGGTTGCTTTGATATCTGGGACATGAATTATGTCCCGAAACTGCTTCAATTTAAAGTTTTCCTTTAAAATTAGGTATTTTTCAGTCCAGAGCTGTTTGATTGTTCCTTTAAGTTCATTTTATAGTCTGATTAGCACCAAGCAGCATTTAGAGAAGTAGAGCTGAGGGCAGAGTGAGCTGCTGAGTAAATTTTGATGGTTTCTGCTGATTTAACCAACTTTAAAACTGTTCAGCTTCACATTTTACAGGAAGCACACAGAGGAATTAGAAAGAATTTTTTTTAAATTGAGTGAATTTTTCTTAATTGCAGTAATCTTTTAGATTTCTGTAACTAATGGATATTATAAATGTACAGGATAGTTATTAAGGGTTTTCAGTGAAATTTAAACATTGAAGTAGAACTAAAATGATAAGTTGGAGTTTTTTTTAGATTTCTAACTTAAGTCATTTAAAAACCTAAAGAGCTGATTTCTGCCACTATCCTTCTCACTTAAAAAATTGCAACTTAATTTAATGACATTTTATGAGAAAACATGATCATCAGATAAGTTAATCAAAAGGGTTGTTAGCTCTTCTTTGGTAATTTTTGCATAAATATTCCCAAAGAAAGAAAACCTAAGTGTCTTAAATATTAGTTAATTTAGTCAGTTAATCAAAGTGTCCTGAAGCTGAGATCATTGTTGACCCTTTAATGGTGTTTCTAGTATTTTGGACGTGTTCCTTTCACTGAGTTCCTGCTTGTCTTTTGCCACGTGAGACCAATTTGCCTCCATTTTACTTCTATAAACATCTTTAACCTCTGTGGTTAAGTCTTTTAAATCCACAACTTTTAATTAGCCTGTAAATCTGTTTTGTGTTTAGCCACTGGAGTCTTTGTGCAGTTTAATCATTGCACTGCAATTAGTGAAGCTTCTTCTTTTTTTTTTTTTTTTTAAACTGGTTTCTTGTGTGGTTGTGCAGTTTTCTTTTCATTGAAAAAAGATCGTTTTCCTACTAATTAAATCCTGGTAGAAACTATACAGTGGGTTCAGAAAGTATTCAGATCCTCACCTCTTTGAGTTTTGTTATATTGACTACAGTAGGGACCAGGAGAACATCAGGGTTGAGGGAAAGCTGAATGGAGCATTAGAATATGCTAAAACCATCACGGTCCAGCTTATCCTAATGCCAGAAACCACAAGACACCCTTATTGGGCTCTTGTGGTGTCTGACACATCAGAGCTTTTTTTATGGTCCACGGAGAACCTACACAATATCAGACATGTGCTGTAATGCTGTGACTTATTTCTGTATCTATTTATTACCGTGCCTTGTACATCTGTACTTGTTGCTTGGCCAAACTAAATTTTTCGTTTACAAACAAATTACCTAATAAGGTCAAAAACTGGTATAATAAAATTAATTAGGCTTACAATTGCAGAAAAGTACTGTTATTAGTACTTGATATATATATTTTTTAAATAACCTGTCCTGTCTGGAAGCTTAAGCAAGCAAAATTATGGTGTGTATGCATCAAATTCATCCAATTGGCTTTTAAAGGAGGCAGACAAAGGCAAAGTAATCCAGAAGTAAATTCCTATGTTAACACATAATTTTTTGATTTCCAATTTATCTTAGTGATAAGGCAGTAAGAACTGTGTGATGCTTTTGCTTCTATATCTAAATATCCATATCCTACTAATAACTATAGAGCTTTTATCAACATGCAGTGTGGGTGAGGTTGGGATACAGCAGCTAAAACCATGTGGATAGATCTTCACATATCCTCTGCCAGAACCTCTGAACAGGCGTACAAGACCATACAGCATCATGTAGTTCTCAGTATAGCCGGCCATACACTGGGCACATACAGGGGTTGGACAATGAAACTGAAACACCTGTCATTTTAGTGTCGGAGGTTTCATGGCTAAATTGGACCAGCCTGGTGGCCAATCTTCATTAATTGCACATTGCACCAGTAAGAGCAGAGTGTGAAGGTTCAATTAGCAGGGTAAGAGCACAGTTTTGCTCAAAATATTACAATGCACACAACATTATGGGTGACATACCAGAGTTCAAAAGAGGACAAATTGTTGGTGCACGTCTTGCTGGCGCATCTGTGACCAAGACAGCAAGTCTTTGTGATGTATCAAGAGCCACGGTATCCAGGGTAATGTCAGCATACCACCAAGAAGGACAAACCACATCCAACAGGATTAACTGTGTGTCACGGTGAGGGGCTGTGTGCGGCGGGAGAGGACCCAAATGCAGGACTGACACAGACAAACTTAAACTAAAAACTGGTTTATTATCAAACTCAAATAATACAAAATACAGAATCTCAACCAAGGCCAAAAATCAACTGGAAGCCTGGGAGAAAAGAAAAACAAAACTGAGCAAACAAAACACACAGCTAATGGGAAAACTCGGGGAAACAATGACGACGACGCAACAATGAACAAAGGAAGACTCAGGGCTTAAATACACACAAGGGGATTAGGGCAAGTGGAAACAACTGGGGAAGACAGGTGAACCAAATGAACCTAATGACAAAGGGGAAGCAAAACTAAACACCAAACACAGGGAACACGAGACTGTCAAAATAAAACAGGAACTGACTACACATAACAGACGCAGACCTAACACTGAAAACTTGACAAAGAGAACATGCACAAAACAACAAGGGAAACTAAACCTCATACTCAAACAATATAACTATAAGAAACATAACCTCAAAAGTATAACAAAGAAAGCTACACAAAAGAAACTCAAAACGCTGGGCCGCTGGCCCAGGACCATGACACTGTGGACGTAAGAGGAAGCTGTCTGAAAGGGATGTTCGGGTGCTAACCCAGATTGTATCCAAAAAACATAAAACCACGGCTGCCCAAATCACGGCAGAATTAAATGTGCACCTCAACTCTCCTGTTTTCACCAAAACTGTCCGTCGGGAGCTCCACAGGGTCAATATACACGGCCGGGCTGCTATAGCCAAACCTTTGGTCACTCGTGCCAATGCCAAACGTCGGTTTCAATTGTGCAAGGGGCGCAAACCTTGGGCTGTGGACAATGTGAAACATGTATTGTTCTCTGATGAGTCTACCTTTACTGTTTTCCCCACATCCGGGAGAGTTACGGTGTGGAGAAGCCCCAAAGAAGCGTACCACCCAGACTGTTGCATGCCCAGACTGAAGCATGGGGGTGGATCAGTGATGGTTTGGGCTGCCATATCATGGCATTCCCTTGTCCCAATACTTGTGCTAGATGGGCGTCTCACTGCCAAGGACTACCGAACCATTCTGGAGGACCATGTGCATCCAATGGTTCAAACGTTGTATCCTGAAGGCGGTGCCGTGTATCAGGATGACAATGCACCAATACACACAGCAAGACTGGTGAAAGATTGGTTTGATGAACATGAAAGTGAAGTTGAACATCTCCCATGGCCTGCACAGTCACCAGATCTAAATATTATTGATCCACTTTGGGGTGTTTTGGAGGAGCGAGTCAGGAAACGTTTTCCTCCACCAGCATCACGTCATGACCTGGCCACTATCCTGCAAGAAGAATGGCTTAAAGTCCCTCTGACCACTGTGCAGGACTTGTATATGTCATTCCCAAGACGAACTGACGCTGTATTGGCCGCAAAAGGAGGCCCTACACCATACTAATAAATTATTGTGGTCTAAAACCAGGTGTTTCAGTTTCATTGTCCAATCCCTGTATGTTTGAGTGTGAAAAGAAGTGTGGAATATCCTTTGTCCTGTATAGTGAGTTCTATATTGCATACATTGTAAGTTGGGGCTTTGAGTCATTTTGAAGGTGTTTAAACATATTTCTGTCCAGAAGTTTTGATGGAAAGATCTTGCTCCCATTTTGCAGTTGGGAGGGAGATTAAATCATCAGTTTTTAACAATAACTTTGTCTTGGAATGGGCTGTGTGGCAGGCAAAGTGTGGACCCCAGTACAGACTCAGAAAACTTGTAAACTTCACTTTATGTCTTGGCATTTGAGCAAAAACAATAGTGATGTCTCCTGCTGTGTTGAGGCTTCGAACCGTGTATCAAGCAATCCAAGTAATCAAGGCAGATGTGTGTGAAGCGCGTATTGAGGCTTGCGTTGATGACGTATGGGGTGACGTTCGAAGCCTCACAAGCTGGCCATACCACGTGACTGATTCGGGAAACAGTTTAAGGATTTGGTGTGCGATTTGAAATATATGAAATGCTATGCCCCCCAATCCCCCAATTTTGTGGTTTATTGTGGGGACTATTGTATGTTTGTTGGGGTTTTTTGGTGATGAACCAGCTAGAAAGAGGAGATTTTCCCATCTGGGATCATCTTTCCTAATAAGGTATGCACATAGTAATAAATTATTACTAATAAGTTGTGTAATATTAATAAATGTGACAACCTGTCACATTGTACAGTACCTGGGTGAACCAAACACTGGAAGATTGGAGAACCCCCTAGATTATTTGGAAGAAAAGAAAAAGATGTACATCCCACCTTATACAGGTGCTGGTCATGAAATTAGAATATCATGAAAAAGCTGATTTATTTCAGTAATTCCATTCAAAAAGTCAAACTTGTATATTATATTCATTCATTACACACAGACTGATATATTTCAAATGTTTATTTCTTTTAATTTTGATGATTATAACTGACAACTAATAAAAACCCCAAATTCAGTATCTCAGAAAATTAGAATATTGTGAAAAGGTTCAGTATTGAAGACACCTGGTTCCACACTCTAATCAGCTAATTAACTCCAAACACCTTGATATTTGGAAGAATGGGATTTTATCCACCTTACACTTCAGATGTTTTTTTTACAAGTCTGATGAAATTCCATGGACCATTTGAATCCAACTGAGACGATTTCTACTGTAATTGTGTATCTTAATTTGAAGGCACGTTTAAACATTACCATGGTGATCAGAGAGCATTGTGGGCAGAGAGCATGTTATTCATGCTGTGGCCTGATGTTAGGAAGACACTTCTGATATAGTTACAAACAAATACACAGTGATTCATGTTTATTATTATACTGAGAAAATATTACACTTTTGATTACGGTCGTATCATTTATTTTGACGTATTTATCCGCCACACTTTAAATGCCGGTTTGCAGAAATATTTTAACACTGAACCAGTCCGTGGCTCAAAAAAGGTTGGGGACCACTGTAGCAGAGGAAATGCTGCCCTTAAACACGGTTAACTCACCCTCATTTCATGGTTGTCATTTTTATTTTGAGGCAGTGGCGGGGGGGGGGGGGGGGGGGGGGGGGTGCTGCTGCTGGTATTTGCCAAAAAGTGATTGGGGTCCTCTGCCTTGCCTTGCCGACCGGGTGGCTAGCAGTGGAGACAGGGCAGATCAGGAGGCCGATCATGGGTTCAGCACCAGAAATGGGGCAGATTAGGCCAGCCATGTGGCCAGCAGGGGAGACGAAGATGGTCTGGGAACCAGCTGCAAGTCCAGCTGCAGAGACAGGGCAGATCAGGAGACCAGCTGTGTGACCACCGATGGAGACAAAGATGGTCTGGGGACCAGCTACATGTCTAGTAGTGGAGACAGATGAACCCTGGGTGCTGGGCCAGTTGTGCAGAGGATGCTTTACAAATTGGTTGTGTGGCCAGCACTGGAGGATCTTCTGAACCTTAGCAGGTAGCCAACAGGTCACCTTTGGTAGTTTGGCTGGTAGCTGACAATGGCGGAGGCAATGGAACTCCCAAGACACCGGTGACGTTGGACCCTTAGACTTTGGTTCAGAAGACTCTGGATGCTCTGGCTCTGCCATGGGACACTCTGACTTAGCAGGACTTTTTGGTTCTGGCACAGGATGCTTGGACTGAGCGGGGCAACAATGAAACTCCCCAGTGACAGGTCGCAGGCTTGTTTGTGAAGGAAGACACCTGAAGCACTTTAATTAAAAAAGTAAGAAATTTTAATATATTAAAGAATCAGAAGAAATCTCACATACATGTGGGGATTCAGAGGAAGAGACAGGCCTGTGTGTGTGCACTCTCTCTCTCTCTCCCTCCCTGAGCCCGTGTTGCTCTCTAACCATAACATCTTTGTACTGCCACTATCTATACAGAAACAAATTCTGGGTGTTGTGAGTTGGCCTTCGTCATTTGATCTTGTCCAAGCTGGTTTTTCATGACCCAGATTCCTCTCAACAGTGATAAAGCTATAAAGCTCATCTTCTTTCCTGATGTTTCAATTTAATCAATACAGAGCAGTCTTGTCCAGATTAATAACAGAACATGGTGATGTTGGTGATGTTTTAATTGTATGTACTGTGGCCAAACCTCCAAGATAAGTTGCACTGAGATTGAGAAGTTAGTCAGGCACTTTCTATCTGTTGCTCTCTGTCTAATGAATTATTTAATTGTTTATTATTTGGTTGATCCACTGTTTATTAATTAACTTCCTGGAGTTTACTTTTAACCATTTGTCCATTTGTTATCTTATTATTTGAATTAAAAAATAAAACTCCAACACCAGACACTGGTGATGTTGGACCATTGTACCTTGGCTCAGAAGTTCTGACCAAACTGTCAGACTGTTTCTATTGCACAAAGTCCAAACATCATTTAGTGGGATTGGGATAAACATAGATTTGGTAAGATCATAATTCACGTTGGCAGTAATGACACCCGGTTACGCCAATCGGATGTCACCAGAATTAAATTTGAATTGGTGTGTAACTTTGCAAAAACAATGTTGGACTCTGTAGTTTTCTCTGGCCCCCTCCTCAATTGGACCAAATTCAATTTTATTTGTATAGCACCAAATTACAACAAACAGTCACCTCAAGGGGCTTTATATTGTAAGGTAAAGACCCTACAGTAATACAGAGAAAATCCAACAGTCAAAATGACCCCCTATGAGCAGCATTTGGTGACAGTGGGAAGGAAAAACTCCCTTTAAACAGGAAGAAACCTTCATCAGAACCAGACTCAGGGAGGGGCAGTCATCTGCTGAGACCGATTGGGGATGAGGGGAGAGACAGGACAAAAGACACACTGTGGAAGAGAGCCAGAGATTAATAACAAGTGATTAAAAATAGAGTGATGTTAAAATGGAGTAAAAAAAGGTGAATAAAAAGAAACAGTGCATTATGGGAACCCCCCAGCAGACTAGGCCTATAGCAACATAACTAAGGGAGGGTTCAGGGTCACCTGATCCAGCCCTAACTATAAGCTTGATCATAAAGGAAAGTTTTAAGCCTAATCTTAAAAATAGAGAGGGTGTCTGTCTCCTGAATCCAAGCTGGGAGCTGGTTCCACAGAAGAGGGGCCTGAAAGCTGAAGGCTCTGCCTCCCATTCTACTCTTAAGTATCCTAGGAACCACTAGTAAGCCAGCAGAGCTAACTAACTATAAACTTGATCAGAAAGGAACAAAGGACCAGGAGCAACATGTTTAGCTACATGTCCTCCTTGAATTGCTGGCTGTCCAAGTGGTGTCCAAAAAATTATGTGGGCTTTATAGATAACTGGGAAAGTTTCTGGGGAAAACCTGGTCTTGTTAGGAGAGACATTATCCATCCCACTTTGGATGGAGCAGCTCTCATTTTATTAACCCTCCTAAAACCTGACGACCCAGGGTTGGGACCAGCAAGCAGAGTTGCAGTCTTACATGCCTTTCTGCAGCTTATCTCCTCCTGCAATCCCCCTGAAAACCCTATCCCCATAGAGACGGTGCCTGGGCTACCAGGGCAGTCCCATGGTACTTTGTGTCATGTCCTGGGCTGTTTGCCCAGCGTTTTGTGTTAATAGTTTATTTCCTGAGTTTGTCCTCCCTGTATGTTTGTCATGTTCCCAGTGTTGTGACTTGTCTGCGTGTTCCTTGGTTTATCACTTCCTGTTTTATTTTGCCAATGTGATTTCCTTGTGCTTTGTGTTTAGCTTTGCTTCCCCTGTGTAATTAGTTTCATTTGCCTCACCTGTTGTTCCCTGCTGTTTCCTCTTCCCCTGATTACCCATTGTGTATTTAAGCCCTCAGTTTCCATGTGTTCTTTGTTGCGTCGTTGACGTTGTGTGCCCGTGTGTTCCTGTGCTCCCTGTGTCTGCCCGTCGTCTCCCTTCGTCCCCCTTCCAAGGTTTTTGTATTTGTTTTTCCCTATGTAAATAAATACCCTTTTAAGTGATGTTTACCTCTGGTGTCCTGCGCGGTTGCCCTTCCTCGCCTGTTTCCTCCCCGGCCATGACAGAACGACGCAACCAGACTATGGACCCCGCTGATACCAGGAGCCCCTCCGAGCAAGAGGAAGTGATTTTGGAGCTCATAGATCTCTCCAGGAAGATCATTCATGTCACTGATGAACCCCGTCAGATTATTCAGGCAATTTTCTGCTGCAGACTTTTTTCTTCCTCCACTTGGCTCCTCACCCATCCTGACACTGCCTCACTTGCCCATTCCATAATCATGCTCCGGAAAAACTTACAAGCTAAACTGTATAATATTGGTCGCCCTGTCCAGGGCAAGGACACAACCTTTTTCCTCCAAGCCATCGCTAATTCCTGCAGCCGGTCATCTCACCTCCGTTGTCCCCTCCGCACCACTGCAGCTCAGCACCACAGGCGCTGCCTCGCTTTCCGGATCCGCCGTCATCCCTTCAACTCACCTCTCCCACCTCGTCCTCATCATTTTCATCCTTTCACCCACAGCCCACCGCCTCCCCAGACCTCTCTTGGCTGCCAGATGACGTGGAGATTATTGATTCACCTCTGCTGGTGGACATCCTGGATGCTGAGAATCGTGCTTCCCACTCCAACAGAACGCGAAGGAGGCAGCGCTCCCGGCGTCGCCGTGCTCCTCCCCAGCCACTCTCGCCTCAGTCAGCTGTAGCGCCTGCTCAGTCGCAGTCTTCCCAGTCAGCTGTAGCTCCAGCTCCCCCTCAGTCGCAGTGTTCCATGTCAGCTGTAGCTCCAGCTCCCCCTCAGTCGCAGTGTTCCATGTCAGCTGTAGCTCCAGCTCCTCCTCAGTCGCAGTCCCAGACCCCTCAGTTAGCTCCAGCTCCCTCTGTTCACCCTGCTCGAGCTCCCTTAGCTCCAGCTTCCCCTGCACTTGTACCTGTTCGGCGGGTGGGGGCAGCCACGGACGGGCTGACCTCTGCACTCGCACCTGTTCGGCGGGTGGGGGCAGCCACGGACGGGCTGACCTCGGCACTCGCACCTGTTCGGCGGGTGGGGGCAGCCACGGACGGGCTGACCTCGGCACTCGCACCTGTTCCGCGGGTGGGGGCAGCCACGGACGGGCTGACCTCGGCACTCGCACCTGTTCCGCGGGTGGGGGCAGCCACGGACGGGCTGACCTCGGCACTCGCACCTGTTCCGCGGGTGGGGGCAGCCAGGTCCAAGCCTTCGCATCGGTTTTCTGTGTTAGCTGCAGCAGCAGGGTCTCAGTCAGCTCTAGCTCCAGTCGCGCTCCCTCGCCTTCAGTCAGCTCCAGTAGCTCTTCCTCTGTCCCCAGTGTCAGCGGTTTCTGTGCCCTCTCAGTCAGTTCCAGTAGCTCTTCCTCGGTCCCCAGTGTCAGCAGTTTCTGTGCCCTCTCAGTCAGTTCCAGTAGCTCTTCCTCGGTCCCCAGTGTCAGCGGTTTCTGTGCCCTCTCAGTCAGTTCCAGTAGCTCTTCCTCGGTCCCCAGTGTCAGCTGTTTCAGTGCCCTCTCAGTCAGTTCCCTCAGCCCCTGTCTTAGTTCCTTCGGTTTTGGTCCCAGTTCCCTCAGCTCCTGCTCCCTCTGTAGCTCCAGTAGTGTCAGCTCCCTCTCAGGCCCCAGTGTCAGCTAGCTCTCAGCCTGCTCCCACGCAGCCAGCTCTCCCTAGCTCTCGGTCTGTTTCCACGCAGCCAGATCTCCCTAGCTCTCGGTCTGTTTCCACGCAGCCAGATCTCCCTAGCTCTCGGTCTGTTTCCACGCAGCAAGATCTCCCTAGCTCTCGGTCTGTTTCAACGCAGCCAGATCTCCCTAGCTCTCGGTCTGCTTCCACGCAGTCTGCTCTCTCTGGCTCCCGGCCTGCTTCCACGCAGTCTGCTCTCTCTGGCTCCCGGCCTGCTTCCACGCAGCCAGTCGTCTCCCGGCCTGCTTCCACGCAGCCGTCGTTTGACACACCCAAACTGTCCCCTGAGCAGCCCCTGCTGCCCATGATGACGACCACCCAGCCGGCACTCCGGTCCTCTACAGCATCTTGGCCTTCAGCAGTGCTGCTGCCCGCTCAGCCCTCGTCCTCAGTCAGCTTCCGCTCTAGCCTCCGCTCAGTCCGAGCCGTTGGGGGTCTCCGCTCAGTCCGAGCGCTCCGAGCCAGAGGGTCCCGCTCAGTCCGAGCCGGTGGGGGTCTCCGCTCAGTCCGAGCGCTCTGAGCCAGAGGGTCCCGCTCAGTCCGAGCCGGTGGGGGTCTCCGCTCAGTCCGAGTGCTCCGAGCCAGAGGGTCCCGCTCAGTCCGAGCCGGTGGGGTTCTTCGCTCAGTCCGAGCGCTCCGCGCCAGAGGGTCTCGCTCAGTCCGAGCGCTCCGCGCCAGAGGGCCCCGCTCAGTCCGAGCGCTCCACGCCGCCCGAGGGTTCCCCACCAGAACCCGGGGTCGCCCGTCTCCGCCGCCGCATGCCCTGCGGTTGGCCTCCAGTGTCTGCTCCTCGTCGCCGCCGCCGCTGGGAGCGCGGTCGGCCCCCAGTCCTGTCTCCTCCACGTCGCCGCCGCTGGGAGCGCGGTCGGCCCCCAGTCCTGTCTCCTCCACGTCGCCGCCGCTGGGAGCGCGGTCGGCCTCCAGTGTCTCCTCCACGTCGCCGCCGCTGGGAGCGCGGTCGGCCTCCAGTGTCTCCTCCACGTCGCCGCCGCCGCTGGGAGCGCGGTCGGCCTCCAGTGACTCCTCCTCCTCCACGTCGCCGCCGCCGCTGGGAGCGCGGTCGGCCTTCAGTGTCTCCTCCACGTCGTCGCCGACGCTGCTGGGAGCGCGGTCGGCCTCCAGTGTCTCCTCCACGTCGCCGCCGCTGGGAGCGCGGTCGGCCTCCAGTGTCTCCTCCACGTCGCCGCCGCTGGGAGCGCGGTCGGCCTCCAGTGACTCCTCCACATCGTCGCCGCCGCCGCTGGGAGCGCGGCCGGCCTCCAGTGTCTCCTCCATGTCGTCGTCGCCGCCGCTGGAAGCGCGGTTGGCCTCCCTCATCCAGACTCTGCTTTGTGGCCCCTTGGCCTGTGCGGCCCCCTGAACTGTATTTTTTCCCTGCCGTTTGCTGTTTTGTTTTTGTCTTGGCTCCTGTTCTGTTCATTGTTTCTGACCCTTGGTGTGGACATTGGGGCTCTCCAGCCTTGTGCCGTCGCTTTTTGTTTCATCCTGTTTTTTTTTTTTTTTTCCTTCTCATCCCTGTGTTTTGTTCTTGTTTTTGGACTGTTGTTCATCCTTGTGCCGTTGCTTTTGTTTGTTCTGTTCCTTTTGATTGTTGCTTCCTTGCCCTCGTGTTCTAGATCTTGCCCCTGCGCTTCCCCAGTGTTTTTGTTTTGTCCCCTGTGTGTTGGTTTCGTTCCTGGGCCTTCTTCCTGTTTGCTCCCTGCCTGGTTTTTTGTTTTGGTTTCGGGCCCTCCTTCCTGGTCCCCCGCCTCCCGCCCTAGTCTGGTTTTGTTTCTGGTTTTGGCCGTCGGGAGCCGGCCTTTGAGGGGGGGGGGTACTGTCATGTCCTGGGCTGTTTGCCCAGCGTTTTGTGTTAATAGTTTATTTCCTGAGTTTGTCCTCCCTGTATGTTTGTCATGTTCCCAGTGTTGTGACTTGTCTGCGTGTTTCTTGGTTTATCACTTCCTGTTTTATTTTGCCAATGTGATTTCCTTGTGCTTTGTGTTTAGCTTTGCTTCCCCTGTGTAATTAGTTTCATTTGCCTCACCTGTTGTTCCCTGCTGTTTCCTCTTCCCCTGATTACCCATTGTGTATTTAAGCCCTCAGTTTCCATGTGTTCTTTGTTGCGTCGTTGACGTTGTGTGCCCGTGTGTTCCTGTGCTCCCTGTGTCTGCCCGTCGTCTCCCTTCGTCCCCCTTCCAAGGTTTTTGTATTTGTTTTTCCCTATGTAAATAAATACCCTTTTAAGTGATGTTTACCTCTGGTGTCCTGCGCGGTTGCCCTTCCTCGCCTGTTTCCTCCCCGGCCATGACACTTTGCCCTTCGCCCAGCCCTTACAGTCCGTGAATAGTCAGTAGTTTCAATATTGGTCCTTCGAGCCAGATTCGTGAGGCTGCCTCGGATTCTACACCTACAGGATGCAGTATGCTCTACCCAGTGAGGAGGTTCCAGCAGCTTCTACACGCCCTAACCGTCAGTCTCACCCACCTGCTTACCTGAAAGACTATGAGATCCGAGCAGCAAGTTTGGAGTCAACATTGCCACCCCTGGCACTGCTTGCAGCACAGCATACATAGGGTTCAGGGGACAGGACTCCCAATGTGGCCGCAGGGGGAGTGGGAAGGAGGACAATGCATTCATCTTGCCCCACCAGTGCCAGCTCTATCAGCCAGTATGTTGAGTCTACAGCAGCGGAGGAGTGGAGCCCCATGGGGGGGTCGACGATCTGTCACGACACCTACATCTGAGGAGAACACACGGTACCCGTCTGATGCACAGCTGGCCGTTCCCTCTGTGAGCAACCGGATGTCTCGTTCAGCCTTCCATAGATCATGGGAGGGCTCTGATCCGCAGGAGGCACAGTCAATGTCTCATGATAGATATGTTGGGTTGGCATTTTATGGACAGTCTGTGTTTCATAGTGATAAGTTTTGTTTGAGTGCTTGTGATGATGAGAATGTTGTTATTTCCTCCTGTCAGCCCTCCTTTGGTACCTGTTATGACCCACAGCCCAAGTCTGCTCCGATATCATATCCAGAGCCGGTGTTACAACAGCAGCCTCTGAGGTTTAGCTCACCTGCACCTCAGGCCGGTCACCATCCTGTGGACACTAGTGAGCATCCCTCATCCTCCCACCCTCAAGAAGTCGAATGCACCCTCAGGCGCTCAAATGCAGCACGAGCCACACCCTATGGTGTATGTGGCATCAACACACCAACCCCCGGCCTTCCATAGAGAAAGAACTTACCGGGGGCCTGTTCCAACAATTCTCGAGTTCGCCAAAGGGGACATTAGTGAATTCACCTGTCTTAAGATCACTTTAGAGAACTTTCTACCTCCTGATGCTACCGGGTTGTTCTGCTACCAAATTCTTCTGGACCACCTCAAACTAAAGGAGGATTGCCTTATAACCAATGCCTCTTTGAACTCATCTACACCCTTTTCAGATGCGATGACTGTCTTGACCGACAGGTTTGGTCAACCGCACAAGTTGGCCCTTAAGAGATCATCACAGCGATGAATGATCCAAACATCTGACGAGGAGATTTGCAAGCCTTTCAGAAGTTCACTCTAGGGCCGTGGTGGGAATGCTACAGACCCTTGGACACGAAGGTGTAGCAGAGCTCCAGTGCGGATCCCACATACAATGGCTCTTGAGTAAACTTCCCTCCGACCTGCGATCAGAATATCGGTGATGTACATTCCGCCAATCGGGGGTTGAGTACAATCTCACAATCTCCTGGTGCCAGGATAGTGGGGGCCATGCTAGCTTTCAGGACTCCCATTCCGAGGGGAAACGGTACATGGATCAATTCAATTCAATTCAATTTTATTTATATAGCACCAAATCACAACAAACTGTCGCCTCAAGGCACTTTGTATTGTGGATAAAGACCCTACAATAATACAGAGAAAACCCAACAGTCAAAACGACCCCCTATGAGCAGCACTTGGTGACAGTGGGAAGGAAAAACTCCCTTTAAGAGGAAGAAACCTCCATCAGAACCAGGCTCAGGGAGGAGGGTCATCTGCCGCGACCGGTTGGGCTGAGGGGAGAGAAAGACATGCTGTCTTTCTCTCCCCTCAGAAATTAATAACAATTAATGATTAAATGCAGAGTGGAGTATAAACAAAGTAAATAAGGTGAATGAAAAGAAACAGTGCATTATGGGAACCCCCCAGCAGCCTAGGCCTATAGCAGCATAACTAAGGGAGGGTTCAGGGTCACCTGATCCAGCCCTAACTATCAGCTTGATCATAAAGGAAAGTCTTAAGCCTAATCTTAAAAATAGAGAGGGTGTCTGTCTCCTGAATCCAAGCTGGGAGCTGGTTCCACAGAAGAGGGGACTGAAAGCTGAAGGCTCTGCCTCCCATTCTACTCTTAAGTATCCTAGGAACCACAAGTAAGCCAGCAGTCTGAGAGCGAAGTGCTCTGTTGGGGTGATATGGGACTATGAGGTCTTTGAGATAAGATGGGGCCTGATTATTCAAGACCTTGTATGTGAGGTGAAGGATTTTAAATTCTATTCTAGATTTAACAGGGAGCCAATGAAGAGAAGCCAATATGGGAGAAATCTGCTCTCTCTTTCTAGTCCCTGTCAGTACTCTAGCTGCAGCATTTTGGATCAGCTGAAGGCTTTTCAGGGAGCTTTTAGGACAGCCTGATAATAATGAATTACAATAGTCCACCCTAGAAGTAATAAATCCATGAATTAGCTTTTCAGCATCACTCTGAGAAAGGATGTTTCTAATTTTAGAAATATTGCACAAATGCAAAAAAGGGGTCCTACATATTTGTTTATTATGTGTATTGAAGGACATATCCTGGTCAAAAATGACTCCAAGATTTCTCACAGTGTTACTGGAGGCCAAAGTAATGCCATCCAGAGTAAGTATCTGGTTTGACACCATGTTTCTAAGATTTGTGGGGCCGAGTACAAGAATTTCAGTTTGATCTGAATTTAGAAGCAGGAAATTAGAGGTCATCCAGGCCTTAATATCTTTAAGACATTCCTGCAGTTTAACTAATTGATGTGTGTCATCTGGCTTCATTGATAGATAAAGCTGAGTGTCATCTGCATAACAATGAAAATTGATGCGATGCTTTCTAATAATACTGCCTAAGGGAAGCATGTATAATGTAAATAAAATTGGTCCTAGCACAGAGCCCTGTGGAACTCCATAATTAACCTTAGTGTGTGAAGAAGACTCCCCATTTACATGAACAAATTGGAGTCTATTAGATAAATATGATTCAAACCACTGCAGTGCAGTACCTTTAATACCTATAGTATGCTCTAATCTCTGTAATAAAATGTTATGGTCAACAGTATCAAAAGCTGCACTGAGGTCCAACAGGACAAGCACAGAGATGAGTCCACTGTCAGAGGCTGTAAGAAGATCATTTGTAACCTTCACTAATGCTGTTTCTGTACTGTGATGAATTCTGAAACCTGACTGAAACTCTTCATATAAACCGTTCCTCTGCAGATGATCAGTTAGCTGTTTTACAACTACTCTTTCAAGAGTCTTTGAGAGAAAAGGAAGGTTGGAGATTGGCCTATAATTAGCTAAAATAGCTGGGTCAGTGATGGCTTTTTAAGTAGCGGTTTAATTACAGCCACCTTGAAGGTCTGTGGTACATAGCCAACTAATAAAGACTGATTGATCATTTTTAAGATAGAAGCATCAATAATTGGAAAGACTTCTTTGAACAGTCTAGTAGGAATGGGATCTAATAAACATGTTGCTGGTTTGGAGGAAGTAACTATTGAAGTTAACTCTGAAAGATCAACTGGAGCCAAAGAGTCTAAACAAATACCAGCAGTGCTGAAAGCAGCCGAACATGAAGATAAATCTTTAGATGGTTATGATTAATTTTTTCTCTAATGTCTAAAATTTTATTTGTAAAGAAATCCATGAAGTCACTACTAGTTAAAGTGAAAGGAATACTCGGCTCTACAGAGCTCTGACTCTTTGTCAGCCTGGCTACAGTGCTGAAAAGAAACCTGGGGTTGTTCTTATTTTCTTCAATTAATGATGAATAGTAAGATGTCCTAGCTTTACGGAGGGCTTTTTTATAGAGCAACAAACTCTTTTTCCAGGCTAAATGAGCATCTTCTAATTTAGTGAGACGCCATTCCCTCTCCAGCTTTCGGGTTATCTGCTTTAAGCTGTGCGTTTGTGAATTATACCACGGAGTCAGGCACTTCTGATTTGAAGCTTTCCTTTTCAGAGGAGCCACAGTATCCAAAGTTGCAGAGGCATGACACAGAGATTCCTCATCCAGCCACAGTTCCACATGGGGCTAAGAGTACGCCTGACCAGCAGGCAGTAGAACGAAACCAGGCGAGAAGTGAACCACCAGGTAAGACGCAGACCAAGCACACATACAGCCCATATTGTGAGTGTAAGGATCATTTCCTGAACCAGTGCGACACCTTTAAGTCCTTCAATAAGATCTGAGTCATGCAGCGGAAAAAGACCAACCAAAGCTGCAGTCAGTGCTGCCCAATGCCACTTGAAGAAACTCTGCAGCAGGTGTCAGGGAAAACATCTCCAGATACTACATGAGACCAACATTAGGCAGGCAAGGGAGAAGTCCTGCCTAGTTAGCTCGGCTACAGAGACATTATACCTTGATCGACCAGCAGAATGTAGTCGTGTCCTTATGAAGATTGTCCGGGTCTTCTTCGTCATGAGAACTAGACACCTGATACTTATGTGGTCCTAGATGATGGCTCAGAACAGCTGTCCTGCTGCGGTTCTGAGAACATTGTGTTCTCAGAACCGCAATGTTAGTTTTAACATCAAAGGCATGTTTCACCAAGTGCAGTTACTGCCAGAAGACAAGCCCCTTCTGTACTTCCTTTAATGCAGCATGCGGAGGAAGGACTTGCCAGAAGTCTACAAGTGGCGGGTGGTGGCGGCTGCACTACTTATTAACACACAATCTAGCTACACAAGCATAAATGCGGACATGAGGTCGGACACTTCTGTAGGTTGTTTACAGAGGCCGCAAAGACCCCGAAGGCTAATTAGGAGCATCTGACCAAGCTAGCTCCAAAACAGAAGCAGCTTCAACATCAGGATGCAGCTGGATTTGACCTTTGACTCCTTCAAAGAGTTTGTTTTTTGTCCAACATTCGCTGCGTTCTGATGTTATACACCATGTCTAGGTGTTGTTAATGTGCTGCATTGACGCTGAAGCTTGTTGTAGATTTTATTGAGTTTTGTAGTTCATGTTTTTCTTTGTTTCTCCCTGTTGATGTTCATGTGTGTCCTTAATATTACACACATTTAGCACGTAGTGCTGCTGTCTGTGAACAGTTGGTTGTTGAATATATTTCTTTAAACGGGATCTTTTGTCAAGTTTTTATAACACAACAGTCACTCTTGTACCTTGAATCTTGCACCTGACAATGTATGAAAAACTAAATCTAACAAAAACTAAAACTAAGCTTTAAACCAAAAATAAAAACTAATAAAAATGAGCAAAATCATTCTGAAAACTAACTAAAACTAACTGAATTGGAGAAAAGGAGTAAAAATGAACTAAAACTAAACTATAATGTAAAATCCAGAACTATTATAACCCTGGTAACAAAGCGAGGATGGATGAGAGTTTGAGAGAGGATACCCAGGAAAAGACAAATATAGAAAGAAACATAGTGACTCACAGCAAGAGATACAGCTGGGCGAGACAGAGCAAAGGATGAACTGACAGTTGAGAATGGCTCTGGCTCCATTCAAGCCCAGCTTTAAAATTCTGGCAGGACAAGCAAGAGCTCAATTCTCTCACTGAACACAAAAGAAATAAACGATTGCCTAAAAATGTTCAGTTATTAAATGAGTCCAGATTTAATTCTTTAAATAATTTGAGACGGTTGAGTCCAGATGTGAAACATAAAACAAGACAATCAAGCTTTAACTCCATTTCTTTTTTCTGAAGTTTGTCATTGTGAACATGTTATTATTTTGATATGTCATCCTACTTTTACTCAGTAAATGACAGAACATTAAACATCAGAAATTAGACATACATGTTCAGCTGTTTATGTCATGACAAATATTGTCAAAAGTACTTGAATAGGACTAAATTCAGTTCACTTGACAGAAACACTTGGATGTATTTGGTGTTAAAATGATCCCCAGTTTGAATCAAGTTCCAGTCATATGCTGTTAAATGTCTGAAGTAACGAGCTGACAGGAACAGTTCTAACATATGACATTTTTTTTCCAACAGATGACCCGAGGATCGTGCTGTTTGGGAGCGACAACCCCAAAAAGAATTTATTACGAGCAATCACTGGAAAAAATGACACAAACAACAAAAAGTGCCAAAAGTATAGCAGGAATATTAATGATAAAAATGCGGTCATTATTGATACTCCAGGTCTGTATATTTATGGTGATGATAAGAAAAAAGTGTTGGAAGAGATCAAGTGGTCTGTCGCAGTTGCTAAACCCGGTCCTCACGTGTTCCTGCTTGTGGAGACGATTTATAAGGAGTTTGGTAAAAACTTAGAAGTACTGGAGGATTTTCAGAAAACTTTTGGAGAACAGGCAAATGACTTCACCATGATGGTGTTCACCACTGAGAAAGAAGAAGAAAAAGAGAAAAACATTCAAGACTTCAGAGAGCTGACGTACCCATTCAATCACAGATACTTTATTTTTAACACTGAGGGTGATGAGCAACAACAAGAGTCTCAAGTCACCAAGCTCCTGGAGAAGATAGCAGAGATGAGGAGAGAAGCCTCTGCACACTTTTACACTCCTAAGATGGTCTGGGAGGCTGAAAAAGCTTTGAAACAACAGGAAGAGGAAAAACAGAAACAGGAAAAAGAAAGGAGGAGTAATGTACGGGACAGGTGGTGGTTGATTGGAGCACAGGTCGGAGCTACAATTGGGTTGTTGATTGAAGCTCGTAAGGTGGACTCAGCATCAGCAGGAGGACTGGGATCCATAGTGGGTGTGATACTGGTTACTCTAATGTCATATTTGGTGTTATATCTCAAAACCAGAATTCAGCAGTCAAATTGCAAACATCATGAAAACTCTAGCGAGTCTAAGAAAAAGCATGGTGTACTGGAGGACAGCTCTATATGAGAAGAACCCCACCAGGAGGACCCCACTGATATGATCTGTAGACCCCTGAACTCCCACCAGGTCACCAGGAGCCCAGCTAGGGTGAGGGCCACATGCTAAATATGAACATCTTCAGAAACTTTTTAAATCATGTCTCTCATATTTCAGCTTCAGTTTTACCTTCTGGATGTTTGAAACTGCTGAAATGATGATGTCAACTGAACCCAGGCCCCGCCCCACCCCTACATGGTTCCCCAGAACTGTTCAGTTTTTCCATTTGAGGAGCTGATGGAGACGAGCACAGCACTGCTGATTCATCCCAGAGAGGAAAGACATTTATGATCCATTACTTTGCATTTGGGTTGTTGGTTTAAACCCCGTGACCTGGTGCTGCTGTTTTACTGCCTTTTCTTTTAGCACCACCAGGAGGGTCACAGGTTTGGTTCTTATTGAACTTTGACAAAAACTGTGGGAAACATTCCTGTTAAAATTGATCTGAAACATTTATGTTGCTGTCACAGTGTTGATGGAAGCTCTGTAATCTGGTTGCTTCATTCTTTAAAGCAGTGTTTCTCAAACTGTGTGTGTGTGTGTGTATGTGTGTGTGCGTGTGTGTGTGTGTGTGTATGTGTGTGTGTGTGTGTGTGTGTGTGTGTGTGTGTGTGTGTGTGTGTCTGTGAGGGGGGACTTGAGGCTGGGGCAGAGGTTCACCTTCCAGCAGGACAACAACCCTAAACATAAAGCCAGGGCTACAATGGAATGGTTTCAAACCAAACATATTCATGTGTTAGAACGGCCCAGTCAAAGTCCAGACCTAAACCTAATCCAGAATTTGTGGCAAGATCTGAAAACTGCTGTTCACAAACGCTCTCCATCTAATCTGACTGAGCTTGAGCTGTTTTGTATCTCAAATTTTATTATATGTTTACATATAATGACAATAAAGTCTTCTTCTTATTATTATTTAGTTCCCACAGAGTGGGCTGTATCGCAGCATCTTCAGTGGCAGAAATATTTCTGACTCGTTCAGTCTGCATGATGACAGACAGCAGCACCAACAACAGCCCTGAGCTTCATGATCATTAATATGCAAAGTGTCACGACCAGGAAAGGATAAAGCTGTACCCTAAAATCCTTCTCCTCACCTACAAGGTCTTGAATAATCAGGCCCCATCTTATCTCAAAGACCTCATAGTCCCATATCACCCCAACAGAGCACATCGCTCTCAGACTGCTGGCTTACTTGTGGTTCCTAGGATACTTAAGAGTAGAATGGGAGGCAGAGCCTTCAGCTTTCAGGCGCCTCTTCTGTGGAACCAGCTCCCAGCTTGGATTCAGGAGACAGACACCCTCTCTATTTTTAAGATTAGGCTTAAAACTTTCCTTTATGATCAAGCTTATAGTTAGGGCTGGATCAGGTGACCCTGAACCCTCCCTTAGTTATGCTGCTATAGGCCTAGACTGCTGGGGGGTTCCCATAATGCACTGTGTGTCTTTTCATTCACCTTATTTACTCTGTTTATACTCCACTCTGCATTTAATCATTAGTTATTATTAATCTCTGTCTCTCCCCTCAGCAGATGACTGCCCCTCCCCTTTTTCCTTCCCACTGTCACCAAGTGCTGCTCATAGGGGGTCATTTTGACTGTTGGGTTTTCTCTGTATTATTGTAGGGTCTTTACCCACAATACAAAGCGCCTTGAGGTGACTGTTTGTTGTGATTTAGTGCTATATAAATAAAATTGAATTAAATTAAATCCCACATGACTCAAATATTTACAACATCAGTGCTTTTAAGGATGAAGGATGTGAATTTAAACATTAAATATTTCAATTAAAAAAACAAAAGTAGCAAAAACTGAGTGTCAGTAATAAACAAACTCATCACACCAGAAAGAAAAACCATCTGTGCAGAATCGCTGCACATCCATCTGTACAAACCAGACATAACTCACATAATCATGCTGCTCAGACTTTGACTGAATGCTAACAAATATTTATGGATGACTGAGTCATGCATTTGATCTAGCAGCCAACAGAGGGCAGCATTTTATTAACATCTGAACATGAGCCCTCAGCTCAGCAGCTTCATTTTCTACTGATTTTCTTCAGTGCCTCAAATGAAAGCTGAGAGTTTTAATTCTATCTTAATTTCTCAACATTACTGAGGAGGTGGATCTGAATATGAAGGATGTGCTGCTCTCCAAAGAGCTGAGTCTATAACAGTGTATCACTGGGCTGTGAGTGAATAGAAATACTAATATTTAATATGACTCGGCCCTGAGAGGACACACAGGCAGACAGGACACAGATGCAGCATGACCTCTGAACAGGAAGTTATTCATTAATAAACTTTGTGACTGAAGTGCTCAGTCTGTGAGGTCATTGTACTCAGCTCTGAGGAACCTGGAAAGGCTGATTTCTTATTAATATTAATAAACATGATAAGAGAACAAACATTAAGAAGTCTTTATTTCTTCATTTAATATGAGTGATGTACTTTATCACTTATTATCTTTATCCTCTGTGTTACATTTGGAACCTGTAAAACCTTATTGAACTCTGTGGATATTCATACTGTTGTATGTTGTGCTGTTATCTGCACAGGTAGATTTATAGAAATTTTCTTTTTTGGTCTTTTGTGGTTTTATTAGATCGTGTGCAGCAGAAGGAACCACACACAGGAAATGACCACGGGTCTGACATGAGGGCAGGCCGTCTGCACCACAGCCATGCTGCACACGTGCTGCACACATGCTGCACACACTGAGTTTAACCTTTTGATGCCCACCAGGGTAGAGGTGTGTGTGTGTGTGTGTGTGTGTGTTTATAGAATAGAATAGAATAGAATAGAATAGAATAGAATAGAATAGCATTTTATTGTCACTGAGAAAAACAATGCTAAGAACAATGTTAAAACAGTGAAATGCAGTTTAGCATCCTCTCTGATGCAGTGGTTAAAAAGATCAAAAACTGTACATATGCAAAACAACAATAAATAAGTAAACATAGTAAATTAAAGTAAATATATCAACACTAGGAAAAGTATGTACAAGCTTAAGATTGTTTAAGGTGATGTGTGCAGTCGGTGGTGGGCAGGCGGGTGGGGGGATGGGGTGGTGCAGCGAAGCGCCTTGAGGCGACTGTTTGTTATGATTTGGTGCTATATAAATAAAACTGAATTGATTTGAATTGAATTAACACTAGCAGCTATGCTAAGTATGAATGAATGAATGAATGAAGTTTTATTGCCATGTGGGTGAACAAGTTCACACATTGGAAATTGCAGTTACAGAACACCATCCAAATACACAAACACAACACACATAGGGGGATATGTGTCCTCGGGTCATGCAGCCGACTTGCAGCGCTACCTTTGGCAGGAGGAGAAAACAACACATCATGGGGAAGTTAGGTTAAAAAAAAAAGTCATCTGGTACAGTGCTCAAAAAGAGCACTATACCAGGGTCCAAAAAAAACCACCTTAGCAAAGCAATTGCACATGTAAAGCAAGGACAGCGGCGGTAGGTGAGGTCAGGGCAGGAGGGGATGCAGAAGGAGACGAGAGGTGGGGGCATTGTGGAGCCAGATGCCAGGTTCCAGCCAAAACAGTTTGCTGATAGTGGTGGAATTTCATCAGCGGCCGTGATACACCAGACCCAGCTTCACAAATCACAACGCGGAGTGGGGGGGAGAGCAGCCGCACACAGTGCCCTGGAGAGAGATATGGTTGCCAACCCAAGGCCGGCAGGGGAGCCGAATTCCTGATAACAAATATTGTTTTGGAACAGGCTGCTTGTTTTTCCAACAGCCTTCAGTCTTACTGGGAAACCATTCAAAAATCCAATATTCCAAATTAGTTGATTGCCGTCCTCACTGTGCAGAACCGAACTATATCTCCTGATCTAACCCCTCTCGCCTGCGAGCTCGCTAATCTTGCGGCTCAGGTCCACCAGGCTTTGAGTCTGAGTTTGTGCGGCTCTGCTCAGCCCTTCCACCTGGATCGGCAGCCTCTGCAGATGTCGAACCGCCGTCCAGATTTTCTTAATTTGCCAGTAAAGCAGGTATCCACCGAGCCCAAACAGAGAAGATACCGCTACCAAAAAGCCGAATATGTAGGCGTCTTCCACGTCTTCCACTCCAAGGGCCGAGAAGCACACAGGTCTCCACGAGCTCCAAGAGTCGATGACGTATCCAACCGGGTCTGTTCCACTGGGACACCCAGGCTCCCCTGTCCCGGATCTCATAGTGGAAAAAATTCGATCAATGATGGAGAATGCCCAGTTTGCCAGATCCATGGTTCAATCTTGTTCTTATTCGGACAGTGTGTAAAAAGACGCTCTCACAGCAAGCAGCAAGCGGAGAGATGGGGAGGGCAGGGAGAGAGAGATAGTGCGACCGTCTCCGACAAGAGCAGGAAGAGAAGAGTCAGTAAAGTAAGTAAAATTTAAAAGTAAAATTTTATTTATAGCACCTCTCAAGTCATAAATCACAAAGTGCTTCACGACACTAAAAAAAATGACAATTGGAGTAAGGAGAAAAAAATAACCAAAAACAAGTCTAAAAAGATGAGTTTTTAGCTGTTTTTTAAAACACACCACGAATCTGCAGTTCTCATACACAATGGGATGGAGTTCTAGAGTCGGAGAGCTACTGTTGGAAAAGCTCTGTCTCCTTTAGTTTTCAGCCTTGTGTGATGTACGGCCAGTAGGCCTTTATCACATGACCTCAGAGACCTGGGGGAAATGTACGGATGCAAGAGTTCACTGATATCAGCTGACCATGAAGACTTCTTTAAGTCAGAACCAGGATCTTAAACTGGACTGTGAAATCAATGGGGAGCCAGTGCAGCTGGATCAGTAACGGTGTGGTGTGAGAATACTTAGAAGATTTCATCAGAAGCCTCGCAGCAGCATTCTGAACGACCTGGAGACGCTCCAGGGAGTTTTTGCTAAGACAAGTAAATAAAGCATTACAATAATCCAGACGTGAGGAAATGAATGCATGGATAGCAGTCTCAAGTTCAGAACGTGACACAATGGGACTGAACTTAGCAAGGTTCCATAAATGATGGGTATCTAAAGAGAACGCAGAGTCAAAGGTTACGCCAAGGTTCCTGATGGAAGATTTAGCAAATTTGCCAGGAGGACCAAGAGCGTCCATTATCCTGGGTATAAATCTATCAGGGGCACAAACTTCAGTTTTTCATCATTAAGTTGGAGAAAGTTATCAGCCATCCAACTTTTGATAGATTCTAAACATATAATCAGACAAATGGATTTCAAGCTTTGTCATGTTGCTAAAAGCTAATTCCTCCAAACTGTCAGGACTGACCTGCTAACTTTGCTCTCCGTGTTTAAATGACTTTATCAGCTAATGTTCCAAAGGAACCATCACCATCAGTCAGCAACAGGAAGCAGCCTGCAGCTCAGTGAACGTCAGCAGATTAATAACAGCAGTTCTTACATTGAGCTCTGCTAGCACATGTCATGAAACAGCTGTGTGGCAGGCAGGAAGAGGACCCCAACGCAGGATACACAAAAAGGAAGGTAAAATATCAACTCCGCTTTTATTTTGCAAGGGCAGAACAGAAAGCAGGGCTGGACCAAACCAGCGGCAGATTCAGGACAACAGAAAATAACTTGACTTGAATTCTAAGAGCTAAGGCAAAAACAGGATACATGCAGCAGGGGAACAAAGAAGAAGACGACAACATGACAACAGGCACTAAAAACTAGCGATGTGTCGTTCTGTGTCGAGGCTTTGAGTAATTGAGGGAGACTTTTGTGAAGCGCACATCGAGAGTTGTGTCGGTGACGTTTGAAGCTTCGCAACCCGGCCGTACCACGTGAATGATTCAGGAAACGATTCGTGGGTTTGGTGTGCGATTCGAAACATAAGGAGCAGCGATCCCCCCTCACAGTTTGTGGTATTGGCGACTGTTGCACGTTGGTAAACAGTTATTTGAGCTGTTTGTTTTTTGGTGATGGAACCAACCAGGAGGAGATTTTCCCTGTCTGAGAACATTTTGAGCTGATCTCTCCTAATAAGGTGTGCACATAGTAATAAATTATTACCCCAGCTTCATCTGTGCCCTGTGTAGGAGCGCAGCTTTTTACTTTCTGAGGTGTATGCAGACACATTTTTAGGCACACACACACATGCGCCCCTATGCACTGCATATAGTGCATACCTACTCTTTGCGCCACTGGCCCTGTGAAAGGGTATTTTCTAAAGCAGGTGAAATCATTTCAAACAAAAGAAACCACCTGAAGCTCAGCTCTGTGGCAAAGCTGTTATTTCTAAATAAAAATGAATAAATAAAATGTCCCTAGTGAGCACAGTTACCAACCAAGTAACACAATCACATCACAACCCTCTCCCTGATTTATTTCCACTTCCCCTCTTGACCCCAACATTGTGTCATAAAGACAGACACCATATTGGTTACCTCAGGATTTATTTATTAAAATCACAAAAATGATTTATTCTGTTCAAAGCCTCACGTACCAAAGCCTTGGTGTGATTATAATCAGTCTGCCTGTTTTACATTGAATGTCCACTTGATGGCGCAGGAGAGCAATGAAGCACCATGAAGCTTCGACCCATGGGTTCACTGACTGAATAGAAAACTTTAATGCTTCATGAAGCTTCATCTAAACATCTACTACAAACACAGGACTTAAATACACAGCAGGATAACAAGGAGAGTGGAAACAGCTGGGAACACAGCTAACCTAACCCTAACCCTAGACCAGCGGAGGCAAAACTGATCACAACAGACAGAGCCTGGACAACTACCAAAATAAAACAGGAAGTAAGACGAGGGAACAGAGACGCAGACCCGACACAGAATACTGGGAAAACACAAGGAACTAGAAATAACCAAATAAACCCCACAACCAAGAAGAACCATGAAGAAACCCAGTACAGGACAGACACAATTAAGCAAAACAAAACACACAGGGTCAAAAGGACCCTGGACCATGACAGCAGACATGTACAGATGCTGTTCTTCTCTACCATCATTAAATTAATCAAATGTTTCTTATTTTGCACTTCCAGTATTCATCAGTTCCCACTCCTGTTACTTCCTGTCTTCTATTTGTGTCGATCTACTGAGAGAAGTGATGTACCAGGTTTAGCTGCTAGCGGTTTTCCATCCACGGTCCCTGAGCAGGTCACACAGCACAAAATCATCATGAAACAAATTATTTAATACGACTGCAGAACACTTTAAAACTGCTTCAAACACACACAAACACAGCACCCGAGTCCCAGTAACAACGACCAACAAAACGCCCGCATAAGTATCACACAGATTTAAATAATACATCATAAAACTTCAAATCTAAAACAGAAGAATTAAAAAGTATGAGGGGATTCATGCTGACCGGTCTGATTTGGTTAGTTTCCACAGATTCAGGAAGCTCGTTGCATTCCCATATACCTTTAAATGAAAAGGCCGATCAAGGAATGCAGATTTCCTGCTAGGAACATTTCGAGCTGCTGATCTGAAGGCTCTGGATGTGTTTTCTGAGCAACTCAATTATGAATTATTATCACTCAAATCTATGACATTAAATGATGACATGAGGTTTTTTATTAACCCTCATGAATCCCTGATTGACAGGAAGTGTGTGATGTTGCTCTCTGTTGTTTCATCATGTGAATAATGTTGCAGCAATGAACTGTCCTCAGACTGTGCTGCAGGGCCAATCAACAACCAGGTGCAGTGGTACCTCGATTTACGAGTGTCCCAGTTAACGAGTTTTTGAGATACGATCGGTCTCTTGGTCGAATTTTTGCTTTATGTTGTGAGCGAATATCTGAGTTACGAGCGAGCAAAAATACACCAAATGCGCAGTATGTTCGTGTTTTTCCCTCTTCCTGTGCGCTTGTTTTTGTTGATGGTTGTTGATGTGTTTGATTATTTTTCACATTTATTTTGGAACATTTCCTTGTTTTAAACCATGCTTCCAAAAAAGCGAATGCCAAGGTCGGTGCTCAAAACGATGATGACCATGGATATAAAGCATAAAATTATTGAAAAACATGAGTGAGGTGTGTGTGTTGCTGTCATGGTGAGGGTACGAGTGTGTCAAAAAAGGCAAAAGAAGGAGGAGATTAGATTTCAATTAAAACCAGTTTATTTCTTTACATTCTCTTTTGTTATACTGTATACAGTATTATTTGTTTATACATTATTTGTTTATAAAGGCATTTTCTTATTAATAAATGTAAAAAAAAAGTTGTGGTTTTGGGGGGGGGCAGGAACAGATTAATGATGTTTCAATTCATTTCTATGGGAAAATTTGATTTGACATACGATCAAATTAAGTTATGAGCGAGGTCACAGAACGAATTAAACTCATATGTCAAAGTACCGCTGCAGCAGCAGCAGCGCTCCATCATCTTCCTCACTGCAGTCACAGAGCAGATTTTCATCACACTCACTAACAGGCTTCATCCTGTCTTTGCAAACTTTAATCTCTGCATGTTTCAGCCTGAGGAGCTCACCTAATATATAAATAAGTGTAATGTGAGCAGAGCCAGAGTTCAATGGGACTGTTTCTGTGCTCGGGCTCGCCCGTCTTCCAGAGAAATGTGTTTAATGAGCCAAAATGCTGTAATTACATCAATCTACCGTTTAACAGACATACAAAGCAAAACCAAAACAACAAAACTAGAAAACCTGGCAGCATGGTGGCATGGTGGTTAGCACTGCTGCCACACAGCTAAGCCCGGCCTTCCTGTGTGGACTTTGCATCTTCTCCCTGTGTTTCCCCTCACAGTCCAAAGACCTGCAGGTACGGGTTAAATGGTGATTCTAATCCACACATACAGGGGTTGGACAATGAAACTGAAACACCTGTCATTTTAGTGTGGGAGGTTTCATGGCTAAATTGGACCAGCCTGGTGGCCAGTCTTCATTAATTGCACATTGCACCAGTAAGAGCAGAGTGTGAAGGTTCAATTAGCAGGGTAAGAGCACAGTTTTGCTCAAAATATTGCAATGCACACAACATTATGGGTGACATGCCAGAGATCAAAAGAGGACAGATTGTTGGTGCACGTCTTGCTGGCGCATCTGTGACCAAGACAGCAAGTCTTTGTGATGTATCAAGAGCCACGGTATCCAGGGTAATGTCAGCATACCACCAAGAAGGACAAACCACATCCAACAGGATTAACTGTGGACGCAAGAGGAAGCTGTCTGAAAGGGATGTTCGGGTGCTAACCCAGATTGTATCCAAAAAACATAAAATCACGGCAGAATTAAATGTGCACCTCAGCTCTCCTGTTTCCACCAAAACTGTCCGTCGGGAGCTCCACAGGGTCAATATACACGGCCGGGCTGCTATAGCCAAACCTTTGGTCACTCGTGCCAATGCCAAACGTCGGTTTCAATGGTGCAAGGAGCGCAAATCTTGGCCTGTGGACAATGTGAAACATGTATTGTTCTCTGATGAGTCCACCTTTACTGTTTTCCCCACATCCGGGAGAGTTACGGTGTGGAGAAGCCCCAAAGAAGCGTACCACCCAGACTGTTGCATGCCCAGACTGAAGCATGGGGGTGGATCAGTGATGGTTTGGGCTGCCATATCATGGCATTCCCTTGGCCCAATACTTGTGCTAGATGGGCGCGTCACTGCCAAGGACTACCGAACCATTCTGGAGGACCGTGTGCATCCAATGGTTCAAACGTTGTATCCTGAAGGCGGTGCCGTGTATCAGGATGACAATGCACCAATACACACAGCAAGACTGGTGAAAGATTGGTTTGATGAACATGAAAGTGAAGTTGAACATCTCCCATGGCCTGCACAGTCACCAGATCTAAATATTATTGAGCCACTTTGAGGTGTTTTGGAGGAGCGAGTCAGGAAACGTTTTCCTCCACCAGCATCACGTCATGACCTGGCCACTATCCTGCAAGAAGAATGGCTTAAAGTCCCTCTGACCACTGTGCAGGACTTGTATATGTCATTCCCAAGACGAATTGACGCTGTATTGGCGGCAAAAGGAGGCCCTACACCATACTAATAAATGATTGTGGTCTAAAACCAGGTGTGTCAGTTTCATTGTCCAACCCCTGTAGGTGTTAATGTGAGTGAGAATGGTTTTGTCTCTCCAGCTATGAAAACAACTTTAAGTTTTTGTGAAGAAAGTAACATCTCTTGGTGGCACTGCTTTAGACTCACAGGGATTACTGCACATACACCGAACTCATTATTAGAAACTTTGTCTATCTTTCATACGAACATCCACCAACATAACAGGACCTACATGACAGGAAGTAAGCAGAAGGAGGACAGGCTGACTCTGAGACCTCGGGCTGCTGTACATGACTGTGCTCGCTTCATGCTTCTGAAGAAGCTGTTAAATGTGTCCAAATGCTGTGATTACAGTAATCAGACTGTGAGCAGACACACAAGTATGTACTGCAGAAAACAGGATTTGACCGGGGTGGGAACTGATAATTGATCAATACTGAAAATGCTAAATCAGAAACATTGATTAAACATGGTAGAAATGTCTAGTTGTCTGCTAGCAGAGCTCTGTGTAAAAACAATGTAGAATTAGCCTAGCTTTTAGCTACATGCCAGCATTTATCTGTATTAGCAGAGGTGCTAGTGTTAGCTCAGATTATCCAGAAGAAAGAGCTCAGAGTCAGATTTGATCCCAAAAACCAAACAGCCTGTTGTGTTCAGTAGTTTCATTTTGTGGGTCTGCTGCAGCTGTACAAAGAAATCTAAAAATGATAAAAGGAGAAAACTGCTGGAAATAGCATTTAGAGCAGGCAGGAGCTTATTTACCTCACAGGGATTATTCTGCATCAACTTAGCTCATTATTTAAATCATTTATCACTTTTAATAAGACACAAATACTCCTGGATTTGACCTCTGACCCTTCCTAAAGCAGATGTGTTTCCTTCATCACTGGTATATCCAGCATATTCTGTCATTTCTCACTTTGGTGCTTCGTGTTGTTTCTAATTCATGCTGAGTCCCATCAGCAGGAGTTCACCTGAGGTGTGGAGAGCTGCCACAAACTGTTGATCCCTGCAGAGAAATGACTTTGTGTGATTACACAAGACGATTCATTTCCAATGAAGAGTCCCTGAGGATGCAACATGTGCTGATACATGTTGGTGTGTCAGATTTTTATGTTTTAATATTTGCTTCAGTTTATTGGAAATGCTTTTTTTAAAGGTCCACCTGTGAGCACATTTTCTGCTTTTATACAAACAATAATAAAAACACAATTATTATAATATTTTGGCAGCCGCCATATTGTTTTTTTGGATTAGCGAGTGGATCCATATGGAGTTATATTCATGTCAAAATTCACATGTGAGAAAAAAAACACAATCTGAGCAAATAGTCTCTGGAGCTTGAAAAAGGCGACTGGACTTCTTTTTGTTTCTTGAAGACGTTTCACCTCTCATCCGAAAGGCTTCTTCAGTTCTCAACCAAATGGTGGAGAGACCCAGGTATTTAAACCCCTGTGGGCGTAGTCCCCTGGAGGTGGTTATGACCCTCTATTGATCATGTGCTTGAACACATGTGCCCAGGTGTGAAGGGGGCGTGGGTCATATTTAATCAGTGGTTTCAGTTGAAACCAATTTAGGACTCCGCTCCATTGTTTCCTGTGGCCTATTGAGGTCACTGGAACAAAGGTGTGAATGGGGGTTGAGACGTCTGGGAAGGGAGCTCAGGACAGCACTGTAAGCGGGGGAAAGTTGGTGACGTAATCCACCTCCTCTGTTCAATGATGGTTGTTCACAGTGGGCATAGATGGCTTCTTTCACTCCTCTTTCAAACCATCTGTTTTCCCTGTCCAAAATGTGAACATTGGCATCCTCAAAAGAGTGCCCTTTTTCCTTCAGATGCAGATGTACTGCTGAATCTTGTCCTGTCGAGGTGGCTCTTCTATGTTGCGCCATTCGTTTGTGAAGAGGCTGTTTGGTTTCACCAATGTAGAGGTCCGAGCACTCTTCACTGCACTGAACAGCATACACTACATCGCTGATCTTGTGTTTGGCGGGTTTGTCCTTGGGATGAACCAGTTTTTGTCTTAGGGTGTGACTTGGTTTGAAGTATACTGAGATGTCATGCTTGGAGAAAATTCTTCTGAGTTTCTCTGACAAGCCTGACACATATGGGATGACAATGTTGTTCCTCTTGTCCTTCCCATTCTCTGTAGTTTGTGTTTGGCCTTCATTCCTGTGCATCTTAGCTGATTTGATGAAGGCCCAGTTGGGGTAACCGCATGTTTTGAGGGCTTTCTTAATGTGTGTGTGTTCCTTATGCTTCCCTTCTGCCTTAGAGGGAACACTTTCCGCACGGTGTTGTAGGGTCCTGATCACCCCAAGTTTGTGTTCCAGAGGGTGGTGGGAGTCAAAGAGGAGATACTGGTCTGTGTGTGTGGGCTTCCGGTAAACTTCAATGTTGAGGCTTCCATCTTCCTCGATAAGCACCGCACAGTCCAGGAATGGTAACTTGTTATCTCTGGTGTCCTCCCTGGTAAAACGTATGTATTTATCCACTGAGTTAATGTGACGAGTGAAGGCTTCTACTTCTTGGGTTTTGATTTTGACCCAGGTGTCATCTACATATCTGTACCAGTGGCTAGGTGCCTTCCCTTTGAAAGAACCAAGAGCTTTACTTTCCACTTCCTCCATGTAAAGGTTGGCTACAATGGGAGACACTGGGGAGCCCATGGCACATCCATGCTTCTGTCTGTAGAATCCATCATTGTATTTAAAATATGTTGTGGTAAGGCAGAGATCTAAAAGTGCACAAATCTGATCTGGGGTGAAGCTGGTTCTGTTCAGTAAGGAATCGTCTTCAGTAAGGAATCGGCCACAGGAAACAATGGAGCGGAGTCCTAAATTGGTTTCAACTGAAACCACTGATTAAATATGACCCACGCCCCCTTCACACCTGGGCACATGTGTTCAAGCACATGATCAATAGAGGGTCATAACCACCTCCAGGGGACTACGCCCACAGGGGTTTAAATACCTGGGTCTCTCCACCATTTGGTTGAGAACTGAAGAAGCCTTTCGGATGAGAGGTGAAACGTCTTCAAGAAACAAAAAGAAGTCCAGTCGCCTTTTTCAAGCTCCAGAGACTACTATGACCTGGATAACTGAGAATCTACACAGACAATCTGAGCAAATAATTTAATTTCACAAGTGCAGGAATTCATTGTTGCATAAATTCAACAACCAGTGCACGTAGAACTCAGCAGCCACGCACACAAAGAAGAATCTCACACACCACTGACTGCTTTGTGCGCTGCTGCAGTTTCACACTAGGAAAGGTTCTGCTCTTGAGTCCTGCTCGCTCAAAGCAACTGAGTTGTGACTGTTTGGGCGGAGCCTAATGTGATTGGTCACTTTGATGGACAGTTCAGGTTACTGCCTTTAACCAGGTTACACTGTGGAAGAAACACAAGAGCTGTTTAAAGCAGATTTGATTACAATTCAGGAAATATCGTTTTCCAAATTCACCATCTGCAGTTATTATTTTTGCATGAGTGAAGAAATACTCACAGCTGTCACTGGATTACTTTAATGCTGAATAAACCTTTAAAACTGAAGCATTTAAAGACGTCTTTGCACTCCTGTCCCAATAATCTGCTGTACAGCATCACATACCTGTTCAATTCAGTTCATTTCAATTTTATTTATTTAGCGCCAAATCACAACAAACTGTCGCCTCAAGGCGCTTTGTATTGTGGGTAAAGACCCTACAATAATACAGAGAAAACCCAACAGTCAGAACGACCCCCTATGAGCAGCACTTGGTGACAGTGGGAAGGAAAAACTCCCTTTAACAGGAAGAAACCTCCATCAGAACCAGGCTCAGGGAGGGGGGGTCATCTGCTGAGGGGGGAGAGACAGAGATTAATAACAATGATTAAATACAGAGTGGATTATAAACAAGTAAATAAGGTGAATGAAAAGAAACAGTGCATCGTGGGAACCCCCCCATAAGTCTAGGCCTATAGCAGCATAACTAAGGGTGTCATGGTCCTGGGCCGGTGGCCCAGTGTTTTTGTACCTGTTGTATAGTTCTGTGTTATTGTGGTTTCTGTCTCACTTTGCTATTTATCAGTAGATGTTTAGTCTGTGTGTTCAATGTTAGGTTTCTTCCTGTTTTATTTTGGTAGGTCTTTAGTCTGTGTGCTTTGGGTTTAGTTTTGTTTCCTGTGTTTCCCTCCCAGCTGTTTCCCATTTGTCCATTACCTCCTGTGTGTATATATAAGTCTTGTGTTTTCTATGCCTGTTGTCGCGTCATTGGTTGTTCCCCGCTGTCTCACTTGTATGTCCAGTCGAGTTAAGTCAGCCTCACGTCTCTTCCCCGTCAGGTGTATTTCCGGGGACAGTTCATGGTTATTTTTTGTAAGATTGTGTAAATAAAGTGTTTGAGTGACTTACACAGAGTTCTTTGTTTTGGGGTCCTCCTTCCTGCCTGCACAGCGCGGGCCGTAACAAAATCCAACAAAATAGGGAGGGATTGCTCAGGTTGAGGAAAAAAAAATGGCCACATCATCTGCATAAAGTGAGAGATGATGGTCCACGTCACCCAAATGGATTGGCTTAAATGTTGCATGTTGTCTAATATGAACAGCAAGAGGTTCAATTGCCACTGTGAAAAGCAGCGGGCTAAGTGGGCAGCCCTGATGTTTCCCTCGATGTAACGAAGGACACATCAGGGCTGCCAATACAGGCAATATTATACAATATTATATAATATTTTGATCCAAGAAATAAACTTGGTTCCAAAATCAAATTCCTCTCACTGTCTCAGCATATATGTCCATTGTAGCTGATCAAAAGCTTTTTCTGTGTCCAGACATGGAAATGATCATTTTTCCTTTTTATCATAATTATGGTAGATTATATTCATTAGTCTTCTAACATTAAAGAAAGAAAATCTTCCAGGGATAAATCCTGTCTAGTCGGCATGAATGATAGTAGAGATAGATTTATTTAACCTATTTGCTAATAATTTCATAAGTATCTTCATATCACTGTTCAGCAGTGCAACAGGATGAAATGAGAAAGGGTCATAGAATAGAATAGAATAGAGATAGAATAGAACTTTATTGTCATTATTAGTGAGATATTGGCTTCATATAAATAATTAGGGAATTTTTGAGTATCAAATGAGTGAGTATACATTCTGAGCAGGAGAGGAGCCAGTGCTTCTGAGAATTTTTTATATAACTCTATACCATACCCATCTGGTCCAGAGCTTTTGCTGTTTGGAGATGATTTAATAGCATTCACGATCTCCTGGATGGTGATATCAGCCTCCAACGCCTCTTCATTTAGTTTAGGAAGGTCTAGTTGCGCAATCCACTCTGAAACATTTCCCTTAGCTTTTGATGTAAACATCCATCCAGCCAGTCGCTTCGGCTTATCCTGTTCAGGGTCTCGGGGGGGCTGGAGCCTATCCCAGCTGTCATAGGGCGAGAAGCGGGGTATACCTGTACAGGTCGCCAGTCTGTCGCAGGGCCAACACAGAGAGACAAACAACCTTTCACACTCACACCTACGGGCAATTTAGAGCAGCCAATTAACCTAACCCCAGTAAGTGCATGTCTTTGGACTGTGGGAGGAAACCGGAGTACCCGGAGGAAACCCACGCAGACACGGGGAGAACATGCAAACTCCACACAGAGAGAGGGAGAGGCCTGGGCCAAGGTGGAATCGAACCCAGACCTTCCAGATGGTATTCTAACTGTGAGGCAGCAGTGCTAACCACCGTGCGGCCCCTGATGTAAACAGTGTAGGATCTGATGTAAACAGTTGTTGGTAATAATTCTTAAATACTTCATTTATGGCTTTAGGATCAGTAACTAATTCTCCTGGTTTTGATTTAATTTGATTTATGGCTCTACTGGCTTGAAGCCCTCTAAGCTGTCGGGCGAGTAAATTCTGGGGTTTGTCCCCATCTCAAAATTATTTTGCTTTAATTTAAACAATTGGACCTTCACTTGGTCAGGTAAAATGCAATTATATTCATATTTTAGTTTGAGTATGTTTTGTAATGTTCGATTTGGTATGAAGTATGAAAAGGAGCCTGGACAGAAACACAGTTCCAACCTGACAAACTGGCCTTTCTGTCAGAATCTGTGATCCAGGAAACAGGAAGAATCTGCACCCGTCTTTGTGAGCTGGTCTCTGTGAGCTGGTCTCTGTGAGCTGGTCTCTGTGAGCTGGTCTCTGAGGATGTTTGGTTGGGTGGAATTGAACATGCTTAATAAAGAACATAACTCATATAAGCTCCAGATGCCTCCAGATGAGCGAGGGCTCTGTGAAGCATGCAGAGCATCATTTACTCTGATGTGTTTGTCTGCAAACTGCAGGGGATCGAGTTTGTCTTTGACCTCAAGTCTCAGCAGGTGTAGGATCAGTTTCATGATGTGTGATGTGCACGCTCCATCATCTTCCTCACTGCAGTCAGAGAGCAGATGTTCATCACACTCACTAACAGGCTTCATCCTGTCTTTGCAATCTTTAATCTCTGCAGGTTTCAGCCTGAGGAGCTCACCTACTATGCAAATAAGTGTAATGTGAGCAGAGCCAGAGTTTAATGGGACTGTTTCTGTGCTCGGTCTCGCCCGTCTTCCAGAGAAAGCTGTGATTACATCAATCTGCCTTTCAACAAAAACCAAAACAACAAAACTGGAAATCAGGTTGGAAATCGTGGCAGCAGGTTTTAACTGGTGATTCTAAATTGCACACAGGTGTGAATGTGAGTGAGAGTGGTTTTCTGTCTCTCCAGCTATGAAAACAACTTTAAATTACACAAGTCAAAGTTTGGTTTTTTTTTGGCCTGTCATGTCTGGAAGTTTTTCCAATCAGAATGATGATCCGAATGTATTGTTGTACCAAACATATTTGCTTTTACAAGAAGCGCTCTCTAAGTTTTCTATAGTCTATTCTTGTTAATGTTTGTGTTTTTATTTTATTTATTCTTGTCAGATCTGACAGGCAGGAAGGAAGAGAAGGAGAGAGAGAGAAAGAGAAAGACTCAAAGTTTTTGTGAAGAAAGTAACATCTCTTGGTGGCACTGCTTTAGACTCACAGGGATTACTGCACATACACCGAACTCATTATTAGAAACTTTGTCTATCATTCATATGAACATCCACCAACATAACAGGAGCTACATGACAGGAAGTAAGCAGAAGGAGGACGGGCTGACTCTGAGACCTCGGGCTGCTGTACATGACTGTGCTCGCTTCATGCTTCTGAAGAAGCTGTTAAATGTGTCCAAATGCTGTGATTACAGTAATCAGACTGTGAGCAGACACACAAGTATGTACTGCAGAAAACAGGAAGTGACCGGGGTGGGAACTGATAATTGATCAATACTGAAAATGCTAAATCAGAAACATTGATTAAACATGGTAGAAATGTCTAGTTGTCTGCTAGCAGAGCTCTGTGTAAAAACAATGTAGAATTAGCCTAGCTTTTAGCTACATGCCAGCATTTATCTGTATTAGCAGAGGTGCTAGTGTTAGCTCAGATTATCCAGAAGAAAGAGCTCAGAGTCAGATTTGATCCCAAAAACCAAACAGCCTGTTGTGTTCAGTAGTTTCATTTTGTGGGTCTGCTGCAGCTGTACAAAGAAATCTAAAAATGATAAAAGGACAAAAAAAAGACAAAGAGCGGTTCAGAAGACCCTTATGAGTGAAAAAACAAGGGAACAGTTTACCCTGCCCGGGATAGGGTTACCGGGGCCCCACCCTGGAGCCAGGCCTGGGGAGGGGGTTCGAGGGAGAGCGTCTGGTGGCCAGGCATTAGCCCGTGGTGCTTGGCCGGGCGCAGCCCGAAGAGGTTACATGGGCCCGCCCTCCTGCAGGCCCACCACCCGCAGGAGGTGTCGTAGGGGTCGGGTGCAGTGTGTGTCGGGCGGTGGCCGAGGGCGGAGGCCCTGGCGGACCGATCCCCGGCTATCGAAACTGGCTATTGGGACATGGAATGTCACCTCTCTGGTGGGGAAGGAGCCTGAGCTAGTGCGTGAGGTTGAGAGATACCAGCTAGATATAGTTGGGCTCACCTCAACGCATGGCCTGGGCTCTGGAACCAGTCTCCTGGAGAAGGGCTGGACTCTGTTCCAGTCTGGAGTTGCCCTCGGTGAGAGGCGGCGAGCTGGGGTGGGTATTTTTGTATCCCCCCGGCTTGCTGCCTGTACGTCGGAGTTTTCACCGGTGGATGAGAGGGTAGTTTCCCTGCGCCTTCGGGCTGGGGAACGGGTCCTGACTGTTGTTTGCGCTTATGCGCCGAATGACAGTTCAGGGTACCCACCCTTTTTGGAGTTGCTGGGTGGGGTGCTGGAGAGTGCTCCATCTGGTGACTCCATAGTCTTGCTGGGAGACTTCAACGCTCACGTGGGCAATGACAGTGAGACCTGGAGGGGCGTGATTGGGAGGAACGGCCTGCCCGATCTGAACCCGAATGGTGTTTTGTTATTGGACTTCTGTGCAAACCACAGTTTGTCCATAACAAACACCATGTTCGAACACAAGGATGTCCATAAGTGCACATGGCACCAGGACACCCTAGGTCGCAGGTCGATGATCGATTTTGTAATCGCATCATCAGATCTGCGGCCGTATGTTCTGGACACTCGGGTGAAGAGAGGAGCTGAGCTGTCAACTGATCACCACCTGGTGGTGAGTTGGATCAGGTGGCGGGGGAAGATGCTGGACAGACCTGGCACACCTAAACGTATTGTGAGGGTGCGCTGGGAACGCCTGGCAGAAGCCCCAGTCCGGGAGATCTTCAACTCCCACCTCCGGCAGAACTTCGACAGCATTCCGAGGGAGGCTGAGGACATTGAGTCCAAATGGACCATGTTCCGCACCTCCATTGTTGAGGCTGCTGCTCAGAGCTGTGGCTGCAAGGTGGTTGGTGCCTGTCGTGGTGGTAACCCCCGAACCAGATGGTGGTCACTGGAGGTGAAGGGAGCCATCAAGCTGAAGAAAGAGTCCTATCGGGCTTGGTTAGCCTGTGGGACTCCGGAGGCAGCTGACAGGTATCGACAGGCCAAGCGGAATGCAGCTCGGGTAGTGGCCGAAGCAAAAACTCGGGTGTGGGAGGAGTTCGGTGAGGCTATGGAAAAAGACTTTCGGACGGCATCGAAGCGATTCTGGCAAACCGTCAGGCGACTCAGGAGGGGAAAGCAGTGCTTCACTCACACTGTTTATAGTGTGGGGGGGGTGCTGCTGACTTCAACTGAGGCTATAGTCGGACGGTGGAAGGAATACTTCGAGGACCTTCTGAATCCCACTGACACGCCTTCTGTAGTGGAAGCAGAGTCTGGGGATGAGGGGGATGACTTGACCATCACTGGGGGTGAGGTCACTGAGGTAGTTAAACAACTCCTTGGTGGCAGAGCCCCTGGGGTGGACGAGATTCGCCCTGAGTTCCTGAAGGCTCTGGATGTTGTAGGGCTGTCTTGGTTGACACGCCTCTGCAACATCGCGTGGAGATCTGGGGCAGTGCCATTGGATTGGCAGACCGGGGTGGTGGTCCCCATCTTTAAGAAGGGAGACCGGAGGGTGTGCTCCAACTTTCGGGGGATCACACTACTCAGCCTCCCCGGTAAGGTCTATGCCAGGGTGCTGGAAAGGAGGGTGCGTCCGTTAGTCGAACCTCGGATTCAGGAGGAACAATGCGATTTTCGTCCTGGTCGTGGAACGCTGGACCAGCTCTTTATCCTCTCAAGGATATTCGAGTGTGCGTGGGAGTTTGCCCAACCAGTCTACATGTGCTTTGTGGACTTGGAGAAGGCATTCGACCGTGTTCCTCGGGGTGTTCTTTGGGAGGTTCTGCGGGAGTATGGGGTGTCTGGCCCATTGTTGCGGGCCATTCAGTCCTTGTACAACCACAGTGAGAGCTTGGTCCGTATAGCCGGTAATAAGTCGGATTTGTTTCCTGTGGGTGTTGGACTCCATCAGGACTGCCCTTTGTCACCGATTCTGTTCATAATTTTTATGGACAGAATTTCTAGGCATAGCCAGGTGGCGGAAGGCTTCTTCCTTGGTGGCCTCAGAGTCTCATCTCTGCTTTTTGCAGATGATGCGGTTCTGTTGGCTTCATCAGGGGGGGGTCTCCAGCTCGCAGTGGAACGGTTCGCAGCCGAGTGTGAAGCGGCTGGCATGAGAATCAGCACCTCTAAGTCTGAGGCCATGGTCCTCAGCCGGAAAAGGGTGGAGTGCCATCTCCGGCTCAGGAACGAGTTCTTGCCTCAAGTGGAGGAGTTTAAGTATCTCGGGGTCTTGTTCACGAGTGATGGGCGAAGGGAACGGGAGATCGACAGGCGGATCGGGGCTGCTTCTGCAGTGATGCGGACGCTGCACCGGTCTGTCGTGGTGAAGAGGGAGCTTAGCGTAAAAGCGAAGCTATCGATTTACCGGTCGATCTACGTTCCTACCCTCACCTATGGTCACGAGCTTTGGGTAGTGACCGAAAGAATAAGATCGCGAATACAAGCGGCAGAAATGAGTTTCCTTCGAAGGGTGGCTTGCCTCTCCCTTAGAGATAAGGTGAGGAGTGCAGCCATCCGGGAGGGGCTCAGAGTAGAGCCGCTGCTCCTCCACATCGAAAGGAGCCAGTTGAGGTGGCTCGGGCATCTGATTAGGATGCCTCCTGGCCGCCTCCTGGGTGAGGTGTTCCGGGCATGTCCCACCGGGAAGAGGCCCCGTGGTAGACCCAGGACACGCTGGAGAGATTATGTATCTCGGCTGGCCTGGGAACGCCTTGGAGTCCCTCCGGATGAGCTGGAGGAGGTGGCCGGGGAGAGGGAAGCCTGGGCTTCTCTGCTTAGGCTTCTGCCCCCGCGACCCGGCCCCGGATAAGCGGAAGAAAATGGATGGATGGATGGACAAAACTGCTGGAAATAGCATTTAGAACAGGCAGGAGCTTATTTACCTCACAGGGATTATTCTACATCAACTTAGCTCATTATTTAAATCATTTATCACTTTTAATAAGACACAAATACTCCTGGATTTGACCTCTGACCCTTCCTAAAGCAGATGTGTTTCCTTCATCACTGGTATATCCAGCATATTCTGTCATTTCTCACTTTGGTGCTTCGTGTTGTTTCTAATTCATGCTGAGTGCCATCAGCAGGAGTTCACCTGAGGTGTGGAGAGCTGCCACAAACTGTTGATCCCTGCAGAGAAATGACTTTGTGTGATTACACAAGACGATTCATTTCCAATGAAGAGTCCCTGAGGATGCAACATGTGCTGATACATGTTGGTGTGTCAGATTTTTATGTTTTAATATTTGCTTCAGTTTATTGGAAATGATTTTTTTAAAGGCCCACCTGTGAGCACATTTTCTCCTTTTATACAAACAATAATAAAAACACAATTATTATAATATTTTGGCAGCCGCCATATTGGTTTTTTGGATTAGTGAGTGGATCCATATGGAGTTATATTCATGTCAAAATTCACATGTGAGAAAAAAAACACAATCTGAGTAAATAATTTAATTTCACAAGTGCAGGAATTCATTGTTGCATAAATTCAACAACCAGTGCAGGTAGAACTCAGCAGCCACGCACACAAAGAAGAATCTCACACACCACTGACTGCTTTGTGCGATGCTGCAGTTTCACACTAGGAAAGGTTCTGCTCTTGAGTCCTGCTCGCTCAAAGCAACTGAGTTGTGACTGTTTGGGCGGAGCCTAATGTGATTAATCACTTGGTCACTTTGATGGACAGTTCAGGTTACCGCGTTTAACCAGGTTACACTGTGGAAGCAACATAAGAGCAGTTTAAAGCAGATTTGTTGCGATTAATAATAACTAATGATTAAATACAGAGTGGAGTATAAACAAAGTAAATAAGGTGAATGAAAAGAAACAGTGCATTATGGGAACCCCCCAGCAGCCTAGGCCTATAGCAGCATAACTAAGGGAGGGTTCAGGGTCACCTGATCCAGCCCTAACTATCCGAGGAACCACAAGTAAGCCAGCACTCTGAGAGTGAAGTGCTCTGTTGGGGTGATATGGTACTATGAGGTCTTTGAGATAAGATGGTGCCTGATTATTCAAGACCTTGTCGGTGAGGAGAAGGATTTTAAATTCTATTCTGTATTTAACAGGGAGCCAATGAAGAGAAGCCAATATGGGAGAAATATGCTCTCTCTTTCTAGTCCCTGTCAGTACTCTAGCTGCAGCATTTTGGATCAGCTGAAGGCTTTTCAGGGAGCTTTTAGGACAGCCTGATAATAATGAATTACAATAGTCCAGCCTAGAAGTAATAAATGCATGAATTAGCTTTTCAGCATCACTCTGAGAAAGGATGTTTCTAATTTTAGAAATATTACACAAATGCAAAAAAGCGGTCCTACATATTTGTTTAATATGTGCATTGAAGGACAAATCCTGGTCAAAAATGACTCCAAGATTTCTCACAGTGTTACTGGAGGCCACATGAACAAATTGGAGTCTATTAGATAAATATGATTCAAACCACAGCTGAACATGAAGATCAATCTTTGAGATGTTATGAATAATTTTTTCTCTAATGTCAAAAATTTTATTTGTAAAGAAATCCATGAAGTCACTACTAGATAAAGTGAAAGGAATACTCGGCTCTACAGAGCTCTGACTCTTTGTCAGCCTGGCTACAGTGCTGAAAACAAAACTGGGGTTGTTCTTATTTTCTTCAATTAATGATGAGTAGTAAGATGTCCTAGCTTTACGGAGGGCTTTTTTATAGAGCAACAAACTCTTTTTCCAGGCTAAATGAGCATCTTCTAATTTAGTGAGACGCCATTCCCTCTCCACTGCTGTGTAATCCATTAAAGTAAATCAGACAGAAACTCTGAGTAAGGACCAGGTGGACGATAGATAATAACAAATAAAACAGGTTTTTGATTTTCCCAATTAGGATGGACAAGACTAAGAGTCAGGCTTTCAAAAGAATAAAAACTTTGTCTGGGTCTCTGATTAATTAATAAGCTGGAATTGAAGATTGCAGCTACTCCTCCTCCTCGACCTGTGCTTCGAGCATTCTGACAGTTACTGTGACTCGGGGGTGTTGATTCATTTAAACTAACATATTCATCCTGCTGTAACCAGGTTTCTGTAAGGCAGAATAAATCAATACGTTGATCAATTATTAAATCATTTACTAATAGGGACTTGGAAGAGAGAGACCTAATGTTTAACAATCCACATTTAATTGTTTTATTCTTTGGTGCAGTTGATGAAGCTGTATTATTTATTGTTTTTGAATTTTTATGCTTAAATAGCTTTTTGCTGATTTTAGCTTTGGTTTTTGGTGGTCTGGGAGCAGGCACCGACTCTATGGGGATGGGGTTTTGGGGGGATGGCAGGAGGAGAGAAGCTGCAGAGAGGCGTGTAAGACTGCAACTCTGCTTCCTGGTCTCAACCCTGGGTAGTCAGTTTTTAGGAGGGTTAATAAATTTGGTCATATTTCTAGAAATGAGAGCTGCTCCATCCAAAGTGGGATGGATGCCGTCTCTCCTAACAAGACCAGGTTTTCCCCAGAAACTTTGCCAATTATCTATGAAGCCCACGTCATTTTTTGGACACCACTCAGACAGCCAGCGATTCAAGGAGAACATGCGGCTAAACATGTCGCTCCTGGTCTGATTGGGGAGGGGCCCAGAGAAAACTACAGAGTCCGACATCGTTTTTGCAAAGTTACACACCGAGTCAATATTAATTTTAGTGACCTCCGATTGGCGTAACCGGGTGTCATTACTGCCGACGTGAATAACGATCTTACCAAATCTACGATTAGCCTTAGCCAGCAGTTTCAAATTTCCATGAATGTCGCCTGCTCTGGCCCCTGGAAGACATTTGACTATGGTCGCCGGTGTCTCTAGCTTCACGTTTCTCAAAACAGAGTCGCCAATAACCAGAGTTTGTTCCTCGGCGGGTGTGTCGCCGAGTGGAGAAAAACGGTTAGAGACGTGAACAGGTTGGTGGTGTACCCGGGGCTTCTGCTTAGGACTACGCTTCCTCCTCACCGTCACCCAGCCGGCCTGTTTTCCCTGCTGCTCGGGATCTGCTGGGGGGGAGCTAACGGCGGCTAAGCTACCATGGTCCGCACCCGCTACAGGGGCCTGGCTAGATGTAGGATTTTCCAGGGTGCGGAGCCGAGTCTCCAATTCAGAAAGCCTGGCCTCCAGAGCTACAAACAGACTACATTTATTACAAGTACCGTTACTGCTAAAGGAGGCCGAGGAGTAACTAAACATGTGACACCCAGAGCAGGAAAGTGCAGGAGGGACAGGAGAAGAAGCCATGCTGGTAGTGAGTCGGCTAAGGGCTAAGCTACTAGCTGAGCTAAGCTAGTGAATTCCTAAAAATACACTAAGTGAAAATGTGAATACAGGTGATTCAGCAGAAATTGTGCTTTGAATAATAATGATGTGTGGATTGATACTGAAATATCTATTTTTCTGATACCAGACCTTTAGGCTTTAAAATCGATTCTCAAATCCAAGTATCAATACTTTCAATACTTCAGTGATTTGAGATAATGTATCTTAACAAGAACAGATTAGAAAGAAACTAAATTATTGAGATTGTGCCCAAATGAGATGCAGTTGATTGGAACTACTTTTTCTTCCGCCTGGTAAGTGTGAAATGCATAAGGACATAATGCCAAAGGCAGCGTGCTGCTGCTGCTCACTCACTCAACCACAGACACAATGGCAAAACATAAAAGAAGCCACATGTGCAGCTATTTCAGCTCCACAAAGAGCCGAGATCTGTGATGTTCGTGGGAAAAGAGTGAGAAGATGTGGAAACACAACAAACCTCGTTAAACACCTCAGAATACACGACAATACTGAATATGAGGCGTACATGATGACACGGACCAAGGAGGAGAGCCAAAGGTCAGGTGCTGCTGTTAGGGCAGGACAGACAGAGTCCTGTGGTGTTGCAGGCAGGAACTGTCCAGGTACAGAGAAGAAAATGTAGAGCTGTGAAGGTCGCTGTTTGAGTTGGACAGATTAATTAAGGTAGTATAAGTAATGAAATCAGAATCAGAATCAGAATCAGAATACTTTATTGATCCCAGAGGGAAATTTCTGTTGTTACAGCTGCAACCGTTTCATTTAGACGAGTAAACCAAAAACACAATAACATACACTAAAGGCATAAAAATATAAAGACTAAAGAGATAATTTGACTATAAACACATCTAAATCTATACACATATGAAACTTGTGAGTGCAAAAAAATAAATAAAAATTTTTAAATAGGTGTCATTATATATATATATGCACAGTCCTTTTTGTACAATGTATAAGTGTATGTACAATGTATGTGGAAATTTAAACAATTTTATGTACAATTGAATACTGATAAGTGAATGACACTGATGAACCACAGTGTCACCTATTAAGGGAGGAGTTATAGAGTCTGATGGCCACAGGTAGAAATGACCTCCTGTGGCGCTCTGTGGTGCATTTTGGTGGGATGAGTCTTGCACTGAATGTGCTCCTGTGTCCCATCACTGTGTTGTAGAGTGGATGGGAGCCATTGTTCATAATGGCCTGCAGCTTAGACAGCATCCTCCTCTCCGACACTGCCATAAGCGAATCCAGCTCCACTCCCACCACATCACTGGCTTTGTGGATCAGTTTATTGAGTCTGTTGGCAGCTGCCGCCCTCAGCCTGCTGCCCCAGCATGCAACAGCATAGAGGACAGCATACAGTCAAGTAAACTTGTTGCTTTGACTCAGTTAAGTTTTGAATATGTAAGGCTTCAAGTGAACTACTCTGAAATAAATGAGTTGATCCAACGTGCAGTTTGTTGACTTAACTTTTCATATAAATTCATTTGGACTAAAAATGATTAGTTAGTTGAACTAAAAGCATGTAATCTGAACTCAGTTTATCAAGTTCAGATTACATGCTTTCAGTGTACATACAGCCTTCGTACTGCATCTGTTCATACCCTTTGGCATCGCCCAGACCTCCAAGAGTACCGAACTGTTGGTATGTGCTGTAAGTCACGTGACCTTAATAGCGGCAGTGAGTCTGATCGTGTCCTCATGATGCAGCCGATGGATACGACGCCATATGAGCGGGTGAGAGCGTTGCTGTGATACGTCAGAATATATGTCTAAGGATTTACAAATGCTGCTGACTGAAGGATGGAAGTTTGTTCATTCAGTCTGTTTACATGTTTAGGAAGCACTTTGGTGAAGTCTACTTCACTGCAGACTGGCTTTTAAAAAAATCAGTCAGCCTTTTGCTATTTTCGGTCTGTATCTTTTCTGTTTACAGTTTAACAGCACAGCTGTGAGTTTTTTGTTATGGAAGAAAAAAGCATAAATTTATTTGGGGAGCATTATTATTTAAATATGCCAGTGGTTTATTTTTGAGCAATTTCTCCTGTACATCTACAGCTGAATGTTAATAAAAGTGTCTGTGTGACATTTGGGACACGTAACTTTTGAGAAGACAAAAAATCAAGATATATTTAGTATATCACAATTCAGGTAAAAATATTGAGATATTAATTTGGTCCATATTCCCCAGCCCTAGTAGTTCTAAACATATTTTTTCTTCACTTTTTGTCTCTCCAAAGATGTTATTCCTCTCCTACAGCCTCGATTGCAACTACATGCAAATAACCAATTATGCAAATTAGGCGATGATGTCATATAGCGACTTTTAGGACATCCAATAGCTACTTTCCTTGCTGAGGAGTTGGCGGGAGGCCAGACAGCAGTTTCTGACGAAAACATGTCACATTCAAAAGAGAAGCGACGTAAGGTGGACAGCAAAATTTGAAAATTTAACAACAACTGGACCGATAAGTATGCACAAGAGTAAGTGGCCCGAGAAATATGTGGCCCACTGACAAATAGCCTCATGACAATTTGGCCCATAGAAAAATGTAGTTGAATACCCCTGCTGTAGGGCTTACTTTATCAGCTGGCCTCACTGGTACTAGTACAAAGGAGCATCAGGGCCACATTGAGAAAAAAATAAATTGTGCATTTTGAGAATAAATTCAAACCTTTGAGAAAAAAGTTGAAATGTGCAGATTAAAGTCGTTTCAAGTCAAACAACTGCCACGACACGTCTGTTATCCCCTCCAGAATGTCTTGTATTATGAGTTAGTGAAACTATACTTTAGAATCGGTTTTCGTAACAAGGAAATGATTTCTCTTTTAGTACATGAACACGATGTAGTGATAAGCATGAGGACTTTAAAGAGAGAGTGCAGAAAGCTGCATCTGCCCAGAAGGAAAAACCACACAAACTGACAGTGGTTAGATGGAAGGACGGCTGCACCTTCGTACAGTACAGAGGGGACATGTAGACCCACAAGACACAATAACACAGCTGATCAAGTTGTTTCTACCCAAGGCATTTTGTAGAGAGTATAGCAGCTGTGGCTGTTATTTGACTTGAAATGATGACTTTGACGATTTTGACTTGATTCTCAAAATGCTCAAAATGATTAATTTTTTTCTCAATGTGGCCCTCACACTCCTTCATATACTAGCAAGCTAAATATTTCAGTAGCACAAAAATAATTTAGTAAGTGGCTCCTTTGAAAAGGAAAGCCTCAAATCAGAAGTGCCTGACTCCGTGGTATAATTCACAAACGCACAGCTTAAAGCAGATAACCCGAAAGCTGGAGAGGGAATGGCGTCTCACTAAATTAGAAGATGCTCATTTAGCCTGGAAAAAGAGTTTGTTGCTCTATAAAAAGCCCTCCGTAAAGCTAGGACATCTTACTATTCATCATTAATTGAAGAAAATAAGAACAACCCCAGGTTTCTTTTCAGCACTGTAGCCAGGCTGATAAAGAGTCAGAGCTCTGTAGAGCCGAGTATTCCTTTCACTTTAACTAGTAGTGACTTCATGGATTTCTTTACAAATAACATTTTAGACAGAGAAAAAATTATTCATAACCATCTCAAAGATTGATCTTCATGTTCGGCTGCTTTCAGCACTGCTGGTATTTGTTTAGACTCTTTGGCTCCAGTTGATCTTTCAGAGTTAACTTCAATAGTTACTTCCTCCAAACCAGCAACATGTTTATTAGATCCTATTCCTACTAGACTGTTCAAAGAAGTCTTTCCATTTATTGATGCTTCAATCTTAAAAATGATCAATCAGTCTTTATTAGTTGGCTATGTACCACAGGCCTTCAAGGTGGCTGTTATTAAACCGTTACTTAAAAAGCCATCACTGACCGGGTCGCGGGGGCAGGAGCCTAAGCAGAGAAGCCCAGGCTTCCCTCTCCCCAGCCACCTCCTCCAGCTCATCCGGAGGGACCCCAAGGTGTTCCCAGGCCAGCCGAGAGATATAATCTCTCCAGCGTGTCCTGGGTCTACCACGGGGCCTCCTCCCAGTGGGACATGCCCGGAACACCTCACCCAACAGGTGGCCAGGAGGCATCCTAATCAGATGCCCGAGCCACCTCAACTGGCTCCTTTTGATGTGGAGGAGCAGCGGCTCTACTCTGAGCCCCTCCCGGATGGCTGCACTCCTCACCTTATCTCTAAGGGAGAGGCCAGCCACCCTTCGAAGGAAACTCATTTCTGCCGCTTGTATTCGCGATCTTATTCTTTCGGTCACTACCCAAAGCTCGTGGCCATAGGTGAGGGTAGGAACGTAGATCGACCGGTAAATCGAGAGCTTCGCTTTTACACTAAGCTCCCTCTTCACCACGACAGACCGGTGCAGCGTCCGCATCACTGCAGAAGCAGCCCCGATCCGCCTGTCGATCTCCCGCTCCCTTCTCCCATCACTCGTGAACAAGACCCCGAGATACTTGAACTCCTCCACTTGGGGCAAGAACTCGTTCCTGAGCCGGAGATGGCACTCCACCCTTTTCCGGCTGAGGACCATGGCCTCAGACTTAGAGGTGCTGATTCTCATGCTGGCCGCTTCACACTCGACTGCGAACCGTTCCACTGCGAGCTGGAGGCCCCCCCCGATGAAGCCAACAGAACCGCATCATCTGCAAAGAGCAGAGATGAGACTCTGAGGCCACCAAGGAAGAAGCCTTCCGCCACCTGGCTATGCCTAGAAATTCTGTCCATAAAAATTATGAACAGAATTGGTGACAAAGGGCAGTCCTGACGGAGTCCAACACCCACAGGAAACAAATCCGACTTATTACCGGCTATACGGACCAAGCTCTCACTGCGGTTGTACAAAGACTGAATGGCCCACAACAACGGGCCAGACACCCCATACTCCCGCAGGACCTCCCAAAGGATACCCCAAGGGACTAGGTCGAATGCCTTCTCCAAGTCCACAAAGCACATGTAGACTGGTTGGGCAAACTCCCACGCACACTCGAATATCCTTGAGAGGATAAAGAGCTGGTCCAGCGTTCCACGACCAGGACGAAAACCGCATTGTTCCTCCTGAATCCGAGGTTCGACTAACGGACGCACCCTCCTTTCCAGCACCCTGGCATAGACCTTACCGGGGAGGCTGAGTAGTGTGATCCCCCGAAAGTTGGAGCACACCCTCCGGTCTCCCTTCTTAAAGATGGGGACCACCACCCCGGTCTGCCAATCCAGTGGCAATGCCACAGATCTCCACGCGATGTTGCAGAGGCATGTCAACCAAGACAGCCCTACAACATCCAGAGTCATCAGGAACTCAGGGCGAATCTCATCCACCCCAGGGGCCCTGCCACCAAGGAGTTGTTTAACTGCCTCAGTGACCTCACCCCCAGTGATGTTCATGTCATCTCCCTCGTCCACAGACTCTGCTTCCATGTCTGCATGTCAGTGGGATTCAGGAGGTCCTTGAAGTATTCCTTCCACCGTCCGACTATAGCAGTGGTCCCCAAAGTACGGCCCGCCTCCACATTTGGCCTGGCCCCCTGAACACCCCCCTTACCCCCACCCCCAGGGAAAAAAATACTGCCCCCTGTCAAAGAGAACGTAATAATGGCGAAAAGGTTAGATAAGAGAAAAATTGATTCAGAATGCAGGGTATTTAACCTGCAGTGGACAAACGATTATTTTTTTGTTCAATGCAAAGAAAAGGCTGTTTGTCTCAGCTGTCAAGAGGTGCTGGCGGTATTCAAAGAATACAATCTGCGACCGCACTATGACTCCTGTCACAAAGACAAATATGATAGCTTGCAAGGCCAAATGCGGGCAGACAAATTGTCAAAGTTAACCCCTTAACTGGCAGCAAAAAAATCACCTGACAAAAACTACATAACGCCTTCTGGTTATTATTGGCTCTGAACAACCCATTTCATAGCCTATTAATCGGCTGCGTCTGGTCCGCGGGCCGAATGAAGTGCATTTATATGGCAGGCTAGACCCGCCCATTTTGACTGACACCTCATTCGGCCAATCATGTTAAGAAATGGGTTTCCCAGAGCCAATAATACTCAGAGGGCGTCACGTAGCTTTGTCAGGTGATTTGGTGCAGCCAGTTACATGATTGGCCGAATGACGTGTCAATAAAAATGGGAGGGTCTAGCCTGCCATATAAAAGGGACTACAAACGGCCCGTCACCGGGCCCTTGCCAGTTAAGGGGCTACAAAGTGGACTGTTAGCTTAGCAGAATACATTTGTACGCCAAGCTCAGCTGAACCAGTCATACGTTCGGGCCAGCTTTCGGGTTGCTCAAATGATAGCAAGCAGCAGTAAACCTTTCACGGATGGAGAGTTTGTTGAGAAATTTTTGAATGCTGTCGTGGAGGAGGTGTGTCCCGAGAAGAAAGATGTCTTCGGTGCAGTGAGTATGTCAGCGAGTACAATCACCAGATGCATCAAAGAAATCGGGGGTAATGTGTATGCACAGCTGCAGCAGAAGACAAAAGAATTTGACTTTTTTTCATTTAGCATTGGATGAGAGCACGGATGTGCAGGACACAGCGCAGCTGGTAATTTTCATTCGTGGACTTAACGCAAACTTTGAGATGTGCGAGGAGCTGGCAGCCCTCCAAAGTCTCAAAGGTACTACAATGGGGGAGGATATTTTCAGCAAAGTATGCCAAACCATGGAAGAGTTGGACCTGGACTGGTCAAAGCTTGCCAGCATCACGACTGACTCCTAGTATGGTGGGCTCGTCTCGGGGTCTAACAGGACGCGTGAAGCGGGAGATGGAAGAGCGGGGTCTCACCGCCCTGCTACAAGTCCACTGCTTAATTCACCAGCAAGCACTGTGCTGCAAAGTGTTGAAGTGGGATTCTGTCATGAAGGTTGTGGTGTCATGCATAAACTTCATCAGAGCAAAAGGACTTAAACACAGGGAGTTCCAACAATTCCTGCCTGAGCTGTCACCAAGTGCTGCTCATAGGGGGTCGTTTTGACTGTTGGGTTTTCTCTGTATTATTGTAGGGTTTATTATAATTTATTATGATATAAATAAAATTGAATTAATGTATGTGTGTCCAGTAAGTAAGGTGCCATGATGTTTTGGCCAGTCCAGTCAGATGTTCTGACGGGTGTGTATGTCTGGGATGTGGGTGAGTTGTACAGTCTTATTGCACTGGGCAGGAACTATTTTCTGTATCATTCATTTGAGCAGCGATGCTGTAAATATCTATTGCTAAATTTACTTTTAAGGCTAGACTGTGTTCTGCATGGGGTGTGAGTCATTGCTCATGATGGCTTTCAGTTTTGTCAGCATTCTGTCCTCAGCCACCACCTCCAGAGTGCAGAGCTTTGAGCCGACAGCATACTCAGTCTTCCTGATGAGTTTGTTGAGTCTGTTTGCATCCTTTGCCTTGGTGCTGGCACCCCAGCATACCACAGCAGCAAAGATGGGGCTTGCCACAACATATGCATAGAACATCTGGAGCATCTTATTGTAGACCCTAAATGATTTGAGTCTTCTCAGGAAGTAAAGGCAACTCAGACCCTTCTTGCATACTGCCTCCATGTTAGCTGCACCCCTAGGTATTTATAGCTGGACACTGTCTCCACAGCAGTACCTCTGATGCAGACAGGCAAGAGTGGTGACTTTTTCTTTCTGAGGTCCACCACCATTTCTTTAGCCTTCTCCACATTTAGCAGTAGGTGGTTCTCCCCACACCACTTTGTGAACTGATCCATCACTTTTCTGTACTCGTCCTCCTGTCGACAGAGAGTATTTGCAGATGACATGACTCAGACCAGTATTTGAAATCTGTGGTGAAGGTAGTGAAGAGAAACGGGGACATCACTGTTCCCTGGGGGGATCCCACATTGCTGATGAGACGTTTAGACATACAGCTGTATAATATTACAAACTGCAGCCTACCCGTCAGGTAGTCATGGATCCATTTGGCCATGGGGGCGTCTATCACCATGTCCTCCAACTTGGCCTTGAGCAGGCTGGGCTGGATGGTGTTGAATGCGATGGAAAAGTCAAAGAACATGATGCGGACTGTGGTGTTTGGTTTGTCCGGGAATGAGTATGCCTTCTGCAGCAGATATATGATTACATCATTCACACCCACTTGTGGCTGGTATGCAAACTGCAGGGGGGTCTTGAGACCTGCATAGCAGTGGTCTTAGATGATCTAGGACAAGTCTGTCTATAAGCTTCATGATGTGAGAGGTCAGTGCTGTTGGTCTGTAATCATTCAGTTTCTTCTTGGGCACTGGGACCAGGCAGATGTTTTCCATAGCACTGGGACTCTCTGGACTTCCAGGCTTATGTTGAAGAGGTACTGAAGAACTCCACACAGCTGGCTGGCACACTTCTTCAGCATCAAGGGACTGAGGTTGTCCAATACAGCAGCCGTTTTTTGGTTGAGCATCTTCAATTTCCGCATTACCTGGTTTGTTATGATGTACAGTTCTCTCAGGGCTTGGGGGATGGGTCGTCGCCCATGGTGAGTGTCAGAGAAGAGGTGGTTTGTGGAAGGCTGTTGCTGGGTGGCTGGGATCAGGCAAGGGGTGGAGGACTGTAGGGTAGGTGAGACACTATTTGCATTTCTCAGTGGGGTAGATGTGCTGCAGCTGGTGGAGGAGGAGCTGGACTCAAACCTGTTGAAAAACTGGTTTAACTCATTTGCCCTTTGTGTACTGTATTTTAATTTCTGAAGGAAATGAGTTTTTATGAAGTTTCAAATACACTCATGGTATATGTCTCCGCCAGTGGCGGATGCTGGTCTTTCAAGGAGGGGAAGCTCAATTTCGGCCTACATCATAAAATGTGTCGGTTTATTTATACAGCAGCACCCACTGGACAGAAACTGCGATAGAAGTCAGAAAGAGTTATAGAAGTCAGTCTCCAAACACAAGCAGCTACAAAAAAACCCACCAGAAATAGAAGCTCGATTTGTCGCTAGTCGTTTTTAACAAAGAAAATGCCGCTAAGAGGTTTAGGAAAGTCTCCAGTTCATCTCAGAACAGAATGAAAATTTAAAAATGCTCCCACAGATGTTTACACCAAAAGATCGCTGATTCGCTCATTTCGCTGTCAATCAGCCTCAGACAGATCATCCAATCATCATGCAGAAGCTGAGTGTCCGGGCCAGCCGAGGCCAGCCCACTGCCCCATAGACCCCCAGAGACACTGAGCGTCCGATGGGCGGGACAAAGCCCAGCATTTATCCAATGACTCGTCTCGCTTCGCTGCACTCTTTGCTTCGCTATTGAACTCTGTAGACGCTCAGCGTCCACACTGTTTAAAGCACCGGGAAGCTGCGGGAATGAGTGAGAAGAAAGCCGCGTCGTTACCAGTGATAAGAAGCTGATTCTGAACAAAAGTTGAGCGCGTTGTAGCGAATATTTAGTCAATGACATGTACACACAACAATATATATGTTTGATCACTTATTTTTTGACATTTTAGGGGAAGCTGAGCTTCCCTTGCAGTCTTAGAGCAGTCGCCTCTGGTTTGCGCTTACCATATGTACATTTATTTTCCTGAGAAACTTTGTCTTAGACTCGAAGATAAACTAAACTGATTAAAAATACACAAGTATATAAAGTTTGGTGTCATAGGGAGCTTGGTGTTCTCACTGGGCAATGGTCAGCCACTCATGGAGACTACACAATTATAGAAATGGAGACTCCGAGGTCATCTGAGGAAGCAGCTGTTGAAGTTCTCTGTTTTCCACATTTTGTTTTGTATAATGATGTAACCAAGATTGATAAGCTGTGGCTATATGAAACTGTAAGCTGAAAAAGACTGTGTGAGTTCTTCATGTCATGTCTTCATGACACACTGGGCATGGCGTGCAGTTCTGACCCAGATTACCGTATTTTTCGGGCTATAAGGCGCACTTAAAATCCTTAAATTTCCTCAAAAATCGGCAGTGCGCCTTATAATCCAGTGCGCCTTATGTGTGAATTCTTCTTGTGCTTACTGACCTTGAACCAATTTTATGTGGTAAACTGCGCTCAAAAATATGTCGAAATGTTTTAGTGCGACTTTGGTAAGGGATGTTTAATAAATATCGAAATATTCCAGAGCATTGTATGCTCTACGCTTTTCAAATAGTTAAGCGCTCCAATCTGACCGCAGATGGCCAAGGCATCCGCACCACTGCACCATTGCGTGGTCTGCAGTGATATTTCCTCCAGTCTGACATATCAGTTCAAAGGCCTCATTGAATTCTCTAAAATAGTCCATCATCGATTCACAAAATGACTCTACTGACGATATTAGACAGGAACAAGCTGTGAGTGCATCGCAGCAGGTGTGGAAAGCAGCCAAAGCTGCCGGAGATAAATTCAAAAAGAAGTGGAAGCATTGTTTCAAAAATAGAAACCGTACGCAGTAAACTGCAGAAAACAATGATGGATTTTATTCTACATGTTCCTGGCCTATTTTCATCTATGCTGGCCTGGATATTTGTGCGTAATCTAGTGATCAGCGGCCGGCGCTGTTGCCAACTTTTGTGCAACAAAACTCACTGTTGGCTGTCTCAAAAGTTGCCCTTTTATTAACAATTAAATGGTTGCTGTGTGCCGCAACCAAAACAAAACAGTAACAATAACGAGACTGACTCGGATAATGACGAGAGGGAACCCTGCTTGATGTCGAAATCGCCCAACTGTTCAACTCATGACTACGTGACACTGAAGATGAGGAATTTAAAATGTGAGGGTATTTTTCTGTATTTGTTACAACTGAACAATATTCTGAGTTATTGTGAATGAGTTGAATAAAGTTCGACTTACCTGAAGCTTTTGCTTTGCTCTACATATGTTTTTATCATGCGTTTTATAACCTGATGCACCTTATGTGTGAAAATAGACCCATTCATTGATAGTGCGCCTTATGGTCCGAAAAATACGGTAATCTGTAAACTGTGACAAATGGCTAATTAAATTTAATAATTGGACTCCTTATTCCATTGTCTTATTCCTGTTCGATGAATGAACATGCCGAAACATTGGAGTAATAAGCTGATGGCAGGTTTCTTCATTTCCTTTGAATCCGCTTGAGGACCTATTTTTAGCATTGAGGAGACCTTTCAGGTTATTGGTCACCCAGGGCTTGATGTTAGGGTAACAGTGGACCAGTTTGGTCAGAATGAAGCTTTCCACACAGAACCCAAGATGCAGAAGCAGTTTGTTAGACCATCTATGTCCTCACCATGTGGTTTATACATAGTGTTTTTGAGGGCAGGAGGCAGTGAGTCTATGGCCTCGGGAGACCATTTCCTCACAGGTCTTTTTGTAACATGCTGCCACTGACCAGCCCAGTGGGGCGAGGGCAGTGGAGCCGTAGGCATCTTTTAATGTTTTGTTACCCCTTGTTGTGCAATTGACAAGCCGGTCGAAGGTGGGGAATGTGGAGGACAGAGAGACCCTGTGGATTAACAATGAGGCCCCGTTTACACAACGTTTCCAGTGGAAACTGTGCCGTTTTGCTGTCGTCATTTCCGAAAAGTGATGCGTTTACAAGAAGACATTTCAGAAATGATCTCCATTAACACAGAAGCACAAAAACACTGAAACTGCTGCAATTCCTATTGCCAGGCCACAAGTTGGCGGTGTTGCTATAGAAGCCACAACCATAGTGTGCATGTGCGACTGCCCCCATTTCCAAAAATCACCGGAGGCCGGAATGTTTCAGAAATGCTCCACTCTGGAGCCTGTTTCCAAAAAGTATCATTTTCACTCCGTTCTCGTGTACATGGGAGGCCAAAATGCATCAAAACTTAGCCATTTTCATTTTGAAACAGTGTCGTGTAAACAGGGCCTGAGATCCCACTCAAATTCATATGCGTGTGAAGGCATATGAGTTAATACTTTTGGGAATAAAATGTTGAATGTAAATTGGTCCTAGCGCAGAACCCTGTGGAACTCCATAATTAACCTTAGTGTCTGAAGAAGACTCCCCATTTACAAGAACACATTGGAGTCTATTAGATAAATATGATTCAAACCACTTTTGGCAATATAGTGTATTTTCACGTAGTCTTTGGAGTACCTGTTAGATGTGCTGCTGCTGTTCAGTGAGATTCTTGGAGAATGTGAGTTTTCATCCAGGTAGACAAATGCAAAAAGGTTCAGGAAGTCCCAGAGCACATTGTTCACCACTGCTTGGAATACTACTGGAACATTGGTAAGGCCGAAAAAGGGATGATGAAGTATTTAAAATGCCCGAGATTGGTGTTAAAGGCTGTCTTCCACTTGTCACCCTCCTTAATATGATCAAGATGGTATGCATTACGATGGTCCAGCTTGATCAAGGTAGTGGATCCCTGTAATTCAATTAAATTTTATTCAAAATGACCCGAAGCACTTGGTGAGAGTGGGAAGGAAAAACTCCCTTTAACAGGAAGAAACCTCCAGCAGAAACAGGCTCAGGGAGGGGGGGTCATCTGCTGAGGGGGGAGAGAGACAGAGATTAATAATAACTAATGATTAAATGCAGAGTGGGTATAAACAGTTTAACATGCGACAACCTTGTTTTAACTAATGCCAACAGGCCTGACTCACCTCAGCCAAAGAACACTGTTTGTGTAATGATGCAAGTGACTTCAGTGAATTTTATGCAGGTTTAGAAACCTAATGATGGACCTCCCATGATTTTTGCTCAGAAAATCATCTCACCTTGATGGTGGCTCAGCTGGAAAGGTCATCAAAGATCACCCTACATTTCCATCAATTTTTCTCTATTTAATAATTCTGCCTCATGCAGCAAAAATACACTTCCTCCATCCCACTGAAGATGACTGCAGCTAACCAGTGATAATGCCAGATTCAGCATCCTGGAAAGTTCATTCCCCACACTGCCCTTTCTAAACCTAAGCATGATTTTTCTATGAAGTAGACCATTTACCAGGTTCTGTTTGTGTTCTTTGGGAGCTGTAGTCCAGAGAAAGGTAAGTGAATGCCACAGGACTCATACCACATGGGAACATGTATATGCATGGAAGTAGTAACACATAATACAACAGATTCTATGCTTTCTATACAACTAAGATGTGCAGTAAACTGTATCGCACATCTAAAATAAAATGAACTTGTTTGCTGCTTTCAGAGATTTTGTTTTCTGGTCTCTGATTGGCTGGCTCTTTGTCAAACTGTTGAGGTAACAGATGACCTGTCTTTAAGGGGAGGGATCTACAGACACTTTAGAATATAAAGATGAAATGACAAACTACAAGTACAACACATCAACTCTCTCAAGACTTCAAAGATCATCCAGCAGTACAAGGCAAAATGTCCAGTTCTGGTAAGTATATTTGAATTTTATTTAGGCTGTAGATAAATCTGCAGCGTAATGGCTTTTCTGTGCCTTTTACTGATGTTTTCAGGTGTTATTACCAATCCGAAACTTCTTATTTATTACAATAAATCCTACACCTGCACAAATCAACAGCATAAAATAACAACAAAATGTACAGATGCAGTCGATATTTAGTGCAGCTTACATGGTCATTTTAAACTTTATATTGGCCACATGTCAGCTTTGATCATATACCAGCTGCTATTTACAATATTTTACATTATTTTGACTAAATTGATTTTGAGAACATTTTACAGAACAGTATTTCATGGCAGACTCATAACTGAGGATTAAATGAAGTATAAAAACTTCAGCTGGTGACAACTGTAGATTTATTTCACTGCACTGTTGAAATCAAGCCTTTCATCTATTTCCATTTAGTTCATCTATTTTTAAGTAAATGGCTTAAAATCTGTTGAGCTGCCATTTTATTGAGCACTTATAATATATAAGGCCAATTCTTAAAAGATGTTTGCTGAGACTTGACCACTTTGTATGTCAGGAAAAACTAGAAAGTGATTTTATTTCTACCATAATCTCTATATATCTAATATTTCTTACATTTTTGTCATCAAGTGCTTTATTGTATTTTCTTGGAATTTAATAATTACAGTTTTTGGCATTTACTGTTTGGTGTTTAATTGTATTCCCAAGTCTAATTTACATGGCAGATGCCTGCTGCAGTACTGACATGTACTAAAAAAGCAATAGAAAACCAAATATATAAAGTTTGTCTTTTGTAACAACAACAAAAATGGCTTTGGTTGTACGAAGATGAAAACAGATTCTGTTATCATAGCAGCATCTGCTTATATCTGAAGTGATTCTGCTCTTTAAATGTTTTGTAGTATTAGACATAAAGAGCCCAGAGTCACCAGCAAAGCTACATTTAGACCGGTGAGACACCATAAAATGGTGCCACAGGAGTGACGGTAAAATTTGACTCACTAAATTAAAATTAGATTAAAAGAAAATTTCTTTGAAAAGCAAAGTAAGCAAATGCCATTTAGGAGCAATTTAAGCTAACATGAGTTGTTGTTTAGACCACTGGGTGCCAAGTTCACACCATAACTGCAGCAGTATTGATATGTGATTAAAAACTATAATAAAATATGTAATGTAAATTCTCAAACAGAGCCAAAGAAACTCAAGATTATCCTCATTGGAAAGACTGGAGCTGGGAAGACTTCAACCATGGAAATATTGAGTGCTGCTGTGAAAAAGAACCTGCCTCTGTCTCCCTGCAAGACGGAGACAGCAAAGTTTGGAGACCCAGAACTGATTTTTGTTGATACTCCTGGTCTGTGCCAACCTGGCACAAATGATGAAGATGTGTTGGAAGAAATTGCTAAATCTATCTTTCAGGCTGATTCTGGTCCACATGTGTTTCTGTATGTGTACAAGTGGGAACAACGTATTAAAAGCAATGATAATGACCAGGTGAAACTCGTTAAGAAGATCTTTGGTAAAGAGTCAGGGTGTTACTTTGTACCCTTGATCACCTGTAAAAATGAACAAGCATTAGGAAGAAATTGTGAAAAACTGAAAGAGTTTATCAAGGAACATTTTGGAGTTGAACCAAAGGAATACTGTCTGACTAAAGATGGTGACAAGGATAGAGAAGCGGAAAATCTACTGAACAAGATCACAGAGGTGACTAAACATAACAAGCATTACCCCAAGGACATGTTTGAAAAGACACCTGACTTACATAAGGAAGAGCAGGATTCAAATGATAAGGCACAGACAGATGATGGAAACCAATCTCTGGCCTATTTGGCTGACAGTTTCCCCAAGCTTATGAAGGTGCCGAAAGAAGTAGTTAGCCAGGTGGATAATGGAAGAAAGTCCTTTGCAAAGGTTTTGGCTAAAGTTACAGCCAAGGTCCAAACTGATCAAAAGTGAAAAGTGCCTCTCACTTTTCTGGTAATTAAAAAAACAAACAAACTAAAGAAGCAAGTTAAAACTGAGACTTTAATTATGGTTTGAACTGATGATGTGATCTGAAACCTTCAGACAAGTGCAGGTTTTAGAGAAAGAAATGAAACATTAAAAATGACTTTCTTCTGTAATAAAACTGCATCTCACTCAGAAAAACTATTAAGGGGAAAATATTCAACTTTCATTGAACTATATTAATGTGACAGCTTCAATTTCTCTGCAGACATAGAGACTGAGATTAAACAACAAATCCATTACAAGGTGTTACAGAATAAGAATAAAAGTGCAATTTACATGCTTACAGCCTAAAATTAGCCCCATCTTTTCCAGCTGTAACAGTATATTCTGGAGATTTTGATGAAAATAATTTTGTACTTTACAATGTTTTTACCCCCTTTATTGGATGGTGAGCAGTGAAGAAGAAATATGACATGGTGGGTCTCTATAATCAGAGAAATTGCAAGCCAAGTGTAACCTTTGTGGTCAACCATTTTTGGCTTTTACTTCATAAAATTATAAATATTAACTTTGCTTAAGTTAAATATCTGAATTCTTCCTCCACCACTGCAGGTAGTGGGAAAGTGACAACAGATGTTTTCTGGAGAATCTGCAGCACAGACTATATTTTTAAATCGAAGCTGTTAAAATTTGATTTGATTTATTTTCTGAAATATGTTAAAGCCTGATGGTTTTGTGCTTTCACTCAGCAGAATTGTTTTAATTCAGAAAAAGATAGATTGTTGAATAGTTTTTTAAAATGTGGCCTGTTAACTCATGTTTCTTTCTTTGTTGTGCTTTTTCATTATTTTTTTATGATGTAATGCAATTCAAATGCTAATGTATCGATCAGTGTGTGAAATAAGCAGCATCAGAATCAGAATCAGAATCAGAATCAGAAGGTTTTATTGCCATATGGGTGAACAGGTTCATAGCATTAGGAAATTGCTGCGGTACTTCGTGCTTACAGAAAAAAACAAATAAGTATAAAAACTATAAGACAATATACAAGTATACAAATTGCAAATTGCAAGTTGCAAATTGCAAGTATACAAATTGCAAGCATCAATCAGTTATTAACAACAGAATCTCATCAGTAAATAAAAGATGATTCAAACAAACCTGTTTCTTTCCTGTCATTATTCAGCTTTGTTTTGTGGCCTCTAAGAGGTAATTCACAGAATTTTAAAAGAAATTAATGTAACCAGAAAAATAATTCATATGGCTGTGGATTTCAGCAACCTCCCTGTCTGTCATAGAGATTTTGTTTAAAAAATATATGAATTTTATTTCTAACAAACAAAAACTGCACAGTTTTACATAAGAAAGAAAAAAATCATCAAACAAATAGGACAATAAATAGATAGATCGAAAAACTTAGTTCGAGGGTTGAACTAAGTTTTAACTTAAACTTTATTAACTTAAAGTAAAACACAAAACAGGAAATTCTAAATACAAGGCTCACAGCAGGAAGTCGACATATGTGGAACACAAGCGACTACATTGATACTGCAAAAGGCTAAGACAAAAGCAATAAATACACCAGGGCTAATGAGGAGAGTGACAACAGGTGAGATGACAGTTGAACATAATTACAGAGATGAGACAAGGGGAAGCAAAACTAAATACTAAGAACATGGAGCACAAGACTGTCAAAATAAAACAGGAAGTAACTTAGCATTGTACACGCAGACTTGACACAAAGGGAGACTGACACACAGAGGAAATCTAAAAGTGGGACCCTCTGGTTGCTCGGGCTGAGCAGGACCCTTTGGCAGCTAGTTAGCAGACTGGGGCTGCTGCAACTCAGGATACTTGAAAGACTCAGGATACTCAGCAGGGCATGCAGCTGTCTCCTCCAACAACTGGGGTTGCTGTGCAGGCAGGGGCTGCTTGAAGGAAGATTCTGGCAGCGGTGAAGGATGGATGGATGGGGTGACTCAGATGGGGGATGAGTTGTAGGCAGCGAAGCTGAAGGCTCTGAAGTTTCAGAAGACTTTGAAGCTGAAGCACAGACTGCAGCTGAAGACTCTGACGCAGATGGCTGGAACTGGGTGCTCCTTACCCAAGGAGCAGGGATGGGTGCAGAGGCAGGCTGGTCTGTGGCCGTCTTCACCTGCGAAAACAAAACAGGTGCAGGAGTGAGCCTGACAGGAGCATTGCTCTCAATCTTTACAGTATCCATAATCTCAAAAAATTCAGTTTCATCATTGATCGATTTGTTTTCAGCCACAAAAACCACAGTCTGGATTAATAGTTTGTCCAACAGTCTCAACAAAGGAAGCAAACAGATCAGGGAGAATTATTTCTGCAACAGAGTCCTTAATTAACTCAGACAAGGAATCCAAAAGTCCAGAATAAACAGACACTAGTCTATGTATACTGTGCTTAACGGCTTCCCGATCCTCCTCATTGGGAAGCTCAAGCCATTGTTCACACAGCACAGTAACAGAGTCAATAAAATCTTGCTTGAATTCCTCAGTGGCTCAATCAGTCTCAGAATAAACAGGTAAAGCCAAAGATTTACTATGTGTTGCAAGTGTTTCACAAGAATACACAGTCTTACAAGAGGAACTCAAAATTTCATTAATTCCAGCTGGCTTAGTATCTTCCATGGTCACTTTATTAGCAACAGTCGCAGTGAACTCAGTCTCTGAATTACTATTCCCACAGGGAAAAACAGTTCTCACAAATAGTCCCAAGTCAGCACACATGGCTGCAAAGGCAGTTGTGATCAGTGGCTGCACACACGCAGCAGGCGATGGCTGGCGATTTCGCCACCAAGAGCCATGCTCCCTCCTGCCAGTATAAACAGGAAATGCGGTGGTGGCAGGCGCCTCGTCCACATCCAACATTCGTGCCAGGAATGGGATGGGCGAAGAGCAGACTGGAGGTGATGACGTGAGGGGCATATTCCACTGAGGTGGGCAGGAGATATACCTGCCCACTCTAATTTCTGTGACTGTTGGCGGAGAGAGGGCAGCTGTCAGAGCAGGCAGCTGCTGTGGGGAGGCTTGGGCTCAAGGTGGATGTGGGGAGCGGCGACACCGAGGCTTGTTCCTTCAGCTGGGCCCACCCAAGGCCAGGCGAGTGGCAATGTAAAATGACTCGCGTTCAGAAGTGAGCTGCAGATCCCAAATTAACACTTTCGGCCCAAAAAACTCGCGGTCTGCAGGGCTCATACTGGGTCGTGTCCTACTGTCACGTGTTGCTGTGGCAGGCAAGGCAGAGGACCCCAATGCAAGACTCTTGAGGCTCAACCTAAGTTTTAACTTAAACTTTATTAACTTAAAGTAAAACACAAAACTGGACAGGAGCCAGCTGCACAAAACAGAAACTTCTAAATACAAGGCTCACAGCAGGAAGTCGACATATGTGGAACACGAGCGACTACATTGATGAGGACACGACAAAGGGCTAAGACAAAAGCAGACAATAAATACAACATACATCTCCTAATGAGGAGAGTGACAACAGGTGGGATGACAGTTTAACATAATTACAGAGACGAGACAAGGGGAAGCAAAACTAAATACTAAGAACATGGAGCACAAGACTGTCAAAATAAAACAGGAAGTAACTTAACATGGTATACGCAGGCTTGACACATAGGGAGACTGACACACAGGCTGCTTTTCCACTGACGCAGGTTCCGGTGCCAGTGTCAGTATTTGAACCATTCAGCAGTTTTTCTACCGTGAAAGCACTCAGTGCTTGGTCAAAAACTGGGTTCAACTCGGGCCCCCACAAGCTAGCGGGTCTCAAACCAAGAACGTGTGATGAAAGCGGCAGAAGGGCGTGACTCTGCCGTCTCAACATCCAGTTTTCTACCATATTACATGTGTATTACAGGAGAAAAACGCAGCGATTTTCAGGGCTGTGAATTAGGTTGGGCTCTAAGGCTGAACTTGCTGCTTTGTATCAGTTCATATCACAGATAAAAGGACACAAAGTGCGTACTTGTCGTCTTGCTCTAATCGCTGTCTGTGTTTCCCTCTGTGCTGCACACAGATGCTGCAGTAGTTTGGTTTGGACCCTAAAACGTATTTGCAGCACAGAAAGGGGAGCGTGTTCTCCCACATTTGTGCGCTTCAGCTTCCGTATCCAGACGAGGACCCGCCCACACTCATACGTAAAGGAGCAGTTCACAGAAACGCGGTGGGAACGCGGGCCCGTTCTTAAGCTTTTCACCGGTTCATTGAAACCAACACGAGCACCGGCTCCTCAGCGGTGGAAAAGTAGCAACAGAGGAAATCTAAACATATGGCTAAACAGAAACCTACTTGAACACACAGGCTGACAACACGGTGAAGCAACTAAATGGAGAAGACAGATACAAGAGACTCCACAACATTGGGGAGGGATGCTAAGTGAAAGCACAGGGAGAACTAAACTCTAAAGCTATCGGGAGCACGATAAAATGGAAAGCTAAATACAACACTTGGGAAAACAACAGGAATAGAAGCTAAGCACAAAACATGGAACAAGGGCCAAGACATGGGGAGACAGATACATAAAGGAAAACAAACTTACGAACACAGATATGACAAGAACTAAGGGAAAACCAGAATGAAAAAAAATAACTGTAACCCCAAAACAGAATACAAAACTACAGCAACTGAGGACCCAACAGTGAGGAAAACTAAGAAACACAACCTGAAAATACAATAAAAACAGAACCATACAAAGAGGACTCAAACCCTGGGCCAACAGCCCAGAACCATGACAACAGTAACTAAACATCAAAGTGAAAGTGCCAACAAGGAGTGAAAAACTATCCACAAGTTTCTGTAAGAGCACACATAGGCTGCCATGACAGACTGCTACTTCTGCTGTACGGTTTTATACTTCCTGTTACCCAAAGTTACAGCCAGAGTTAATGACAAAATTCGGTTACTTTGTGCTGTAACGGGCGGCTTTATTAGTTGGAACATGAGCTCGGATTCAACTTGTGCTGTTGTCGGTTGTCACTACATCAGTCTGTACATTTTTTCAAATTATTTTATTCTGTAAATTTGTTCTTTTTCCCCCAAATTATACTACCCAGTTGCACATCCTATTACCGTATTTTTTCCTTATGTTTTAAGTTTTCCTTTAATGTACAGCTTCTTTTTTTTTTACGTTATTTTATTTATAGTGTGACACTACAGCATACAGCCTACACAAAGCTTAAACAATGCCTGCCTTCATGTAAACACGTAGCAGTTAGCACGATGACAGCTGCGTGTCTCCCCGATCACAGCCTTCAGCCAGTCCAGTGTTTCTGTTTCAGTGATCTGAACACTCTGATATCCAGATCAGTGATTTACTTTCCACAGAATAGCTGCAGCATCACTACATGATTTCCCTAATCAGTGATACAGGAACAGCTGACTGTCTCCACCACTCCACTTTCCCTTAGCATTACCCATGCTACGCGCTTAGCTTGGCCGATGCTCTGGCTCAGCTCTACAGCTGCTTTAAGGAAAACAACGTTGCCTTGTTTGTTCAGCATTACTTTATTGATTTTATTGCTTTGAAGGTAATCTGGTGCTCTTATAATTACGTGATTCCTCGCCATCAACACCTTCGGAAAAAACAAGGTAACTGATAATGTCGATGTAGCGACTTCAGGCCATAATTTCATGTCATTTACACAAGTGAGGCACTGTTACCTCGCTGCTTTTTAAAACATCCTTGCAATGTATCCACCTCCGATGTGGTACCATTTAGGCAGGTAAAAGAAACTGCAGTGTCAAAATGTTTCAATGAACGGCAAGTGTGTAAGCCCGCAACCGTAAACAACAGCGCAAACGGAAGTAAAGTACCGGCTTCTGCTATGAATTATGGGTAATGGCGCGAAGTCAGGAATACTGTGGATACATGTGGAAACAAATATAGATAAAATATAAAAATGCAGGTGAGGAAGAATCATATTAAGGCTGACATTGTACAGAGAATAGTGTGACTTGCATTGATAAATAATCAGTAATATATACACAATAAGTATAAATTAGAATATATATACACAAAAAATCCGAAAGACAGCAGCAAGAGGATATAATGCAGAAAGTTCTGTGTGGGATCTCCTGACAGGTGTGTTCATCTGCCATAGGCATGATTGTTGAATCAGACTGAGGGAGAAGGAGCTCTGCTGCCTCAGCACTGTGGAGTGGAGCAGGTGAGAGGGGTTGTCCATAATGGAGAGCAGTTTATTCAGTGACCTCCTATCCCTCACTGACTCAAACATCTCCAAAGTCTTCCCTATGAAGGTACCAGCCTTGCGAATCAGTTTGTTAATCCTGCTGGCATCTCTGGTACTCCCCCCCCGGGAGACAACAGCAAAGTAGATGGCACTGACTACCACAGACTGGTAAAAGATCTCCAACAGCTTGCACACATTCAACAACATTCAGGTAAAAGCCCAGGTACCTGTAGCCATCCACCATTTCCACATCCTCTCCCAAGATGTTGGACTTAGTCGCAGTTTTATTACTCCAGAAGTCAACCACCAACTCTTTTGTTAGATGTTAGATTCAACTTATTGTGCGCACAAGGCACACAATGAAATGGTCATTCCAGAAGACTCATCCAGAGATGAGCATCTGCAGTCATGCAGCCTGAGACCGGCGCTACAGTTAGGCAATGCAGTTTAAGTGTCTTGCCCAAGGACACAACGCCGCACAGACAGGGGCTCAAACCAGCAATCCTCTGGCTGCAAGGCGAACGCCTACCCACTGTGCCACTGCCACAGCCACTTTTGTCTTGCTGACATGGAGAAGGAGGTGATTTCTGCAGGACCACTCCACAAAGCTCCTCACCAGTTCCCTGTACTCCGACTCCTGCCTACACTTAATCAGAGGTGGCAAAAGTACTAACATTCTGTACTTAAGTAGAAGTACAAGTACTTGTGTTGAAAAACTACTCTAGTAAAAGTTGAAGTACTGGTTCAAGTTCTGTACTCAAGTAAAAGTAAAGAAGTACAGGCTCTGAAATCTACTCAAAGTAAGGAAGTAAAAGTAGCTCCTTGGAGGACGTTTCTACCTCTTTCTTACATCTTCCTCCATCTGAGTGAAGTTATCGCTCATTCTTTGCTCTCCCTTAAAATACAGCAGCTGTTCTTTTAGCTAGCAGACACACTGTGTGACAAACTGCACACACTTTTTTTGTCCTTTATGTTTTCTGTCACTCATTTTCCTCACCATTCTGGCGTGCAGCCTCTATGTAAAGCGCAACTTCCTCTGGCTCTTTCCGGTCTCCGAGTGAGCTTTGCAGGAGCCCCTCCCTCTACCGTGTGGAGTGTCTGTTCCCCCACCCTGTTACTCCGACTTTCAAGAAAAAAAACGCTCACAGTCAGGAACCGGCTCCCGCACTATGGGGTTAAACCTAAAGTAACAAGCTTGTTTTGAAAATGTAAGTAGAAAGCACAGATACTTGTGTAAAAATGTAGGGAGTAAAAGTAAAAAGTAGTCAGAAAAATAAAAACTCAAGTAAAGTACAGATACCTGAAAAATCTACTTACAGTACAGTAATGAAGTATTTGTATTTTCTGACTTCCCACTGTAGTAATCATAAAATTATATTCACTTGAGTGTTTAATGAAAAGTGCAGGAGGCACTCAAGTAATCTCCAATTGCGTTTATTTTCCCATCGTCTCTCTCTGTCCCTGAGCCCAATTTTTATTGCAGTTACACAAAGTCATAAAACGGGTGTTGGTGCATCTTCTTCTGTTTTTGCAGCTGTCGATGGGGGGTTATCTCCTGTTTTTGACCTCCGGTCACCACCTATCTTTGCAGGTGGCTGTGGCTCAGGAGGTAGAGCGAGTCACATACTGATCGGAAGGTCAGCGGTTTGGTGGGTGGCGCTGTCACTTTTTTTTTTTTTTAAACTTTATTGAACCAGAATATACAAAACAAACAGGTTTTGCATTAAAGGGCAGCACATCAAAAGAAGAATATGTAATTTCTATTGAGTCCATTACAATAATACAAATCTTTTCTCAGTCAGAGGAGTCGGGAAAATATTCCTTGTAATTAGAAATAAATTTATTGCTCTTTTTATTAGTAATCAATTTGAGGGATTCAATCATGTACTTAAGTTCTGTAGGGAAATGAGTGATGTTGGGTATCGAATTTGCAAACTTTTGCTTGTGAATAAAAAATTTTGAATATATAATTATGAAATTAAGCATATATTCAAAAATACAATTTTCAGAGTTAGTATAATAGCAGATAATATCCTTGAGTCTGAGTGTACACAGAACTTTGGTCAAAAAAAAAAGATGGGATTCAAGGTCACTCCAAAACTTCTTGGATATGTCACAGCTAAAAAATAAATGTGACGTTGTTTCTGAATGTTTTTTACAAAAAGTACAGGAGTCATTAACATCAGCAAATTTAGCAATAACATAGTTCACAGGACATATGTTGTGTAATATTTTAAAATGTACTTCTTTGGCTTTGTTGGGAATACAGTATTTATGAGGTAAGAGCCAGGCCTTTCTCCAGTTTATGTCCTCAATTTGAGCTCTCCAGTAGAACTTACCCCTGGGTACTACGCTGTTCTTTCTATGAAAGCACTGACGTATATGTTTGTTATTGCACTCTCTATCTGTTAGTTTAATTCCTCCTAGTGTAAGTGTAGGTAGTGCTTCTGTAAATTCATTGTAACTCAAGTGATTTTTTACAAGTTGAATGAACTCTTTGGAAATAGCATTGGTTATCTTATTAAATTCACTGTAAGGAACAGGAAAACTGTGGACAGACATAAAGTGCTCATAGGTTAACATATCGCCAGTACCATCAAAAAGATAAAGGATATGGTTAATGTCTCTTTCAAACCAATTAGGGAAGAATACGGACTTATTTCTAATCAAAATATCGCAGTTGTTCCAGAGGAGAGCCTTGTGAGGTGAAAAATTGTGGACAAAAGCCAGTTTCCAAGCTAGTAGGGCTTGCTGATGAAATTTGGATAATTTAATGGGTAATTTATTGGGTAAAAAAATTACACTTTAAGAGGAAAGACAGGCCTAAAAATGTGATTTGGGATGAAAAACCAGAATGAGTCATGGTTTAGGAGACATTTTCTTAACCAATTAACCTTAAAGGTGTTGATGGTGTCAAAATAATCTAGGATTTCAAGACCGCCTTCTGCTTTAGAGTTTGAAAGTACACCTTTCTTAAGTAGGTGTGATTTGTTTTTCCAAATGAAGTTTAGGAAAATTTTATTAACTTCTGAAACTGTTAAATCATTAACAAAAAGAGATAAGGATGGATACACAAAGCGAGGTAGGCCTTCTGCTTTAGAAAGAAGAACTCTGCCGAGAACAGACAGGTCTCTTTGAAGCCAGGAGTTGAAAATGGATTTAGTTTTAGATATTCTATTTGAGAAATTTAAATGTTGCCTGGCAGTAAGATTTTTAGTTATGCTTATACCCAGATACTCAACTGTCTCCTTAACAGGAATATTACAAATCATTTCATCATTACAGTTATGTAGAGACAGAATTTCACATTTAGATAAGTTTAATTTTAAACCTGAGGCATTTGAAAATTGGTTAAGAAGGGAAATTGAGTTAGGTAGCTGATGTTTATCTTTTAAGAACAAAGTTGTGTCATCGGCAAGTTGGGAAATTTTTAATTCTCTACCGTAAATTGAGATGCCTTCAAATTTTTTATCATGAACAATATGAATTGACAGTAATTCAGTGACTAAGATAAACAAAAAGGGTTAAATAGGGCAGCCTTGACGAACACCTCTATTAACTTGGAATCTTTTAGATGTATTCATATTGATTATTGCAGAGCTATTGATATCTCTATAAAACATATCGAAAATATCAGCAAATTTTTTTTTTTTTTTTTTTTTTTTAGCCTGTCATGTCTGGCATCTTTCACAATCGGAATGATGATCCGAATGCACTGATGTACCAAACATATTTGCTTTGACAAGAACAGCTCTATATGTTTCCTATAGGCTCTTCTTGTTAATGTTTGCAATTTTATTTTTATTTATTTATCTTTTTATTTAGTTATTCATGCCAAGTCTGACAGGCAACAAGGAAGGGGCAAGAACAAGAGGTGGGGGGGAGAAAAGGGGGGGGGGGGGAGAAAAGGAAGAAAGGAGATAGAAAAAAAAAAAAAATAAAATAAAAAAAATAAAAGGGGTTGATATACTCACACACACACACACACACATCCATACACACACCCATATGCACCTACATACACACACACACACACACACACACACACACACACACACACACAAGTTTATTGTTTGTAGTAATGTGTGTGTATGCGCCTTTGTCATGCAATGTATTCGATAATGAGGGCGAGAAACTGCAACCATGCCCCCCGCGATCCAGAGGTAGATAGGGAAGGACCCAGGGGACCCAGGCCATCCACAGCACAGGAGCTCAGAAGACTTGGGGCCACACATCCCGATGGCAACCGCGTACACTCCCCAGAAGAGGAAGGAGGGAGGCTACAGACGGAACCCCCACAATCCAGGGGCTAGAGTCCAGAGAGCCAGAGACGACGGGCAGCCCACCCCCCCCGGCAGGCCGGCATGCGGCCCCCGAGGCCCCAAGCGCCCGAGAGCAGCCCGACACCCGGCAGAGCCCCCCCACGTGCCAAAGAGGCCCAAGCCACCCCCAGGTCACGGCCGCCAAGGGAGCAGGCCAAAAACCATGCCGAGACATCCGGCCACACATCCCGGGACCCACGGGCACCCACACCCCAGGGGCGGCAGTGACGACCAGTGGGGAGCAGCGTGGAGCGGTAGGGAGGGGTAACTCCCACCCTCCGTGTCCCACCGGTGCCAAGGCTTGGCAAGCCACCAACCCAGGCCCAGCTGTCCACACACACACACTCTCACAAGCACGCACGTACACACACACACACACGTACCAGTCATTCCCTCATGTACACACACGCACATACACACGCACGCACATTCGCATGCACCAGTCACACACTCATGCATACGCACATGTAACATACATGGACACCTAATGTGGGAGAGCGGGTACCAGCACCAAGCCAGCGGCAACCCAGGGAAGCAGCCAACCCAGCCCCGAACAATGAGCCAGTCCCCATCCCAGGCGGGGTGCATGGAACCGGGGTGTGAGAAGGCCCGCCCGCCCCCTCCTCCCACTCAGCGTGTTGGGGGGGTGATGTGAATGTATGTACTGAGAAGAATGTGTATGGCTGTGTGAAAACTACAGTGCTTTTAAAATTGGAGGGACAGATGTAATATGAGCACTGAATAACAGCGCCCATCCACACCGTCCCCCCAAGGCCCTCAATGTCTAAAATGTAAATAAAATTGAGGTGCAGGCAGCATCAGCAAATTTTTGACCAAAACCAAATGCTTTAAGGGAATGTGAAAGAAATTTATGCTCAATTGTGTCAAGGGCTTTATAAAAGTCCAGAAATAAGATAAGTGCATCAGTTTATCTCACTGGCATAATCAATTAAATCTAGAATTAATCTAATGTTATTGCTAATATGACGATTTTTCATAAAGCCTGTCTGGGTTTCAGCAATTATGGTATCTAGGCCTGTCTGTTAGCGTATGTTAAGGCTAGAATCTTATAATCGATTGTTAAAAGAGTTATAGGGCGCCAATTCTCAATTATTAATGGGTCCTTATCAGGTTTGGGGATAAGAGAGATGATACCCTGCTTCATTGTAGAAGACATCTCGCCATTATTAATACATTCTTTATATATACAGAATAATGGGTTTTGGAGAAATTCCAAAAAATGAAGGTAGAACTCTACTGATAAGCCATCAACACCTGGTGATTTTCCTTTCTTCATTGAAAATAAAGCTTTTTGAATTTCAATAATTGAGAGGTCAGAATCACAATGAGATTTAAAGTTATTGTCAGTTGAGGGTACATTAGGATGAATATTTTGTAAAAAGTCGATGCAATGTTTTGCATTGAAGTTGGACTGATAGAGCTTTTCATAAAATTCAGAAATGGAATTATTGATCAAGACTGGATCCGTTGACAGGGTTCCATGAATGTTATTCCATGAATATTGACTCGGTGTGTAACTTTGCAAAAACGATGTCGGACTCTGTAGTTTTCTCTGGGCCCCTCCCCAATCAGACCAGGAGCGACATGTTTAGCCGCATGTTCTGCTTGAATCGCTGGCTGTCTGAGTGGTGTCCAAAAAACGACGTGGGCTTCATAGATAATTGGCAAAGTTTCTGGGGAAAACCTGGTCTTGTTAGGAGAGAAGGCATCCATCCCACTTTGGATGGAGCAGCTCTCATTTCTAGAAATCTGGCCAAATTTATTAACCCTCCTAAAAACTGACTACCCAGGGTTGAGACCAGGAAGCAGAGTTGCAGTCTTACACGCCTCTCTGCAGCTTCTCTCCTCCTGCCATCCCCCCAAAACCCCATCCCCATAGAGTCGGTGCTGCTCCCAGACCACCAAAAAACAAAGCTAAAATCAGCAAAAAGCTATTTAAGCATAAAAATTCAAAAACAATAAATAATACAGCTTCATCAACTGCACCAAAAAATAAAACAATTAAATGTGGATTGTTAAACATTAGGTCTCTCTCTTCCAAGTCCCTGTTAGTAAATGATTTAATAATTGATCAACATATTGATTTATTCTGCCTTACAGAAACCTGGTTACAGCAGGATGAATATGTTAGTTTAAATGAATCAACACCCCCGAGTCACAGTAACTGTCAGAATGCTCGAAGCACAGGTCGAGGAGGAGGAGTAGCAGCAATCTTCAATTCCAGCTTATGAATTAATCACAGACCCAGACAAAGTTTTCATTCTTTTGAAAGCCTGACTCTTAGTCTTGTCCATCCTAATTGGGAAAATCAAAAACCTGTTTTATTTGTTATTATCTATCGTCCACCTGGTCCTTACTCAGAGTTTCTGTCTGATTTCTCAGCCTTTTTATCTGATTTAGTGCTCAGTTCAGATAAAATCATTATAGTGGGTGATTTTAACATCCATGTAGATGCTGAGAATGACAGCCTCAACACTGCATTTAATCTATTCTTAGATTCAATTGGCTTCTCTCAAAATGTAAAGGAGCCCACCCACCACTTTAATCATACTCTGGATCTTGTCCTGACATATGGCATAGAAACTGAAGACTTAACAGTATTCCCTGAAAGCCCCCTCCTGTCTGATCGTTTCTTAGTAACATTTACATTTACTTTAATGGATTACACAGCAGTGGGGAATAAGTTTAATTACAGTAGAAGTCTTTGTGAAAGTGCTGTAACTAAGTTTAAGGATCTAATTCCTTCATTGTTATGCTCTTCAGTGCCAACACAGTGCAGAGCAGCTACCTAAACTCTGCTCCCAGTGAGGTCGATTATCTCGTCAATAGTTTTACATCCTCACTGTGTACGACTTTGGATACTGTGGCTCCTCTGAAAAGGAAAGCTTCAAATCAGAAGTGCCTGACTCCGTGGTATAATTCACAAACGCACAGCTTAAAGCAGATAACCCGAAAGCTGGAGAGGGAATGGCGTCTCACTAAGAGTAGTTGTAAAACAGCTAACTGATCATCTGCAGAGGAACGGTTTATTTGAAGAGTTTCAGTCAAGCCATTTGACTATGGTCGCTGGTGTCTCTAGCTTCGCATTTCTCAAAACAGAGTCGCCAATAGAAGAAAGAGATTTATTTGTCACATACATATACATGCAGTGAGATTCATTCTCTGCATTTAACCCATCACACACATGGAGTATGTAGTACACACAGCACAGCATGGAGCAGGGGGTAGCCAAAGGGCACCCGGGGAGCAACCTGTCGGGGTGGGCTTGCTCAGGGACCCACAGTGATGCCAGCCCGAGGATTTGAACCAGGGTCCTCTCAGTGATAAACCCTCTTCTTCTCCCCTAGGCCACCACTCCAGGTAATAACCAGAGTTTGCTCCTCGGCGGGTGTGTCGCCTAGTGGAGAAAAACGGTTAGAGACGTGAACAGGTTGGTGGTGTATCCGGGGCTGTAGCCGGCCTGTTTTCCCTGCTGCTCGGGATCTGCTGGGGGGGAGCTAACAGCGCCTAAGCTACCATGGTCCACACTGACTACATTGGCCTGGCTAGCTATAGGATTTTCCAGGGTGCAGAGCAGAGTCTCCAATTCAGAAAGCCTGGCCTCCAGAGGTACAAACAGACTTTACATTTATTACAAGTACCGTTACTGCTAAAGGAGGCCGAGGAGTAACTAAACATGTGACACCCAGAGCAGGAAAGTGGATAAATGGACTAGTTCTTATATAGCGCTTTTCTACTCTGTCTGAGCACTCAAAGCACTTATACAACACGTTTGCATTTACTGCATTCACACAAGCACTTCCATGATTAACTAAGCTAAGTTAATTTATACGGAGTGCAACTTGGGGTTAAGCATCTTGCCCAAGGATACACTGGCATGCAGCCTGGAGTATCCAGGAATCGAAATGCTGACCTTATGATCAGTAGGTGACCTGCTGTACCTCCTGAGCTACAGCTACCCTGAGAAGAAGCCATGCTGCTAGTGAGTCGGCTAAGAGATAGGTTAGCTGTGCTAAGATAGCAAATTCCTAAAAACAAAGTAAATAATGTGAATACAGGTGATTCAGCAAAGAGGTCAAGGTTTATTTGCCATTTGTGTATGAACCAAGGTCTAGGCACATTGGAATTTTTTGCGCAGGGCTCTCTCGTAGTCAATCAAGTACAAAAATAGAGCAATAAGTATAAAATATAGAACAAAATATAGAAATTCAAAACACTATAGAAATAGACAATATAGAAATTAAAACTCTCAATAGCAGAATATCAAACAACTGTTGAAACTATATACAATAAGGGGTAGAAAGCGTAGAGGTATAAATATTTTAAATTATGGGGCACTGTACAAAGGATGGTTATATGCGTGGAGAGGACAGTGGTTGGTGACAGTAATAATAATAAATAGACTTGTACTGGGATTGTTTTGGGGGGGCAGAGAGAGAGAGACAGGGATTCTGTGGGAGTATTGCACTGGTAGGATTATTTCACTGATAATTGCACATGTAAGTAAAGTGAGGTAGTGATATTAGACATCCACATATTCAGGTTATGTTATTCAGTCATCAGTGTTCATTTTTGTTTGCCATCAGTCTGACTGTGGCAGGGAAGAAGCTGTTGTAGAAGCAGTTCTGTGTGTAATGATACTGTCCGCTCTGCTGTGTCTCAGTTTGTACTTGCAGCGTTTGTGTCTGAGCAGAGAGTGAGCTGGGTGGAGAAGGTCTCTGATGATTCCCTCTGCTCTTCTCTGACAGCGCTGCACGTACATGGAGTCCATAGATGGAAGGTTTGTCCCTGTGATCCTCTCTGCAGTTTTTATGACTCTTTGCAGAGCCTTCCTCTCTGTCTGTGCGGTGTTTCCGTACCAGACAGTGATGCCTGCAGTGAGGATGCTCTCTGTCAGTCCTCTGTAGGCCTGGGTGAGAGGGCATGGGTTAAGTCCAGCTTTCCTGAGCAGCCTGATGAAGTAGAGCCCTTGCTGGGCTTTTTTCACTGTGGCTGTGGTGTTGTGTGTCCAGCTCAGGTCAGATGAAACCTGCAGTTCCAGGAATCTGTGGCTGTCAGCCCGCTCTACCTCAGTCCCTCTGATGAAAAGAGGCTGTAGAGGGGGAGGATTCTTCCTGAAGTACAGGATTATTTCTTTGGTCTTGTCTGTGCTGAGGAGAAGGTCATTCTCCTCTCCATAAACAAGGATGTTGTTGACTAGGGTCCTGTATCCTGACTCGTCTCCCCCCTCGATGAGCCCCAGGATGGTGGTGTCGTCAGCATATTTAATCATGATGTTGTTGTCCTGGGTAGAGACACAGTTGTGTGTACAGAGTGAAAAGTTTGGGCTGAGGCAGCAGCCCTGTGGGGATCCTGTGCTGTCAGGAAATCCAAAATCCAGTCACAGGTGGGAGTTGGGACGCCGAGGTCTGTCAGCTTCCCGATCAGCTTGCCCGGCCGGATGGTGTTGAACACAGAGCTGTAATCCAGGAAGAGCATCCTGGCGTACGTTCTGCTGCCTTCCAGGTGTTGCAGGGTGTGGGGGAGGGCTATTGCTACCGCGTTGTCTACTGATCGGTTGGGGCGGTAGGCAAACTGGAGCAGGTCGACAGTGTCAGGGACCGTGCTGTTGATGTGGGTGAAAACCAGTTTTTCTAGGCACTTCATGGTGACTGGTGTGAGTGCCACTGGCCTGAAGTAGTTTAGGGTGGGTGTGTCTGTTTTTTGGGGGACTGGTATGATGGTGGAGGATTTGAAGATATGGGGGACTACAGCCTGGGATAGTGACAGGTTGAAAATGTTAGTGTACACAGCAGCTCCCCACAGGCCTTCACTACTCTGGGAGGCACTCCATCAGGTCCCACCGCCTTGTGGGGGTTCACCTCCTTCAGAACCTTCAGGACCTGTGTGTGTGTGTGTGTGTCACCTGAAAGGCAGTGTCCATCGGGTCACAGGGGACTTTTGAAGGGGAGTCTGTGTTCAGCTGTCAAACCTGGCATAGAAGGTATTGAGACTGTCTGGGAGGGTTGAATCTGGGGGCATCTGTGGTTGCTGTGGTTCTCCTGTAGTTTGTGACAGACTGGATTCCCTGCCACATACTGCGTGTGTTGTGGTCGAGGTAGTAGCCTTTAAGTTTTTGGGAGTGAGCCCTCTTAGCTGCTCTGATGGACTTTTGCAGCTTGTACCAGGCTCTCTTATATTCCACCTGGTCTCCTGACTTGAAGGCCTCCTGCCTCTTCCTGATTTTCTGCTTTCCCCAACCAGGGTTTTTGGTTGGGGAACACACGCAGAGCCTGGGGGTGCACATATGGATGTACACCAGCTGATATAGTCACTCACAGTCTCTGTGTATTGGTGGATGTTGTTAGTGGCCTCTTTGAAAGTGCTCCAGTCTGTGGCCTCTAAGCAGCCCTGCAGGCTAGCTTGTGCACTGTCAGTGTTAATGGTTCTCACTCTGACTGCTGTTGTTTTCAGTCTTTTGTTGTAAACTGGTTTGAGCCGGATTGCCACGTGGTCAGACTTACCAAAGTGGGGCTGTGCTTCAGCTGAGAAGGCGTTTCTGATGTTACTGCAGTCGTGTAGTGTTTGTGTCGAAGAGCTCTCTCAGCTGTAATAGGATCGCCCGATAATAGGAAACCTTTGTGTTGTGTGCCTTAAATCTGCATAAAAGAGTAAGGTGCCGTTTACATGAGACCGTTTTCATTTTGAAACGGCGTCGTTTTGATGCGTTTCGGCCTTGCGTTTACACGACAACAGAGTGAAAACGATGTGTTTCGGAAACGGGGTCCAGAGTGGAGCGTTTCAGAAACGCACCGGCTTGCGTTCTCGTGTAAACACTTGAAACCGGGGTGATCTGAAAACGCTCGACTCGCACATGCGCACTATGGTTGCGACGGCCACAGTTTTTCGGCAACGCGCAAACTGATAAACAGTACTCGCAGATTCACGAGTGCTTCTTATGCTTTTCTTGTGTTTTTACCGTTTTGTAATTCAGCGTTGTGTGCAGCAGCGATCCAACCTCATCGTCAGTCCACACAAAACCTCTCACATTGGCTGTTTTGTAAGTAATGAACAATTTGCCGCAATACCTACTGTGTCACTCCACGCATGCGCGTCTTGCATAAACAAACTTTGCAAAGAGAAAACCAACGCCAACTTGTGGCCTGGCATGGGAACTACATCGTTTTCATCGTTTCCATCGTTTCACGTCATCGTGTAAACGCGGATCGTTTCTGAAATGCCATCGTGTAAACGAAAGGCTGAAACGCATCAAAACGACATTGTTTCCAGTGAAAACGGCTTCGTGTAAACGGCACCTAAGAAGCAGAACAAGAAAAAGAACTAGGTTGACTCGGAGAGCTCCACGATGTCGCACTGTGGGGAACGCCATCTTGGAGACAAAGAGTGTGTTTTAGATAAAGTAGGTGAAGATTACACTGAAATATGTTGTTATCCAGATAACTCAAGCTATACAGATTAAACAGCTAACAGACAGCAAAACACCACTGTGCTCCGAAACAGGAACAGGAAGTGATATAACACCGCAGTGTGAGCCAACAGCAGGTGACAGATGCAAAACCCTCTAAATCTGTCTGGACACTTTTCCTTTGAGAGAGCATTTTTTTTTTTTTTTGGATCTTACGGTAAAGTTCAGTAATTTAATTTCACAGGTGCCCTTTTTCCAAAAATATAGTAAGTTACCTACCTTTTAACAAATATTTGGTTTTGTGGCAAAACCAGTTAAATCTTCAGTCCATCCCCTGCCCAGTGTGAATGAAGGCAACAGGCCCAAATATTAGACTATGATAAAAAGAATTCTACATAGATTCACACAGTACAACCACAATGGCACAAAATGACAGCACATTTATAACTGGCCGCTCCAAAATCACCAAAAACGCCTGAAAAAGCATACCCAAATTAAATCAGCTGCTGTTCCTGAACTCTTTGGAGTACATACAAAAGCTTGATCTCTTTGTAAAGAAGACAAGCTATATTTTTCATTTCTGCAGTCAAAAATGCTGTAACTGTAATGAGTATATAGCTATTAAGTTTGGAACACAGAAAAATTAGACAATTTTTACCTCGCCTGGATTTTTCCTGTTAGTTTTTATCTAATTACACACAGAGTGTAGAAGGTATGGATTGGAAAATATAATGAAGCTGTAGAATGAAGTCTTTTTACTGTGTATTTCAAATTTTATCAAGATAGCACAAAAACCTACTGTTTTGTAAAGGTTTTTGTGTGTTGATCTCAGGTGTGGTCTTGCTTGTGCCATTTGGAGATGGCCAAGTGCCACATGTGAGCAGCCTTTGTTATCCAAACTTCAAATGGCTGTAACTCATCAGTGCTTCAACATACAGTCATCAATAAGGGCTCTAATCAAAGATACTACCCTGAGGAATCCTCTGATATACACAAAGTTACTGATAGTACAAATTAATTACAATTATAGACATATAAATCAGAGGTTGCCCTAATTTGTAAAAGAAGGAAACTGTTAGGCCTTCATTCACAACCCCCCCCCCCCCCCCCCCCCCCCCCCCCAGTCTATTTTCAGTGATTCCTTCACACACACAAAACAAATAAATTATATATTGATCAAAAGTTACAGTAAATGTAAACACTACATATACACATAAAATAAAAAACCACAATCCTCCCAATAGTCCTTCTCTGATACACAACTTACAGCCCCCCCCACCCCCACAAACAAAACGTACACAAAGCCCACCACAAAGCAGAAAACTTTCTGTAAAACTTTAGACACTTAACTGGTCAAAAAAAGCTCTGAGCCTTTGTCCTCCTCATCCTCATTACATTTAAACGGCATATAATACGACAACAAGCTGAGAATAAAACGTAACACGTACCGTGGTTCGCTGTTGGAGTACAGCTGTTCGTTCGGGAGATTCCGTAAAACCGGTCGAATCAGCGAGTAAATCCTCTAATAAACAATAATCCACTCTCGTGAGTCATTTCGTCACTTCGTTGAATAAATATAGTCTGTTTTTGATGCATTCCGACAATCCGTTGGCGAGAAAAAGCTTTGTAAACACTGTTTACGCACGACTGCACACACACTCTCACTTCCTGCTCAGTTTCACGCACCGAGGACACACTGATTACACAGGCAGTTTATGGTTTCATATGAAAGCCCACCCCATAGCGCCATATACCCACGTGTCAGGAATTTTATTGGCTATACATCTGTGGTTTCGGATTTTGGGTCAGAGTCGACCAATCAGAACGATTGGACAAGATTTGGGGGCAGGTCCAGAAAAGTCACATGACACTGTCTGGTTATTATTGGCTCTGGAAAACACATTTCATAACATGATTGGACAAATGAGGTGTCAATCCAATTCTGAGGGTCTAGTCTGTCATATAAAAGCATCGTAAGGGCGAACGGCAGCGTTACTGTGACGCTATGAGGCTTCAAAGTCGGAAAACGCTACAGAGGGCCCGCGGGCGGGCCCTTGCCAGTTAAGAAGAAGAAGAAGAAGAAACAGCCTTTATTGTCCCACAGAGGGGAAATTTGGGTGTAACAGCAGCCGCAGTTATTATAAATATAAATATAATAATTTACACTATTAAAAAATATATATATATATATATATATATATATATATATATATATATATATATATATATATATATATATATATATATATATATATAAAATCAACAAACAAAATTAACCTTAATGCTACTAATAATAACAATACTACTACTAATAATAACACTATATATAATGTACATGATGTGCCTGTGTGTTGAACCTTAACAGGCCGGACTATTTACAATATATTATATATTATCCTACATTGTGTAGGTTATTGTGGTTTTTGTTGGGAGCAGTGACGGTTATAAAGTCTTACAGCTGCTGGAAGGAAGGATCTGGGGTAACGCTCCTTTGTGCATTTAGGATGCAGCAGTCTGTCACTGAAGGAGCTCTCCAGCTCGGCAACAGGTTAATAACAGAAAAGCAAATGCTAGGCAGCAGGGTTTGTGACAACTGAGGAACAAATACAGGGCTGTGACCAGCCCCATTTGCATGCAGGTACACGCCGAGCCACTGAGCCACCTAACTGCCCAGCTTGCACTGCTGTCCAATCCCCCATGAGCAAACCATGTGAGAAACCCTCACAGCAACAGAAATGGGAGCCCTGCACGGGCTAGAGAGTACACTTGGCAGACAGTGACAATCCTTACAGAGGTTCACCAATGGAAATCTCGTTACAACTTTTACCTCCTTTACTTAAACAAGCCGAACATTTTTTCTACACAAAACAAGGTTAGACTCACCTACAGCTGTGTTTACAGTCTGATCACCGCCAACAAATGCCGGCTGCTCAGTGCAGTGCAGGGCTGAAAGGGCTTCACATGTCACATGGTCTAATCTTGCATTCTGATTGATTCTAGAGACATAGAGGCTTTTGTGGGCAATGGGAAGTGGCGTTTTGAGGCTTCACACTAGTCAGAGATGGGTATTTAACGGATTATAATGTGAAATGATTTGATTGGCATATAGTATGTGTGGAAAGGATTCCATAAATATCATTCGCATTTTTGATGGTAGGGGTAGTGTTGTAGTCAAGACCACCTAACCCGAGACCGAGACAAGACCAAGACCAGAGGGTATCGAGACCGAGACAAGACCAAGACTTTTAGGGTCCGAGACCAGTCGAGACCAAGACCGAGGGGGGAGCGAGACCGAGACAAGACCAAGACCAGTGCCTGACACTACATGACACAATAAAATGTGAAACATGATCAAAATCACTTCTCAAATTGATCTGAAAGATCCGCATTCCCATAAAATTACCCTGATATTAAAAACTCACAGCTCAAATAAATGTAACCATCGTTATTTAATACTCCTGGGTGACTTCCATCATTTATCACAGAATGTAAAACTATTCTCTGCCTTTCATAAACTATGCATAAAGTTGTGTTGTTTTTAAACCAACAACCTTTGTAAAAATGGGTGCTTTTTCAAAACCACATAGCTAAATGTGTAAAACTGAAAAAATGGCAAACACTCATCAACAGTAAGAACTAAAGCCTTTAATCTTATACAGATTAAAGCTGCAGGATGTAACTTTTATAAAAAATCTGGTTTTTACATATTTGTTAAAACTGTCACCATGTCAGACAGTATGAGACCGATAATCTGCGAAAAAAATGGAGCTCCTCCACCTCCTCCCTGAACCGCTCCCAGTCAAAAACAACCAATCAGAGCCAGGAGGAGGGTCTTAGCACTGTCAATCACTCCTGGTGTATGCTGCTCAATGTAGTTGTGTGCGACACTTCAAGATTTGGTATCGATCCTATGCCAAGTAAACACAGGGCCATTATCACCGATACTGATACCAGAACTTTTTAATAATTATGAAGAATTTCCATGAAGTTTAACTGGTACTACCATCCACTTGTCATCAGTGGTGCTGAGGTGGAAAGAGTGGACACTTTCAAATAGCTGGGAGTGACCATCTCACAGGACCTGTCCTGGACTCATCACATTAACATCACTGTGAAGAAGGCCAGACAGCGTCTCTACCTCCTCAGGCGGCTGAGAGACTTCAAGCTCCCACTCAAGGTGCTCAGGAACTTTTACACCTGCACCATCGAGAGCATCATGCGTGGGAGCATCACCACCTGGATGGGAAACTGCACCAAGCAGGACTTCATGGCCCTAAAAAGGGTGGTTCGTTCAGCTGAACGGACCATCAGAACCACCCTCCCCAACCTGCAGGACATTTACACCAAGCAGTGCAGGCTGAGGGCCATGAAGATCCTAAAACAGCCCAGCCACCCCGGACACTCTCTCTTCTCCCTGCTCCCATCAGGCCGGCGTTACCGCTGCCTGAGGACTAAGACTGAAAGGTTGAAGAAGAGTTTTTACCCACAAGCCATCCGTCTGCTCAACTCTGAGCCCTAAATGGACCATTATTGCACAATGTAAATATTATAATTTATAAAAGTGTGTATAGTGTATAGTATATAGAGTATAGTGTATAGTGTGAATTACTTTTTTTTATTTTTATTCTTCTTATTTATATGTGTGTGTATATATGGTTGCAGGTACAAAATACTTTTCACTGTGCATTGTACTGTGTATAACTGTGCATGTGACAAATAAACACTATCTTAATCTATCTTAATCTTAAATCTTAATCTTAATCTGGTTTGAGATTTTTTTCCTTTGGATCATTAATTAGTTAAAACCCAGGATAGAATTGGGCAAAGTTTATATGTAAGTAGAAAATACTTTATCAAAATAAAAGTTATTGTTCTGAAACAATAGAATGAAACAATTTTCCCCATAAATTGATGTCTGGATTTTTTTTTTCATAAATTAAGTGTACAAAATCATCACTCAAGAACAAATGCAAACTTTTTTCCAGGTAGATTTTTCAGAAAGTATAATAAAAAAATTTAATAAAAAATGTTCCTTCATTCACTAATTTTCTACAAATTTAAATTTAAATTTGATTTAAATGTTTCATAGCAAAATCCTTTTTTTCCCCAAATAAAATATGTTATGCATCACATGACAGTATAACAAAACACTGTGGGGAGGGGAGGAGCAAAGTGCTCTGTGCTGTGACAGGAGCGACACTTAGACAGTCAGCTCGCATCTTTGATGAAACCGCAGCACTGCATACAGGAGAGAAACTGAAGCCAAAGTATCGATCTCATCACACTGATATTGATCAATACCAATACCAACGTTGGCATCCATATTATCGATATCAGGATCAATCTGCCCACCACTAGCTCAATGTACTGATGGCGGAGAAACAACTTACTTACTTCTCTGCTGTTACCATTGGTGGTGGCCATGGTAACTTCAGGGTTCTAGCAAGAAATATTTCTCACCACAGCACTAATGCTAATGCTAATGCTAATTAGTAAGCTAATACTAACCACTAAATGCCGCTCCCACTTGTTAATTGAGTGATGGGGCCTAAGACATAACCAGAAAGCAGTAATCAGTTTTTTTGGACGTGTAGTTACATTTCTCGAGGTGCATGTCAGGTTTGCTTCAGAGAGGATTTTCAGTTATACACAAAGGATCAATGCAGAACTCTAAATCAGGCCTTATTAGATTGATAGAATGATCATTTTTGCATATAATCCAGAAAAGTTACATTTATACATCACGCATTTAATGTGTCCCAGAGTGCCGTTTCCTTCCACTGTGTTTGCAGAAATCACATAAAAAAATACACAACAAAAACATAATCCAGATTCCTCAGCTGCTAATAGCATTTCCTACATTTGAATATCAGCCACCATATTGTGAGCATAAACTATCACGTTTTTAATGCAACAATAGGAAGTGACATCATCTTGCTGGGAACTGTAGTATTTTATTCTTGAAGGCCTCTCATAGCTCTACTGGTGCTGAAAACTAATGTTTGACTATGGCTTTCTGAATACAAGTAGGGCTGCAACTATCAGTTATTTTAGTAATCAAGTATTCAGTTGATTACTCCGTCAATTAATCAAGTAATTGGATAAGAAATAATTTTTCATTTTAACAATTCATCAGCATATTTTAACTTCCGTACTGCAGATGTTTCTCTGTGTGAAACAAACAGTGTGGATGGAGCAGCTACAAAGTTCTCTGTTCTTCATGTTGCTGATCAGGTGGTTGATAAAAACATTTTGACGGATCCCCTCTGTACTGAGGGGGGGGGCACCGAACGATTGCTAGTGCTAATGGCAGCCCCCCTTTCCCCAGTACACTGTGGTTATTGATCTGTTCTGGTGGCTACAGCTGACGTAAAGAAAAAAATAACAGCTGACATCCTCTGCACAACACGCGCACATTCAAACATGCGCACTCACAGCACAGAGAAGTGGGGGCGTGAAAAAACATCTCAGCGATCCACTCGTGTTAAAGGGTCGTTTTTGTTTTTTTTGGAAATGCTCCGCTTACACGGAGACACCTGAGCTGCAGAGCTGAAACGAAACATCAAAGCAACAAATTTGTGTCGAGGATTTTTAATAATCGAATTGCGTTATTCCAAGAATCGTTGCAGCCCTAAAACTTGCATTAAATTTTTAGTTTGTGTATCAAAATACATGAAGGTTGGTATTTACCTTTCATGCTGGGATTTATTTGTTGAATCGGAAGCCTGAAATTTTCCTTTGATCTTCATTTTCCCTCTTACTTCTCTTCGTGTTCATGCGGTTATTTCGATTTATGCAGCACACGCGTGACCATAGTGAGATCAAACGTACACATTGTGAATGAAACTGTCCGTGCTCTGTGGTAGATTGCAAACTGCGGTGAAATGATACAGGCGTAAGCAGCGATAATAGCAGCGACCTAGCCGGGGCGGAGTCTGTGAGGCTACGCTCCTTTGAGAGGCAGAGGAGCGCAATATTTGTGGGATTTGAATCAGTACGTTTTGCATCCAATAAAAGCAAAGATGTTAACAAATAATTTGGACAGTATTCTGGCAATTTAGGGATATTTCCACAGCTGTGGTCTTGACTGGTCTTGAAATAAAATCCCGAGTCCACAAGGTCCGAGTCCATGACAAGACCGAGACCAAATGCGGTCGAGTCCATGACAAGACCGAGACCATCAAAAAGCGGTCTCGAGACCAAGACCGATCTCGAGTACTACAACACTAGGTAGGGGCGTTTAAACGTTTTTGCATCTGAGCTCTTCATATTTTTTCCTCCTCACTAGGCTCGTCTTGATTTCAGTAATATTCTTGGGACTGGGCTGGATGTGACCCATGGGCTGCCAGTTGACGTTCACTGCTCTAGGTCATTGAGATCTGCTGACCAGCTACTCCTCAGTGTTCCTAAAACTAGACTTAAGAACAGGGGGGGACTGAGCTTTCTCAGCCAAAGCCCCTAAACCAGCGGTCTCAAACTCCTGGCCTGCGGGCTGCATCCAGTCCCGACCCCTACTTCTGGTCCACAATTTGATGTAAAAAATATAAGACAATTTGGCCCTTTAAGTTACTTTTTAAACATTTTGCTTTCTCCTTCAACTAAGTTAGCGCAATGTCAGCCCCCACTCTGCATGTTTTTAAAGTGCATCTTAAAATTCATTTTCTTTCATATTTCTTTATTTCATATTCTTTGGCTTTCAGGCTGGAGTGAGAGCTATTTTAGGCTGTTGTATTATCTTTTGTATTTTTGCAATTTCTTAGATGTATTTATTCACATGTGTTTGCTTGTGTGTGTTTGTACACTGCTCAAAAAAATAAAGGGAACACTTAAACAACACAATATAACTCCAAGTAAATCAAACTTCTGTGAAATCAAACTGTCCACTTAGGAAGCAACACTGATTGACAATCAGTTTCACATGCTGTTGTACAAATGGAATAGACAACAGGTGGAAATTATTGGCATTTAGCAAGACACACTCAATAAAGGAGTGGTTCTGCAGGTGGGGACCACAGACCACTTCTCAGTATCTATGCTTTCTGGCTGATGTTTTGGTCACTTTTGAATGCTGGTGGTGCTTTCACACTCGTGGCAGCATGAGACGGACTCTACAACCCACACAAGTGGCTCAGGTAGTGCAGCTCATCCAGGATGGCACATCAATGCGAGCTGTGGCAAGAAGGTTTGCTGTGTCTGTCAGCGTAGTGTCCAGAGGCTGGAGGCTCTACCAGGAGACAGGCCAGTACACCAGGAGACGTGAAGGAGGCCGTAGGAGGGCAACAACCCAGCAGCAGGACCGCTACCTCCGCCTTTGTGCAAGGAGGAACAGGAGGAGCACTGCCAGAGCCCTGCAAAATGACCTCCAGCAGGTCACAAATGTGCATGTGTCTGTACAAACGGTTAGAAACCGACTCTATGAGGATGGTATGAGGGCCCGACGTCCACAGATGGGGGTTGTGCTCACAGCCCAACACCGTGCAGGACGCTTGGCATTTGCCAGAGAACACCAGGATTGGCAAATTCACCACTGGTTCCCTGTGCTCTTCACAGATGAAAGCAGGTTCACACTGAGCACATGTGACAGACGTGACAGAGTCTGGAGACGCTATGGAGAGCAATCTGCTGCCTGCAACATCCTTCAGCATGACCGGTTTGGCAGTGGGTCAGTAATGGTGTGGGGTGGTATTTCTTTGGATGGCCGCACAGCCCTCCATTTGCTCGCCAGAGGTAGCATGACTGCCATTAGGTACCAAGATGAGATCCTCAGACCCCTTGTGAGACCATAGGCTGGTGCGGTTGGCCCTGGGTTCCTCCTAATGCAGGACAATACTAGACCTCATGTGGCTGGAGTGTGTCAGCAGTTCCTGCAAGATGAAGGCATTGAAGCTACGGACTGGCCCACCCGTTCCCCAGACCTGAATCCGATTGAGCACATCTGGGACATCATGTCTCGCTCCATCCACCAACGTCACATTGCACCACAGACTGTCCAGGAGTTGGTGGATGCTTTAGTCCAGGTCTGGGAGGAGATCCCTAAGGAGACCATCCGCCACCTCATCAGGAGCATGCCCAGGAGTTGTAGGGAGGTCATACAGGCACGTGGAGGCCACACACAATACTGAGCCTCATTTTGACTTGTTTTAAGGACATTACATCAAAGTTTCCACTTTAATCCAATTCAATTCAATTCAATTCAATTCAATTCAATTTTATTTATATAGCGCTAAATCACAACAAACAGTCGCCCCAAGGCGCTTTGTATTGTGGGTAAAGACCCTACAATAATACAGAGAAAACCCAACAGTCAAAATGACCCCCTATGAGCAGCACTTGGCGACAGTGGAAAGGAAAAACTCCCTTTTAACAGGAAGAAACCTCCAGCAGAACCAGGCTCAGGGAGGGGGGGTCATCTGCCGCGACCGGTTGGGCTGAGGGGAGAGAAAAGACATGCTGTGGAAGAGAGCCAGAGATTAATGCTTCCTCCTCACCGTCACCCAGCCGGCCTGTTTTCCCTGCTGCTCGGGATCTGCTGGGGGGGAGCTAACGGCGGCTAAGCTACCATGGTCCGCACCCGCTACAGGGGCCTGGCTAGATGCAGGATTTTCCAGGGTGCGGAGCCGAGTCTCCAATTCAGAAAGCCTGGCCTCCAGAGCTACAAACAGACTACATTTATTACAAGTACCGTTACTGCTAAAGGAGGCCGAGGAGTAACTAAACATGTGACACCCAGAGCAGGAAAGTGCAGGAGGGACAGGAGAAGAAGCCATGCTGGTAGTGAGTCGGCTAAGGGCTAAGCTACTAGCTGAGCTAAGCTAGTGAATTTCTAAAAACAAATAAAGTGAGTAATGTGAATACAGGTGATTCAGCAAAGAGTATGCTATTTAAAGTAGGTGAAGATTACACTAAAATATGTTATTATCCAGATAAATCGAGTTATACAGATATAACAGCTAACAGACAGCAAAACACTGTGCTCCGAAACAGGAACAGGAAGTGATACAATACCGCAGTGAGAGCCAACACCAAGTGACAGCGCCACCAGAAGTCCACTCTCAGTCCAGGCCTTCATTGGTTAATAAATTTGATTTCCATTGATGATTTTTGTGTGATTTTGTTGTTAGCACATTCAACTTTGTACAGAACAAAGTATTCAATGAGAATATTTCATTCATTCAGATCTAGGATGTGTTATTTGAGTGTTCCCTTGTTTTTTTTGAGCAGTGTATTTGTTTTATTGTTTTAACTTTTTTCATGTATAGCACTTTGGTGAACCCTGTTGTTTTAAATGTTCTTTATAAATAAATTTGAATTGGAAAATGTTTAATTCACACACATTCAATCCAATTATCCAATTAGAAGATGACCTGCTCTACCTCTTGAGTCACAGCTACTCCAGTCAGTGATGCTACCAGATGATGATGATAAAATGGTGATTAAAAGTTTTAAATTGAGACTGACCAGGTGATGTGTTCAGCATCAGTTACCATACTGATTAAGCCAGATAAAGAGAGCCACTTTCATGACAGAAAAAAAAATCAGATTTTTAGCACCAACATCTTAATCTCACTACCAGTTGAAAAATAAAATACATGAAGTAAGTAACAACTGGAAACAGGAAAGGCCAAAAGATGCGTAAACTTAGCAGAGAAGGAAGGAAAAGACATGAAGATGAGATGAAAGTAAACCCAAGAGAACAACTAAACTCTCTACTACAATAGAAACTGAAACTATAAGATAAAGGTTTAAAAACACATGAAAATCATAATGTAGCAAATGAATAACTAAACACCTAACAAAACAAGTAATCAAAGTCCAGAAACTCAAAAATCTGCGTCCAAAACTCTGGACCATGAAACATCAGCTCCACATACACAATCTAGTGTTTACAGATCCTGGTTTAAAAAACCAACAATTTTATGCCATTTACAATAATTTATCCGTAAATTCTGTCTCATCTGTTGTATCATCAGTTAGCCTAGTAGGAAATGGAGATCATCTCAAGTCTCACTTGGAGGAAATAATGTTTTCATTAATTTCTTGTTCTTCTCTGACGTTAGCTGTTATGAAGGTGTGGCAGAATTGACATCCCTTAATAAGCCTGCCATTCTTAGCCACTCACAGTGGTGAGAGCAAGTATATAAACAGTGCCTCGACCCGTCTCATCCTGGCTCCCAGCTGATTGTCATTTCTGGGCTTCCAGTCTCGGGCAGAATAGCAGAGCAGTAGTTCTTGGCATCCGTATAACCTGCATTAAGCAGGTGTTCTGCTGCATTAAGTGTCTTCTCACTTTCTGCGTAACGAATGGTGTATCTGAGGCTGATGCTAGTACGGTCACAGGTGAATGCCAGTTAGCTGTCTGTGTCGTGTTCCTCTCAGTGGATGCATGAGCTGGTTTAGAAGTAGGTAGGTGGGTTGTCAAACTGTAAGATCTCAAGCATGATTATTGTTGGCGGCCCTGTAATTCACTGTTTATCAGATGCAGCGCTCTCCAGCTGACTCATCTGGAGCAACAAAAACACACACTGCTCCCAGGTGATTGGAACCGCTGCTGTCCTGTTTTCGCCGTTGCCCTGTCTCCATCGGTGACAGTTGGGCTTTTGCTGCTACGTCCTATTGCAGCTGGTGTTTGGGTCTGGGTCCAGCTGCCACTTGGTTTGTGGCCGCGGCTCCTTCGCCAGCAGACAGCAGTGGTATCAGCTATGGCGCTCGGCTTCATGTGCTGCAGTTTAAGCCACTTTGCTGATGCTGGGTTTTTAACATGGGTTTGGACCCAGTGTTTTAATGCATGTGTGTGTGCGGGGTGTTTACGGCCCCCATTTTTTTCCCTGTGTTTTTCTGTTTAATATTTGTTTCTATTTTTCATTGCTTGTTTTTGATTTCATTTCAGCTGCTGGAGGCCGTGGTGGCAGTACTGGTGGCGTGGGTGGTGGTTTCCCCCTACCCTTTGTCTTTGTGTTTGCTATGTTCTCCTGGGATTGAGGTCTTCACTCAAGGGTGTGGTCATCACATGTCTGGGTGATTAGTTTGCTTTAGTTTTCTTTGTTATTTTGGGATTCCATCCTCCCTTGCACTGGTCCCTGTCCCCCATAGGGCCTCAGCTACTGGTTATGATTTTGCTGGTTTTTGCTTTTATGGCTTTTGCATTTTAATCATTTTTATTAAAATAAAATTATATTTTTAACATACTGAACCTCGTCTCCTACCTCATTAGTGGGTGAACCTGTGAGTGCCTTTTGGTAAAATCTGAAATTCCCTGGGTGGCATTGTCTGGCAATCCATTTATCAAATCATTCTGTTTCCCTTCTTTACTCATATTTACTCGTATTCAACTCCAGGCCTCGAGTCAAATATAGAAGTCATTAGCAGGACTCTGGAGAACCTGACTGCATACTGAGGAGGTAATTCAGCCATTTGATTCAGGTGTGTTGGATCAGGGACACATCTAAAACCTGCAGGACACCGGCTCTCGAGGCCTGGAGTTGAAGAGCCCTGGCCTATGGGGACGGACTCAGCGGTGGAGCCTCTGCTGGACAACAGAGGAACTCCAGCTTTTGGTCCAGTGCTGATGGTTTATTTGCACCTGCCATGTTTTATCTGAACCTTAAAGTCTGTACACCATAAATAGATGGATGATGTTTTATTGTGATGGTTTCAGTTGTCTTCATGCAGTGATGTAACTGAGAGTTTTATGGGTGAGGAGACAGACCTGTGGAACTCTGCTTGATGCACTTTTTCAGCCCTCTGATTGGTTGCTTTCAGCCACACTTCTGATTGGACAACTGATGTGATGTAGGGGAGGGAACTAGCAGCAGGCTTTAATATAGAGGTGAGATGGAAATTTCAATAGTCAGAAGAAGACATGGACTGTGTAAAGCTATCACAGTGCTGCAGGGTACCTGTTCCCAATGAAGATCCAGATAAGATGGGTGAGTGTATTTGTGTGTTTTTAGTCTGCAGTTATACTCAGGTTGGTGTTTGGTTTGATATTCAGGACAGTGCTTATTTCCTGAAACAGAAATCAGCAGCAGCTCTTTGATATGAAATCATTTGGACAGAAATTCAGTTTCATTCTGAAATGAGTTTTTAATTGCAGAGATGTTGGATTGTTCCTTTATGTTCAGTTTAGAGTCTGATTGGCACCAAGCAGCATTCACAGTGGAGCTGAGAGCAGTGAGTGCTGGATTTCTGTAAAATCCACAAAGGCTCATATTTTACAGCACACATCAAGAGAGAACTTATGTGATTTGCAATGCCTTATTTTAGTAAATAGTGGCTATTGTAAACATACAGGATAGTAATCAAGTTTTTCATAAGAGTTCAAACATCCAGTCTCTTCTACTGAATATGCAGAATTGAAATAACGATTCCACTTTTGATATTTGAAACTTTTGATATGAATAAATAAGAACTGTAAATGTTCTCCAGTGAAAACATTTTATGTTTTTCTAAAAGTGAATATTTTGGATCACTCCTTGGAGAGAGAAAAAACACATTGAAATCTGTGAATGTGATATCCATTTTTACACTTTTATTGACAAAAATAACCAATTAGTTGATTAAATAATCAGATCATCTGATACTGAAAAAGATTCAATTGGCTCTCTTTTGGCAATTTTTGCATAAACACTCAAAGAAAGAAAATGTAAAACTCTTTTAAATAATCTGAGTTCAGTCAGTAGATTTTATATGTTATGATGTTGAGTTTTTTTTATTCACTTCGCTTCGGTAAATTTTTACATTCTGGACGTGTTCATTTCAGCAAGTTAATCTCTCTGCACATGGAGTATTTTGCCGCCATTTTACCAGTGACTGTAAAATTTTTCCTGTTCTGTGAACATCTTTAATCTTTGTAGTTAAGTCTATTAGATCTTTGAGTTTTTAACTGTTTTTGTGGCTGTCACTTAAGTGTTTCTGCACAGTTTAAACACTGTGCTGCATTTTGATCTATTTCTGGGGAGATTTCTTTTTCTGTAGACACTGGCTTCGTCAATTCACTGCTCAAACTTCTTTTTCAGTAAATAGATTATACATATTAAAAGTAATTATCTATATATGTATTTTCATAGTTAAATGAATGACGGTGATAGCTAGCACTTACCAGCTTTGTTTTGGTTGGTTACTATCAGTAGCTTTAGAATTTTGTATAGATGTTGATGGTACTAATAATGCATTTAGTAAATGTACCAGTTATATATCAGACTGCCATTGTGTAAAGAGTTTTCATCTTTTCCTACAGTAATTTGCTCATTTTTTAAGGATATAGATTTGAAACCTGAAAAATCAACTGCGAATAAACATGACATTTTAACAGGTGTTTAATAAGTAAAAGCTTGATCCAACAAGTAAAAAATTAACAGTAAAACAAGTGAAATTTCTGTAATTTTATATAGATTTTTTTATCAATTAACATATGTTGTGTAATTATCGAAGTTTTTACCATAAAAATTCTGAAAAAATTGCACTTCTTTCTTTTTCTTTTTTTGAAGCATATAAGATCTGCAAGTTTAGTATACAATCAAAATTATCGGGATTTCACTGATTTTCACTGATGTGTATTTTACCGTAGTTCTGTATTTTTTTCAATTATTGACCAAAATTGTTAATAATATAGAAGACCATAATAATAGAAATGCATATCCTATATTGTTATTAAGGGATTCACACATTTAATGAGTTTGAGCAATAAATGTTAAATGCTCATACAATTACACCCTTGCATCAATACAAATACAATCAATATAATTTAATATCATCTTATGCATTACTACTTTTTTGTTATGTAATGCTAAAAATATTATAATATTTTGTAATTATTTAGATTTTGTCATATAAAAACTTCAGAAAGAAGTGAAAGGATAAAATGTGGAACATTATGCATCAGATTTTGTATCTAAGTTTTGAATAGAAATAAAAGGTGTCGGTTGGCACTCTGTGGTGTGTCAACAGCAGTTAATTTTCAAATCTGCAAAAATGCGAGGAGGAAACTGACCTCACATGCAGAGGCCACTGAGCATGCTGGGACACTTACAAAGGGACAGTCAAATTTTCAACATTTTGGAAGCAAAAGTAGAGACTTTTATCAAATAACCAGCATCAAGGGCAAAATCTGGGGGGAGAAAACATCTTGCAAAAAGGAAAAAGGGCCACTTAAACTTTGAGCCAGGTGAAGGAGGAAAATGGACTTTACAAGATCAACCAATGTAAATGTTTATATTTGGATAAGCCCCGGCAACATGCTAAGATTGTTCTTTGCAAAAGCAATTTTGAGGGAGGAAAAGGACCTTTCACAATCAATATTAAACCAACTCTTCCCTCTCATGATGTTGAGAGTGGGCTTGCTAGCAAGGCTAATGACTGAGGAGATGTTTGTGATTTTAGCATTTAGCATTTTAAGGATGTTGTTTATAAATTACACTTGTCATAACCGTGGTGATTCTGTGAAAACCTTAAAGTTATCTATACATCATCAAGGGCTACACAAAATGGGTCACATTACCTGTGTGCATGTTGTATAGCAGGTTGCAAGTCTCATTTAAAAAAAATACAGTGCTTTCAAATGTCTTGTTTATCATCACCACTGGCTTTTATTTTCTGTCACAGTGTGAGACTTTGCAGGGACCTTTATAGAGCCACATGAAAAGTACAAAGATAATGTAGTCCAGATTATAGAGTTTAAATTGGTTCCATCTGTGTGGCCCTTCAGTGTTATTCATTCTGTAAAGTTCTTGTCTTGGCATCTCCCTGTTAAATTATTGTTTCTCACTTCCTGTTTTATTTTGGTAGTCATTTGTGTCCTATGTCTTGCACTTCCGTTTGTATCATTGTTTTGATTAGTTTCAGCTGTGACTTGTTCCCCAGGTATTTACGGCCTATTTCCTTTGGTTTTTAGATTGTTTTTACCCTCCCATCGTGTGCCCCCTGTTCTCTGAAGAAGTTTGGATTTTGCTGTTCATTTTCCGCTCTATGGACTTTTGCTTTACTATTTCTTAGATTACTCATTTACAATTATTAAAAGTAATAATTTAGAATGACCACTTAACCTTTTTGGACATGCACACTACTTTGGTACAAGAATAACATGCAGACTCCCGCCACAAGTATGCTCTTTGCAAATTCCTACAATTCTGCCTTTTTTTTTTTTATTTCATATGAGAAATACCTTTTTAAGACAAATCCCCACAAAGGATGAAAAAGGAGAGAAGAACACTTTCAGCAGGTGGCTGGCAGTCACTTTCCCAGAAACCAAAATTGTGTGAACCTGTTCTCATCTGTGACTAGAACAGGATGCTGTTGCCCCAAATGGTGCTGGACTGTGAGTGCAAGTCCCACTAAAGGATGTTAGGAGCTCATGCTACCCTCATGGCATCTGTTTCTGACAGATCAGAAAAATACACAAAGCTAAATGTTATTTAAGATAAGATAAGATAAGATAAGATAGTGTTTATTTGTCACATGCACAGTTATACACAGTACAATGCACAGTGAAATGTATTTTGTACCTGCAACCATATATACACACACAAATAAATAAGAAGAATAAAAACAAAAAGAAGTAATTCACACTATACACTATACTCTATATACTATACAATATACACACTTTTACATGGAATTATAGATTATAAATTATAATATTTACACTGTGCAATAATGGTCCAGTTAGGGCTCAGAGTTGAGCAGACGGATGGCTTGTGGGTAAAAACTCTTCTTCAACCTTTCAGTCTTAGCCCTCAGGCAGCGGTAACGCCGGCCTGATGGGAGCAGGGAGAAGAGAGAGTGTCCGGGGTGGCTGGGCTGTTTTAGGATCTTCATGGCCCTCAGCCTGCACTGCTTGGTGTAAATGTCCTGCAGGTTGGGGAGGGTGGTTCTGATGGTCCGCTCAGCTGAATGAACCACCCTTTTTAGGGCCATGAAGTCCTGCTTGGTGCAGTTTCCCATCCAGGTGGTGATGCTCCCACGCACGATGCTCTCGATGGTGCAGGTGTAAAAGTTCCTGAGCACCTTGAGTGGGAGCTTGAAGTCTCTCAGCCGCCTGAGGAGGTAGAGACGCTGTCTGGCCTTCTTCACAGTGATGTTTATGTGATGAGTCCAGGACAGGTCCTGTGAGATGGTCACTCCCAGGTATTTGAAAGTGTCCACTCTTTCCACCTCAGCACCACTGATGACAAGTGGATGGTAGTCCCTCTGCTGCTTCCTGCTGAAGTCCACGATCAGTTCCTTCGTTTTGCTGACGTTGAGCAGGAGGTGGTTCTCCCGGCACCAGTTCTCCAGGCGGGAGACCTCTCTCCTGTAGGCTGTCTCCTCATTGTGAGAGATTAGTCCCACAACAGCAGTGTCGTCAGCAAACTTGATGATGACGTTGGACTCTGACGTGGCCTCGCAGTCATGGGTGTACAGTGAGTACAGCAGAGGGCTGAGCACACAGCCTTGGGGGGATCCAGTGTTGAGGGTGAGGGAGGATGAGGTGAGGTGACCCACTCGTACCACCTGTGGTCTGCTGGTCAGGAAGCTGTGAACCCACCTGCACAGGGATGGGCCCAGGCCCAGGTCCAGCAGCTTAGAGACCAGCCTGGAGGGAACTATGGTGTTGAATGCTGAGCTGTAATCTACAAACAGCACTCTCACATAGTTCCCCTTACCAGTGTCTATGTGTGAAAGGGTCTTGTGGAGGAGGGAGGAGGGATGGGGGATTTTGTGGGACTTGCAGTGTTTGCTCTGTTTTTCCTTGCACAAATAAGCAGATACTGGCCCTGCAGCTTCTACAACCCTGTCAAGCTCTCTTTGTGTAACAGTCTATCTCCTGGTATCTATACTACAGACTGTGCAGGGAGACACAGCAAATTGACTTATTGACACACCTTAGTCCCTATGGTCAACTTATTATCAATCTTTCTAGGGATGTGCTGATCCTATTCAGTATTGGTATCGGTCCAATCTTGACCTAAATTACTGGTTATGAGGGGTGCCTGGGTGGCTTAGTGGTGAAGCCGGCACCCACATACATATGTTGCGGTGTGGGGGCGCGGGTTCACGTCCTGGCCTGTCGCCAATTTGCCCGCGTGTCTTTTCCTATATCTTTCCCCCATTTCCTGTCTTTCTCCACTGCTAACAAAAGCTGCTGTAGCCAAAAATGCAAAAAAAAAAAATAAATAAATTGCTGGATTGGATATTGGGAAGGAATAAATAAAGAAATCCAATCCATTAAATATCACAAAAATGCTTGACAAAATTTGCAACATGCCATAAGACAATGCACCACCTTCTCACATAGGAGCAGCAGGGATCAGGTGATAGAGTGATTGATGTGTGTGAGACCTGTCAGCAGTGTGGAGTTACTTCAGATGCAAAGAAGAAAAATGCAAGACCGCTGAGTGTAACTTGTGTTTGAAGTCAACAAACGCTGCTGGAAAACATTCAGAAACACCTCCAGAAAACAACAAAGCAAAGCTGTTGAATTTGTTGTGCTTCATGACCAACATCTTTCTGTTGTGGAAAATGTTGGTTTTCAATGCTTAATGGAGCATGTGGAGCTACGCTACGTGCTGCCAAACTGCCATTTCATCTCAGAGCAAGCTTTCCCAGATAAGTATGCATGTTAATCTCTGAATGCTTGGGGAGCATTCCCACTTTAAGCTTAACAACTGGAGCTTAGACGTGTGTCCATTGTCATTGCTAAATCTGACAGCACAGTAGGTAGACTCAAGTTTTACTATACAAAAAACAGTGTTGCGGGTTAAACAGTTTTGTGGTTTGCACTCAAGAGAGTCCATCACTACATCTTTGGAGGAAATGGTGCTCTAGCCTCCTTTGAGGAGTTAACAAGGGAGATAAGCTCCTCATCTTCATCTGCATCTTTTGCTGAAACTGCATTTTGTTTTTCAGAACCAAAGAGCTTTTGAAATCTCGCATAAACCTGCACTTTGAATTTCATATTGAATATTACTTTAGATACTTAGATTTAGGTTTGCTTGAAGTTTTACAATTTCAGGATGAATGTCTGGATAGTGCTGACCAGCTAAATGCTGTGAAAAGTTATAAAGTTTGAAAAAAAAAATCAGTATTGGTGAACTGGCCTGCATTTTGGGTGCAATGTATTTCTTGCATATAAGTATAATAGCTTTACGGTTCTTTTTTATTAGACCGTTGATTTATGTAAAATGCACCCAGACATTTAAAAACAATTGTTTTATTGTTTTAAAGAAAGATCGGATTCGTATCGGTGTCGGCAGATATCCAGATGTAAAATATCAGTATAGGTATTGGACATAAAAAAGTGGTATTGTGCCATTCCTAGTCTTTTCTAGGGGTACCTTCATATTTGTCCAGGTCAGTTTCATTAGTTTGCTAATTTTCATTACATTTTTATTTATTGTTTTTTATTATTATTATTATTATTATTATTATTATTATCCAAACGAAAGCCAGTTGAGGTGGCTAGGGCATCTGATTAGGATGCCTCCTGGGTGTCTCTTGGGTGAGGTGTTCCGGGCATGTCCCACCAAGAGGAGACCCCGTGGTAGACCCAGGACACGCTGGGGAGATTATATCTCTCGGCTGGCCTGGGAACGCCTTGGGGTCCCTCCGGATGAGCTGGAGGAGGTCGCTGGGGAGAGGGAAGCCTGGGCTTCTTTGCTTAGGCTGCTGCCCCCGTGACCCAGCCCCAGATAAGCGGAAGAAAATGGATGGATGGATTATTGTTATTATTATTATTATTACTATTATTATTATTATTATTATTATTATTATTATATTACTTTTGTCAGTTGTGGGTTTTTCTTTCTTTAACAGAAGGGTACCAACAATTTTGCTTATGTCTGTATGTGGCCAGTTGTACTATTTAACTTAAATATCAAATAATCTGAAGAAGCAAAAGCACAAAATGATGTAAATTTAAATAAATATAAATAAGTATTCTGCTACAATAGATTCCTAAAACAGTCTAATTTGATGACAGAGATCATAAGTAGATTTTCCACTTTTAAATGTTTGAAAATGGCTAATGTAACGTGTTTTACAGCATCATGGACAGGTTCCGGGCAGGTTCTAATTTGAAGTGAATAATGCAATGACAGTCAGGATAAGGTTGATCTTTTAATGCAGGAGTGTGGCTGTTCCTCTCTATCGGCCCATCACAACAACTGCACCAGTGCAGGCAGGTAACATTATCTTTTATCTATTATCCTCTCCGGGGCCATCTTCATGATGTATTTGTGGCTGCTCTGCTTTCCTCCTGGATTATGACTCTGACACTCACTAATCCTTGCCCTCTCTCTTTCCATTGTTCATAGAGTCCCAGGGTGCCAGACTTTTAGTTTAGAAAGCCATGCATTATGAGGGGTTTTCATGTCTGTCATCTCCTGGGGCCAGCTTATTATTCCAGCTGGGTATCTGATGACCGATAGGGCACATCTATTGATACTTCAGAGCTTAATCCTACCACTGAGCTGGCTTTTCAGCTCTTCTTATACGTTCTGGATGTATTTGGCTATAACTGATCTTCTTGCACCTTCATCATGGTTCTGCTTTACTTGTTGGAGACCCAGGTACTTGAAGTTGTTCTGTATGTCTATTTCTGGCAACTCCATCACCTTCCCTCTCTTTGCAACCATTCAGCCCCACTTACAGTATGTGTAATTTATGGTAAAGCGATTGTGTCAGTTTTCATATGTATTTCTCTATGGACAGCATATGGGAAATGGTTTTCAACCAATGTAAATGTAGTCCCATGCAGTTCTCAAAAACTCCAGGTTGCTGGACATGGATGATGCTGTCAGTCGGTCATATGCTGATTGGTTGACAAATGGGCTGGAATATAAGGAACAGGAGAGTTCACCAGGAATGAGAGAAATGCAAAAATAAATTAAAAAAAAAAATACATGAAAAGCACTGTCTTCCACAGTCCCATTTAGTTCCTGATGAAGGTTATTAGTTTGCGTTTAGCCTGGCTTCAAATCACCCTCTATTTTTCTAATAGACTCCAATTTGTTCATGTAAATGGGGAGTCTTCTTCACACACTAATGTTAATTATGGAGTTCCACAGGGTTCTGTGCTAGGACCAATTCTATTTACATTATACATGCTTCCCTTAGAATCAGAATCAGAATCAAAAGGTTTTTATTGCCATATGGGTGAACAGGTTCACAGCATTAGGAAATTGCTGCGGTACTTCGTGCTTACATAAAAAACAAATAAGTATAAAAACTATAAGACAATATACAAGTATACAAATATACAGATATACAGAGATATTAGAACTATAACTATAACACAATATTACAAAATATACAGTGCAGAGAATAATTAAAAGATAAAAGAATGTAAACTATAGTCCAGTAATATGTACATCAGTGCAAACAGACAGGTGCATAAATATAGGGTCATCAGTGTTTGTGGAGGGTGGTGGTAACAGTCTTAGGGTTATTGTTCATGAGTCCAACAGCAGAGGGGAAGAAACTGTTCTTATGGCGGGAGGTTCTGGTCCGTATGGACCGTAGCCTCCTGCCTGAGGGGAGAGGGTCAAAAAGTCTGTGCCCAGGGTGAGAGTGGTCGGCTGTGATCCGACCTGCACGCCCCAGTGTCCTGGAGGTGTACAGGTCCTGGAGACCTGTACAGCCAATCACTTAGGCAGTATTATTAGAAAGCATTGCATCAATTTTCATTGTTATGCAGAGGATACTCAGCTTTACCTATCAATGAAGCCAGATGACACACATCAATTAGGTAAACTGCAGGAATGTCTTAAAGACATTAAGGCCTGGATGACCTCTAATTTCCTGCTTCTAAATTCAGATCAAACTGAAGTTCTTGTGCTTGGCCCCACAAATCTTAGAAACATGGTGTCTAACCAGATACTTACTCTGGATGGCATTACTTTGGCCTCCAGTAACACTGTGAGAAATCTTGGAGTCATTTTTGACCAGGATATGTCCTTCAATGCACATATTAAACAAATATGTAGGACCGCTTTTTTGCATTTGCGCAATATTTCTAAAATTAGAAACATCCTTTCTCAGAGTGATGCTGAAAAGCTCATTCATGCATTTATTACTTCTAGGCTGGACTATTGTAATTCATTATTATCAGGCTGTCCTAAAAGCTCCCTGAAAAGCGTTCAGCTGATTCAAAATGCTGCAGCTAGAGTACTGACAGGGACTAGAAAGAGAGAGCAGATTTCTCCCATATTGGCTTCTCTTCATTGGCTCCCTGTTAAATACAGAATAGAATTTAAAATCCTTCTCCTCACCTACAAGGTCTTGAATAATCAGGCACCATCTTATCTCAAAGACCTCATAGTCCCATATCACCCCAACAGAGCACTTCACTCTCAGACTGCTGGCTTACTTGTGGTTCCTAGGATACTTAAGAGTAGAATGGGAGGCAGAGCCTTCAGCTTTCAGGCCCCTCTTCTGTGGAACCAGCTCCCAGCTTGGATTCAGGAGACAGACACCCTCTCTATTTTTAAGATTAGGCTTAAAACTTTCCTTTATGATCAAGCTTATAGTAAGGGCTGGTCAGTTTCACTGTTGGATTTTCTCTGTAGTTACTTTATTAATATGAGTACATTGACATGAGTTTTTGTTGTGATTTTGCACTATATAAATAAAAGTGAACTGAACTGAATGGTGCCGACCACTCCACTATCCATGTGTTGAGTTGCAGGTTTTCTTGTAGTTGCTCCCGGCAGTGCTCAGGTTGGTCTGCCTTGTTTTAAGGTTCTGGTGCTCTGTCACCCAGGAGCTGGTGCTTTGGTCCTCTGGTGTTATTTCCAATGCTCATGTACCGACTCATGTGACTCATGGCACATCCATGTGTGTAGGCATGGATCATGTCAGGGCCTGGTGCTATCCAGGTCTTCATTCTGGAGAGTTGTGGTTGGATAGGCATTTGTGATGTTGACTGGTTTGTGTTCTGGGAGGTTGCTCTGGTTTGCTCTTAGGTTCACCAGCCACTTGGCAGTGGAGTTGTGTGGCACCTCTTTCTCCCAGATGTTCAAGATTCAAGATTCAAGAAGTTTATTGTCATGTACACCGCAAAACACTGTGGTTATGCTGAGCAATGAAATTCTTACTTGCGACTGCTTTACAAACAATTGAAATAAGCAACTAAGTTAAAATAAAATTTAAGAACTAGTATATTAGGAAAGTAAAAGTAGAAAATAAAAATAAATAAATAATAAAGCAAGTGCAATATATACAGATATATACAGATGAAAGAAAGGCAGGTAATCACAGTTTGGTAATCAGTCAGTGGTTCAGTAGCCTGATGGCCTGTGGATAGAAACTGTTTTTTAGGTGCCGTTTACACGAAGCCGTTTTCACTGGAAACGGTGTCGTTTTGATGCGTTTCAGCCTTTCGTTTACACGATGGCGTTTCAGAAACGATCCGCGTTTACACGAGGACATGTGAAACGATGAAAACGATGTAGTTCCCATGCCAGGCCACAAGTTGGCGTTGGTTTTCTCTTTGCAGTTTGTTTACGCAAGACGCGCATGCGTGGAGTGATACAGTAGGTAGTGCGGCAAATTGTTCATTACTTACAAAACGGCCAATGTGAGAGGTTTTGTGTGGACCGATGATGAGGTTGGATCGCTGCTGCACACAACGCTGAATTACAAAACGGTAAAAACACAGGAAAAGCATAAGAAGCACTCGTGAATCCGCGAGTACTGTTTATCAGTTTGCGCGTGCGCGAAAAACTGGCCGTCGCAACCATAGTGCGCATGTGCGAGTCGAGCGTTTTCAAATCACCCCGGTTTCAAGTGTTTACACGAAAACGCAAGCCGGTGCGTTTCTGAAACGCTCCACTCTGGACCCCGTTTCTGAAACACATCGTTTTCACTCTGTTGTCATGTAAACAGAAGGGCGAAACGCATCAAAACGACACCGTTTCAAAATGAAAACGGTCTCGTGTAAACGGCACCTTAGTCTGGTTGTTCTTGCTTTTACACTCCTGTAACGTCTGCCAGACGGCAGGAGTGTGAACAGTGTGTGCTGTGGGTGGGTACGGTCCTTGATGATGTTGTGTGCCCTCTTTATTACCCGGGTATTATAAGTGTCCTGTAGTGATGGGAAGGCAGCTCCACAGATGAATTGTGCTGTTTTGATGACACGCTGGAGAGCCTTCCTGTCCTGACTGGTGCAGTTTCCATACCACACCGTGATGGAGTTTGTCAGGATGCTCTCCACAGTGCATCTGTAAAAGTTGCTGAGGAGCTTGGGGGATAATCCGAATTTCCTCAGTTTCCTTAAGAAGAAGAGTCTCTGCTGAGCTTTCTTGACAGTCTGTGCTGTGTTGTAGGTCCAGGTGAGGTCTTCACTGATGTGGGTGCCAAGGAATTTGAAGGTCTTCACTCTCTCCACCTGAGTCCCGTTGATGAATAATGGAGCATGCTGGTCTCTTCTCTTCCTCGGGTCAATAATCATCTCCTTAGTCTTCTCTGTATTTAAGGAGAGATTATTTTCCTGGCACCAGGACACCAGCTGGGCCACCTCTTCCCTGTAAGCTGCTTCCTCGCCCCCAGTAATCAGCCCAATGACGGTGGTGTCGTCATTGGGCTGATTACTGGGGGAGAGGAAGCAGCTTCTTCAATTATTGTTTGGTTTCAATTCTAGATGGGTCTTTTGCTTTGCAGATGAGAGTACACCCCAGATGGGTCTTTGGAGAACTGGCCATTTATTCTCTTGGCCTCCGCCTCTCTGATATATCTCTTCAGCCTAACTGTGAGCTTTTGTTTGACAGTTTCTAGAGCCCCAGTTATGGACATTTTTTCAACTTCTTATTCATCCAGGACCTAACTGACTAGCATCATTCTAGCCTTTCGGCTTCTGGTATTCTTCTCCATGGAGGGCTTTCTCTACATGCATCCTTGATCTTATACCAGGGATGTCCAAACTTGCGGCCCGCGGGCTGCTTCCGGCCACGCCCACTTCCGGTCCACGAATTAATGTCAAAAATAACATACAATTTGGCCCTTTAAGTTAGTTTTTTGTCATTCCGCCTTCCCCTCCAATTAAGAGAGTTAAGCGAAATGTCAAAAAAGTAACTTAAAGGGCCAAATTGTATGTTATTTTTGACATCAATTCGCGGACCAGAAGTGGGCAAGGCTGGAAGCGGCCCGCGGGCCGCAAGTTTGGACACCCCTGTCTTATACCCAAGTGCTTCTAGGATTACTGTGGCAGTGTCATATATGAGCTAATTAGTTTCATTGATGCTAGTAGTGGAGATGGTGAGTAGAGCAGTGTTCATGTCTGCAAGCATCTCCTCTGATGAGGAGTTGTGCCTTTGGTTGTGTGGCTACCTTGACTTTTGCCACAATCTTCATCCTCATCTATCTATCATTACAGGTATTTGGGCATCATGTAATTCAGTTACATTGCTCTCTTCTACTAAGGCTGGCTCATCTCCAGCTATGGTAGTAGCTGTCTTCTATTTGTGTTATTGCACGGAGCTGTAAGTGTCAGTGTTGGTGTTCTGCTCATCCATGATTCCAGCATGAATTATACAAATTGTTTTTGCCTTAGATGCTATATTTCCATTTATGATTGCATGTTTCAATAAATCACTGTATATATTGCCATATGTGGAACTCTGGCCAATCCTGAAAACACATATTCATTCAAAAGACTCCGTAACCCTCAAGGATGTTCCAAGACAGAAACAAAGCTCTGGACAGTATTTTCAAACAAATAATTCTGACATGAGAACAATGAGTAAACATAAATTATACTAAATCCTTCCATGCAAAGGTCATATGGGATAAAGAAGCTAAACCAAAGGCCATTTTTGGAGGGCATCTTAATTTTTGCAGCTTACTCCTGAAATACAATGAGATTTTTAAAAAGTTGTTAATGGAGTCAAATTTGCAATTTCTGTCTCAGTGAAACTTGGCTGCACATTAGGAGTCAAACTACCTTTATTGATGTTCCAGGTTATAAATGTTTTAGAAGAGATAGGAAAATGGAGGGAGGAGTTGCAATATATAATATGGCTCATAATAGGGTTTTAGTAGCAAGGTAATTGACTAAAAAGCACCTTTTTGGCAAGTTTTTGAAAAAATGCAAAAAGATATATAGAAAATCTTCATTACCTTGGTTAAATGAGTGAATCCAAAAACTTATGAAACAACAGGATATGTCACTATGCACTTCTATAAAAACACGGTTGAATACTGATATGGCTGCATATAGAGGATCGAAAAATAATGTTACCAAGCAACTGAGAAATCCAAAAACTATATTACTATATTTCATTAATATCAAAAATCTCCTAAATGCAAGATGGCGGCATGTACAAACGCAGTGGCGCTTGGCTCCCTTTTTCAGAGTTTGTATGAATGGTTTTAATCTCTCCTACAGTCAAGCCCAACTGTGGACTGTAGGAATTATGTGCAGTACAGTAGTTACAAGTGAGTTTCAGCAGTCCCACAACATTCCAGAAGACATCGCCAGAACACCGAGCTCTCCCTGGCTAGTTTTTGAACCTGGAAGGCAGTGCCAGCAGCGAAGGCATCATAAACAGAAGCACGACTGCAGAGGGCCTCATAGCAAGGCTAGAATATGTGCCACACAAGTTGCCAATTCCAAACATCTTCCTGACCAATGCCAGCTTCATCATCCTCAAAACAGACAAACTGGAACTACTGCTGGTGAGTAATGCCAGGATTCCGTGATTATTATCACGGAATCCTGGCATTAAACCCATGCAGCAGTCCTGAATCTTGTTAACACCCGCTCATCCCTGATGCTACTGTGCAGTTAATAGGCCGCAGCCTACATTGCTACAACTGCAATGCAGACTCCGATACACACGATGACTGGTGCACAAACACCAGAATCATCTATGTCCACTGCTGTCTGGATCTAGAGGCCATCTCAGTTGGGTGTAGACCCTTCATTCTGCCCTGAGAGCTTAGTGTTGGTTATAACTAGGGATGCGCCGATCCGATATTCAGTATCGGTATCGGTCCGATATTGGCCTAAATTACTGGATCGGATATCGGAAAGAAATTAAAAAATGTAATCCGATACATTAAATAACGTTTCGCTCACATTAGCTGCATTACAGGGCTCGGTCGTCTTCTTCTTCTTGTGGGTTTGCGGTTGACCAAACCAGCTTAGAGCTGCATTACCGCCACCTACTGGAATGGAGTGGGGGATCAGGAGTTAGAAAACAACCCCCTCAGATCCTCCGTCGCTGCGACGGATTCCCTTTGACACTGAGCGATCATCGCTGACATGTTGTTCCGCCTCCACCGCTCTCTGCATGTTTGTGTGTTGTGCTCGCTGTGCTGAGAATCAGCTGTTATTTTTTCTCTACTTCAGCTCCCGGACATACTGCTAGCGAGCGAAGCTATTAGCACTAGTGACCGTCCGGTACCGGAAGAACCCCTTCCCCGTCAAAATATTTTTGATACTTTAATCCCTGATTTGTGACTAAATATAGACCTGCAGTAGAAACATATTTAGGAGAATGCTTGTGAATATAAAGCATTACAAGATTGCGCTCACGCAGCCCCTAGTTTTTCACGTGAACACTGATGACGCAACAGCAGCAGTCAGCTGATGTACGTGCAGTCTGTCTGTCGCAAGAGGAAAGAGGCGGAGCCGGCGCGCTCAGATGGAGCAGAAGGAAATGTTTTTCTAGTGTCCAAAAGAAGCCTTTTCGTTAGCAAAAGGGTGCAATGACCTACACACACCCTTCCCTCCTTAGACACAGATGTTCATGTTTTGGCAAAACTTTTAAGGATAAGATAAATATATTCTTCTCTGAGACCGAGAAGGTCATAAATAAGAGAAACATATCTCCCAAAAGGCCTGAAGTTAGTCTGGCACCATCTATCTGTTGCTCTGTCTAATGCAGTGTTTTTCAACCACTGTGTGCCGTGGGAGATTATCCAGTTTCACCTAATATGCCATGAGTGTTGTAGTAGTGACTGGAGCATAATCATGTAATACTCTTCCATATCGCTAGACTAGATAGCAGCAGGTAGCGAATTGCATTGTACATAGAGACAAGAGAATGAAGCCGCTTTTCCATACTGAACGACTCGACGCGGGTTGACTCGGCTCGCCGCAATTTGACGGCATCTCCATTAGAATCAGGTACACTTCGCCGGGTCCTTTTTCTGTACTCACTCACCTGAAGTTCTAAGCGATCTGAGGCGATCCAAAAATGTGACGAGGAGAACAGTGTTAGGTAAACAGTTTTTTTGTGAAGGAAGACACCTGAAACACTTTAATTAAAAAAGTAAAACATTTAATAAATTAAAGGATCAGAAAAAAACACACACATCATGTGGGGAATCAGAGTAAGAGTGTGCTCTCTCTCTCTCTCTGAGCCCGTGTTCCTGTCTAACCAAAACATCTTTATACAGCTCGTTGTTATCTATACATAAACAGTCTCTGGGTGCTATCAGTTGACCTTCGTCATTCAGTCTCGTTCAAGCTGGTTTTTTATGACCCAGATTCCTCTCAGTCATAGGCACATCTTCTTCCTGGTGTTCTAATCTAATCAATACAGAGAAATCTTGTCCAGATTAATTCAATTAAATTCAATTCAATTTTATTTATATAGCGCCAAATCACAACAAACAGTCGCCCCAAGGCGCTTTGTATTGTGGGTAAAGTCCCTACAATAATACAGAGAAAACCCAACAGTCAAAACGACCCCCTATGAGCAGCACTTGGTGACAGTGGGAAGGAAAAACTCCCTTTTAACAGGAAGAAACCTCCAGCAGAACCAGGCTCAGGGAGGGGGGGTCATCTGCCGCGACCGGTTGGACTGAGGGGAGAGAAAGACATGCTGTGGAAGAGAGCCAGAGATTAATAACATTTAATGATTAAATGCAGAGTGGAGTATAAACAAAGTAAATAAGGTGAATGAGAAGAAACAGTGCATTATGGGAACCCCCCAGCAGACTAGGCCTATAGCAGCATAACTAAGGGATGGTTCAGGGTCACCTGATCCAGCCCTAACTATAAGCTTGATCATAAAGGAAAGTTTTAAGCCTAATCTTAAAAATAGAGAGGGTGTCTGTCTCCTGAATCCAAGCTGGGAGCTGGTTCCACAGAAGAGGCGCCTGAAAGCTGAAGGCTCTGCCTCCCATTCTACTCTTAAGTATCCGAGGAACCACAAGTAAGCCAGCAGTCTGAGAGAGAAGTGCTCTGTTGGGGTGATATGGGACTATGAGGTCTTTGAGATAAGATGGTGCCTGATTATTCAAGACCTTGTATGTGAGGAGAAGGATTTTAAAATCTATTCTAGATTTAACAGGGAGCCAATGAAGAGAAGCCAATATGGGAGAAATCTGCTCTCTCTTTCTAGTCCCTGTCAGTACTCTAGCTGCAGCATTTTGGATCAGCTGAAGGCTTTTCAGGGAGCTTTTAGGACAGCCTGATAATAATGAATTACAATAGTCCAGCCTAGAAGTAATAAATGCATTAATGAGCTTTTCAGCATCACTCTGAGAAAGGATGTTTCTAATTTTAGAAATATTGCGCAAATGCAAAAAAGCGGTCCTACATATTTGTTTAATATGTGCATTGAAGGACATATCCTGGTCAAAAATGACTCCAAGATTTCTCACAGTGTTACTGGAGGCCAAAGTAATGCCATCCAGAGTAAGTATCTGACAGAACATGGTGACGTTGGTGATGTTCTCATTGTACGTACGGTGGCCGGACCTCGAGATAAGATGCTGTGAAAGAGAGAAGTTAGTCTACTACTTTCTGATCAGTTGCTCTGTCTAATGTATTATTTAATTGTTTATTATTTGGTTGATTCACTGTTTATTAATTAATTTACTGGAGTTTACCTTTAAACATTTGTCCTTTATTCACTAAGTAAAAAATAATCCCTAACAACAGCATGCCACTGATTGGCCAGGGAGTGTGGTCACTAGCAGAGTCATGAGAGCAACTCCTTCACCAGAATCAAGCCTGTCATGTTAAAAACCCGCCAGCAAGAAACTGGAGGCACGCAAAGCACAGGTTGAATGCCCAGACTGACAGTTTGCAGCAGTAGTTTTGGAACATGATGCAACATCTGAAACACACACACAGCATACATATTATAACCGTATACTGCCGGGTGATTGCTGTTTAAGCACCATTACCTGCCCCTACAAGCTAAACAGCTGGTTTATTTGATTCCTATTCAAGATACTTTGATAAGAATGACTATATTGTTAATATAGGATACAGAGTATCATTTTTTTAACATTTTTGACTGGTGGTGTGCCTCGTGACTTTTTCAATGAAAAAAAATGTACCTTGGCTCAAAAAAGGTTGAAAAACACTGGTCTAATGTATTATTTAATTGTCTATTATTTGCTTCAGCCACTGTTTATTAATTAATTTAGTGAAGTTTACTTTTAAACATTTGTCATTTCATTCATTGGGTAAAAAATAAAACCCCACCCTCAGGAAGAAAACCAAACTTGTGACAAAGACTGTCAGAACCTGGCATGAGAGTTCCCTCGATCACCTGCAGGACTGCTTTCAGAGCACAGCATGAGCTGTATTTGATCTCCTGGTGCTAGAGGAGCACACAGATGCTGTTATCCTACATCAAATACTGTACAGACACTATCACTGTTAATAAATGGATCTGGTTCTATCCATGGAGACACTGGATGACTTGGATTTACCCCACCCCATCAAAAACTCCCTGACCAACCCAACATGGGCTGTTAAGATGGGTCACCTCTGCTCCGCCACCCTGACACTCAGCACCAGCTCCCCCAGGGCTGTGTGCCGAGCCCCCTCCTGTATGCCCTCTACGCGTATGACTGTGCTCCCATCCACTCCTTGAACACCATTATCTAGTTTGCCTATGACACCACAGTAGTCGGCCTGATCGCACAGGGTTATGAATCAGCCTACAGGGAGAAAATACAGGAGCTGGCAGGGTGGTGCAGCAGAAACACTGCTGGGGGGCCTCCTGCATTAGCCGCAGCTCTCCCTCCCACCTGATGGGACTCGCTCTGTAAGTGCGACTGTGCCGTGCTGCAACTCCAGATGTTTCTTCAAATCTTACGTAGTGTTTTTGAAGCTAGACAGCACCTTGTCACAGCATAGTGCACAACTAACCTTGATATTGTCATCTTTAGCTGACACAAACTCACAGTAGTCCCTGTATTTTATGGGGCTATTGTTGTAGCAACAGTTCTGTGTGTCCGTAAATGAATCACATGCGTGTATCGCGATCTGTATTTTGATCTGTGTGTCTGTAATCAGATTTGTAAATGTGCAAAGAAATCTGCAGCGCAGATATTAATGGCTGCAAAGTATTAAAGTTTTTCTCAAATCACTGAAAACACACACGTCAGGCTGCTCAGCTTTACAATTGGCTCTTTTTACGCACTTGACTTTTGCTACACTTCTGCTGCCGCAGAATCTGTGACAGATTTGTCCGTAATCGAGGGCTCTTTCACCCTCAGTCAGGCTCACAGGCGGGTTGCATTCAGGTCTGCTGGGACTTATTACTTGCTCTAACAGTGTCACATTAGCCTGCTGGTAGCGGTGGCTGTGCCGATTCAAGGCTGGCTCAGATGGACACTTTACTGGATTCACCACATGCTAACTGTAAGTACCTCTTTTGGTTTGTTCAGGAGCTTCATCAGCAGCTCGTATTGGAGCCGCGTGAAAAATCAAATGCAGCTGGAATGGAGACTGTAACTGGAACAGCTGATTAGTTGGACTCTCTGGAGCTTGAAAAAGGCGACTGGACTTCTTTTTGTTTCTTGAAGACGTTTCACCTCTCATCTGAAAGGCTTCTTCAGTTCTCAACCAAAAGGTGGAGAGACACAGGTATTTAAACCCCTGTGGGCATAGTCCCCTGGAGGTGGTTATGACCCTCTATTGATCATGTGCGTGAACACATGTGCCCAGGTGTGAAGGGGGCGTGGGTCATATTTAATCAGTGGTTTCAGTTGAAACCAATTTAGGACTCCGCTCCATTGTTTCCTGTGGCCTATTGAGGTCACTGGAACAAAGGTGTGAATGGGGGTTGAGACGTCTGGGAAGGGAGCTCAGGACAGCACTGTAAGCGGGGGAAAGTTGGTGACGTAATCCACCTCCTCTGTTCAATGATGGTTGTTCACAGTGGACATAGATGGCTTCTTTCACTCCTCTTTCAAACCATCTGTTTTCCCTGTCCAATATGTGAACATTGGCATCCTCAAAAGAGTGCCCTTTTTCCTTCAGATGCAGATGTACTGCTGAATCTTGTCTTGTCGAGGTGGCTCTTCTATGTTGTGCCATTCGTTTGTGAAGAGGCTGTTTGGTTTCACCAATGTAGAGGTCCGAGCACTCTTCACTGCACTGAACAGCATACACTACATCGCTGATCTTGTGTTTGGCGGGTTTGTCCTTGGGATGAACCAGTTTTTGTCTTAGGGTGTGACTTGGTTTGAAGTATACTGAGATGTCATGCTTGGAGAAAATTCTTCTGAGTTTCTCTGACAAGCCCGACACATATGGGATGACAATGTCGTTCCTCTTGTCCTTCCTATTCTCTGTAGTTTGTGTTTGGCCTTCATTCCTGTGCATCTTAGCTGATTTGATGAAGGCCCAGTTGGGGTAACCGCATGTTTTGAGGGCTTTCTTAATGTGTGTGTGTTCCTTATGCTTCCCTTCTGCCTTAGAGGGAACACTTTCCGCACGGTGTTGTAGGGTCCTGATCACCCCAAGTTTGTGTGCCAGAGGGTGGTGGGAGTCAAAGAGGAGATACTGGTCTGTGTGTGTGGGCTTCCGGTAAACTTCAATGTTGAGGCTTCCATCTTCCTCGATAAGCACCGCACAGTCCAGGAATGGTAACTTGTTATCTCTGGTGTCCTCCCTGGTAAAACGTATGTATTTATCCACTGAGTTAATGTGACGAGTGAAGGCTTCTACTTCTTGGGTTTTGATTTTGACCCAGGTGTCATCTACATATCTGTACCAGTGGCTAGGTGCCATCCCTTTGAAAGAACCAAGAGCTTTACTTTCCACTTCCTCCATGTAAAGGTTGGCTACAATGGGAGACACTGGGGAGCCCATGGCACATCCATGCTTCTGTCTGTAGAATCCATCATTGTATTTAAAATATGTTGTGGTAAGGCAGAGATCTAAAAGTGCACAAATCTGATCTGGGGTGAAGCTGGTTCTGTTTAGTAGGGAATCGTCTTCCTGTAGTCGTCTTCTGACGGTCTCCACTGCCTCAGTTGTGGGTATGCAAGTGAAAAGTGAAACCACATCAAAGGACACCATGGTTTCATCTGGATCCAGTACAAGATTCTGGACCTTGTTAGTAAAATCTGTAGAGTTTTCAATGTGGTGGGGTGTGATGCCAACAAGCGGTGATAAGATGGTGGCGAGGTGTTTGGAAATGTTGTAGGTGACCGAGTTTATACTGCTGATAATGGGTCGAAGTGGGACTCCTTCTTTGTGGATCTTTGGGAGTCCATAAATGCATGGAGTGGCTTCTCCAGGGTACAGGCGGTAGTAAGTGGGGCGGTCAATGGCTTTTTCCTTTTCAAGTTGTTGCAGGCAGCAAACAACTTTTTTCTTGTAGTTGCTTGTGGGATCACGTCTCAGGACCTCATAAGTATTGTTGTCACTGAGGAGTGTAGTAATTTTGTTGTGGTAATCCGATGAATCCGATGATTAGTTGGAGCACACCCTCCGGTCTCCCTTCTTAAACATGGGGACCACCACCCCGGTCTGCTAATCCAATGGCACTGCCCCAGATCTCCACGCGATGTTGCAGAGGCGTGTCAACCAAGACAGTCCTACAACATCCAGAGCCATCAGGAACTCAGGGCGAATCTCGTCCACCCCAGGGGGCCCTGCCACCAAGGAGTTGTTTAACTACCTCAGTGACCTCACCCCCAGTGATGGGCAAGTCATCTCCCTCGTCCCCAGACTCTGCTTCCACTACAGAAGGCGTGTCAGTGGGATTCAGGAGGTCCCCAAAGTATTCCTTCCACCGTCCGACTATAGCCTCAGTTGAAGTCAGCAGCATGCCACCCGCACTATAAACCATGTGAGTGGAGCACTGCTTTCCCCTCCTGAGCCGCCTGACGGTTTGCCAGAATCGCTTCGATGCCGTCCGAAAGTCTTTTTCCATAGCCTCACCGAACTCCTCTCACACCCGAGTTTTTGCTTTGGCCACTGCCCGAGCTGCATTCCGCTTGGCCTGTCAATACCTGTCAGCTGCCTCCCGAGTCCCACAGGCTAACCAAGCCCGATAGGACTCTTTCTTCAGCTTGATGGCTCCCTTCACCTCCAGTGACCACCATCTGGTTCGGGGGTTACCACCACGACAGGCACCAACCACCTTGTAGTCATAGCTCTGAGCAGCAGCCTCAACAATGGAGGTGCGGAACATGGTCCATTCAGACTCAATGTCCTCAGCCTCCCTCTGAACGCTGTCGAAGTTCTGCCGGAGGTGGGAGTTGAAGATCTCCCGGACTAGGGCTTCTGCCAGGCATTCCCAGCGCACCCTCACAAGACGTTTAGGTGCCCCAGGTCTGTCCAGCATCTTCCCCCACCACCTGATCCAACTCACCACCAGGTGGTGATCAGTTGACAGCTCAGCTCCTCTCTTCACCCGAGTGTCCAGAACATACGGCCGCAGATCTGATGATACGATTACAAAATCGATCATTGACCTGCGACCTAGGGTGTTCTGGTGCCACGTGCACATATGGACATCCTTATGTTCGAACATGGTGTTTGTTATGGACAAACTGTGGTTTGCACAGAAGTCCAATAACAAAACACCATTCGGGTTCAGATCGGACAGGCTGTTCCTCCCAATCACGCCCCTCCAGGTCTCGCTGTCATTGCGTTGAAGTCTCCCAGCAAGACTATGGAGTCACCGGATCGAGCATCCTCCAGCACCCCGCCCAGCGACTCCAAAAAGGGTGGGTACTCTGAACTGTCATTCGGTGCATAAGCGCAAACAACAGTCAGGACCCGTTCCCCAGCCCGAAGGTGCAGGGAAACAACCCTCTCATCCACTGGTGAAAACTCCGACATGCAGGCAGCAAGCCAGGGGGATACAAGAATACCCACCTCAGCTCACCACCTCTCACCGAGGGCAACTCCAGACTGGAACAGAGTCCAGCCCTTCTCCAGGAGACTGGTTCCAGAGCCCAGGCCATGCATTGAAGTGAGCCCAACTATTTCTAGCTGGTATCTCTCAACCTCACGCACTAGCTCGGGCTCCTTCCCCACCAGAGAGGTGACATTCCATGTCCCAACAGCCAGTCTAGATAGCCAGGGATCGGTCTGCCATTGGCTTCCGCCCAACACACACTGCACCCGACCCCTATGATGCCTTCTGCAGGTGGTAGACCTGCCGGAGGGCGGGCCCATGTAACTTCTTCAGGCTGCGCCCGGCCAGGCACCACAGGCAAATGCCTGGCACCAGATGATTTCCCTCAAACTCCCTCCCCAGGCCTCACTCCAGGGTGGGGCCCCAGTAACCCTATCCCGGGCAGGGAAAACTGTTCCCTCGACAGGCATAGGGGTCTTCTGAAGTGCTCTTTGTCTGGACCCTCACCCAGGACCAGTTTGCCATGGGAGACCCTACCAGGGAGACAAACCCCTGAATAACATAGCTCCTGGGATCACTGGGACACACAAACCCCTCCACCACGATAATGTGGCGATTCACGGAGGAGTCAGTCCTACACATTTGTTTAATATGTGCATTGAAGGACAAAAATAACTCCAAGATTTCTCACAGTGTTACTGGAGGCCACAGTAATGCCATCCAGAGGAAGTATCTGGTTAGACACCATGTTTCTAAGATTTGTGGGGCCGAGTACAAGAACTTCAGTTTGATCTGAATATAGAAGCAGGAAATTAGAGGTCATCCAGGCCTTAATGTCTTTAAGACATTCCGGCAGTTTAACTAATTGATGTGCATCATCTGGCTTCATTGATAGATAAAGCTGAGTATCATCTGCATAACAATGAAGATTGATGCAATGCTTTCTAATCGGGGCCGGCGGTAGCATAGGACAAGGGTGGGCTCAGCCCACCCAAATCTGATTCTTGCCCACCCAATCAAAATCTCCCATACCGCCTGCGGGCAGCGAAAGGTCCTCCCATCAAGCTCCGCCTACAATAGTTTTTATTTTCCACACTTTGACTTTCTCACACTCTGATTCAGGGCTGCGCCCCCTGGTTTCGTGCTTTTCCTTAATCTGGGTCACACTCTAGTTTCCATGTTAATATTTTTACTTATTTTTACCGTGAGCATGTATCGCTCCTATCAGTAAGTCTAGCCCTGGAGTATCTCCAGCAGCTCCCGCTGCTGCCCGTGCTGAAATGTCTCCCCCTGAGCGGGCTACCTGCTCCGTCTCCTCCTCTGTCCGAGCAGCAGACAATCTGCTGACTAGTTTCTCTGCATGTAATAGCACAAGCACTCCTGATGCTAGTCCTACTCTAGCCACATCCCCAGACCCAAAGCAGGTCCTTCCTCTGGCCGTTTCAGCGCCAGGTTCCCCACACAGCCAGTGCTAGCTAACTATCCACAAACGTGCCTTCGCCAATACTCCGCTCATTCAGCCCGGCGTGGTACCGCACTGGACCTCGGCTGGAATACTCTGCGGCTCGGGACGCATGTTTCTGCTTCCCGAATGAATTTGTCACAAAGTTTGCCCAAAAAAAAGAAGATTGATTCTGTAGTTTTTCACATTTTGCATTTTTTGCAGTTGCTGTTCTCTTTCTGTTGTACTGTTGTATAATAAAAAAACAAAAAGAATAAAAAAAAAAAATATGTATATTCCAGCCAAAGAAGGTCACAAATCTGTGTACTTTCTGTGATGTCCCAAGCCCAGATAAATGGAGAGGCTATATGTATATCTTTGTGTCTACTAGGGCTGTATTCAACCCCCAAAAAACAAACAAATATAGCCTAATATTTTGTGTCTATGTTTATACTTGCCCACCTACATTTTCAGTCTGCCCACCCAGCTACAGTGGGCTAGAACCGGGCCTGTTTCTAATAATACTGCCTAAGGGAAGCATGTATAATGTAAATAGAATTGGTCCTAGCACATGAATTAACCTGAAGAACCAGCCTATCCCCCCAGGTTCCGGCGTGTTCGTTTATTAAACAGAAATTAGACAATTGAACGGAATAAGGAGTCCAATTATTAAATTTAATAATGCCATTTCAAACAGTTTACAGATTAATCTGGGTCAGACTGAATACCATACTTGTGTGGGATGGCATGAAGTACTGGCCCCTTCTAATTCAACTTACAGTTGTCATATAGTCGCAGCTTATCAGTCTTGGTTACATCATTATACAAAACAAGAAATGTGAAAAACAGAGAAATTCAACAACAGGGTGACCTCGAAGTCTCCATTTCTAATATTGTTTAGTCTTCTTCAGTGTACAGTCAGAACACAAAGGTCATGATGACACAGAACACTATAAGCTTCTGTATTTTTAATCAGTTAAGTTATTTTCCAGACAGATTTCTCAGGGAAGTAAACATACATTTAGTAAAGACAAACGTATAGCATGAACCTCATGAAACTTCATAAAAACTCATTTCCTTCAATCCCCCTTTTGAGGTCAGACATTTCTGACCTCAACTTTACCAGCCTGACCTCAGGTGGTCAGCCAGGGCTGTATTGATGTTAAGAGCCAGAAGAGGATTCTTGTGAAAACTAATCTTATACTATTGTGATTGTGAATTTAGCATAAAATTAAGACAGGGTTTAATGATATCATATTTATAATGCATGTACCTACTTTCTATACTTTCTTATGGCCTGGAAAACAAAAAGAAAACAAACATTAGTCTTTCATGTGTCAATGTTGTTCAGTGAAGTGGATTAGCATTTAATTCTACATTTAAATTGGCCCACATGACAAACAGTAACATGAAACAGTCACTATCTAATAATTTTCCTCAAATTCATTAAAAAATGTGGATTGCATCCTTTCAGGATCAAATCCAGTTCCAATCGATGAAAATCTTACTGCAAACATAAAGAAATGATCACTGATCAGTGCACAGGTAATTATATATGCAGCCTTCTTTCAGCCTTCAGCACAGCATGCTCATATTCACCAAAGCCATGGATGTTCAAACCACAGTAGTCAGCACTTGTCCCTGAGATGCATTCCTGCACCTCTTTAGACAACAGCTGTTCACTTATGGTCGTCATCCTGGTCACTTTCCTGTTAAAGGCTCATAATGTCTCAGGTATGATCTCAGGTACCTGTGGAAAAAGTCCACATCAGTTAAGTTATTTTCCAGACAGATTTCTCAGGGAAGTAAACATACATTTAGTAAAGACAAACATATAGCATGAACCTCATGAAACTTCATAAAAACTCATTTCCTTCACACAGAACCCTGTGGAACTCCATAATTAACCTTAGTGTGTGAAGAAGACTCCCCATTTACATGAACAAATTGGAGTCTATGAGATAAATATGATTCAAACCACTGCAGTGCAGTACCTTTAATACCTATAGTATGCTCTAATCTCTGTAATAAAATGTTATGGTCAACAGTATCAAAGCTGCACTGAGGTCCAACAGGACAAGAACAGAGATGAGTCCACTGTCAGAGGCTGTAAGAAGATCATTGGTAACCTTCACTAATGCTGTTTCTGTACTGTGATGAATTCTGAAACCTGACTGAAACTCTTCAAATAAACCGTTCCTCTGCAGATGATCAGTTAGCTGTTTTACAACTACTCTTTCAAGAATCTTTGAGAGAAAAGGAAGGTTGGAGATTGGCCTATAATTAGCTAAGACAGCTGGGTCAGTGATGGCTTTTTAAGTAGAGGTTTAATTACAGCCACCTTGAAGGTCTGTGGTACATAGCCAACTAATAAAGACTGATTGATCATTTTTAAGATAGAAGCATCAATAATTGGAAAGAGTTCTTTGAACAGTCTAGTAGGAATGGGATCTAATAAACATGTTGCTGGTTTGGAGGAAGTAACTATTGAAGTTAACTCTGAAAGATCAACTGGAGCAAAAGAGTCTAAACAAATACCAGTAGTGCTTGAAAGCAGCCGAACATGAAGAATAATCTTTGAGATGGTTATGAATAATTTTTTCTCTAATGTCTAAAATTTTATTTGTAAAGAAATCCATGAAGTCACTACTAGTTAACGTGAAAGGAATACTCGGCTCTACAGAGCTCTGACTCTTTGTCAGCCTGGCACAGTGCTGAAAAGAAACCTGGGGTTGTTCTTATTTTCTTCAATTAATGATGAATAGTAAGATGTCCTAGCTTTACGGAGGGCTTTTTTATAGAGCAACAAACTCTTTTTCCAGGCTAAATGAGCATCTTCTAATTTAGTGAGACGCCATTCCCTCTCCAGCTTTCGGGTTATCTGCTTTAAGCTGTGCATTTGTAAATTATACCACGGAGTCAGGCACTTCTGATTTGAAGCTTTCCTTTTCAGAGGAGCCACAGTATCCAAAGTTATACGCAGTGAGGATGTAAAACTATTGACGAGATAATCGACCTCACTGGGAGCAGAGTTTAGGTAGCTGCTCTGCACTGTGTTGGCACTGAAGAGCATAACAATAAAGAAATTAGATCCTTAAACTTAGTTACAGCACTTTCACAAAGACCTCTACTGTAATAAAACTTGCTGCTGTATATTACTGCTGTGTGATCCATTAGAGTAAATGTCTGTGTAGATTCTCAGTCATCCAGGTCATAGTATCTCTGGAGCTTGAAAAAAGGCGACTGGACTTTTTCTTTTTTCTTGAAGACGTTTCTCCTCTCATCCCAAAGGCTTCTTCAGTTCTCAAACCAAAAGATGAAGAGACCCAGGTATTTAAATCCCTGTGGGCGTTGTCCCCTGGAGGTGGTTATGACCCTCTAATGTTCATGTCCATAGTCACATGTTCCAAGGTGTGAAAGGAGGCGTGGGTCATTCAACCAGTGGTTTCAGATGAAACCAATTTAGGACTTTGCTCCATTGTTTCCTGTGGCCTATTGAGGTCACTGGAACAAAGGTGTGAATGGGGGTTGAGACGTCTGGGAAGGGAGCTCAGGACAGCACTGTAAGTGGGTGAAAGTTGGTGACGTAATCCACCTCCTCTGTTCAATGATGGTTGTTCACAGTGGACATAGATGCTTCTTTTACTCCTCTTTCAAACAATCTGTTTTCCCTGTCCAAAATGTGAACATTGGCATCCTCAAAAGAGTGACTTTTGACCTTTAGATGTACCGCTGAGTCTTGTTCTCTCGAGGTGGCTCTTCTATGTTGTGCCATCGTTTGTGAAGAGGCTGTTTGGTTTCACCAATGTAGAGGTCCGAGCTAGGGTTTAATCCCGGGATCCGGGATTCCCGGGAAATGCGATCAGAACCATTTCCCGTTTCCCGGGAAACGTTAGACGGGAAACCGGGAAAAAAGTCGCGCGCGTCAATTTGACTTTCAGAAAGAAAAGAAAGCTTCAGAAAGTTAAATTTAGGGAAATATTGAGAGAAGGGTTCGTTTAATGCGAAAAGCATTACTCTTCATTTCAGGCACGTTCAGCCTCCGTTTAAGGCTTCAGCCTTCATCTCAAGCGTTTTAATAGAGGTATTACACAGTTGTACTTTTTTCCTCTTTAATTTGTTGAAATCGTAGGCAATGTGTTTACCCTAAGGTATTTTGTATTATATAATTTTATATTATTATATATTGTTATATTGCATTATATAGCCTATAAAATATGCCTGCCCTGAACAATAAAGAAATATCTGTTTAACTTCGAGTGTTTCTTTTCCTCGTTTGCAGCCGCTTACTAACAATCATGAATTAGGATACGGGCCTAATGTGTGAAGAAATTATCATGAAATAGATTGCTTTAACATATTTCGCTTTTAAAATGGAGTTGAGTAAAATGTATATTTTTTAGGCTATAAGGATCGGCCAGTTTTTCAATAGACGATTCACAGCGAACCTACTTTAACCCTCAGACACGGTGTTATAAATTTGCTGTTGCCAGAATGGCAATGACCAAGTCGTAGTGCATTACTCAAGGCCCTGTGTTATGCCATATTATAGTGTAGTACGGTAGTTAACTTTTCAATGACTATTACAGCGTTCCACTGGTGGAGATATAGCGCAACAGATGTCGCCACGACAGCGTGGCTGAGCCTTTATCAATGCTGTGGAGATGAACCGTATTGTTTTGCACCAGCAGTTGTAAAATAGCTTGGTATAATTCCATGTACAATGGAGGAATATTCAAATTATATTTGTTAAGGGAGTGTTGAGGAACGATACAACACCGCACAGCTCGAGCACTCAAATGTCGAGATGTAGGTTTTATTGCGTTAATCAAGCCAACGTTACTCCCTACTGGGCATAACAGGACATAGCTGGAAAGCTACATCTACAATATCACAATAGGTTAAGGCCGACACAGGCTACAGAAGGCCTAATTAAAATAAATAAATAAATAAACTTTTTCCCGGGATTTGATTCATGTCATTTTCGGGAAAAATATTAAACCCTAGTCCGAGCACTCTTCACTGCACTGGACAGCATTTTTAGGGGTTTGTTTTTGGGATGAACCTTAGAGCGTGACTTGGTTTGAAGTATACTGGGATGCTTAGAGAAAATTCTTCTTTAAAATGGACCTATTTCTTTATTACCCTGTGTCAGAAAGCTGGGTTTGCGTCCAAGGTCATGGGTCTTACAGCAGGATAATGACCCCAAACATACTTCAGAAAGCACAAAGTGCTGGAGAGTTCTGAAGTGGCGGGCAATGAGTCCAGATCCAAATCCCACTGAACACCTGTGGAGAGATCTTAAAACTGCTGTTGGAAGAAGGCACCCTTCAAATATAAGAGACCTGGAGCGGTTTGCAAAGGAAGAGTGTTCCAAAATTCCATTTGAGAGGTGGAAGAAGCTTGTTGATGGTTATGGGAAGCGGTTGATTTCAGGTATTTTTTCCAAAGGTGTGCAACCAAATATTAAGTTGAGGGTGCCAGTAATTTTGTCCGGCCCATTTTTGGAGTTTTGCATAGAATTATATGAATTTTTATGAGTTTCTGAGTGATTATGAGTTTTTTTTTTTGTGTGTGTGTTGTTCCAATACACTCAAAGGAAATAAACATGTACATAACAAAAGATGTGTAATTGCAATAATTCTCTGGTAGAACTACTTCATTTTCTGTAAATATTTCAGGGGTGCTAACATTTTCAGCCATGACTGTAGTACAGACAATTGAAGACAACATCCAGATCCCAGATCATGTGGGATATGATCTGGGAACATATCAAGGATAACATCAAAAGCAAAGCAGTCACATTGAGCAAGAGAACTGTTTCCTTGACCCTTTAAAATGGACCTATTCTTTTATTACCTCTCCCACCAATCGGTGGAAAGATCTTGTGTTTTCAGTCGTGTCTGTCTGGCTGTTAGCAATGTAACTCAAACAGTTTTGAACTAAAATTGATTTCATTTTCAAAGTCAAGGTGACCAGAAATGTTCAAAAACCCTATCTCTCATCATTGGTGAAATTTCAAAATTCATAACTCAGTGAAGTTTGGGATCCAGATGGGAACAACTATTAGGGTACACAATCCAAATCAAATATATCCAGACTATGTATGCCATTATCTGTTCATGTGGATCTAATTTATTAAGTAAAAATAAAAAAATAAAAACATAAGTCTTTAAAAGCCAATAAAACAAATTTCTAGTCTTTGTGATCTAATAATTTGCATGACAACATTGGGTAGTATCTATTGCAGCGTAGTACTGGCACACAGAAAATTTGTGGTGAGACAGGTATGTGCTCTACTGAATGCCCTTCTAATTTACAGCATGTTTTCAGTGTGGCATAGATTCTCTGCTGGGGAATATGTTTTTTATGTGCAGCTTGTTAATTCATACAGTACCTTACAAAAACAACTGAATGAAGTGTTGCATCGCCACTGAAATGTGCTTGTATTTATTTGGTGGTGCAGAAAATGTATAAATGTTGTTATACTTTATTTTAATCTGTAGCTGACTCTCTTTTACACTGCTGGAATTGCAGCTACTAGAACACAGAACACCAAGAATACCTGTTCAATCAATCACATTAATTTCACTTTGATCTGCAACAACAAATTGAAGTGATTCCCATGTCTCCTTCATTAGGCTGTGGGACAGGAAGCTTTTAAATGATCTCTTTCTCTGCAAACTCCTTCAAGGCACTCAGGAGTTGAGCAGCCAAACTTTGCATATAGAAGAATATTATCTGTCAGTCAATTTGATGACATCATGTTGCCTAGCAACCACATACACTATACTAAAATGATAGAACAGCATAGAACTTTATTGTCATTATACATAAAACAAAATTCCGTTGACAACAACCATCCAAGAGGAGGAAAGACAAGACTAACATAGGGGAGATGGGTGTCTGCAGCCGCTGCCACTAGGGGCGCCGCCGGTACAATCAATTCCAGGAAGAAACAAACAGACACACAGTAGGGTGGTTAGGTTAAAAAAATTCATCTGGTACTACGGTCCAAAAAACACCTTTAGCAAAGCATATTCACACATTTAAACCCAGGATAGCAATATGGTGGTGTGTGTGTGTGTGTGTGTGTGGGTGGGTGGGGGGGATTGCATACGGAGACGAGAGGGTGGGGGCATTGTGGAGCCAGATGCCAGCTCCTAGCCAAAACAGTTCGCTGATAGTGATGGAAGTTCATCAGCGGCCGTGGTACACCAGATCCAGCTTCACAAATCACAGAGAGGGCTGAGGGGGAGAGCGACCATCACACATAGTCCTGGAGAGATATGATTGCCAGCCCAAGGCCGGCGGGGGAGCCGAATTCCCGATAATGCAGATGTTGTTTTGGAACAGGCTGCTTGTTATTCCTTCAACAGCCTTCAGTTTCACTGGGAAACCATTCAGTAATCCAATAATCCAAATTGTTCTGTTACCGTTCTTGCTGTGCAGAACCGAACTTTATCTCCAGATGTAATCCCTTTTACCTGCAAGCACGTTCTCAGCTGGACTACGCATCCAGCTTGCAGCTCAGGTCCAACAGGCTTTGAGTCTGAGTCTGTACGGCTCTGGACAGCCCGTCCACCTGGGTCTGCAGCCTCTGCAGATGTCGAACTGCTGCCCAGATTTTCTTAATTTCCCGGTAAATCAGGTATCCTCCGAGCCCAAACAGAAGAGATCCCATTACCAAAAAGCCGAATATGTATACGTCTTCCACGTCCTCCACCGCCAGCACTGAGAGACACACAGGTTTCCACGAGCTCCATGAATCGAAGACGTATCCAACAGGGTCTGTTCCACTCGGACACGCAGGCTCCCCTTTCCCCGAACTCATAGTGGAGAAAATTCGATCAGTGGTGTTTAGGGCCCAGTTTGCCAGATCCATGTTGATTCTTAATCTTATTCTTTTTCGGACAGTATGTGAGAGACGCTCTTACAGTAAGCAGCAAACAGGAGAGATGGGGGAGGGCAGGGAGAGAGATAGAATGCGACCGTCTTTGTCAGAGAGCAGGAGGGAATGATCAATTTTTCCATTTATGGACCTACAAGACCTTATAAAAGCATCATATAATTTTCATTTCACAAAAATAAAAACTAATTTATATTCACAAAAATTAAATTATACATGCTATGACGCCATCACAATGTCTGGCAACCACCTATCAATGGTCTTAAATGGCCTGTTTTTAGACTTTAGAATAGAATAGAATGCCTTTGTCATTATACAGAATGTACAATGAGATTTATGCACTTATAACAGCATAAAAACATCTTACCAGTCTTATATTTATTGTTTGTATATTTACACAAGCAACATCTGCCACCCCTATTTTTTTTTCTCTCAATGTGATTAAATATATCAGTTGGCTAACAGCACAAACATTGGTCAGTGCATTTCAAAGCTTTAGGTTATGTTTTTTTTTAAACTTTTAGGAAGGAAAATTGTTTATAAATTTGTGAAAAATGTCAAAATGATAAAGTGATTTACAGTTTGAAACAAGTTTGAGTGAGGTAGACTTATATGTGCAGTAAGTGATCATGACTGGGATAATTCTCACATACAAACATTTTTCCAACAGATGAGCTGAGGATCGTCCTGGTTGGAATGACCGGAGTTGGTAAAAGTATTTTAGGAGGCATCATCCTGGAAGACAAAGAAATATTCACTTCAGAGGATCCTTCTGAGGATGGCACAGAGGCGTGTTTTAAAGGAAGCAAGACCATTAACGGTCAACTAGTGGTTGTTATTGATACTCCAGGTCTGTCTAAACAAGGCCCAAACCAAGAGCTTGTGGTGAAGGAGATCAAACGGTCGATCAAACTTGCTGAACCTGGTCCTCATAGCTTCCTGTTTGTGGAGAGATTCCAAAAAATCAGACGTGACGAAATAAAGGCACTGCAGGTTTTTCAGGACACTTTTGGCAAAGAGGTAATGGCCCGTACTGTGGTGGTGTTCACTACAGATGAAGAAGTGAACAAAGATGAAGTGAAGAAAAAAATTGCATCCCTCACTGAGCAGCCTGATCAAGCGTGCTTTGCTTTTAACATTGATGATATGGGACAACAAAAGTCTCGAGTCAAAGAGCTGCTGGAGAAGATAACAGAGATGAAGAAAAAGCAGAAAAGCATCTACACCCCTAAGATGCTTCAGGAGGCTGAAAAAACTCTGAAACACCAGCAAAAGAAACCAAGAACAGAAGAGCAGTGGTCCTTTTTCTATGATAGGTTTGGCCTGTATGGAACAATTGTCGGAAGTGTGGCAGGGTACTTTATTTGTGGTGGTAAGCTGACGCCTTCAACAGGAGCTGCACTGGGGGCTGTAGCTGGGATGATACTGTTTATGGGAATAGCATTTTTGGTGGTACTTGCTAAAATAAAACTTCAGACATGCTGCAAATAGAGTATAAACACCATCACTCAGTTTAATTGGGTTGTTTAAGCTGATCAGATCAAATCTATAGGTCCAGAAAACCATAAAGGGGATGGTTATAGTTTTAGTTATTTTACTTTATTTTTGACTTTTCATGTAATGTTTGTTATTGTAAAAGTTTTTTGTTCAGTCGGCTTTTGATTGGATGTTTGGGATCCAGATGGGATTAACTGGGCATTTACTACAGGCTACTTTCACAAGTGTGAAACAAACCTGAAATAAAACGTCATCATCATGTCAGGTGTGGATATATGAGACGGGAAGTGTGATCCACTTTGAGAGGACCAGATGTTTGTGTGCAGACAGCTGTGCTGGAGTCTCTGAAAGAGTGTGTGGGGCGCTCAGCAGACATTAGTGTGAGGAGGAGAGTCGGCCGTGGTGTTTGGGTCTGCTGCTGACGTCTCAGAGCCAGAAACTACCTGATACCATCAGCAGATAAAAGATTGGAGGCTCTGAACTCTGAGCTGGTGACTTTATCAACACTACATCCAGCCTCAGCATGTATCCTAAAAATCACCAAGCCCAGCTGTATTACTCCTCATTGTGCACACTGACTAATAATATTTTTACCAATAATCCAGAGAAAATTATAGTGATTACTAATAAATGACATCACTGACCACCTGCCAGTATTTATAATCTATGATGGCAGTTACAAAAAAAAAAAAATCTCCAAAAAACTTTTGAATGGGTTATAACTGAACAGGATGGACTAAAAAATAATTTATTGGAACAGGTCTGGGAAACAATATATAATGAAACAGATACTAAATTTGTTAAGGTATTTAAATTATTGTATGATACAAATTGCCAATTTATTAGAAAACACAAATATCAGGATAAGTTGTGGCTGCTTAAAAAATGCATGTAAAAGAAAAATGTACAGAGAATTTATAAAATATTGAAGGAGCTGTAAGTAGATATAGCTCATTGCCTCTGGCTCTCTGGACTCTTGCACTTTGGCCGTGGGGGCTCCGTCTGGGGTCTTCCTCCTTCCTCCTCTGTGGAGTGCACACAGTTGCCATCAGGATGTGTGGCCTCAGGTCTTCTGAGCTCCTGGGCTGTGCATGGCCTGGGTCCTCTGGGTCCTTTCCTATTCCCCTCTGGATCGCGGGGAGCATGGTTGCAGTTTCTTGCCCTCATTATTGAGTACAATGCAATACAGAGGCACATACACACACACATTACTGCAAACAATAAAATTGTGTGTATGTGTGTATATGCATGTGCGTGTCTGTGTTTATCTACTTTTCTTCAATTATTTTTTCCTTTCTTCCCTTTGTTTCTCCCCCCCCCCCCGGCATAAATAACTAAATTAACAAGAACAGCCTATAGAAAACTTATAGAGCTGTTGTTGTAAAAGCAAATATGTTTGGTACATCAGTGCATTTGGATCATCGTTCCAATTGCAAAAAATGTCAGACATGACAGGCTTTTATCATTTAAGGAATATCTTAAAACTCAGATTACTGGTGTCAAAGGCTGAGCTTGAGATGATTATTCATGCTTTTATTTCTCCCCGTCTGGATTATTGTAACGGTCTTTTTACTTGTTTTAACAAATCAGCTTCGGATCGCCTTCAAACTGTGCAGAATGCTGCAGCCAGACTTTTAACTGGCACCAATAGAAGATCTCATATCACTCCAGTTTTGGCTTCTCTTCATTGGTTGCCAGTATATTTTAGATTTCATTTTAAAATTTTAGTTTTAACTTTTAGGGCCTTACATGGCCAAGCCCCCCAGTATATCTCTGACCTGTAGAAATCATATTCTTCATCCCGAGCTCTTAGATCATCAGGTCAAAGGTTACTGTTGGTCCCTCACACTCGTTTCAAAACTCGAGGGGATCGGGCTTTTTTGAGGCTGTGGCACCAAGGTTGTGGAATTCTCTTCCACTGTCTTTACGCTGTACAGACTCCATTGATTCTTTTAAAAAGCAGCTGAAGATATTTTTATACAGACAAGCTTTTAATTAACGTGTTATATTGTATTCTATTGTTTTATATCGCTGCACTCTTATTTTTGTTTTTGTTGTGAAGCACTTTGTGATTTTTATCTGTGATAAGTGCTATATAAATAAATTTTACTTACTTAAAAAAACAAAAAAAACAATTTCAGTAATAGGGAACGATTTGTGAAGATGGGACAAATCGGAATGTCTGGACACCTTGTGTAGCATAATTGTTATAAAGCATGTAGAATCAAATAAGTGTAAACTTTTAGATTATGTAAATGGTGCAGTAGAGTTAAATACTGTTTTTGCTTTGCTTTTTTCTTCTATTTACAATGTATTTGATTTTATTTCATTTATATTTACATTGTTTGAAATAAAACAGTTATTCCTGTTCTTACTTGGTCATGTGTTTTTAAATTAATACGATCAATAAAGTCACCATATACACCCCATTAAGATCTGCTGAGACCTGTATTTATGTGTTTTAGAAATTATGCTTCCAGGGTTTCATACCACTGCCAGGAGGCTGTCAATTATCCATATATGGTTTAGCAGCAGGCCAGGGTTATTATAGTTAACGAAAACGAACGAAATAACGAAAACTGAAATTGAAAAAACATTGTCGTTAACTGAAATAAATAAAAACTAAAATTAAAAGGAAGAAACGACAACTAACTAAAACTGAATTGTGAGTTTACAAAACTAACTAAAACTAACTGAAATTATAGTTATTGTTATTTTTTCAAAAGTCTTGTGGATTGATATGAAATCATTTTTTTCCTCTCTCCGAGTTTAAGCTCGGAACGCCGTCGGGCAAATGGGTGCGCATGTGCGTGCGTGCGCACACCGCGCTGCTCCTCAGAGAGTCCCATGTGGAGTGTTTTTTTTTTTTTTTTTTTTTTACTATGATAGCACAGATAGCAGCGAGTGTCTTGTGGATGATGAAAAATGTACGGAACACTTCTTAGTCAGGAAAAAAAACACCAACATCAAAGTAGACCTGAGAAGCGCACACAAGGCAGCTACGGAAACCGCTCTCATCCTACAAGGCAACCTGGCCTCCACCTCCAGAGAAACGTGACTACTCGTCGGGTCAACGCAGCCACAACGTTGTGTTTAGTCCTTGTGCGTTTCCGGCTACTTTATCAGTCAGATAATAATCAGGACTAATAATCAAAGCATCAATATAAGGACTCACAAATGTCAGCAAATTCCTGGAGGGAGCTGCTGAAACTATGGGAATGGACGTGAAGGAATGAAGAAAACGGGGACAAATATGTTTGCACCCTAAAAACTGAGCACAAAGAGCAAGGACCAAAAAAACCCCAGCACACAACCACAAGGTAATTAACACACGCAATCCAGCTATACATGCATAAATGCGGACATGAGGTCGGACACTTCCGTAGGCTACATAGGCCGCAAAGACCCTGCAAATCTAATCAGCGAGCATCTAACCAAGTAGCTCCAAAACAGAAGCAGCATCAGGTGGTGAGAACATCAGGATGCAGCTGGATTTGAGCTTTGACTCCTTCAAGGAGTTTGTTTTTGTCAAACACCACATGTAGCTGTTATTAATCTGCTGCACTGAGGCTGAACTTTATTGGGAGTTTACTGTAGAATTTATCGAGTTTTGGAGTTCATATTGTTAGCAGTTTCTCCCTGTTGATGTTCATGTGTGTCCTTAATATTACACACATTTAGCATGTAGTTCTGCTGTCTGTGAACAGCTGGTTGCTGAATATATTTCTTTAAAGGGTACCTGATTAAGTATGAAAATACTAAAACTAATACTGAAACTAACTGAAACTAACTAAAACTAAGCATAAAACCAAAAATAAAAACTAATAAAAACGAGCAAAACCACTCTGAAAACTAATTAAAACTAACTGAATTAGAGAAAAAAAAGTAAAAACTAACTAAAACTAAACTATAATGTAAAATCCAAAACTATTATAACCCTGCAGCAGGCTGAGCAGAAAAACCCAGACCTCGGGTCCTGGGTCTGCCTCGGGACATCCTCCCCCTAGGACATGCCCAAACCACCTCAACTGGCTCCTTTTTTTGTTGAGGGGCAGCAGCTCTACTCTCAGTTCCTCCCAAATGACTGAACCCTTCAGCCTGTCTTTATACGAGTGGAAACTCATCTCCACTGCTTCTATCGGCAATCTCATTTTTTTCAGTTACCACCCAGAGTTTGTGACCATAGGTGAGGGTAGGACCATAGACTGACCAGTAAACTGACAGCTTTGTTTCCATGCTCAGGTCTCTGTTCACCACAACAGACCAGTACAGCATCTGCATTCCTGAAGATTAATGAGGGGAGGCAGATCACTGAGTAGATCTAGTCTGGGATTGGGATACTCTCTTCTTTGGCTGTGAATGGTTGCAGGCCCTCCACTGGTGAGGACAGTGTTCTTCACTTAGCTCCAAACAAAGCTTCAGGTGATGACTATACTGTGACTGTGACCTGCTGACACAGCTGAGTTCTGGATTAGTGTGCATGCTGAACACCATATGGGCATAGCTCTGTTGAGACATTTGCTGAATTATACCTCTGTTTGAAAAAGAAAAACTTGTGCGTAATGGGTCATTTTTATATTAGCTGCTTCTTCCTGATTGAAGGTCATGGATCTCAGGATCTTCATTTTTATTTATCAAGGCTTTAATCATTCTTATTACCTGTGACATTAAACAATACAACACATAATTCATACAGTTATGATTTTATCACAGAAACTACTGAAATTAATAAACACAATTATATAATTATTAAATAAAATTAAAGATAATTGTAAAATATGAAGTCACCCAGTTTGATTATCTGTTAATGTTACTGTTAGTGATGTTATTAAAGTGTGACTGATGGAGGCTGAGGAGCCATCACATTAAACAGGCCTGAATCCTTGAAGAATCCTTGAATCCTTGAATCCAGCCTCAGACCCGCTGACAGTGTGACTCCAGTCTGAGTCCAGCAGTGTTTGACCTTCAGGGCTGTCAGCCCCTCTGAAGCTGCAGGCTGCAGTTCCTCCTGTGAGCAGCAGAGGGCAGCAGAGGGCAGCGTTTGCTGTGAGTAGAAACAGGTTCAGTTTGTTTCTACTGGGATGTTTTACTGTGTTCATGCTGAATGAGGCTCCTGCTTCACTCTGTCAGCCGCAGAGACTTTTTCTATCATGTAACATGAGACACTTTAAAGCTGTCAGTGCAGTCGTATTCTGATGGTTACTTTGGTGCATTTCTCTCCACAAAGCAGTTTCTGTATCAGCTGTAAACACGTTTATTTCTGCAGGAAAGTTTTAACATAGGAGTCTATGGGGACTGACTGACTGTGGCGCCTCTGCTGGACACCAGAGGAACTGCAGCTTTTGGTGCCTCTTCAGTTTTCAGCCCTTGAGGCTGATACTCGTGCTAGAGCTGATCAGTGCATTTACATTACTATAACTCTATTATGCTAAAGTGATTCTTGCAGCCTAGTTTAGCTCCTAGTTTTGGAGTTCTCAGCCTCAGTTTGCAGTCACAAGTCAAAGAGTTTCTTTTCCTGTGTTCTCTGATCTGAGATGGAAAAAATCAGGTGAAGGAAAGATGTGAAGGACTGCTTATAAGGACTTACTAGATGTGATTTAAATGAAGACTCTCAGCTTTCTTTTAAAGGGTTTAATAAAAAATATTGCATTAATTGTTCAGGAATTATAACCATTTCTTACCCAGAACCTCCATTTTCACAGGCTCAGCAGTAATCTGACAAAGTAATTATTCTTAACACTAGGATGAAAATTAGTCACAGAATGTGGTTTTTCCTTTTGTGAGTCTGTAACAGCGTATCACTGGGCTGTGAGTGAATAGAAACACTAATGTTTACTATGACTCGGCCCTGAGGGCACACACAGGCATGCAGGACACTGACAGACAGGAGACAGACACCCTCTCTATTTTTAAGATTAGGCTTAAAGCTTTCCTTTATGATAAAGCTTATAGTTAGGGCTGGATCAGGTGACCCTGAACCATCCCTTAGTTATGCTGCTATAGGCCTAGGCTGCTGGGGGGTTCACATAATGCACTGTTTCTTCACATTCACCTTATTTACTTTGTTTATACTCCACTCTGTATTTAATCATTAATTGATATTAATCTCTGGCTCTCTTCCACAGCATGTCTTTCTCTCCCCTCAGTCCAACCGGTTGCGGCAGATGACCCCCCCTCCCTGAGCCTGGTTCTGCTGGAGGTTTCTTCCTGTTAAAGGGAGTTTTTCCTTTCCACTGTCACCAAGTGCTGCACATAGGGGGTCGTTTTGACTGTTGGGTTTTCTCTGTATTATTGTAGGGTCTTTACCCACAATACAAAGCGCCTTGAGGCAACAGTTTGTTGTGATTTGGCGCTATATAAATAAAATTGAATTGAATTGAATTGAATTGATGCAGAGGAAGTTATTCATTAATAAACTTTGACTGACTGAAGAGCTCACAGCTCTGAGGAACATGTAAAGGCTGATTTCTTATTAATATTTATGATAACACATGAGAACAAGAGAACAAACACAGGAGCATTAAGAAGTCTTTATTTCTTCATTTAAATTACTTCCTGTCATTTATTACTCATCAGTCTCCTCTCAGTCACAGAGGACCATTTTATTAGCCTCTGCTGATGTACGTGCAAAACTGCTGCAGTCAGTTTCCTTTGACGACTGTTGTGTTTATCTCTGTGGTAATAACTGGTTATAACTCATCAGTGTGACAGTCACACTGCCACAAAGCAATATGTGCTTTTATGTTTCTGGTGCTGATTAAACTGGTATCAAAGGTTGTTCCTGCTTTAGAGAAGTGAAGTCGTTTATCTACAAGTATCAAAAACAAAAGACAATAAGAAAATAATACATTTATAAATAAACACATTTAAAAAACAAACAAAAAGAGTTCCAAATGTAAATGTTTGCAGCGTGTTTGTACTTTCTTCTTCAGCGACCTCCCTGTTGTAGATAATATGAACATATTTCAGGTGTGTGAACCTCCTTGCTTTGACCTTACATTTTAAAAACCCAAACAGGAAGTGTCTTTCTCAGAGATTATGATCTGCTGATCAGCTGTTGCTGACTGTCCCAGGTTCAGTCAGTTTCCTGCAGGGGTCCAAAACCCTGGAAATTAGACCCTCACTGCCCGCTCATCCTGCTCTACAGTACATGTATGTCAGTTAGTTTGTAACTGGTGTCCAACTCATTCTTCTTTGTATATTCTTCCTTATGTTTCATGAACTGTAAAGGGGGGAGATGGTTTGGGATGGGATGAACCTCCACAGGGTCTATATGGAGTGGAGGATCATGGATACCTGGGTGGCAGTCCCTTGGCTCGTGTGCATTGTGTTTCGTTTTGCTGCCCTTTTCCCATTAGCTAGATTCAGCTCACCTGTTCTTCCCTGATCCCTCTGTCTGTATTTAAGCCCACAGTTTTCCTCAGTTCTGTGTTGTGTCCTCCCCTCCTGCTGTGTGCGTCCTTGTTCTGTGGGTTCCCGTTGTCTTTGAGCTTTAGATGTGAGAGACTTCAAGCATCAAAGCTGCATTTTTATGTATAACACACTGTTAACATGGACGGATCATTCCTACCATTAATTAATGCTTCCATCTTAAATATGATCAATCTGCCTTTATTAGTTGGCTATGTACCACCAGCAGTAATTAAATTTACTGATCATGAGTGTGACTCCAGTCTGAGTCCAGCAGTGTTTGACCTTCAGGGCTGTCAGCCCCTCTGAAGCTGCAGGCTGTGGTTCCTCCTGTGAGCAGCAGAGGGCAGCGTTTGCTGTGTGGTTACTTTGGTGCATTTCTCTCCATTTGAAACTATTCTGTCACTCATTCCTGTCTGATATGTCTGATTACTGCAGGAAGAAACAGCCTGGCCTGGGCCCTCCAAACCTTTGTGCCCAGCGGTCGGTAACCTGATGATTCGGGTGTGGTTGAAGGTTGGAGTCTGTCTCGCTGCCCCGCCCGGTGGGCTCTCACTGACTGAGGATTTACACCAGATCCTGACGGCACACCTTTGTGTGTGTGTGACACAGAGAGCATCCTGGTGTGTGTGTGCTGCAGTGATGCTGCTGCTCTCTGATGCAGAGGTCCAGTCTGATCTTCCACAGCAGGAAGGTTTCTGTGTAACAGCTTTAGGTCATTCTGGATGAACTCCTAGCTGAATCTGTGCTCACAGTTTAGCTTCGTTTCACTTTGAATCAGCCTCTCATCTGAAATATGATCTGACCCTGTGTGGCTCCATGTGGATGACTTTATGTTCACTGCTTTAATAAAGTAAACACTACATCTGCAGAGTGAGCCGCACTCGGCCTGTTTAATGATTGAGTTCAGTCAAGGACGCTGTGGACTTATGATGTTTGTTGTTTCAGCTCACTGCCAAACTGACCAATCAGCAGCCGAGCTGCTGTTATCTCTCTGGGCTCTTTGATACAACTCACAGTAAACCTGTGTTTACAGAAGGAACATTATTCAATAATGTGGCTCACAGAGGGTCAGAAATCATGTTGCTTCACAGCTTCAGTGCAGCTTTAAAAGCACTTTTTCATATTTGACCTCTGCATGCTTTAAAGGGAAGCTCACCACCCTCATTCCTCAAGAGGCTCCACCCACACCCAGGTCACAGGTGTAAATGTCTCTGGTTAAATAAAGCTTTTCTGCACCACTTTGTGTTGCAGTTGCTGATCAGATGATCCCACATCTCTTCTCCCACTTTCCTGTCATATCTACACTGTCAATAAAGCTGCTGTGGCCCAAAAAAAAAAAATCAGAAGTGCCTGACTCTGTGGTATAATTGATTTTAAAACTTTTAGCCTTGGCTTTTAGAGCTTTTAATGGACAGGCCCCCCAAATACATCACCAAAAGGTTGACCACTTTTTCTTCAGGCTGCACTCTTCGGTCCTCAGCCCAGAACCTCCTGAAGGTCGCTAAGACCCGGTAGTAGCCCCCAGGCTGTGGAATGCCCGGGCCCTGTCTCGCTGTGTGGCCAACTCTGCTGATTCCTTTGAAAAGCAGCTTAAGACACTTTTATTCAGACAAGCTTTTAGTTAAATGTTTTACTTATTCTTTTTATCGGCTGTTTGTTTCTATTTTACTTGCACTTTGTGATTTTTTTCTATATGAATAAATTTTATTTACTTACTTACTATAATTCACAAACGCACAGCTTAAAGCAGATAACCCGAAAGCTGGAGAGGGAATGGTGTCTCACTAAATTAGAAGATGCTCATTTAGCCTGGAAAAAGAGTTTGTTGCTCTATAAAAAAGCCCTCCGTAAAGCTAGGACATCTTACTACTCATCATTAATTGAAGAAAATAAGAACAACCCCAGGTTTGTTTTCAGCACTGTAGCCAGGCTGACAAAGAGTCAGAGCTCTGTAGAGCCGAGTATTCCTTTCACGTTAACTAGTAGTGACTTCATGGATTTCTTTACAAATAAAATGTTAAACATTAGAGAAAAAATTATTCATAACCATCTCAAAGATTATTTTTCATGTTCGGCTGCTTTCAGCACTGCTGGTATTTGTTTAGACTCTTTTGCTCCAGTTGATCTTTCAGAGTTAACTTCAATAGTTACTTCCTCCAAACCAGCAACATGTTTGTTAGATCCCATTCCTACTAGACTGTTCAAAGAAGTCTTTCCAATTATTGATGCTTCTATCTTAAAAATGATCAATCAGTCTTTATTAGTTGGCTATGTACCACAGACCTTCAAGGTGGCTGTAATTAAACCTCTGCTTAAAAAGCCATCACTGACCCAGCTGTCTTAGCTAATTATAGGCCAATCTCCAACCTTCCTTTTCTCTCAAAGACTCTTGAAAGAGTATCACTGTGTAGCTTCTTGATCATCCAGGTCATGGTAATCTGAAGGACTTGAACAAAGTGCAGCTTGATTTCTTTAAGTTTTTGAGACACCTCACTTTGCCTCCAAAATGTCATGGTTGCAGACTTGGCAGATTCTCACAAAACAGGAGAGTTTATTATATAACGGGAACACAAACTGATTAAACCTAAGCAGTTTGTGAGAAATTTCAGGATTTCTTTGTGGCAAAAGTAGAAAATGTTAGGGCTCTCATATCACCTCCTGTTTGTGACCCCTCAGTCTCTGTTCCCTGCTGTGCTGCTGCTTTGCACCAGTTTGTGCCGATCACTCTTTCTTCTTTATCCAAGATTGTCGGCCTCTTGAAGCCCTCAGGCTCCCCGATTGATGTCATTCCTCCTTGATTTTTTAAAGAGGTTTTTCCAGTATTAGGCCCTGCTGTTCTTCCTCTCATTAACAGCAGCCTGTCCTCTGGGGTGGTTCCTGAATCATTTAAGTATGTGACAGTGTTGCCATTGATGTAAAAACCCTGATTAGATCTACAGTATTGTCAAATTTTAGGACTATTTCTAGGCTCCCTTTTCTATCAAAAATCTTGGAAAAAGTCATTTATAGCCAGCTGGAAGCCTTTTTAGATGAAAATGATATCCTTGTAACTTTCCAGTCTGGTTTTAAGCCTCTCTATAGCACTGAGTCTGCTTTGCTAAGGGTGTTTAATGACATGTTCCTCACTACAGATGCGGGAGACTATGTGACTTTACTTCTTTTAGATCTAACGACTGCTTTTGACACAGTGGACCACAACATTTTAATTTCTCATCTAGAATGTTTGGGGGGTATTCAGGGCACAGCTCTGGAGTGGTTCAGGTCATATTTGACTCAGAGAACATTTTTATGTTGACCTAAATGATTTTAGATCATCCTGTGCACCTCTATCATGTGGGGTGCCCCAGGGCTCAATACTTGGACAACTGCTGCTCTCTCTGTATTGGCTCCCCTTTCGTTCCATCCTTAGGAAGCATAAAATTGCTTTCCTCTGCTATGCAGATGACACCCAGATTTAAATGCCCCTAAAACAAAGTGATGCTTGGATGGCTTTAAACTTTCTGAATTTTAATGGTAAAAAGACGGAGGTGATCATTTTTGGTCTGGGCGTCACTGGGAGGCTGAGCCCACAGTTACAAATTTGGGTGTTATAACAGATGAAAACCTTAAGTTGGAGGGTCAGATTAATGCTGTGGTAAAATCTAATTTCTTTTACCTGATACAGCTCGCCAAGATAAAAAATATCTTGTCGAGAGATCACTTTAATACAGTGATCCACACCTTTGTGGTAACCAGGCTGGATTACTGTAATTCTTTGTATTTAGGCTTTAACCAGTCCTCACAGTCTCGTCTTTAGCTGGTACAAAATCAGCTGCACGGCTATTGACTGGAATGTGTAAGAAGGAACACATCACTCCCATTTTATCTTCACTGCACCGGCTTCCTGTTTATTTTAGAGTTCATTTTAAAATACTTTTATTTGTTTTTGAATCTGTAAATGGCATTGCAGCACCCTAATGTACCTCACAGAGTTACTGCATCTACACTCCCCGCTCACTCAGATCTGCTTTGTTTAAAAGTAAACTCCAGTAAATTAATTAATAAATAGTGGCTGAACCAAATAATAGACAATTAAATAATACATTAGACAGATAGTGCCAGACCAACTTCATGGCCTTTGGGCAACATGTTTATCTTATTTATGACCTATTCAGTCTCAGAGAATATATTTATCTTATCCTTAAAGGTTTTGCCAAAACATGTGAATCTGTGTCTGAGGAGGGACGGGTGTGTGTAGGTCATCACACTCTGTCGCTAAGGAGAATAAAACTGCCAAGTCATGATTAGGAACATGTGAGAGGGAAAGGTGTGTGTTTCTTTCACGGAGCTCTTATTGCTGATTGGAGAAGCTTGTGCCATGATGCTGGAACCAACCAGTGGACGAACCAGTCTGAGAGGGCCAAGTCTAACCCACAGCTCTCTCCAACTGTTTTTGAATTGATAGTGCTTGTAGTATAAAATTGAAAAAAGGAAGACCCTAACCATAATCCCCCCAAGAGAGCAGTGCTCTTCTGGAGGGGGAGAGGGTGTCTCCATCAATAAGATTTGCCCACACGTACATGTGATATATTCTGATACTTTAATTGATTAAATGTCTTAATTTTGTTTCGCGTGTCTTCCTTCACAATTAAAAACATGCCCTGACAGTGCTGAGGACTGAGTGAAGGCTCAGGGGGGACAGAGCCTTCGCTGTGCCTGTGCACATTAAACAGGCCTCTTCGCTCGCCATATTTAAATCTTCTCTCGGGACCCACGTTTTTCGCCTGCCATTTGACAAAGCTTGAGTTGTTTATATTGTTGTGTATTTATTTATCATTTTTTTCATGTATTTTTTTCCTGTCTCTTGATTGTGTATTTTATTTTTTATTTTATTTTTGTATTTTATTGATGCTGTTATTTATTTTTATGTTTATTGATACTCTTATTTTGGGTGTTGACTTTTACCTTTTGTGTATCGTTGTGTTCTGTTTTTCCATGTTCAGCACTTTGGTCAGTGCTTGCTGTTTTAAAGTGCTTTATATATAAAATTGGCTTGACTATTGGGGTGATATGGTACTATGAGGTCTTTGAGATAAGATGGGGCCTGATTATTCAAGACCTTGTATGTGAGGAGAAGGATTTTAAATTCTATTCTAGATTTAACAGGGAGCCAATGAAGAGAAGCCAATATGGGAGAAATCTGCTCTCTCTTTCTAGTCCCTGTCAGTACTCTAGCTGCAGCATTTTGGATCAGCTGAAGGCTTTTCAGGGAGCTTTTAGGACAGCCTGATAATAATGAATTACAATAGTCCAGCCTAGAAGTAATAAATGCATGAATGAGCTTTTCAGCATCACTCTGAGAAAGGATGTTTCTAATTTTAGAAATATTGCACAAATGCAAAAAAGCGGTCCTACATATTTGTTTAATATGTGCATTGAAGGACATATCCTGGTCAAAAATGACTCCAAGATTTCTCACAGTGTTACTGGAGGCCAAAGTAATGCCATCCAGAGTAAGTATCTGGTTAAGAAGAAGAAAGAAGAAGAAGAAACAGCCTTTATTGTCCCACAGAGGGGAAATTTGGGTGTAACAGCAGCCGCAGTTATTATAAATATAAATAAAGATATAATAATTCACACTATTAAGAAAAAAATATATATAAAATCAACAAACAATATTAACCTTAATACTACTAATAATAATAACACTATATACAATGTGCATGATGTGCCAGACTATTTACAGTATATTATATATTGTCCTACATTGTGTAGGCTATTGTGGTTTTTGTTGGGAGCAGTGATGGTTATAAAGTCTTACAGCTGCTGGGAGGAAGGATCTGCGGTAACGCTCCTTTGTGCATTTAGGATGCAGCAGTCTGTCACTGAAGGAGCTCTCCAGCTCAGCAACAGTTTCATGCATGGGATGGGAGACCTTGTCCATCAGTGATGTTATTTTGGTCAGAGTCCTTCTGTCTCCCACCACCTGCACTGAGTCGAGAGGACATCCTAGGACAGAGCTGGCTTTCCTGATGAGCTTGTCTATCCTCTTCCTCTCAGCTGTAGACAAGCTGCTGCTCCAACATACTGCTGCATAGAAGATGGCTGATGCCACCACAGAGTCATAGAAGGTCTTCAGGAGTGTCCCCTGCACTCCAAAAGACCTCAGCCTTCTCAGCAGGTAGAGTCTGCTCTGACCCTTCCTGTAGAGCGCATCAGTGTTATGAGTCCAGTCCAGTTTATTGTTTAGGTGAACACCCAGGTACTTATAAGAGTCCACTATCTCAATGTCCACTCCCTGGATGTTCACCGGTGTCCGTGTGGTGGGTCTGCGCCTGCGGAAATCCACCACCAGCTCCTTGGTTTTAGCGGCGTTGATCAGGAGGTGGTTCCGCTGGCACCAGTCCACAAAGTCCTGAGTCCACTGTCTGTACTCTGAGTCATCCTCACCTGTGATGAGGCCAACTATGGCAGAGTCGTCAGAGAACTTCTGCAGATGGCAGCGTGGAGAGTTTATGGAGAAGTCTGCAGTGTAGAGGGTGAAGAGGAACGGTGCCAGCACAGTTCCCTGTGGGGCCCCCGTACTGCAGACCAGCCTGTCAGAGACACAGCCCTGTGTCCTCACGTACTGTGGGCGGTCAGTGAGGTAGTCCAGTATCCACTCGGAGATGTGGTGGTCCACTCCTGACAGTTCCAGCTTGTCTCTCAGAAGTCCTGGCTGGATGGTGTTAAAAGCACTGGAGAAATCAAAGAACATGATCCTCACAGTGCTTCCAGGCTTCTCCAGGTGGGTCAGAGCTCGGTGCAGGAGGTAGATGATGGCGTCATCCACCCCGATGCCAGGCCGGTAGGCGAACTGCAGCTGGTCCAACGAAGACGACACCATGAGGCGTAGATGGTTGAGGACCAGCCTCTCGAGGGTCTTCATTAGATGCGATGTCAGGGCTACCGGCCTGTAGCTGCTAAGATCCTTTGGATGTTTGGTCTTTGGTACCGGTACCACACAGGAGGTCTTCCACAGTTGTGGTACTTTCCCCAGCTTCAAGCTCAGGTTGAACATGTATCCCATGATGCCACACAGCTGATCTGCGCAGCACCTCAGGAGCCTGGAGCTGATGCCGTCTGGACCAGCAGCCTTTCGCACCTTGATCTTACGTAGCTCCTTCCTCACATGATGAGTTGAGAGGGACAAGATGGAGGTGGGGGATGGGGGTTGTGAGATAGAGTCCTCAGAAGTGAAGGGGGTGGGTGATGGCTGAGAGCTGAGAGGTGTGAGGTCCCAAGAAGAAGAAAGGTTGGCAGTCATTAAAGATGGTGGGGCTGACAGCAGGGGGGACTGGGCTGGGGGAGGGGTGGGTTGCTGGTCAAACCTGTTAAAGAACTGGTTCAGGTTGTTAACCCACTCTAAGTCTCCCACAACCCTAGGGCTTGATTTGTGGCCTGAAATTGAGTTCAAACTCCTCCAAACCCCACTGATGTTGCTCTGCTGTAGCTGGTCCTCCATCTTCTTCCTGTAGATGTTTTTTCCATCCCTGATTTTCCTTCTCAGATCCTTCTGCACGGCTCTCAGCTCCTCCTTATTTCCTGATCTAAAGGCTCTCTTCTTCTCCTTCAGGAGAGCCTTTATTACAGAGTTGATCCAGGGTTTGTTGTTTGAAAAACACCGTACCCTCCTGGTGGGCACAGTGTTTTCCACGCAGAAATTGATGTAATCAGTGATGCAGTCCGTGATGCTGTCGATGTCCTCCCCATGAGGGGCACAAAGCTCTTCCCACACAGTGGAGCTAAAGCAGTCTCTCAGAGCTTCTTCAGTCTCCTCAGACCATTTCTTCACTGTGTGTGTCACAACTGGTTCTCTGTGTACCAAGGGTTTGTACACAGGCTGGAGATGAACCAGGTTGTGATCTGAGCCCCCCAGGGGAGGCAGAGGTGATGAGCTGTATGCCTCCTTGATGTTGGCATACAGTAGATCCAGTGTGTTGGTATTCCTGGTGTGGCAGGTGACATACTGGGTGAAGGTGGGGAGAGTGGAGGACAGGGAGACGTGGTTAAAGTCCCCTGAGATCAGAAAGAGGGCCTGTGGGTGCTGTGTTTGGAGTCTGCTGGTAGTAGCATGGAGGACATCGCAGGCTGCAGCAGCGTTAGCAGAGGGCGGCACATACACAGTTATCACAATAACATGTGAAAACTCCCGAGGAAGATAGTGCGGTCTCATACCAACAGCGAGCAGTTCAATGTCCTTACTGCAGAGCGTCTCTTTGATGGTTAGATGTCTGGAGTTGCACCATCTATCGTTTACAAACACAGCCAGACCCCCGCCCCTCTTCTTACCACTCTCCTTGGTTCTGTCGGCACGGATCAAATGAAAGCCGTCCATGTTTATGTGTGAGTCCGGGGTTAGCTCGGTTAGCCACGTCTCCGTCAGGCACATGAGGCTGCTCTCCCGGTAGCTCCTTTGATGTCGCGTTAGCGCCGTTAGCTCGTCCACTTTGTTGGGAAGAGATCTCACGTTTCCCATGATGATGGACGGGATGACGGGCCTGTACCTTCTCCCCTGGCAACGACGACCTATGCCCGCACGTCTCCCACGTCTCTTCCTTCTCAGTTCGCGGGGAATATCGAGTCGTTCAGCAGGAGTAGGCACAGCGGAGCGCCCGATGGAGATCAGCTGGTCCCGAGAGTAAACAATAGGAGCGTGGCCACTCTCGCAGTCTCCAAACATAAACACCATAAAAAGGGTAAATAAAAACAAAGTTTTCCAGAAAAAAGTCTGCTCCATCATGAGGAAAAAGAGCAGAAGATACAGAAACACAAAAACACATCTAATACTAAACAAAATGAGAAAAACACGGAATTAGTGCGGAGCTGCTGAAACTGGCTGCCTGCTCGCGCGGCGCCGGAAGTAGAGTCCATGTTATAGACACTATGTTTCTAAGATTTGTGGGGCCGAGAACAAGAATTTCAGTTTTATTTGAATTTAGAAGCAGGAAATTAGAGGTCATCCAGGCCTTAATATCTTTAAGACATTCCTGCAGTTTAACTAATTGATGTGTGTCATCTGGCTTCATTGATAGGTAAAGCTGAGTATCATCTGCATAACAATGAAAATTGATGCAGTGCTTTCTAATAATACTGCCTAAGGGAAGCATGTATAATGTAAATAAAATTGGTCCTAGCACAGAACCCTGTGGAACTCCATAATTAACCTTAGCAATTTGTTCATGTAAATGGGGAGTCTTCTTCACACACTAAGGACCAATTCTATTTACATTATACATGCTTTCCTTAGGCAGTATTATTAGAAAGCAGTGCATACAAATACAAAGCATACAAAGCACTGCTTTGGGGAGGACAGTGAAGGACTTTGTCACATGGTGCAAGCGGAACCATCTAGAGCTCAACGTGACAAAGACAAAGGAACTGTTGGTGGACTTGAAGAAAGACAAGGCACCGGTGGCCCCTCTGTTCATCGGGGGGGGGGGGTCAGTGTGGACACTGTAGAGGACTACAAATATCTGGGAGTACACATTGACAACAAACTGGACTGGGCTAAGAACACTGATGCCCTATACAGGAAGGGCCAAAGTTGTCTCTATTTTCTGAGACGCCTGAGGTCCTTCAACATCTGCTGGACTATGCTCAGGATCTTCTATGAGTCTGTGGTGGCGAGTGCCATCCTCTATGCTGTTGCATGCTGGGGCAGCAGACTGAGGGCGGCAGATGCCAACAGACTCAATAAACTGATCCACAAAGCCAGTGATGTGGTGGGAGTGGAGCTGGATTCGCTTATGGCAGTGTCGGAGATGCTGTCTAAGCTGCAGGCCATTATGGACAATGGCTCCCACCCACTCTACAACACAGTGATGGGACACAGGAGCACATTCAGTGCAAGACTCATCCCACCAAAATGCACCACAGAGCGCCACAGGAGGTCATTTCTACCTGTGGCCATCAGACTCTATAACTCCTCCCTTAATAGGTGACACTGTGGTTCATCAGTGTCATTCATTTATCAGTATTTATTTATGTGTGCCTGCAATTGTACATAAAAATTGTCCATATACATTGTACATACACTTATACAAAAAAAAGACTGTCCATATACATTATACATATATATAACAATATCATATACAAAACATTTATAAATACTTCAGTATACTCCAGATTTATATTTACTGTCACAGCCACTGCACTCACAAGATTTAGATGTGTATATAGCCAAATTATCTCTTTAGTTTTTATACCTTTAGTGTATTTTATTTTGTTTTGTTTTTATTCATTTAAATGAAACAGCTGCAGCTGTAACAACAGAAATTTCCCTCTCGGATCAATAAAGTATTCTGATTCTGATTCTGATACATTTTCATTGATACTCAGCTTTATCTATCAATGAAGCCAGATGACACACATCACTTAGTTAAACTGCAGGAATGTCTTAAAGACATTAAGGCCTGGATGACCTCTGATTCTAAATTCAGATCAAACTGAAGTTCTTGTATTCGGCCCCACAAATCTTAGAAACATGGTGTCTAACCAGATACTTACTCTGGATGGCATTACCTCTACATCAATAATTGGAAAGACTTCTTTGAACAGTCTAGTAGGAATGGGATCTAATAAACATAAATCTTTGAGATGCTTATGAATAATTTTTTCTCTAATGTCTAAAATTTTATTTGTAAAGAAATCCATGAAGTCACTACTAGTTAACGTGAAAGGAATGACCTGTGTGTGTGTGTGTGTGTGTGTGTGTGTGTGTGTGTGTGTGTGTGTGTGTGTCCTGAGGTGTTTGTGAAGCACCCAGAGGATGTTAGAAAGGTCTCAGATCTTCCTCCTGTGGAGCTCCTGGAGCTCAGAGACCATCTGGACACAAAGAGAAGAAGACGTGTGTGTTTCAGCAGCTCAAAGAACCTGCTGATGTTTTAATACATGCACGAGGTTATACAAACATGAGAAGGTCAAATACAAGCAGGCTGACCTCTACAGAAGGATGACCTTTGACCTGAGCAGAGAGAACAGAGCAGCCTGGGCTCACCGATGACCCAGACCCTCATTTCTTTTTTACACCACATCAGCTCACACATACCCCTTTTCCACCGCTGGGGTTCCGGTGAAACGCTTAAGAACGGGCCCGCGTTCCCACCGCGTTTCTGTGAACTGCTCCTTTACGTATGAGTGTGGGCGGGTCCTCGTCTGGACACGGAAGTCAAAGCGCACAAACGTGGGAGAACACGCTCCCCTTTCTGTGCTGCAAATACGTTTTCGGGTCCAAACCAAACTACTGCAGCATCTGTGTGCAGCACAGAGGGAAACACAGACAGCGATTAGAGCAAGACGACAAGTACGCACTTTGTGTCCTTTTATCTGTGATATGAACTGATACAAAGCAGCAAGTTCAGCCTTAGAGCCCAACCTAATTCACAGCCGTGAAAATCACTTCGCTTTTCTCCTGTAATACACATGTAATATGGTAGAAAACTGGATGTTGAGACGGCAGAGTCACGCCCTTCTGCCGCTTTCGTCACACGTTCTTGGTTCCAGACCAGCTAGCTTGCGGGGCCGGAATTGAACCCATTTTTTGGCTGAGCACCGAGTGCATTTGTGGTGGAAAAATCGCCTAACGGTTCAAATAAAGGCACCGGCTCCCAGTTAGTGGAAAAGCGGCCATAGCAACAGCCTAGCAACCACATTTCCCGTCTCCACGGCTGCGACGTCTGAGACAGAGAGACACGTTCCTCTGCAGACACAGGGAGACGTCTGCAGACACGCCCACTGTCTGTCTGCGCAGTCACAGATGTTTGCTGCTCAAAGGTCACCACTTCCTGTACAACATGTTTAAAAGTACAACTGGTGCTTAATACAACACAATACAACACAATACAACACAACTCAGAGGAAACTGACTGTAAACAGTAAAAATCAATCAAACTCCTCAGCATGAGCCTGTGGACTCACATCAGGACAGATGTAAGTGTGACTCTATGTGCTGATAGAGGATATACTGATAACAGGGTACAAGTACTGGAGTACATGAGTATTAGAGTACAAGTAATGATTATGAGAATATACAGGTTTGAAAGAACAAACCTCACAGTTACATTTGTACGAGAACAACAGGAAACGGTCATAAAGTCATGAAGTAATCAGATGGAGTAAATCCAGGAGACTGGAGATCAAACTGGAGAAAAGCCTGAAACCCAAAATAAAATCAAAGACTATGAATGTAGGACAGAGTCTCTGATGTCCAGCAGCATCTGATCAGATCAAACTGATGGATTATTGATCTCTGCCTCTGCACACAAAATCCATTTACAGCCATCACTGCTGTTCTCACAGGTCACCATGGATATGAAAGCAGTCAGAAGTTACTGAGGGTCAAAGTTCACTTCTTAATATCCAGCAGGTCACTGGCAGTAATCCCATTTTAGATTTTCAGAAGGAAAAACTGGAATTCCTAAATCTGAGAAACATCCTTCGAAATGTAACATCTGGTTTCTGAAAATGGCTCAAACCCAACTTTAACCTGAACTGTCTGTGGTGACCTGCTGGATGGAAGTGTCTGCAAATTATACTGTACGACGATGATGATGATGATGATGATGATGATGATGATGATGATGATGATGATGATGAGTTCATGTTTCATGTACCTAAGGTTTTCATGGGGGGGTGGGGTTATCCAGTAGTTTGTGGCTCTGAGACGTCAGCAGCAGACCCAGACAAACATCTGGTTCTCTCAAAGTGGATCACACTTCCTGTCTCATACATCCACACCTGACACGATGATGATGTTCTGTTTTAGGTTTGTTTCACAGTTATGAAAGTAGGTGGAGGTGTTTGCTGTTTTTCTCTGGATCCCAAACATCTTGTAGCTCTCCACTGAAGAACCCGAGGAACTATTAAGTTACTGTTAACTGCAGTACACTGAAAATCCCTCTGCCTTATAAACGGTTCCAAAAACATAACTCAGAGATCAACAAACCAGTTGCGGACTTATGACATGTACAAATAACTTTTAGAATAACATCATTGACAAATCAAAATAAAATAAAGTGAAATAACTAAATTTAAACCACCATGATTTCCACCTTTTTTCTGGACTTGGTCTGATCAGCTTAAACAACCAAATCTTGATCCCTGATGATGTTTCAAATTTCATGCTTTGCAGAAGTTGTCAAAGAGCATTTTGGCCTTCATCCCTAAAGCTGTTGTTCCCATTGACAGTATCATACCAGCTACAGCTCCCAGTAAAGCTCCTGATGTAGGGTTCAGCCCACCACCACCAATAAAATACCCTAACCCACATCCAACAATGATTCCAATCAAACCAGACTTTTCCAGGAACTTGGCTTTGTTTTCTGTCTCTGCTGGTTTGGGATTGTTTCCCTGTTGTTCCTGATTTCTCTTTTTTTCAGCCTCTTCTTTTTCGGCCTCTTCTTTTTCATGTTCTTTGAGCATCTCTGGAGTGTAGTAATATTGTGTTCCTGTCTGTCTTATCACCTTCAGCAGCTCACTGACTTGTGTGGGACTCCTGTTATTGATGTTAAAAAAAAAGTGCCTCCCCTGGCACGGCTCAAATAATTCGTTGAGTTCATGCTTTTTGATCCACTCCTCTGTTTTAGCTCTTTCTGCATTCCCATCATCATCATGGGTGAACACCACCATAGCGTAGGCCATCGCACGTTTGCCAAAAGTGCGCTCAAAAACCTGCAGTATTTCTAATTCTTCACGGGTGATCTCTTTCAGCCTCTCGAACAACAGAAACACATGAGGACCTGGTTTGGCGAGATCAACAGACTTCCTGATCGTTCTCAAGAGTGTTTCTGATGGTTTCTCTGTTTGTTCTTTAAACAGACCTGGAGTGTCAACAACAACCACACTCTGCTCTTCAATAGTTCTTCTTTCCACGTGGCACTTCTTTGTGAGATCATCAGTATCCTTTGAGGTGAATGCCTTTGTGTTCCCCATGATGATGTCTCCTAAAGTACTTTTCCCACGTGTGGTCTTCCCAAACAGGACGATCCTGAGCTCTGGAAGCTTCTCTGCATCTGCTGGAAAAATATTAGTAAGTGAGAAAAGTCCTGGTCCTGATGCCTTACAGCACATAAATCAATCTCACACTAATCAGTTTCAGACTGTGGATCATTTTCATCACTTTGACACAAAATAAATTCACTGTCCCCAAGTTTTTAGTTGGAATCATTTTTCTCCCTTTTTAAAGGACTCTGAAGGATAAATATGCTCTGCTTAGTCACACCTAAATATGTTTTGTAGTGTTGCCTCTGTTACACACCACAAAGTTAAATCAGTGACTCATGGTGTGATTGAAGCGCAGACTTTCAGCTTTAATTTAAGGACTTTAACCAAGTATTGCATCAACTGTTTTTATAGGCAGTTCAGAGGCTCAAAGTAACATTTTAAATATGAGGACAGACTTCAATACTTGCATGAATAACCTCTGCACTGAGTGACTGCACTTTTTCAGAGCTCTGTTTTCTGGCAAAGTCTAATCTGCTCTTCCTGCTCTTCAGTGTAACCAGTGGTTTGCACCGTGTTGTATCTCCACTGATGACGGCATATCTGGACTGTAGACTAACAATGATCCTCCTACCTCCTCGATGGGCTCCCTGACTTGGTTAGATGTTGTGAAGCTGTTTTGCTTCATGCTGGAAATAATTCTGATGATGGGTTTTAGTCTTCTGTGGTCTTTGATTCAAGCTTTAAAAAGTGATGAACCACATTATTGATTTGTCCTCTCCTGAAGTTTTTCTCTCTAGTTTGGTTGATTTTGTTTTTCAGTCCAATCTTGGCCTCCTTCACTGTCACCAACATCTCTTTGGACTTCATATCATATTAATATCATAAATACAAGTTCAACACTTGGACAGAACTCTGGATCTTTGATCTCCTCAATCCTCACCTGGACATGAACCCATTTCAGTCAATGGTCCAATGATGTTTGAGGCTCTGAAAATGGGGCATTGTTTACAAAGTAGCCATCAATGTTTCTCAGATTCTTAATAAATATAAATAAAAATGGAGTAAAACTGAAAATTGTCACACATGAGGACCAGAAACTACCTCATATTCATGTAGCATTATTAATCATTATTAATTTAAAAATATAAGCTTCAAAGGCACCATCATTATTTCAGTTCTGCCTCTTCAATTGAATAAAAATGATGATTTGACTCTTTGGGGGAAAAAAACCTGTTAAACCAGGCTGTACATTTAAAATGTCTATTTACTGAAATATAAAAGGGGTTTTTTTTAATGAAAGATTCCCTGGAATTAATTCCTGTCTTTGTGCTGCAAATTGTTTTATTAGTTGTTAAATGAGCAGAAATCCTTCATATTAAACACTCACTAAACTGAACACAAAGGAACAATCCAACATCTCTGGACTAAAAACTAATTTCAGAGTGAAGCTGAAACTCTGTCCAAATGATTTCAAATCAGAGAGCTGCTGCTGGTTTCTGTTTCAGGAAATAACACCTCCCAAACACCACCCTGAGTATCACTGCAGGACAAACACACTCACCCATGGTCTGTGGATCTTGATCAATCAGTATCTTTGTCTCTGATGTATTGTCACCATCCATGTCTTCTTCTGACTATTTAAATTTCCATCTCACCTCTATATTAAAGCCTGCTGCTAGTTCCCTCCCTACAACACTTCAGCTGGCCAATCAGAGGTCTGACTAAAAGGAACCAATCAGAGGGCAGAGTGTATTTCCAAAGGTCTGCCTCCTCATCCATAACCTTCTCTCAGTTACATCACTCCATGAAGACAACTGAAACCATCACAATAAATAACTTTGGTACACAAAGTTTAAGGTTCAGATAAAACATGTCAGGTACAAATGACCCATCAGCACTGAAGCTCCAAAAGCTGCAGTTCCTCTGCCGTCCAGCAGAGGCGCCACAGTGAGTCAGTCCCCATAGACTCTCATGTTAAAACTTTCCAGCAGAAATAAACATGTTTAGAGCTGATACAGAAACTGCTTTGGTCTCTGGAGATAATTCCCCCCTTCCTAACAGCTGTAGGGAGGGGTTCTATAACTCACCTGTTTAAACTGTGTTAAGGCTTAAAGTCTGCATTATTAGGGGCGTGGCTGCTACGGCCCTGGGTTAGTTACTTCTTATGGTGAGTTTTGGTCCTGGTTTAGACTTAATTGGTGTTTTTGGTGGGTTTGAGTTTTGGGTTCCTGTTATGAGGTTTTCATTCTTGTCTCTGCAGGGTTCTGTATCTGCATCATGTTTACTTTGTTGTTTCAGTATTTATATTAAAAACAGGAGGGATGAAAAGAGTCATTTTAATCAGCTTGTTGTCATCCTTAGACAGAATAAAACTTTAATATACAATCGCAGGGAGAAATGTAGGCAACAGAAACTGAAGACAAAAGTACAGAGAAATAGATCAGAGACAGTTTACTGATGGACCAGGACTGTCTGTTGTCTCTTTATTAGACCACCTGTCATTAAAAAAGATATTTGAGTTCAGTTCAGATAAAATAATTATAGTGGGTGATTTTAACATCCATGTAGATGCTGAGAATGACAGCCTCAACACTGCATTTAATCTATTGTTAGATTCAATTGGCTTCTCTCAAAATGTAAAGGAGCCCACCCACCACTTTAATCATACTCTGGATCTTGTCCTAACATATGGCATAGAAACTGAAGACTTAACAGTATTCCCTGAAAGCCCCCTCCTGTCTGATCATTTCTTAGTAACATTTACATTTACTTTAATGGATTACACAGCAGTGGGGAATAAGTTTTATTACAGTAGAAGTCTTTGTGAAAGTGCTGTAACTAAGTTTAAGGATCTAATTCCTTCATTGTTATGCTCTTCAGTGCCAACACAGTGCAGAGCAGCTACCTAAACTCTGCTCCCAGTGAGGTTGATTATCTCGTCAATAGTTTTACATCCTCACTGCGTATGACTTTGGATACTGTGGCTCCTCTGAAAAGGAAAGCTTCAAATCAGAAGTGTCATGGTCCTGGGCTTCGCTCAGTGCTTTGTGTTTTTGGTTCTTAAGTTTTGTTCCCTGTGGGTTTTGAGTTCATTATGTTTTGAGTCCTGTTCTTAATTATTGTTAATATTCCTGTTTCTTTTCCTCTCCTTGTTCCCCCACATCCCAGTGTTCCAGTCCCTGTTTATTTTTCCCTCCGTGTGCCTGCCTCCCTGTTGTCAAGTTCTCTGTATTTTGGTCAAACCTGTTCCTGCCATGTTTAGCTTGCACTTCCTGTTTTATTTTCTTAGCCTCCTGTTCCCTGTGTGTCATGTTGAATTTTGCTTCCTGTGTTTTCATTAGTGTGATTCTGTCCACCCGTTCTCTCCAGCTGTCTCCTGTTGTCCCTCATCATTCCATGTATTTATTGTCTGCATTTCCCTCAGTTCTCTTGTGTATTTGTCATGGTTTCCTGGCCGCTGTGTGTTTTCCTGTCAGTCTGTATTAATGGTGAGTGAGTCTCCCAGTTTATTTCGCTGGCTTCGTCCAGTTCTGTTTATTTTGTTATCTAGCAAATAAAGCTGTAGTTTAAGCTGAAGCTGTCCTGAGTCCTGCATTGGGGTCCTTAACCTGCCACACACAGTGTAGTATATGACAGAAGGACACAAATGGTAATGGACCCCACTGATTCTAATTATTCCTCTATGTGAGAAACACACACACACACTCTTGGGGGTCCCCTATTAGTCACATGACTCCAGAATTTCATTCATGAGCCTAAAATGGGAAAATGACTGAATCTAATGGAATACAGTCAAAATGCCAATACTTCTACTCTATGCAGATGCCATTCCAAGACTTGACCAGAACACACAGGCACTCCAACATGACATAATCAATGATGCGACAACAAGCAGAGGAAACACAGGACTTAAATACACCAGGGAATAACGAGGGAAGTGGAAACAGCAGGGAGCAGCGCTGAACACGATGACACTGATGAGACAAGGGGAAGCAAAACTAAACACACTGCACAAGAAACAAGACACTGCTAAAATAAAACAGGAAGTGGACAGAAAGACCAATACTAAGACACAAGAACGCGACAAACCTTAAACCACAAACACAAAAACACTGGGCACAGCCCAGGACCATGACAGCAATGCTGAACAAACAAGGCAACGTTGTTTTCCTTAAAGCAGCTGTAGAGCCGAGCCAGAGCATCGGCCAAGCTAAGCGCTTAGCATGGGTCATGCTAAGGGAAAGTGGAGCAGTGGAGACAGTCAGCTGTTCCTGTATCACTGATTAGGGAAATCATGTAGTGATGCTGCAGCTATTCTGTGGAAGGTAAATCACTGATCTGGATATCAGAGTGTTCAGATCACTGAAACAGAAACACTGGACTGGCTGAAGACTGTGATCGAGGAGACACACAGCTGTCATCCTGCTACGTGTTTACATGAAGGCAGGCATTGTTTAAGCTTTGTGTAGGCTGTATGCTGTAGTGTCACACTATAAATAAAATAAGAGGCTGTACATTAAAGGAAAACTTAAAACATGAGGAGAACATACCGTAATAGGATGTGCAACTGGGTAGAATAATTTGGGGGAAAAAGAACAAATTTACAGAATAAAATAATTTGAAAAAATGTACAGACTGATGTAGTGACAACTGACAGCAGCACAAGTTGAATCCAAGCTCATGTTCCAACTAATAAAGCCGCCTGTTACAGCACAAAGTAACCGAATTTTGTCATTAACTCTGGCTCTAACTTTGGGTAACAGGAAGTATAAAACCACAGCAGAAGTAGCAGTCTGTCATGGCAGCCTACGTGTGCTCTTACAGAAACCCGTAGGATAATTGGAGCATCAGCTTACTAAATAGTGGAATCAATACGTGATAACAAAGAAATACATACTTTTATGGCTGGAGTGCTTCTAACAACGTATCTACCAACACGTTCTGTAACATGAGGTATCAATCAGCAACAGCACAAGAAGAATCGAAGCAGTGACAATGTAAGTGCAGCCCTTACCTGCTACAGCTACCGTAGGGGAAAACACATGAATGAGAACCCAGAAGTGTGTGTCACAAGAAGCAAGATTGTAATCCTCAGGTGGCCACCACCTTTTATACTATGGCCTTCCAAACCTAGTGGCCAGGTAAGTAATATCCCTTCTGCTACATTTGACCCACTCCTCCATACAGATCTTCTCCAGATCTTTCAGGTTTCAGCTCCCTCCAGAGATTTTCTTTTGGGTTCAGGTCTGGAGACTGGCTAGGCCACTCCTTGAAATGCTTCTCATGGAGCCACTCCTTAGTTGCCCTGGCTGTGCGCTTCCGGTCATTGTCATGCTACAAGTCCCAGCCATGACCCATCTTCAATGCTCTTACTGAGGGAAGGAGGTTGTTGGCCAAAATCCCGCGATACATGACCCCATCCATCCTCCCTTCAATACGGTGTAGTCGTCCTGTCCCCTTTGCAGAAAAGCACAGTGTGACGTTTCCACCCCCATGGTTCACGGTTGGGACGGTGTTCTTGGGGTTGTACTCATCCTTCTTCTTCCTCCAAACATGTTGAGTGGAGTTGATACCAAAAAGCTCTATTTTGGTCTCATCTGACCACATGACCTTCTCCTATTTCTCCTCTGGATCATCCAGATGGTCACTGGTGAACTTTTGCTGGACATTTGCTGGCATAAGCAGGGGGATCCTGCGTGCCCTGCAGGATTTTAATCCATGACAACATAATGTGTTACTAACAGTCATCTTTGAGACAGTGGTCCCAGCTCTATCCAGGTCATTGACCAGGTCCTCCCGTGTAGTTCTGGGCTGATTCCTGACCTTTCTCAGACTCATCCTTACCCCACGATGTCAGATGTCAGTTGCATGGAGCCCCAGACTGAGGAAGAATGATGGCCATCTTGTATTTCTTCCATTTTTTCTAATAATTGCACCAACAGTTGTTGCCTTCTCACCAAGCTGCTTGCCTATTTTCCTGTAGCCCATCGCAGCCTTGTGCAGTTCTACAGTTTTGTCCCTGGTGTCCTTAGACAGCTCTTTGGTCTTGGGCATGGTGGAGAGGTTGGAGTGTGAGTATGTGGACAGGTGACTTTTATACAGATAATGAGTTCATGTGCAATTAATACAGGTAATTAGTGCAGAATAGGAGGGCTTCTTAACCCTTTAACAGTGGCGATCATCACCTGTTACCTGCCCTTACTCTCCACGATCAGCAGATTAATGCCGAGTGTATCACCACTGAAACGTCTGATCAAACGCATTTTAAATTGCCATAATTATGCAACCGTTTGTCCTGTCAGAAAATTTCAAATGTAAAAGTGCGAAAATGGCAGCACCTTTGAAGTTACAGGGCCCGCAGTGGGCTCCTGGTAAAACCAACAGGTCTGTGAGAGCCAGAATTCTTGCTGGATGGTAGGTGATCAAATACTTATTTTGTGCAATAAAATCGAAATTAATTGTTTAAAAATCATACAATGTGATTTTTGGGATTTATTTTTAGATTCTGTCTCTCACAGTTGTAGTTTACCTATGATAAAAATTACAGACCTCTCCCTTCTTTGGAGGGGGGGAAAACTTGCAAAATCAGCAGTGTATCAAATACTTATTTCCCCCACTGGATATTAGGAAAGGCAAAATAAACTGGATGAACATTAATGGATGCCAAGAGATTCTTTTTTCATTCTGTTTATAACAGATTGTAAGGGTTTTTAAAATTCATAAATCCATATTTTATTTACAATAGGACATAGAAAATGATTTTACTGTTTCATGAAAAATATGATCTCATTTTGAATTTCATGGCAGAAAAAAAAAGGAAAAAAAAAGAAAAGTGGGACAGGGCATGAAAAGGATGAGAAAGTAAGTGGTATTTGTTGAGATTTTTTATGACTTTTATATTCGTATAAACTATTTTTATATCATGTATTAAAGTATATTTGTCACACAAACTGATTTGATGAACACTGTATGCTTTAGGGTTACTGGGGTAAAGGTGAGGCCTGTTACATCTATTACTCATATATGTTAAGGCCTTGGTGGGATTCAGGAACATCTTTGGTTAATGACATTGTCACCTCATGTTGTAATTTAGGAAACTTTATGACAGTGGCCCCCCTGGAACGTGAGTTCTGCAGACCCACCTGTGTTTTTGTAACATGAATTAATGAGGGGATAAATTCTAGTTATTTATGGATTGTCAAAGAGGTGTTTTCATAGCAGAGGTTTTAATTGGAAGAAGATCCTTCATTATGACATCTGTCAGTGCTGTTGTAAACCTTTGAGGTACCCTAGTGACTTATGTTTCTTTAGTCCATATGGGATCAAAGTTGGCAGAGCCTCAAAAGGTGATTGGTTGGGGTTCAAGTTTCAGGGGTTGAGACTTTATGTAAATTAGGAGGGGTCAAAGGGAAGTGGGCAGTTACCATCTTTACGGTATAAATGTTTGCCGGCTCTTGGTCTCACTCTCTTACTTTTGCTCTTCCCTTTCATGTCCTCTTCTTCTTTTCTTCCTGTTTCTGCATCTTTCTCTGTCTCTGTGTTTCTCTCTTCTCTGTGTGTGTGTGTGTCTAAGTCTTAACTGTGTTACTGTCTGTGCTTTGTGTAACCAAGATGTCTAATAAACAGCCTGCAGTGGAACCTGCTCATCCCAGTGATTGTTTTAGAAAATTACAGCCCAACATATTAAAGTAAAACAGCTGGACAAACTGACAACTGAAAATGTTATTGCTAATCAGGTTAACTGGCAGCAGATCAGTAACATGATTGGGTATAAAAAGAGCATCTTAGAGTTTCTCAGAAGGAAAGAGGTTCACCAACCTACATCTACAAATTATGGAACAATTTCAGGATAATGTTCCTCACATAAAATTGCGACGGGAATTGAGAAATCTTGAGCCCAAGAGACAAGGCTGAAAATCAATATTAGGTGCAATGATCTGTGAGCCCTCAGGGAGCACTGCATTAAAAAACAGGCCTGATTCTGTCATGGAAATCACTGCATGGCCTCAGGAAGACTTCGAGAAATCACTGCCTGTGAGCACATCTCACTGTAACATCCACAGATGCAGGTTAAAGCTCCATCATGCAGAGAAGAAACCACACGATCCAGGAACTCTGCTGTCTTCTCTGAGCCAGAGCTCAGGTAAAATGGACGAAGCCAAAGTGGAAACTGATCTGAGGTCAGATGGATGCAAAAGTGGAATTCTTTTTGGAAAACATGGACACCACGTCCTCCAGAATAACTCTGGCTTGTTATCAGCACTCAGTTTAAAGCCTGCATCCCTGATGGTACAGGGGAACATCAGTGGAACTGGAAGCTGGCACATCTGGAATCTGGAAATCCAGGTGCTGACGCAGGTCTGCAGACCTTTCACCATCTAGAACATGTGGACATCAGGAACCCAAAAACAGGACCAAGCAGGCCCAGGACTGCTGAGAAGCTGGAATCCTCCATCAGACAGAACGGGACAACATTCCTCTCCCAAAGTCCAGCAGCTGCTCTCCTCAGTTCCAGATGTTTATGGACCGATGTTAAAGCAGAGGATGCTGCACAGCTGGAAACATGGACCCGTGACATCTGTAGAGACGTGTTGATGCCATCAAACTCAACATGAGCAAATATTTTGCTTTGTATGGTCCACATTTGATGTTTTCTGTGCCCTATTGTGCATAAAATACAGTTTTGAAATTTTCAAATTGTTGCAGTTTTTTTATTCAGATTTTACACAGCAGCCAAACATTGTGTGTGTGCGCATGTGTGTGTGTGTGTGTGTGTGTGTGTGTGTGTGTGTGTGTGTGTGTGTGTGTGTGCGTGTACTGCTAAATAAATTTAGAGAACACCTAATTGGATTGTAATGTGCAGAATGGGAGGATCAGGTTGCTCTTCATGTGGTTATGTTGAAAATCTTATTATTAAATTTTGTTAAATAGATATATTGTTGAAAAACTATTCAGCCATCAATCATCCATCCATATGAGGAGGAAAAGAGTGGAGTGGAGGTGCCGTGTAACAAGTGAAAAAGCCACATTTGGACCTTTAATGTATATTTTATATAAAACATTTGTTCTTTCTCCAACTTTCCAGGTCAAGAAAACCAGGCTTCAGTTATGGAAAACAAATGAAATCAATGTTTATTTGATGACAGAAAAATACAGACTGCAGAAAAAATGTGAATCATTTTAAACATCATTTCTCTCTGAAGCTCGTCTGAAATCAGAATCAAAGTTTTATTTTCAGCCTTTTTTTTTTTGTGCGCTTTATTTGTTCTGCTTCTTGGCTCGCTGATCTCACTACATGCATTCAGCTAACTTCTTTGCCAGCCAGGTATTAGCTTGTAGGACCAATCTAGCAGTGTCGGGCCCCAGTACCTGAGTTAACAAGTCTCTAGCTGCACAGTGCAGACTGCTTTCTTTTGCATCATCATGTTTATTGCCCGGAATTTTCTTGAGTAAGGCTTCCTGTGCCTCTTTGAGCATGTCGACTGTGTAATATGCCCCGTTGTTCTTTTTATCCATCTCAGTGATCTCCTTCTCTAGCTCAGCCACTTGTTCTTTGGCCTTGTCAACATCCTTACCAATGACACCAAATTTCTTTGATTCAAATCCATATTTCTCAAAAAAATCCACTATTTTTTTCTTATCATCTTCAGACAGTTCTTTCCTTACACCTGTGATCAAGGGGAGAAAGTAACGCATTGAATCGTTACCAAACATCAACTTAAAGAGTTCCATTCTGTCCTTGTCATGTTTGTTAAAATAATTCTCCCATTCCTGCACATACAGGAACACGTGAGGGCCACGCTGAGAACCAGACTTGAAGATGGATGTGACGATCTCACTCAGCACCTCTTTTTCGTCTTTGTCTTTCTGGCACAGACCAGGAGCGTCAACCAAAACCATCTTTGACTTTGTCTCCGTCAGATGTTTTTCCATGATGTCCTTGGCTGAAGTCACCAGAGTTGTAGTCCTTCCAATGAGCACGACCCTCAGCTCCTCTGCTGGAGAAATTTACAGACATGTTAATGTTAGTTAGCAGGTATGTGTTACATCCCTGTGGCTAACATAGATATAACATGAGGCGCGACTCCCAACTCCAACCACTCCCAAGAAAAGGCCACAGCACAGAACATGTGAGGATGCAAAGCAGCAGTTTATTTGTTTCAGACATGAGCAGTACCAAAACAACAAACTGCAGGTTCTAAGGTTCCAACCTTCTCTAACCAGGAACAAAAGGGAAACAAAACACAATCTCTAACCTACACTCCTAACCAATAACAAGAGAAAAAGGGTTACAACCAAAATTACTTCTCACTCCCACTTAGCTGCTGCAGTGCTCAATATATACACTAGGTATTTACAATGTTCTACATACAAGGCTATTTATAAAAACTCAGGCTTGCAATAACAATGTGAGGTAAACAACTTACCCCACACTATTCACTCAGAATTCACACACACACATGCACACATCCTAGTGGGAGGGACCAAATAGATAAACATGTACATGATCTTGGATCATAAATCAAACATTTCCCCTTAAAATAAATGTTTGATTCATGACCTGAGCAGAACATCAGCCATGATGTTTTCTGAGCCTTTTTATGGTGATGTTGAAATCCTGGAGTAACAAAGACCAACGTATGAGGCCTCCAAGTCAAGAAGACAAGAGGGTTGGAACAGGGCTGGAGCCAGGGTACACTTCAAAATGTTTCCATGCCAGTAATGAGGCTAAGGCCTCTTTTTCAGTCACACTGTAATGCAGTTGGTGTTTTTTAAAATTTTGGATGGTCAATGCCATTTACATCCTCCTGCAAGAGCACTGCACCAGCCCCCAGAGCACTGACATCCACCTCAAGTTTGAACAGGTGTGTGAAATCTGGAGCAGCAAGCACAGGAGCACTGCAGAGGAGCACTCCTCATAAGCATACTGACATTCCTCTGACCACAAAGACAGGTGACCTGGGGCTGGCACGACTTTACAGAATTATCGGTAATAACCAGCCATGCCTAGAAAGCAGCACAGTTCACGGCACGTTTGAGGAGCTGGGAAATCTAATACTGCCTGAACTATATCAGCAGCTGGAAGAATCTGATTGTGTCCCATTTGTTTACCCAGACAGGTAACCATGGCTTTACCAAACTCACATTTCATTGAGGGTTTTGATGTGTTCAGTCCAGGTGGATGAGTAGGAAACCTTATCATCCAAGTAAACTTTGCAATTATTGACCCCGGAGAGAACGGCTTTCATTAGCCGCTGGAATGTTGCAGGCATTTTAATCCAGATGGCATCAAGGTACAGTGGGGAAAATAATGAATGAACGAATGAATGAATGAATGAATGAAGGTTTTATTGCCATGTGGGTGAACAGGTTCACACATTGAAAATTGCAATTAACAGAGCACCCATCCAAGAATACAACAAACACAACACGGGGGGACAGGTGTCCTGAGGTTATGCAGCCGACTTGCAGCGCTACCTTTACAGTTCCCCGAAAAAGAAAACAACACACATCATGGGGTAGTTAGGTAAAAAAAAAGTCATCTGGTACGGTGCTCAAAATGAGCACCATACCAGGGTCCAAAAAACCACCTTAGCATATTTGCACATTTAAAGCCAGGATAGCAATATGGTGGGTGAGGTCAGGGTCAAGAGGGGATGCAGGCGGAGACGAGAAGGTGGGGGCATTGTGGAGCCAGATGCCAGCTCCTAGCCAAAACAGTTCGCTGATAGTGATGGAATTTCATCGGCGGCCGTGGTACACCAGATCCAGCTTCACAAATCACAAGCGGAGTGGAGGGGAAGAGCAACCGTCAGAATCAGAATCAGAATCAGAATCAGAAGGTTTTTATTGCCATATGGGTGAACAGGTTCACAGCATTAGGAAATTGCTGCGGTACTTCGTGCTTACAGAAAAAAACAAATAAGTATAAAAACTATAAGACAATATACAAGTATACAAATTGCAAATATACAGAGATATTAGAGCTATAACTATAGCACAATATTACAAAATTACAAAATATACAGTGCAGAGACTAATTAAAAGATAGAAGAATGTAGACTATATTCCACTAATATGTACATCAGTGCAGTCAGACAGGTGCATAGACATAGGGTCATCAGCGTTTGTGGAGGGTGGTGGTAACAGTCTTAGGGTAATTGTTCATGAGTCCAACAGCAGAGGGGAAGAAACTGTTCTTATGGCGGGAGGTTCTGGTCCGTATGGACCGTAGCCTCCTGCCTGAGGGGAGAGGGTCAAAAAGTCTGTGCCCAGGGTGAGAGTGGTCGGCTGTGATCCGACCTGCACGCCCCAGTGTCCTGGAGGTGTACAGGTCCTGGAGAGATGGGAGGTTACAGCCAATCACCTTCTCAGCAGAGTGCACAACGCGCTGTCACACATAGTCCTGGAGAGATATGGTTGCCAGCCCAAGGCCAGCAGGGGAGCCGAATTCCCGATAATGCAGATGTTGTTTTGGAACAGGCTGCTTGTTTTTTTTTTTCCAACAGCCTTCAGTCTCACTGGGGAACCATTCAGTAAATCCAATATTCCAAATTCATTAGTTACCGTCCTCATTGTGCAGAACCGAACCTTATCTCCAGATCTAACCTCGCCTGCGAGCATGTTAACTTTACAGCTCAGGTCCACCAGGCTTTGAGTCTGAGTCTGTACGGCTCTGGACAGGCCGTCCACCTGGGTCGGCAGCCTCTGCAGATGTCGAACTGCCACCCAGATTTTCTTGATTTCCCGGTAAATCAGGTATCCTCCGAGCCCAAACAGAAAAGATACTGCTACCACAAGGCCGAATATGTAGGCGTCTTCCACGTCTTCAACCTCAAGGGCCGAGAAGTATTTATAATCACATTGTGTGATGTTTAAATAATTTATAATCACATTGTGTGATGTTTAAATAATTAATCCGCATTTTATTGCATGAAAAAAGTATTTGTTCACCTACCAACTAGCAAGAATTCTGACTCTCACAGACCTGTTTGAACTCATTACCTGTATTAAAGACACCTGTCCACACATTCAATCAATCACACTCCAACCTCTCCACCATGCCCAAGACCAAAGAGCTGTCCAAGGACACCAGGGACAAAATTGTAGACCTGTACAAGGCTGGAATGGGCTACAGGACAATAGGCAAGCAGCTTGGTGAGAAGGCAATAACTGTTGGTTCAATTATCAGTCTGGTCCTCAGTCTGGGGCTCCATGCAAGCTCTGACCTTGTGGGGTAAGGATGAGAAAGGTCAGGAATCAGCCCAGAACTACACAGGGGGACCTGGTCAATGACTTGAATAGAGCTGGGATCACAGACTCAAAGATGACTGTTAGTAACAAAGTATGTCATCATGGATTAAAATCCAGCAGGGCACGCAAGGTCCCCCTGCTCACACCAGCAAATATCCAGGCCCATTCAAAGTTCACCAGTGACCACCTGGATGATCCAGAGGAGCCATGGGAGAAGGTCATGTGGTCAGATGATACCAAAATAGAGCTTTTTGGTATCAACTCCACTCACCATGTTTGGAGGAAGAAGAAGGAGGAGTACAACCCCAAGAACACCGAAGCATGGGGGTGGAAACATCATACTCTGGGGGTGCTTTTCTGCAAATGGGACAGGATGACTGCACTGTATTGAAGGGAGGATGGATGGGGTCATGTATCACTTGATTTTGGCCAACAACTTCCTTCCTTCAGTAAGGCCATTGAAAACGGATGGGGTCATGAGCTGAAACCCAATGTTGTCCAGTGACAGCACCGAAACCTGAAAGATCTGAATTAGATCTGTATGGAGGAGTCGGCCAAAATCCCTGCTGCAGTGTGTGCAGACTTGGTCAAGAACTACAGAAACTATATTTGCAAACAAATATTTCTGTACCAATTATTAAGTTCTGTTTTTCTGCTGTAAGGTACAGTACCAGTGACAGGTAGACACTGGCTCCAAAACATCTGGCTCTAAAGATCTTGTTGGCTATAACAATAATTCAGTGTTAAAAATGCTAATTTAAATTACATCTGAGCACTTTAATAAATGATCACTTTGGAAATGAGTGCTATTGTTAATAACTCTGATGCCCTGCCCCTGTGCCTGGCTCTCTGGGGCGAGATGGGCACCCTTTGCTCTGTCGGGGGGGTGGCGGGGGTGGTGGGTGTGAGGGTTTTGGGTGGGTGTCTTGTGGGCTGGGTTGTCCTGTGCTGCTGGGGCTGAGTCTGGGCGCCCGGGTTGTCCTGGCTGCTGTGCCTCCTGGGTTTCTGGGTCTGTTCACTGTCCCTCGGCTCGTGTGGTGCTCTGGGCTTCGTTTCTGGGTGCCTGTGCCACCTGGGTGGGACCGGGTTGTGTTCTCGGCCTCTGTTGGCGTTGTAGAGACCCTCAGACCCTGATGTAGACCTTCCTGCATGTTTCTGCCCTGGCACGGGTGTTTCCACTGCTTCTTGGCCTTTGATGCAGGTTGCTGACACTTGGCTTCTTGTTGCCATCCTGTGCTGTGATGTTTGGACTCACCACACTGACTGATTTGGTTTCTGATCTCTCTTTGTCCTTGTTTAAGGGTCTGGATGCAGGTTGTCACTGAGGTGCTTTTAGTCTTGTTTATTTTATTTGTAAAGGGGAAGAAAAAAAATCTTGTGATGAGCTGGGATCACTACGTTAAATTTGGAAGGGAGCACAAGTATGTCTTCACAAGTGCATGAACATGGGCACGTATGTGCACAGGGACATGCACGCATGAGCGCGCACACACACACACACACACACACACACACACACACACACACACACACACACACACACACACACTCCAAAAAAAAAAAGGGGGGGGGGCAATGATGCATTAAAACACTACCAACCGACAGATATCCCAGCCTGTAGCAGATATCATAAATGACTTTTTTCTTTTTCAGGTTCCTGCCTGTTTATGCTGCATAGCTGGGTACCTGTCAACACTTTTCTTCCTTTGAGGCCCTTAAAAAAAAAAAAAAAAAGAACTGACAGCTGTGATTGGCAGACAGCTCCTGATCTTAGCACGTTATCCTTGTTGTTCCAACCAAGTTCTTGTCTATGGTAAAATATTACTGCATCCATAATGGCTCAGAATTATGTTTTACATATCTTTTAGTCTCTAATGCATCTCAGAGTTGTTTTACAGTTGAGCCAACAGTTGTTTTTGTCCCTCATCAGCTTAAATCTTTGTTTTCTATAAATTTGCTTGTTTCTCCCTCTTTCACACTCTAAAGCTCCAGTTTCAGGTGTTATTTTCTCAATGAGCTGATCCAGTCCAGAGACTGACTAATTACTGTTATATTACAGACTGACTAATTACTGTTACAATTACAGACTGACTAATTACTGTTATATTACAGACTGACTAATTACTGTTACAATTACAGACTGACTAATTACTGTTACAATTACAGACTGACTAATTACTGTTATATTACAGACTGACTAATTACTGTTACAATTACAGACTGACTAATTACTGTTACAATTACAGACTGACTAATTACTGTTATATTACAGACTGACTAATTACTGTTATATTTTTTAAGGACCCAACAACTTTATGCAGTTCACTTCTGTCAGTCAGCCCCTCTGTGCACTTTGGTGTCTCATGTTGCTGATTTGTGCAAAAATCACTTCTTACATTGTTCAGCTGTAATTTGCATCATTGGACCTTTTTATAACCAGATCATATCAAAGATCTTTTTATGCACATGTATTCTTTTTTTTTTTTACATATGCAGAAATAAGTAATCACATTTAAGAAAATCTAATCATCCAAATATATCAATGTAAGAAGCAACATGTAGATTTTATTGGGAAGTTAAGTCATAAGAAATTAGGTGTGCAAAGATAGTAAAGCAAATCTAGGTGTATGAAAAAAATGAACATTAAAATATATAGACAAGTTTAGGATTTATTGTGATAAATGAGAAGTTTCTGGTTGTAATAACAGCTAAAACATTAATAGGAGGACAAAAAGCTCTGCTCTGCTGGTTCATCTACAACATGAATGAAGTTAAAATATACTTACCAGGCTTGGACATTGTTTTTGGTTTTGCTGGATGATCTTTGAAGTCTTGAGAGAGTTGATGTGTTGTACTTGTAGTTTGTCATTTCATCTTTATATTCTAAAGTGTCTGTAGATCCCTCCCCTTAAAGACAGGTCATCTGTTACCTCAGCAGTTTGACAAAGAGCCAGCCAATCAGAGACCAGAAAACAAAATCTCAGCAAGCAGCAAACAAGTTCATTTTATTTTAGATGTGAGTTTACTGCATGCTTTATTTGTATTTAATTTTCTATAAACATTGTTTTATATAGAATTTGTAGTATTATGTGTTACTATTTCCATGCATGTACCTGCTCCCATGTGGTATGGGTGCTGTGGTATTCACTTACCTTTCTCTGGGATGCAGCTCCCAAAGAAGGCAGAGAAACCCTGGTTAGTTGCAGTTATCTTCAGTGGGATGGAGGAAGTGTATTTTTGCTCCATGCAGCAGAATTATCAAATAGAAAAAAGTAGATGGAAATGTAAGGTGGTCTCTGATGACCTTTCCAGCTGAGTGAGATGATTTTCAGAGCCCAAGTCATGATACTAGCAGCATAGCTTCTTCTCCTGTCCCTCCTGCACTTTCCTGCTCTGTGTTTAGTTACTCCTCGGCCTCCTTTAGCAGTAACAGTACTTGTACTAAATGTATCCTGTTTGTAGCTTTGGAGGCAAGGCTCAGTCAGTTGGCAACTCGGCTCCAAACTCTGGAAAATCCAGTAGCTACCCAGGCCCCTGCAGACCAAGGTAATTTAGCTGCCATTAGCTCCCCCCCAACAGATCCTGAGCAGCAGGGAAAGCAGGCCGGCTGGGTGACTGTGAGGAGGAAGCGTAGTTCTAAACAGAAGGCCCGGGTACACCACCAACCTGTTCACATCTCACGCTGAGGAACAAACTCTGGTTATTGGCGACTCTGTTTTGAGAAACGTGAAGCTAGACGCCAGCGACCATAGTCAAATGTCTTCCAGGGGAGGAAATGGTATCTCACTAGCCCTCCGTAAAGCTAGGACATCTTGCTACTCATCATTAATTGAAGAAAATAAGAACAACCCCAGGTTTGTTTTCAGCACTGTAGCCAGGCTGACAAAGAGTCAGAGCTCTGTAGAGCCGAGTATTCCTTTCACTTTAACTAGTAGTGACTTCATGGATTTCTTTACAAATAAAATTTTAGACATTATAGAAAAAATTATTCATAACCATGTCAAAGATTTATCTTCATGTTCGGCTGCTTTCAGCACTGCTGGTATTTGTTTAGACTCTTTGGCTCCAGTTGATCTTTCAGACTTTCTTTTTTTTAGCCTGTCATGTCTGGCAGTTTTCACAATCAGAATGATGATCCGAATACACTGATGTAACAAACATATTTACTTTTACAAGAACAGCTCTATAAGTTTTCTATAGGCTATTCGTGTTAATGTTTGTATTTTTATTTTTTATTTAGTTATTTATGCCAGGCCTGACAGGCAATAAGGAAAGGGATAGAGAAAAGGGGAGAAAAAACATAAGGGGGAACAAAGGGGAGAAAGGAAAGAAAAATACTCAAAGATATACATACATACACACACACATTCACATGTCTATACAAATGCATACACATATACACACATACACACAATTTTGCTGTTTGCAGTAATGTGTGTATGCGCCTCTGTCATGGAATGTACTCAATGAGGGTAAGAACTGCAACCATGCCCCCCTGATGCAGAGGCAAATAGGAAAGGACCCAGGGGACCCAGGCCATCCACAGCCCACTAGGAGCTCAGAAGATCTGAGGCCACACATCCTGATGGCAACCGCGTGCACACCCCAGAGGAGGAAGGAGGGAGACCCCAGACGGAGCCCCCACGGCCAAAGGGCAAGAGTCCAGAGAGCCAGAGGCAATGAGCAGCCCACCCCCCCGCAGGCCGGCACCCTCAGCACGAGCCGAGCACGCGGGCCCCGAGGCCCCAAGCGCCCGAGAACCGCCCAACACCCGGCAGAGCCTCCCCCAATGCCACGGAGGCCCAAGCCACCCCCAGGCCACAGCCGCCAAGGGAGCGGGTCAGAAACCACGCCAAGACATCCGGCCACATACCCCGGGACACACGGGCACCCACAACCCCAGGGGTGGCAGTGACGATCAGTGGGGAGCAGCGTGGAGCGGTAGGGACACACACATGCACACATGCAGGCACACACACATGCATGCACACACACACACGGATTCCATACATGGACCCCTAGTGTGTGAGAGTGGGTACCAGCACAGAGCCAGCGGCAACCCAGGGAAGCAGCCAACCCAGCCCCGAACAACTAGCCAGTCCCCACCCCAGGCAGGGTGCAAGACACTGGGGTGTGAGAAGACCCGCCCACCCCCTAGTCCCACCCAACATGTGGAGGGGGTGATGTGAGTATATGTAATGAGAAGAATATTTATGACTGTGTGAAAGCTATGGTGCTATTAAAATTGGAGGGACAGATGTAATACGAGCCTGAGTGGCCACACCCCCAGGACACCACCATGCTCCAGGCCAGCACCCACCACCCACACTGCAAACACACACCCCACAGGCATACAAAAGACAACAAATATCACACTCACACACACAATTACAATAAACATCACACTCTCACTCTCATCCACACACACACACACACACATACACATACACACAGTGGTCCTGAGTCCATGACCAACTGGCCCCATGTGGGAAACTGCTGCTCCCTTACCTGAGCGCCCCACACCCCCACAGGGAGGGACACTCAGAATCCCGGAATGCCAGCCAGACATCTCGACGCAGGTCAACCCACCCCGTATGGCGGCGAGAGGGGCCCAACTGGGAAACAGACAACCCCAGGCACCAGGGCCCCAGACCCAGCACTCCGGCCCCGCAGAGGAAGCTGGCCACCCGGACGGGGCCAGCACCCACCACGGGCCCCCCAGCCCCCCAGCCCCACACCCCAAGACCATAAGAGCATCCGTCCAAGCACTGCTGGTATTCGTTTAGACTCTTTTGCTCCAGTTGATCTTTCAGAGTTAACTTCAATAGTTACTTCCTCCAAACCAGCAACATGTTTATTAGATCCCATTCCTACTAGACTGTTCAAACAAGTCTTTCCAATTATTGATGCTTCTATCTTAAAAATGATCAATCAGTCTTTATTAGTTGGCTATGTACCACAGACCTTCAAGGTGGCTTTAATTAAACCTCTACTTAAAAAGCCATCACTGACCCAGCTGTCTTAGCTAATTATAGGCCAATCTCCAACCTTCCTTTTCTCTCAAAAATTCTTGAAAGAGTAGTTGTAAAACAGCTAACTGATCATCTGCAGAGGAACGGTTTATTTGAAGAGTTTCAGTCAGGTTTCAGAATTCATCACAGTACAGAAACAGCATTAGTGAAGGTTACCAATGATCTTCTTACAGCCTCTGACAGTGGACTCATCTCTGTTCTTGTCCTGTTGGACCTCAGTGCAGCTTTAATACTGTTGACCATAACATTTTATTACAGAGATTAGAGCTTGCTATAGGTATTAAAGGTACTGCACTGTATTATTAGAAAGCATTGCATCAATTTTCATTGTTATGCAGATGATACTCAGCTTTACCTATTAATGAAGCCAGATGATGCACATCAATTAGTTAAACTGCAGGAATGTGTTAAGGGCATAAAGGCCTGGATGATCTCTAATTTCCTGCTTCTAAATTCAGATCAAACTAGAAAGATGTATTTCCTACAGAAAATGCACTGTGAATGCTGCATGCTGAAAGATTGCAGCTGAAATGCCAAGAAATGCTTCAAACAGCTGAAACTTTATTTGCTTAATGAGCTTCAGCAGCTGAAGAAGACAAAAAAAAATTATTTGAAATGCAAAACAGCCGAAATTGTCAACAAAGGAGCTACATTGAACTTGATTTTTCTGAAAGGGGAGAAAAACAGCCTGAAGAAATTTTAACTGTAGTTGAAGAAAAACCATAAAAGACATTGAAATTGGTGAAATTGGCCACCATGACTGAAGTGGCTATGGCAGCTGATGACCTTGGTGAAAAAGGAGGAGGTCCGCACACCAACAAACTCCTGGAAATGTTTTAATCCATCGGTATTTCAGAAAGTAACGTTTCGGGCTGCAGAAGGGCATTGCAGCCTGAAACGTTACTTTCTGAAATGCCGATGGATTAAAACATTTCCAGGAGCTTGTTGGTGTGCAGACCTCCTTCTTTTTCATTGAGTTCTGTTCGGATCCAGCACCCAGTTTAATCTTTGTGGATGTGGGTGTTTCGCTCTTATTAAGCTGATGACCTTGGGCCATTTTGCCTGTTGAAGTTTGTGTAAATTAAGTGCAATGCCTATGTGCAACCAGTAGGTGAGCACAGGGTTGGCAAAGAGTTAGAAGATCTTTTTCTTCTTCAACTCAAGTTTGTTAAAGTATCAATCAGTGTAGAGAGTTGTGAAAAATAAAAAATGCCTGAAGATATTGAAACTGCAGCTGAAGAAGAACCAGAAAAGATATTGAAAGGGCCCACCATGATTCAAGTGGTTATGGCAGCTGATGACCTTGGGCCATTTTTCCAGTGCATGCTGTTCTGACATTGTGTCATTAAAGCTGCTGCGTCTCTGGTTAACCACTAGGGTGAGCGCAGTTGCAGCAAAAAAAAAGATTTTTTTTCTTCTTCAGCTGAAGTTTGTTGAAGTGTCAATGTAAAAAGTTTTAAAGGGTCAAAAATGGCTTGAAGAAATTAAAACACATTGAAACTTTGTCCTAAACATGAAGGAGAAAGAAGGTGCAGAAAACTGTGGAAAGAATGAGTATAATATCATTGAATATGAAAAGATTTAAAGTTCAAAACTCAATGGAAAATCTTTAAAGTTTGGAGTAAAGTGGGACTTGAACCTGCTTTGTCTGCTTCTTGTGCATTGATGGTCTCCTTTTCTACCACTGAGCCAACAGTAGTGTCACACAAGCAGTGCGGTTTGCAAGCATACATATTGGAGAGCTCTGCTAAGCTGAATGCTTGTAAATACACCAACTGGAAACACCTGCCAGGTGCACTGCTTACCTGCTGAGACGCATGCACTCTGTCAAACTTGCCTCGGTGCACCTGTCAAATAACTGCTTCTAAGTCAAAAACCGTAGCTCCTATCAAAATCATTTTTGAACTGTGAGTGTCACAAGGACCTGCTCTAAACAGTGGTGTAATTTTTATTTTCCTGGGCTCAAAAGTGTGGCCGTGGGAGCAGTTTAAAAAAGGTGCTCATTTCTGCTTTGGAGAAAATCACCTCTCTGAAATTACTATGGAGGTTAATGAAGGAGTTGGAAGGTACTCCCTCTGTTTGAAGGCTTACAGTTTAAAAAGTGTACATTTGACAGGGTTTAGAGACACATTGTTTGAAAGTAGAGAAGCAGCTCTACATTTTGAGCATACAATGATGGCTGTAGCGCAAAGAGTGTGGACACAGTGGCAGTTTAAAAATAAATTTTCCACCTGAAAGTTTTGAAGTCTCCCACTCTACTAATCAGGCTCCCACTCTAGCAAACGCAATACACAACCATTATAAACTCTGAAACGGCTGAAAAAAACACCTTAAACTTAAACGCTCACTGTGCTTAAACCGTAAAAGATTTTGAAATACCAAGTAAGAGCTGAATAGCTGAAAGGCTTGGCTTCATTTTAAAGCTTAAATGGTTTTTCTAGCTGAAGGTATGCTGAAGTTATTAGCTTTTAAAGCCTGAAAGGATTTGAAAAGGATTTGAAACTTCCCCATTCATTTTGAATGGCAAAAATGAAGATTATAAAAAGTTCAATATCTTAAAAAGTATAAAGGTTACAAAAAAGAAAAGTAATAGCATACCTCTCCAGAACAGGCTGAACGTTTTGATACCAGAATGGTGTCTGTAGGCCAAACGCTGCTTGAGTTTTTAGCAACCGAAGGTTTTTGGAGTAGAAGAACTGTGAATGCTTTGCAGCATTCACAGTAACTAAAGTTCTTGTACTCAGCCCCACAAATTTTAGAAACATGGTTTTTAGAAAGATACTTACTCTAAATGGCTTTACCTTTACCTTTCACCCCAACAGAGCACTTCGCTCTCAGACTGCTGGCTTACTTGTGGTTCCTAGGATACTTAAGAGTAGAATGGGAGGCAGAGCCTTCAGCTTTCAGGCGCCTCTTCTGTGGAACCAGCTTCCAGCTTGGATTCAGGAGACAGACACCCTCTCTATTTTTAAGATTAGGCTTAAAACTTTCCTTTATGATCAAGCTTATAGTTAGGGCTGGATCAGGTGACCCCGAACCCTCCCTTAGTTATGCTGCTATAGGCCTAGGCTGCTGGCGGGTTCCCATGATCCACTGAATACCTCTTTTCATTCACCTCTTTTTACTTTGTTTATGCTCCACTCTGCATTTAATAATTAGTTATTATTAATCTCTGGCTCTCTTACACAGCATGTCTTTTGTCCTGTCTCTACTGGAGGTTTCTTCCTGTTAAAAGGGAGTTTTTCCTTCCCACTGTCACCAAGTACTTGCTCATACGGGGTCATTTTGACTGCTGGGTTTTCTATGTAATTACTTTATGGTCTTTACCTTACAATATAAAGTGCCTTGAGGCGACTGTCTGTTGTGATTGGCACTATATAAATAAAACTGAATTAAATTGGCCCAGGCAACATACCTGGTTGCACGCTGAAAGTCTGTGCAGAGGAGCTCAAAGATGTCCTCACAGACATTTGCAATGCCTCATTAAGCAGCCAGCTGTCCCTACATGCTGTGAAGCTACTACCATAATGCCAGTTCCTAAGAATGCCAGTTCCTTTTTCAGTGACTACCACCTTGTTGATCCCAGACCTCATGAAGTGCTTTGACAGGCTGATCCTGCAACACATCAAATCCATCCTCCCTTCCTGTATATCATTTTGCATATTGGACAAACTGGTCAGCCAATAATGCCATTTCCTCTGCCCTCACCCACCTGGACACAAACAATCCTGTGTAAGAATCCTAGTAGATTTTATCTCAGACTCCTCCATCTGATTGGCAGATGGAGACGTGTGATTCATCGCTCCAGAGAACACGTCTCCACTGCTCACTGCTCTAGAGTCCATCACTGGACTCTAGAGCAGTCCATCACTGGACCCTAGAGCAGTGACCTACCACTTCATGGCTGAGTTGCTGTCATTCCCAGTCACTTCCACTTTGTTATAATCCCACTAACAGATGACTGTGGAATATTTAGTAGTGACTGGACCTGTTGCACAGGTATCATCCAATCACGGTACCACGCTGGAACTCACTGAGCTCCTGAGAGCGACCCATTCGTTCACTGATGTTTGTAGAAGCAGTCTGCATGCCGAGGTGCTGATTAGTCAAGTGCCTCAATACATGACAAGGAAAGTGGGCTCTTTTCTTTACAAGATTCAGCTTTAACATCACTTATCGCTCAAGTTTCTGGAACATCAAGCTCACTCTTTTCCAGCAGTTTTCCACCTCTGAGACTCCAGAGGATCCAGAGCTCATTTTGCCACCAAAATGACGATGGCATCGTCATTTTGGTGGCAAAACCTGTACTCTCTGTGCCCAAAACTAGGCCTCGGTGTCACCCTCCACTGGTCTCCTCCATCCTTTACCTGTGTCCGGAGGACTGTAGTTCCACATCACACTGGATTTTTCACTGGTCTTCCTCCTTCAAAAGGTAATACAGTCACCTCCAGCACTGCTGTTTTTTCAAAACTGCAGATTTTATTCCTCTCCCAAAGCTTCCCTCTGCACCACCTCCACCACTGTCGCTGACTTTGGGAGACCACCAAAGTGGCCCTCCTGAGACCAGTGGAGCAAGACAAGTGGCTGGCTGATCAATACCAGATCCCCAACTACACAAGGTTAGGTTGTCTTCAAAGAATATCTCGTTATGAATTGAATCTAAAGAACTTTCCCCCAACTTTGTTGATCCATTTGAAATTGAGTTCTTTTATATTGTTACTTCTTTGGCTTTTGAAGAGTGCTTATACATGAACTAGATTAACCGCTCTAAAGCTGAAACAAGCCAAAGTTTGTAAGAGAGATAAACCCATCAGCCATCAGATAAATCTACCTGTGCAGGTAACAGCACAGGTGTTTTGATCTTTTGCTTGAATGTCCACAGAACTCAATAAAATGTTATAACTTCCAAATGTCACACAGAGGATAAAGATAATGAGTGATAAAGTACATGACACATTAAAAATGAAGAAATAAAGGCTTCTTAATGTTTGCTTGTTCTCTTATCATGTTTTTTATCACCACAGATATTGATAAGAAATCAGCTTTTACAGGTTCCTCAGAACTGAGAGCATTTCAGTCATTGCCAAAGTTTATTAATGAATAACTTCCTGCATGCCTGGATGTATTTGGACAGTGACACAATCTTCATATTCAGATCCAACATCTCAGTAATTTTGAAATGAGCAATTAAGATGTGTTTAAATGCAGACTCTCAGCTTTCATTCGATGGGTTTAATTAATACTGCATTAACTGTTGAGGGATTATAATCATTTATTAACCCTCCTGATTGAGGCCTGTAGAGTCTCAGATGGAGCTCTGGGGTTTGTTACAGTTTCTCTGAGCTCAGGGTAAATTTGCTGGGATGATTGTGTCATTGTAACATGCCTGAATGCTCCAGACCCACAAACTGCAGAAACTTCTGCTTTTATAGAGGAGCTCACACTGATGATGATCAGTTAATAGATACATTTGATTAGCAGTGTTGATAGCCTTGTAGTGCTATCAACACTGATGGCATAATTCACTTTTGTATACATGTCCGGTTATGGTTATGGTTATGGTTAGGTTGTTTGTTCACCATCTTTAATGTTGTGATTCATGTAATGGTCGCGGTCTCTTTAAGAGTCCCGATGACGTTTTTTTTGCTGTTGGTGTTTTTTGGCTAGCTGTTTTCCTGTGTTAATAAACACGACTCACGGAGTCTTAAAGTGAGAAGTTTCCCGTTCGTTTTTCCACGCAAGGTTAACTTCCACACTGGTGACCCCGACGTTTGTTACTGGACGTATCCAGATCACCATGACCGCCAACGCTGTGTCTCTCAAGCTACCCGAATTCTGGGAATCGTCTGCTTCAGCCTGGTTTGCTCAGACTGAGGCACAGTTTGCCTTACGCCAGATAACCGCCGACGAAACTAAATACTACTACGTGGTATCGGCCCTGGGCAGTTCTACGGCATCGAGAGTGGTGAGCCTTCTTACTCACCCTCCTCCAACAAGAAAGTATGAAACTCTGAAGGAATACTTACTGCAAACATTCGGACTGTCCGACGCCGAGAGGGCCAATAGGCTTTTTTCTCTTCAAGGGCTCGGTGACAGCAAGCCCTCGGAGCTCATGGACCGCATGCTCGCTCTGCTCGGTGACAATAAGCCGGATTTCCTTTTCGTACACCTTTTCCTGCGCCAACTGCCTGCCTACGTGAGAGCCGCTTTAGCCAACACTGTCAGCACTGATTGCAGAGAACTGGCTGCGGAAGCCGACAAGTGCTTCCTGGCTAGTCAGCAGCCTTGCGCGGCTGCCTCCCTCCCTGCCGGTGATTTCTCCGAAGTACGGAATGATCACACGCTCGTCGCAGCAGCAGCCCCGCGTCGGCAGCCGTCTTCCGGTTTGTGCTACTACCATGCCAGGTTTGGCTCCAAGGCCAAACGATGCCGCTCTCCCTGCAGCTTCAGCGGGGTGGGAAACGCCAAGGCCGGCGCTCGTTAGTGGCCGTGAGCGTCGGCCATGTCGGCAGGCTGCCCTTCATCCACGACTCCATTTCCGGCCGGCGTTTCCTCTGCGACACAGGGGCGCAGCGCAGTCTCCTGCCTGCTTCACAAGTGGACGTTGTAGCTGACACCCACGGCCCCCCCATGGAAGCCGCTAATGGCAGCCCCATCCGTACGTACGGCACAAGACATGTTGAACTGTGTTTTGGGGGGCAACGCTTTGGCTGGGACTTTGTGACTGCCAAAGTCGCTGTTCCCCTCTTAGGGGCAGATTTTTTGTGTGCATATGGGCTGTTGGTGGACGTTAAAAATCAGCGCTTGATCAACGCCGTTACCTTCTGCTCTTATGCATGCACGCTCGGAGCCTCTGACGCAGTACACCTCTCCAGCCTGCTCTCTGTCACGGACAGTTTCCAGCATCTGCTTGCTGAGTTTCCAGCACTCACACAGCCCACCTTCTCCTCTTCCACAGCCAAGCACGGTGTCGAGCATCACATTGACACCACTGGCCCGCCTGTATACGCTCGTGCTCGGCGCCTCGAGCCAAGCAAGCTTGCCGTGGCCAAGGCGGAGTTCGAGTCCATGGAGCGTATGGGGATTGTTCGACGCTCCAACAGCCCTTGGGCCTCCCCCCTTCACCTCGTCCCTAAACCCGGAGGGGGCTGGCGTCCTTGCGGGGACTACCGACGGCTCAACGACGCGACAACGCCTGACCGCTACCCAGTGCCACACATCCAGGATTTTTCAGCGCACCTGGCCGGTACGGTCATTTTTTCAAAGGTGGACCTGATCAGAGGATACCATCAGGTGCCCGTACACCCTCTCGACATCCCAAAAACAGCTGTAATCACACCGTTTGGATTATTTGAGTTCCTGCGCACACCATTCGGCCTCAAGAATGCTGCTCAGACTTTCCAGCGGCTCATGGACTCTGTGCTACGAGATCTCCCTTTCCTGTTTGTGTACCTGGATGACATCCTGGTGGCCAGTTCATCACCTTCAGAGCACCTTGTGCACCTTCGCACGTTGTTCGAGCGGCTGACCGAGCACGGGCTCATCATCAATCCAGCCAAGTGCGAGTTTGGCCTGTCCACCATAGACTTTCTGGGGCACAGAGTCACGAAGGATGGGGTCGTTCCTCTTCCGTCAAAAGTCGAGGCCATCACCACTTTTCCACGCCCAGTCACTGTCAAAGCCCTGCAGGAGTTTCTAGGCATGGTTAATTTCTACCACCGTTTTCTCCCTGGGGCCGCCCAAAACATGCGACCCTTATACGAGGCCCTGAAAGGCAGCACACCCAGACAGCCTGTGGGCTGGAGCCCGGAAAGAGACAAGGCTTTTGTCGACGCTAAGTCAGCCTTGGCTAAGGCCGCCATGTTGGCCCATCCAGCCTCCTCCGCCCCAATCGCACTTACCATGGATGCCTCGGACTACGCAGTCGGTGCGGTTTACGAACAGTGGGTGGGTGATGCTTGGCAGCCCCTTGCCTTTTTCAGCAGGCAATTGCGCCCCAGCGAACGGAAGTATAGCACCTTCGACCGGGAGCTCCTTGGTGTATACCTCGCCATCCGACACTTTCGTTCGCTGCTGGAGGGACGCCAGTTCACCGTTTTTGTGGACCACAAGCCTCTGACTTTCGCCATGTCCAAAGTCACTCAGCCATGGTCCGGCAGGCAGCAACGGCAGCTGACTTACATTTCGGAATTCACAACGGACATTGCACACCTTTCCGGAAAGAACAACCATGTCGCAGACTGCCTCTCCCGTGCTATCGCAGGGGCGGTGCACCTCGGTTTGGACTACGGCAGCATGGCAGCTGACCAGGCCACAGACACGGAAGTGCAGGCTTGCCGTTCATCCAATACTGGGCTGCGCCTACAAGATGTGACATTCGACGAGGCTGGCACCACTCTGCTTTGCGACATCTCCATGGGCCCTCCTAGGCCTGTGGTGCCTGCGAAATGGAGGCGACCCGTTTTTGATGCCATCCACGGCCTCTCGCATCCTGGAACCAAGGCCTCACAACGGCTGGTGGCAGCCAAGTTTGTGTGGCATGGACTTAAAAAGGACGTGAGGGACTGGGCAAACACCTGTGTGGCATGCCAACGTGCCAAAGTACACCGCCACACTAAAGCGCCACTGGAACAGTTTCGAGTGCCGGAACGGCGATTCGACCACGTCAACATCGACCTAGTCGGCCCACTTCCACCCTCACAGGGTTACACCCATGTGCTCACTATGGTCGACAGGACCACACGGTGGGCGGAGGCTGTTCCTCTCTCATCCATAACATCAGCGGATGTGGCACGGGCATTTATTGGCACCTGGGTGTCCCGTTTTGGCACCCCTTCAGACATTTCCTTAGACCGTGGCGTTCAGTTTACCTCTGAACTTTGGAATGCTGTTGCAGCGAGCTTGGGGGTTAAACTCCACCGCACCACGGCCTACCACCCCCAGAGTAATGGCCTCTGTGAACGTTTTCACAGGTCGATGAAAGCCTCCTTGCGGGCCAGCCTGACGGGCAGTTCCTGGGCGGACAAACTCCCATGGGTCATGCTGGGCATCCGGACAGCACCTAAGGAAGACCTCCAGGCCTCCTCCGCGGAGCTGGTCTATGGCCAGCCGCTGCGGGTCCCTGGGGATTTCGTCCCCAGCACCACGACCCCTTGGTCAGCTGCACTCCAGCGCTCCAGCCTGTTGGACAATGCCAGACGGTTTGCTCCACTTCCTACTTCCTGCCATGGTTTGCCGAACTCTCACGTCCCCAGGGGCCTGCAGTCTACGGGCTACGTTTTCATTCGAGTAGATGGTCGCCGCGGACCCCTCCGGCCGCCTTATGAGGGCCCCTTCCGTGTCCTGGGCACTGGAGACAAGCACTTTGTGGTGGACGTGGGGGGCAAAGCGGAGACTATATCCGTGGACCGCCTTAAACCAGCTCACCTAGATCCGGCTGGGCCGGTCGAGTTGGCGCTGCCCCCAAAACGAGGTCGGCACCTGACTAGGCCCCCTTTTCCCGTTCCGCCTGCCCCTCAACCATGCCGCAGCAGAGCCCCTCAGCCGGCCGCTGAGGACGCGGTTCTGCCTCCTCCCGTTCGGCGGAGCCGTGCCGGGCGTTTGCTTCGCCCACCACGCCGTTGATGTTTTCTTCTTCAGGTTTTCTGTTGTAGTGAATTCTGGGGGGGCATGTGTAGTGCTATCAACACTGATGGCATAATTCACTTTTGTATACATGTCCGGTTATGGTTATGGTTATGGTTAGGTTGTTTGTTCACCGTCTTTAATGCTGTGATTCATGTAATGGTCGCGGTCTCTTTAAGAGTCCCGATGACGTTTTTTTTGCTGTTGGTGTTTTTTGGCTAGCTGTTTTCCTGTGTTAATAAACACGACTCACGGAGTCTTAAAGTGAGAAGTTTCCCGTTCGTTTTTCCACGCAAGGTTAACTTCCACAGCCTCTCTGCACACATCTTCCGAACTGGAAATTAAAGTTATGGATCTGGTCAGCTGGTCTCTCAACACTATTGATGATCAAATTTTCACCATGACGAGATTGGTGAAAGGATTCCTGTGGAGAGTGGAGGATGACGTGCCTGGCTGTACTGTCGACTGAGGACGTGGCATATATATTTGGATTATTGATACCAGGATTTCTCCTGATTGGACTTCGGGATACCTGGCTTATCGTGAAATTTGGGAAGTCTGGGCAGCCGTTTGGGCCTTGGTAAGATAAGATAAGATAAGATAAGATAAGATAAGATAAGATAAGATAAGATAAAACTTTAATGATCCCACGACGGGGAAATTTGTGCATTACAGCAGCTCAATACAGAGAAAAAATGAAAAGGATGAGTAAGAACAAATAACTAAACTAAAAACTAAAACTAAAATTCAATAGAATAAAATAAAATAGCAAAAAATCTATACACATATACATAAGCACTATATACATAAATATATATATCAGTGTCAATACCGACATTTACATATACACACATATACACACACGTCAAACACTATATAAAGATATCAAAATATTATATACATTTGTAGCCGGTAAGGTACACAGCATACACGGTATGCATTATATGGGTGAGTGTAATAAATAAAATGTATCTGACTGTATGGATAAAGTGATGGCAGTGTAGGTAAAGTGTCCAAGTGACTCAAGACATTATGAAGTGTTATACAGTCTAACTACTGTTGGGATGAATGACCTGCGAAAGCGCTCCTTCCTGCAGCGAGGATGTTTCAGTCTCTGACTGAAGGAGCTGCTCAGCTCACCCACGGTCTCATGAAGAGGGTGATGGGGGTTGTTCATGATGGATGTCAGCTTTGCTAACATCCTCCTCTCACCCACCACCATCACAGACTCCAGAGGACATCCCAACACAGAGCTAGACCTCCGCACCAGTTTGTCGATCCTGCTCCTGTCCCTTTCGGTGCATCCACCCCCCCAGCAGGCCACTGCATAGAAAAGGGCAGATGCTACCACTGAGTCATAAAAAGTCTTTAACAGAGTCCTGCAGACACCAAAGGACCTCAGTCTCCTCAGCAGGTGGAGTCGACTCTGGCCCTTCTTATACAGGACGTCTGTGTTTGTACTCCAGTCCAGCTTGTTATTGAGATGAACACCCAGGTACTTGTAGGAGACCACTGTCTCAATGTCCTTTCCCTGGATGTTCACCAGTGCTGTAGGGGGTGGCTTCCTCCTGAAGTCTATGATCATCTCCTTCGTCTTGCTGGCGTTGATTTGGAGTGCGTTGTTCTCACACCAGCCGACAAAGTCACTGATGACCCCCCTGTATTCCTGGTCGTTCCCATCTGATACACATCCAATGATGGCCGTATCATCTGAGAACTTCTGTAGGTGGCAATGGTCTGAATTGTACCTGAAATCTGAGGTGTACAGACTGAACAGGAAGGGTGAGAGGACAGTGCCCTGTGGCGCCCCCGTGCTGCAGACTACTACATCAGACACACAGTCATGGCACCTCACATACTGTGGTCTGTTGGTGAGGTAGTTGATGATCCATGCCGTCAGCTGCTTGTCCACTCCGGCTCCCTCCATCTTCCCTCTCAACAGTGCAGGCTGGATGGTGTTGAAAGCACTGGAGAAGTCAAAGAACATGACCCTCACAGTGTTTCCTGCCTGCTCTAGGTGAGAGAGGGATCTGTGCAGCAGGTAGATGACGGCATCGTCCACCCCGATGCCAGGCTGGTAGGCGAACTGCAGGGGGTCCAGCGCTGAGCTCACCAGTGGGCGGAGGTGGTGCAGGATGAGCCTCTCCATGGTCTTCATCAGGTGAGAAGTCAGGGCCACAGGTCTGTAGTGGTTGGACTCCCTGGGCTGTGCGATCTTTGGCACTGGAACTATGCAGGAAGTCTTCCACAGTTCAGGAACCCTCTCCAGATTCAGGCTCAGGTTGAAGATGTGCAGGACCACCTGACAGAGCTGGTCTGCACAATCCCTGAGCAGTCTGGAGCTGATTCCATCTGGACCCGCTGCCTTCCTGATCTTCGTCTTCCTGAGCTGACTTCTCACCTGATCAGCTGTGAGGTGGATGTGAGGCTGGGTTTGGGTGGTTGATGGGGCTGGCTCCGCTGTGGGTGAGGGTGAGGAGAGCGCAGGCAATGATGGCATTGCACCAGGAGAGAGGGGGGTCAGCATAGGGAAGGGGGCAGATGGGAGCTGAGGGGTGGGGGAGGTGGTCAACGACCCAGAGTCAAATCTATTGAAAAACAGATTCAAGTTGTTAGCCCACCCCCGGTCAGCAGACACTGTGGCTCCTCCATTGTCCTCAAAGTGGCCAGAGATTTTTTTCATGTTTCTCCAGACTTCTCGGACTTTGTTATGTTGGAGCTGTTCCTCCATCTTCCTCCTGAAGCTCTCTTTGCCTCTCCGGATCTTGTATTTTACATCCTTTTGCACTCTCCTCAGTTCCTCCTTGTCTCCAGATCTGAAGGCCCTCTTCTTCTCGTTCAGCAGGGCCTTCAGCTCTGGGGTCACCCACGGTTTATTGTTGGAGAAGCACCGTACCTTCTTGGTTGGCACAGTGTTCTCCACACAGAAGTTCATGTAGTCTGTGATGCAGTGAGTGAGGGCGTCGATGTCCTCACCGTGAGGCCTGCAGAGTTCCTGCCAGTCTGTACATTCAAAACAGTCTCTCAGGGCCTCACTGCAGTCCTCAGACCACAGTCTTATTGTCTTCTTGGTGGGGGGTTTCCTCTTCACAATGGGGGTGTAGGTGGGGTGAAGAATGACCAGGTTGTGGTCTGAGTGGCCAAGCGGGGGTAGAGGTGATGAGCTGTAAGCCTCCTTTGTGTTGGCAAACAGCAGGTCTAGAGTTTTATTGTCCCTTGTGTGGCAGTCGACATATTGGGTGAAGTTAGGGAGAGTGGAAGAAGGTGAGGCATGGTTGAAGTCCCCAGAGATGATAATCAGGGACTGCGGATGTGCCGTCTGTAACTGAGAGACGGTGGTGTGGATGTCCTCACAGGCTGCTGTAGCGTCGGCCGACGGCGGGATGTAAACAGTTAACACAATAACATGTGAAAACTCCCGGGCCAGGTGGTATGGCTGAACGCTAACCGCTAACAGTTCAATGTCTTTGGTACAGCGCTGCTCCTTCACAGTGATGTGTCCTGGGTTACACCATCTCTCATTAACGTACATCGCCAGTCCCCCACCTCTCCTCTTACCACTCTCCCTCATGCTCCGGTCCGCTCTCACCAGCTGAAAGCCCTCCAATGTTAGGACGGAGTCCGGTGTGTGGTCCGTGAGCCAAGTCTCCGTGAACAGCAGGAGGCTGCTCTGCTGGTACTCCCACTGCAGTCTGGTTAGCGCCGCCAGCTCTTCCATCTTGTTGGGTAAAGATCTTACGTTACCCATGAGAATAGATGGAATGCTCGGTTTGTACCGTCTCCTCCTCTCCCGGTACTTCGCTCCAGCTCTGCATCCCCTCCTCCGACGCCGTAATTCCTTCGGAATCTCGGGTCGCTCCTCCGGGAGTACGCTCCTGTTGCACAGGGCTAACAGCTGATCCCGGCTGTAAACAATAGAGTGGCTCACCGGTTCTCCAGGTGAAGTGGTGAAAAGTCCCAAAAAGAGTATAAGGAATGCCACTACTCTAATGAAACTTCGCAGGTCCATGACGGGTTTGATATCTAATATAACTACGAAACTAAGAGACTGAAAGAAAAACTAAAAACACAAGAAAAACACACAAGAAAGGGAAGTAACCTGGGAGCTGCAGTAACAGGCTGCCTACCATGGCGCCATCTTGGGAAAAAAAAAAAAAAAAAAAAAAAAGGCTGCTTGTGACGGGAATGCAGAGCAGTACAGCCTCAAACTCACACTCAGTATATCTGGAGCTGAACTAGAAGGAATTAGATTATCTAGATGTATCTGTATCTGTTTCTGCACAGCAAAAGAACAAAGCAAGAAAATTCGGATGATTGGATTTTTCACCACTGAGAGGTGCCAGAAAGACTAAAGGCTGTCAACAAATTAATCAGTGACAGTCTGTACCAAAACAATTGTAGAATCAGAAATTTGGCTCCCTGGTGGCCTTGGACTGGCTGGTTATTTCATTTTTTTTCCTTGATGTTTTATAAAACATCCTGTCTTTCTGATCTGTGTGAACTGATATCCCCAGCCCGAGCCGCTGATGAACGTTTCACATCTTATCAGAACTGTTAGCTGAGGGGGAAGTTTGAGTCAGCCCCACAGTAGCCCGACCCCCCCCTCACCTCCGCTGGCCTCCTTCCACCCCTGCCCCTCCCCACCCTAGTGCTCCCATGCTATATGTGCTTACTATGCAGAGGTTTTTCAGCTTCATACTGTGCCCCCCACCCCCCATTATGGGGCAAAATATGAGATAATTTTTTTCCCCACCTATCCTGTTGTTTTCACTTTGCTTTCCCTCCTTTGTAACGGCAGAGGCTCTCGGTGATGGCAGACACCTATCTCCCTATGTTTGTCTGGTTGTTTGTCTTTTCTTGGATTCGTGTTCTGTTAAATATAATTTGCCCATTGTGGGATCAATAAAGTATAAGCAACATGATGTATCTAAGGTTTTTGGGGCCAAGCAGGAAAGTGCAGGAGGAACAGAAGAAGAAGACATGCTGCTAGTGAGTCGGCTACGAGCTAAGCTAATAGCTGTGAATCAATAAAAACACTCTAAGTGAAAAATTTGAATATAATTTACAAATGATTCAGCAGTGAGTGTGTTTTGGATAAAGCATGTAAAGATTACATAATGAGATACTTTGTTATCTAGAGATTCATAATTAATCAAAGTAAACAAAAACACCACTGTGCATGTAACAAGAACAGGAAGTGAAACAATACCGCAGTAAGAGCCCGTGAGAGCCAACACCAACTGAAATACCTGTAGAAACTGTAAAAACTACAGTAAAGTAAGAGTCAGACAGAAAACAAAAGAACAAACGGTCTAAATCTAAAACCCAGGATTATGACACTTCCTGCTTCCATAGAAATTAAATGGGTAAGCAACAGCTGCTGCTAATCAAATGCATCGATTAACTGATCATCATCAGTGTGAGCTCCTCTATAGAAGTAGAAGTTTCTGCAGTTTGCAGGTCTGGAGCATTCAGGTGTGTTAACACAATCATCCCAGGAGTGGGCATCCCAGAAAATTCACCCTGAGCTCAGAGAAACTGTAACAAACCCCAGAGCTCCATGTGAGACTCTACAGGCCTCAGTCAGGAGGGACAAGGAGTGTATAACACCATATCACTGGGCTGATATTTACAAAATATTAGAAATACTAATATTTACTATGACTCGGTCCTGAGGGCACACACAGGCACACAGGGCACTGATGCAGCGTTGCCTCTGCAGAGGAAGTTATTCATTAATAAACTTTGGCAGTGACTGAAGTGCTCACAGCTCTGAGGAACCTGTAAAGGCTGATTTCTTATCAATATCTGTGGTGATAAAATGTGATAACAAGAGAACAAACACACAGGAGCATTAAGAAGTCTTTATTTCTTCAATTAAATTACTTCCTGTCATTTATTACTCATCAGTCTCCTCTCAGTCACAGTGGATCATTTTATTAGCCTCTGTTCATGTACGTGCAAAACTGCTGCAGTCAGACAGCTGATATCAGTGTGACATTCACCCTTCCATAAAGCAGTATGTGCTTTTATTTTTCTGTTGATGATTGAACTGGTAACAAAGATTATTGCAGTGAAGTTGTTTATCTACAAGCATCACGTGATGTGCTGTACAGCAAAAGACAGTAAGAAAATTAAGAAAAATTAATAAATAAATAAAAACACTAGATCCAAATTTATAACTTTAGAGGGTGTTTGTACTTAATGATTCAGTGACCTGCCTGCTGTAGATGATATGAGCATATTTCAGGTGTCTGAGCCTCCTTGCTTTGATTTTACATTTTTCACAGTACAGAAACAGCATTAGTGAAGGTTACCAATGATCTTCTTACAGCCTCTGACAGTGGACTAGGCAATTAGTTAAACTGCAGGAATGTCTTAAAGACATTAAGGCCTGGATGACCTCTAATTTCCTGCTTCTAAATTCAGATCAAACTGAAGTTCTTGTACTCGGCCCCACAAATCTTAGAAACATGGTGTCTAACCAGATACTTACTTTACTTTATTACATTTAGCAGACGCCTTTATCCAAAGCGACTTACAATGATGACACAATAATACAAAAAGCCAAAACAAAAAATAAAACATTAAAAGAGTTAAACAATAAAAAACAATGGCACATTAAAAATGTATGTCTATACACATCAAAAGTAATTGTCTTAGTTAGTGCAGGTATTCTCCAAAAAGCTCAGTTTTTAGGAGTTTTTTTAAAAACGGTGAGGGACTCAGCTGCTCTGGTGGAGGTAGGCAGCTTGTTCCACCATCTGGGAACTATGGAGCAGAACAGTCTGGACTGCTTTGGGTGGATGTTGGGTAAAGCAAGGCGACATTCAGTGGAGGAGCGCAAAGGCCAAGATGGAACGTAGGCCTTTAGGAGCAAGTGCAAGTAGTAGGGCGCCTGTTCTGTCATTACCTTATAGGCAATCGTGCAGGCTTGAATATTTGATGCGAGCAGCAACCGGAAGCTAATGAAGCCCAATGAGCAGTGGGGTGACATGTGTCCATTTTGGAAGATTGAAGACCAGACGTGCTGCTGCATTCTGAATCATCTGTAATGGCTTAATAGCACAGGCTGGAAGGCCCGTTAGCACTGCATTACAATAATCAAGGCGCAAGATGACCACAGCCTGCACCAAGAGCTGAGCAGCATGTTGCGTTAGAAACGGTCTAATTACTTACTTACTCTGGATGGCATTACTTTGGCCTCCAGTAACACTGTGAGAAATCTTGGAGTCATTTTTGACCAGGATATGTCCTTCAATGCACATATTAAACAAATATGTAGGACTGCTTTTTTGCATTTGTGCAATATTTCTAAAATTAGAAACATCCTTTCTCAGAGTGATGCTGAAAAGCTAATTCATGCATTTATTACTTCTAGGCTGGACTATTGTAATTCATTATTATCAGGCTGTCCTAAAAGCTCCCTGAAAAGCCTTCAGCTGATCCAAAATGCTGCAGCTAGAGTACTGACAGGGACTAGAAAGAGAGAGCAGATTTCTCCCATATTGGCTTCTTTTCATTGGCTCCCTGTTAAATCTAGAATAGAATTTAAAAGTGCTTTTAAAGCTGCACTGAAGCTGTGAAGCAACATGATTTCTGACCCTCTGTGAGCCACATTATTGAATAATGTTCCTTCTGTAAACACAGGTTTACTGTGAGTTGTATCAAAGAGCCCAGAGAGATAACAGCAGTTCGGCTGCTGATTGGTTAGTTTGGCAGTGAGCTGAAACAACAAACATCATAAGTCCACAGCGTCCTTGACTGAACTCAATCATTAAACAGGCCGAGTGCGGCTCACTCTGCAGATGTAGTGTTTACTTTATTAAAGCATTGAACATAAAGTCATCCACATGGAGCCACACAGGGTCAGATCATATTTCAGATTAGAGGCTGATTCAAAGTGAAACGAAGCTAAACTGTGAGCACAGATTCAGCTAGGAGTTCATCCAGAATGACCTAAAGCTGTTACACAGAAACCTTCCTGCTGTGGAAGATCAGACTGGACCTCTGCATCAGAGAGCAGCAGCATCACTGCAGCACACACACACCAGGATGCTCTGTGTCACACACACACAAAGGTGTGCCATCAGGATCTGGTGTAAATCCTCAGTCAGTGAGAGCCCACCGGGCGGGGCAGACTCCAACCTTCAACCACACCCGAATCATCAGGTTACCGACCGCTGGGCACAAAGGTTTGGAGGGCCCAGGCCAGGCTGTTTCTTCCTGCAGTAATCAGACATATCAGACAGGAATGAGTGACAGAATAGTTTCAAATGGAGAGAAATGCACCAAAGTAACCACACAGCAAACGCTGCCCTCTGCTGCTCACAGGAGGAACCACAGCCTGCAGCTTCAGAGGGGCTGACAGCCCTGAAGGTCAAACACTGCTGGACTCAGACTGGAGTCACACTGTCAGCGGGTCTGAGGCTGGATTCAAGGATTCCAGGATTCATCAAGGATTCAGGCCTGTTTAATGTGATGGCTCCTCAGCCTCCATCAGTCACACTTTAATAACATCACTAACAGTAACATTAACAGATAATCAAACTGGGTGAATTCATATTGTACAATCATCTTTAATTTTATTTAATAATTATATAATTGTGTTTATTAATTTCAGTAGTTTCTGTGATAAAATCACAACTGTATGAATTATGTGTTGTATTGTTTAATGTCACAAGTAATAAGAATGATAAAAGCCTTGATAAATAAAAATGAAGATCCTGAGAGCCTCTGTGATCCAGGACCTTCAATGATGTTCAAAAACTCTCCAGCTGCTCTCACTGATAAAATATGATGATGGTAGAAAGTTATTTGGACCCTAGAGGATTTTCAAAAACTCTCAAGGACCTTTGATGTTAAACAGAACATGAGAACAGCAGTGAGGTTTCTCCAGCTCACAGCTAGAAGCTGCTCACTGATAAAATATGATGATGGTAGAAAGTTATTTGGACCCTGAAGGAGTCGCAGCTAGAAGATGATCCTGGTATCAAGTGGAGGTAAAAGGAGACCTTTCATCTGCTCTGACATGTTCCGATCAACCACCCCACAGAACCCTGTGGAACTCCATAATTAACCTTAGAGTGTGAAGAAGACTCCCCATTTACATGAACAAATTGGAGTCTATTAGATAAATATGACTCAAACCACTGCAGTAGGGCTGCAACGATTAATCGATTAACTCGATTAAATCGATTCTAAAAATTTATCGACACAAATTTACTGTGTCGATGCTTCGTTTAAACTCTGCAGCGCTCAGCTGTCTCGGTGTAAGCGGCGCTCCTCACTAGCATTAGCAGCATTAGTGCTGACGTTTTTTTGTGGGTTTATTGGGGGCTGGCAAACCAACATAGAACTGCATTACCGCCACCTACTGGACTGGAGTGTGAATCACTCACGTATACACAAGCACACATTCTAAAAAGCTCTCCGTCGCTGCGATGGATTTCATTTAACACAGAGTGGATCATCTAGAGTTGCCACCTGTCTCGTAAAATACAGAACCCCGTATGTTACGGGACTCCGTGGAATACGGCTCCGTAACATGCGGGGTTCCGTACTTTACGGGACGGGTGGCAACTGTCGCTGACATGCATTTCCACGCCTCCACTGCTCTCTGTGTGTCTGTGTGTGTTGTGCTCGCTGAGAATTTCAGCTGTTATTTTTGTCTTTACTTCAGCTGTAGCTACCAGAACTGGTTTGCTAGCGAGCGCGGGCCATTAGCACTAGTGACGGTTCGGTACCGGAAGGCCCGCCCCCCCAGGACCGAGGGGCTCCTTCAAAATATTTTTTATACTTTAATCCCTTATTAGTGACTAAATATAGACCTGCAGTAGAAACGTATTTTCGAGAATGCTTGTGAATACAAAGCATTACACCATTACTCACACATGCGCCATGGCTCCCGCAGCCACTAGTTTTTCAAAACACTCATAGCAGGCAGCGGTTTTAACTGCGCAAGCGCAAAGAGGCGAAGCTGTGACGGTGAGCTCAAGTAGTGAAAAAGGAAACGTTTTTCCAGCGTCCAAAACAGCAGCTTTTTCTTTTAGTAACCACCATTAAATCTGTGAAACAGCTGGAGGTCCTTCATCAAGCACCTGATCAGCAAGTATTAAGGTGAAGAAAAGAGAACTTTGTAGCTGCTCCATTCACCGCTGTTTGTTCACAGGCGAAAAACTGCAGTACGGAAGTTAAAATATGCAGATAAACTGTTAATAAAAAAAAGTATTTCTTATCCGATTACTCGATTAATCGCTGGAATAATCGATAGAATACTCGATTACTAAAATAATCGTTTTATGCAGCCCTACACTGCAGTGCAGTACCTTTAATACCTATAGTATGCTCTAATCTCTGTAATAAAATGTTATGGTCAACAGTATCAAAGCTGCACTGAGGTCCAACAGGACAAGAACAGAGATGAGTCCACTGTCAGAGGCTCTAAGAAGATCATTGGTAACCTTCACTAATGCTGTTTCTGTACTGTGATGAATTCTGAAACCTGACTGAAACTCTTCAAATAAACCGTTCCTCTGCAGATGATCAGTTAGCTGTTTTACAACTACTCTTTCAAGAATCTTTGAGAGAAAAGGAAGGTTGGAGATTGGCCTATAATTAGCTAAGACAGCTGGGTCAGTGATGGCTTTTTAAGTAGAGGTTTAATTACAGCCACCTTGAAGGCCTGTGGTATGTAGCCAACTAATAAAGACAGATTGATCATTTTTAAGATAGAGGCATCAATAATTGGGAAGACTTCTTTGAACAGTCTAGTAGGAATGGGATCTAATAAACATGTTGCTGGTTTGGAGGAAGTAACTATTGAAGTTAACTCTGAAAGATCAACTGCAGCGAAAGTGCTGTGCATTTGTGAATTATAGTAAGTAAATAAACTTTATTTATATAACATCTTTCACAGAAAAAAATCACAAAGTGCAAGTAAAATAGAAACAAACAGCTGATAAAAACAATGAGTAAAACATTTTACTAAAAGCTTCTCACTACGCCAGCTGCAGGAGAAGCGTCAGGAGCAGTATATGCCACTCTACATCGCCTTCAGTGACCTTTCAAAGGCGTTTGGTCAGCCGGAGCGGACTCTTCAGTTTGTTGCGGAAGATTGGCTGCCCCCAACACCTGCTCACAGTGATCATGTCCTTCCACGAGAACATGCACAGCACGGTCTGTTACAATGGCGCAACATCCGAGGCCTTTCCAGTCAGCAGTGGAGTAAAGCAGGGCTGTGTCCTTGCACCTACACTCTTCGACATCTTCTTCTCCATGCTCCTAAAATACACCTTCAAGGACTGCAGCGAGGGTGTCTACATCCACACCAGGTCTGACGGCAAGCTATACAACATTGCCCGCCAAGACTGAAGTCACAGAGGTGCTCCTCCACGAGATGCTCTTCGCTGATGACGCAGCCTTGACATCACACACTGAAGACGAATTCAGCAGCTCGTCAGCTGCCTTTCCCATGCCTGCAAGGAGTTTGGGCTCACCATCAGCCTGAAGAAGATGAACGTCATGGCACAGGGCACAGAGACTCCCTCAAACATGGCCATTGACGGATACACCCTGGACGTCGTTGATAACTTCGCGTACCTCGGGTCTACCATCTCCAGCTTGCTGTCCATTGACTCAGAGATGAGCAGCAGAATTGCCGAGGCAGCCGCGCATAAGATAAGATGCGAGATAAGATGGGGCCTGATTATTCAAGACCTTGTATGTGAGGAGAAGGATTTTAAATCCCATTCTAGATTTAACATGGTGTCACAACTAGCAGTCAGGATTATGAAGTGGACCCAAGCGCAGAAGCGGACAAGGCGGCTTGAGTGATTTGCAAGCAATTTATTGAATACGCAATCAATGAGAAGGCTAGCAAAGTATGAGTAATCCAGAGTAATCCAGTGAGGTGACAGGTTATCGGCTGCATTCACAGGACACAGACTCCAGGGGCAAGGGGAACTCTCTCTAGGTAGAGGAGGAGACAGATTATTATAAGATCCTTGGAGATGGGGAGTGAGCTGATAATTTCCAACAAAAACAGACAGTCTTACTTGAATCCGGGAACTGTGAAATGCTGGAGGAGAGGCACGTAATGGCAGCAGAGATTTGGATGGTCCGTGGGGGGGGCAGGTAGGAATGGGTGAGCATGGAGGGTGGTCCGTACATTGTGGCACACGAGCGGGTCCAAGAGGGCAGGCAGGCAGCAGTGAGTCAGAGCTCCCATTGTGGAAAGACACTATGGCAAAGACCAAGGGTTTAACCTGGACCTTATGGCCCAGTTTCCCATACAGGGATTATGTCTAATCCTGGACTAAATATTTTTTCCTATTGTGGTCTTCATTGACTTTTTTCTTTTAGTCTAGGACCATGCTTAATCCATGAACGGGAAACCGGCCGTAAATGTTTAGCTAATTGCTGCATAACAGGAAACAGGTGTGCAGGATTACCCAGCTCCAACCTCAGGCTCCGCCTCGGGGAGGTAGAAAAACACCGTAGCACTTATAATAATGAATTACAATAGTCCAGCCTGGAAGTAATAAATGCATGAATTAGCTTTTCAGCATCACTCTGAGAAAGGATGTTTCTAATTTTAGAAATATTGCACAAATGCAAAAAAGCGGTCCTACATATATGTTTAATATGTGCATTGAAGGACAAATCCTGGTCAAAAATGACTCCAAGATTTCTCACAGTGTTACTGGAGGCCAAAGTAATGCCATCCAGAGTAAGTATCTGGTTTGACTCCAAGTTTCTACTCTAGCTGAGCACACAAAGTGCTTTAGTATCTCAACCAACCCAGTGCTTTAAGGCTGTCACACACCGGACGCGTTCGATTTATTCACAATAACCTTTCTTATAAGTGAAAAAAAATGAAGTTGGCATCAAGCGATGATGTAATGAGGTCCTGATGTTTCTAAACAAGAGAAGGAAGAAACAGAGGTTCTGGGTTCATCCAACTCATAAGAAAGCAGCAACAGGGAAAGGTTCATTGTTTGATCGGAGAGCTGAAGTCTGTAATACTCCAGGATGTCAACCAGAGCTAGTCCGATCCACAGTTAGTTGACAGTACTATGATTTTAATTAACTACAGTGAATTAAAGCAGTCCTTTGATGGATGTTGGAATAATCTGACAAAGCTCTTCTAAATCACTTGAACAACACTGAAAACAGTTATTCAGACACACAGACAGGTACAGCCGCCATCTTGGAAAGGACTGGATGAACACTGAATGCAGAGGCATGTTTATGCATCCTTTAACTCTAAATCATTGCAATAGCCCCTTTAATATCTTTTTAAACTCCTCTTTTATTGCCAATGTATAAAAAGTTATATTCCAAAATAAAGAAAATTGTTTGAGACTATAACAACTGTTTGACTTTCTAAACAAACTGGTATCATGAAAGTTCTCTTGGAGGTCTCTTCCTACTAAGTTCTTCCTCTTAAAGGAGATCCTCTGATTGTTTGGATGTTCTCTCTAATATTTGGGCTCTTTATGGGTGATGTATAAGTAGAGCTGAAATGAAAAAGTTGCTAAATGCACATTTAAAATGGACGGTGTAGAGTGACTGTGTTTTAATGAAATGCAAGTCCTTCAGACCTTAATAAAGGAGATAAGGTTCTTTCATTGCTCTTATATAGAACATATTCTAAAAGTTCGGTAATTTCTAACTTGAAGTGAGAAATGTATTCTTCTCATGGTTTTGGTGCTTCATGTTGTTTTTAATTTATGCTGTGAAACATCAGCAGTAGCAAAAGTATTTGGAAGTGTTTTTTTCAGGTATGCAGAGCTGTGAGAAGCACAAGACAGTGGTTACATTCATTTGCTGCCAAGACTCCCAGGCTGTCCTGGCATGACTGGGCTGACTTTTGGTTTTTTGTGTATTCTGTTGAGTTTCTCAGGACCTGATTTTAAAAGACCCACCCGTTTTAGTCTGCGTTAGCATTTTGGCAACCATCATGTCGGTTTTGGAGCCAGAATATTTGCAGCATGAAACACTTCTCTGTTTTCTGGGAAATGAGTTAGTAATGATGAAGCCAGTGGTTTTATTCATTTCCCGCCGAGACTCTCACATGAGCCAAATGTGGCTCTGTTGACTTTTGGCTTACCAGCCTGTGAGGCTTTTCAAAAACAACAAAAAAAAAAACATCTATCACAGCCATAATGAAAAGTACACATACTGCAGTAACTTTAGACAAGAGCAATGGTTTTACACTTTAAAATGTCAGAGTTAGCATTTTGCCACCACTTTGTTGGCTCCTTGGAGCCAGAAATGTCCATATTTGTGCAAGACGCTATTATCAGCTAATGCTAGCTAGCTTGTTTATTAGTCTAGCTGACAGGTAGCAGGTACAGAGACCACGGCCCTAATAATGCAAACTTTGAACCTTAATAAATTTTAAATATTATTAATAGATGAGTTATAGAACACCTCTCGACAACACACAATATAGTTGTTACGTACAAACTGTTAAACCAAACTTGTGAACATCAGTTCTCAATTTCACAGTTATAAGCTGCAGTCAATGCAACAAGCACACTGAGTCACGGTAAGTTTCCTTCACAGCTTTGTTTCAGAACATTAGCAACATCATAATGACTGAATAAATGCAGACACCAGAAACCCCCCAGATCATATTAGCTGCAGCAGCAACAGTGAGAATGAATTAATATTTTGGCTCTTGGTAACTGAGCCTGTTATCTAGCTATAAATACTGTTAGATTTAGTTTGGATATCAGAAATTCAATTTGGATCTGTAGCCAGTCTTGTCAAAGATCTGGCTGAGGGGATTCAGGCCTATGCAGACCAGCAGTGAGAACAGAGCATCTAAATCCTGCACTTCTTGGTAACTTGTGCAGTCGGCTTGTAGTCAGCCTCTAGTGTTGTTCTCCACATTCCCACTGAGTTCTTGATGAAGACTCTTAGGCTCCTGTTGATCTTGTGCAGTGTGAGGCACTGAGTCACAGGTTGTCTTGTAATAAATCCAGGCGATCCAGTGGGTGCATAGGTTGGTCAGTCTGGTATAACAATCTGAATGACAACCCTAGGTACCAGTATGTGGTATTTGTGCAAATTCCTTTATGGGCCTCACTCATGTATTAGTGTGTGTGTGTGTGTGTGTGTGTGTGTGTGTGTGTGTGTGTGTGTGTGTGTGTGTGTGTGTGTGTGTGTGTGTGTGTGTGTGTGTGTGTGTGTGTGTGTGAGAGTTAGAAGAGCCGATGTATGGAAACATTTGTCCTTTGATGCCCATCAGAAACTAGAGGCAGGTAGAGGAAGACCCAGGAAGCCCAGGCCACCAGCAGCACATCAAGAGCCACGAAGACCCGCGGCCACACATTCCAAAGAGAACTGCACTCCCTCCCCAGCAGACGGAAGAGGGAGGTCTCAGACGGAGCCCCGCCCAAGTCGAGGAGCAGGGGCCCCAGAGAGACTGAGGTGAAGAGCAGCAGGGAGGCAAGGCACAAGGCCCAGACCCAGGTCCAGCCATATATACAACCACACACATATGCACATGCACACATAGACAGACACACACACACACACACACAAATACACTTACAAAAACTGTAACATACACACAAAGACACACATTCATCTTTTTTTAAGAGTCCCCGTCAAGCACTTTCGCAGAATGTTGCTAGAAGCTGACTTATAAGTCCACGTTGCACTCCCACGTCTCCCACGTCTCCTTCGATCTTCTCCTTCTCCCTCCACAACGTTTCCCTCACGTCCTCAATCACCACTAATTTTTCCATCCTTTGACCTGGGATGTGATTGTTTCTCTCACAAAGTTTACAGGTTACAAAAATAAATATATAGAATGTCTTTTTTCCTTATTAAACAACATCAAAATTCATTGCTGTTCAATACATTTTAACAAATACTATTTATTAACTCTGAACCTATTTATTTCGGCACGTATTACCATGAACAAATTTTACCGGTGTTACATAAGCATTAATCTTCTATGTTAATCACATGTTTAACCATGCTACAGTATAATGCTGCACAGTATTAAGAGACATAATATGTAGCCTGCGTCTGACTAGTATTAAGTAAGAAACAGTATTATTAAAGAGATTCAGCATTAAGAAGCTGTCTGTTATGTTGATGTTGCTCTTTGAGTCACACAGTAAAGAGGCACCAACAGTCTAGATGAAGGCATCTGTGAATAAACACACATTCACACCTACTGGCTCAAGCACACACTCACACAGGATGATAATACCATGAAAGCAATGTTTTTGATACACTGAGCTGAAGAAAGCAGTGATCATGTACTCAGCTTATGATTGCACCGAGAGAGACAACTTCCTGTTGTTCTGCTCAGCAGAATGTGACATTTAACCATATAAAAGCTGTAAGGGATGATTCACAATTATCAACATTTACCAAAGTGTACAAAGAAAATGTTGATCTTTTTTCATGACATTTAATTTCACCTGGTTCTTTAGTATTATAATATAATAGGAAGCATTAAAAACTACAGAACCCTGCAAGGGACATGGGAGAAAAAAAACAGAGGAAAAAAAAAAGATGCACGTTTCCGGTGTCATGAGCTACTTTTGCGATACAGTAGCGTCTGTCAATTAATTTATAATTGCGTGGTTCCTGTTGGCCGTAACCAAAACTGTACAGGCATGAAAGGGTTAACCTGACTGACTGTCCCACACCATCACTGCTTCACTGATTTTTAAAAAAAAAATCAGAAATCACTTTTTGACACAACAGCGGAAACCTAAAAACTCAGCTGTTGCCGTATTTCGTGTAGCGCTCGTACTGCAGCCCTGCGTACTTTATGGCATCGCCCAGACCTCTCTTCTCTGATTCATTTAATGATAAATGTGTCATTTTTAATTTGCTATGAGTGCCAGTTTGAATTATCAGAAAAGAGAACTGCACTGAAAAAGGAAAAATGTTGATGGCAACTTTGAGTTTATTTGAACTGTGTGTTGTAAATCTGCTTGGCCTCCGGTGTGCACTGAGGAGGCACAGAGGTGTTTAGACAGGAAATGCAAGGTGGTAAAATACAGCTGTGATGCATCTGTAAGAGCTCAACATCAAAGAGGAAGTCCTGCACATGTTTGTGAAGCAAAGCATGAAAAGCATGAAGAGAACTGAGGAAATAAAAATGAAGAAACTGGAGTGTTGAAAACAGACTTGATGTACTGCTACAAAAACAAATGTGCTCTGACGGTTATCCAACTGCTGGTTTCACATAAAATAAAATAAAATAAAATAAAATAAAATAAAATAAAATAAAATAAAATAAAATAAAATATGTGTATGTGTACACACACATATTCATGCACACACACACACACATATGTATGTGTGTGTTTTCAGTAGCAGCTGCCTTACACATGTCCCCGTCTGTGCACTCAAAGCACTCAAAGCAGTCCTGTAGCGCTTCCATAGCTCCTGCAGGCCTCGCCTGCTTCTCTGTGGCTTTTTTCTTGATCAGCAGGGGTTTGTATGCAGGAAGTAGCATCACAGAGAGCTGGTCAGAGGGGCCCAGGTGGGGGCCGGGTGCTGCTTCAGTCTGATCCAGTGTGTTCATACTGCTAGTTGCAAATTTCACATACTGGTGGAAGTGAGGGAGAACAGTTTTCATACTGGCCTGACTGAAGTCTCCAGCTGCAATGAAAACTCTCTGGAAGTTCAGATTCACTGATGGAAAGGTAGAGAACATTTAGGGTTTCTCTTGTATCTGCACTGGGGGGGTATACATTGCTGTAATGATGATGACAGTGAACTCCCTAGGCAGACAAAAAGGTCCACATTTTATAGTCAGCAGCTCTTCACTACATCACACCAGTTCAGTTATTGTTGGTGAATATACAAACACCCCCATCCCAGGTTTTACCAGTGTGAGAGGTGCTTCATCTTTATTTCTTCTTTTAATATATGTCATATTAAATATGTTCTTTGTTATTTATTGCTCACCTCTGTGCTGTTATCTGCATGTGTAGATTCATCTGATGGCAGTTAATCTAGTTTAGTATAAAGAGTCTTCAAAGGCCAAAGCAGTAACAATATAAAAGAATAAAACACAAAAACACAACAAAAACATCACAAATTTAAAAAATACCAGAGCTGAATTTAACCTTTTCATGCCCACCAGGTCACCGGGAACCCATCTAGGTTAGAGGTGTGTGTGTGTGTGTGTGTGTGTGTGTGTGTGTGTGTGTGTGTGTGTGTGTGTGTGTGTGTGTGTGTGTGTGTGTGTGTGTTTTATGAGTTAAAAAGACCAATATATGAAACTGGCATTGGATACATTTCAAATGAAGCTTCACACATTTTGTCATTTCAGGTTTTTTAACTTTATGCTTCAAACATGAAGCAAAGGAATCAAATTTTAAACTGTTTGTTGTGAAGGTTCTGATGTGTTCCACCATCAGCTGTTTGAACTTGTTTACTGCAACATGCTGATTGCTGATGATCTGAAGCCAGGCTGCAAGAGCATGCAGGCAGTTTCTCATGTGGTCGGCTCTTCTTCCCTCTCACTCCTTTAAAGCTGTACATGTGGAAGGTCCTCTGTATGAAGGTGCTGTGCAGTCTTTATATTTAAACAGGTATGTGAGCCTTTGCTTTGATCATATGCATATACCCAGGGTTCTGAGTTCTTTTAAATTCTGTTCATTATTGAATAGTTTTTGTTTGAGTCTTAGTTTGAGTCTTTGTGTGTTAGTATTCTTAGTGACAGTTACTGATTGTATGATCATATTAGTTTCCTCAGGCTTTTCCTTTTTGATCAAGCTTATAGTTAGGGCTGGATCAGGTGACCCTGAACCCTCCCTTAGTTATGCTGCTACAGGCCTAGGCTGCTGGGGGGGGTTCCCATAATGCACTGTTTCTTCTCATTCACCTTATTTACTTTGTTCATACCACACTCTGCATTTAATAATTAATTGTTATTAATCTCGTCCACAGCATGTCTTTTTTCTCCCCTCAACCCAACCAGTCGCGGCAGATGACCCCCCCTCCCTGAGCCTGGTTCTGCTGGAGGTTTCTTCCTGTTAAAGGGAGTTTTTCCTTCCCACTGTCACCAAGTGCTGCTCATAGGGGGTCGTTTGGACTGTTGGGTTTTCTCTGTATTATTGTAGGGTCTTTACCCACAATGCAAAGCGCCTTGAGGCGACTGTTTGTTGTGATTTGGCGCTTTATAAATAAAACTGAATTGAATTGAATTGAACTCAAGTGAATTGTTGATAATTACACTGTGCTGTCTGCAAGCTTAATCTGTTAACTGGCAGCACCAAAATCACCTGAAAAAAACTACATAATGCCTTCTGGTTATTATTTGCTTGAGAAAACCCAATTCATAGCCTATTAACTGTCCATGTCCCATCCATGGGATATATGAAGTGCGTTTTATATGGCAGGTTACACTGCACGAAAAGAGGCATATCCGTCCCCGTATACTGACGCGGGCGTACCTAGTTATCGTCAGCTTTCGTCGGCATACGGGGAAGCGCATATTCGTTCGCCTGAGACGGATATGGTCGTTTACGTACCACTAGAAGCAGCGGGGGGTAAAGGTACAGGGGGAGCCGGCAGGCGCGAGGTGTTAATGACTCCACTTTACATATGAATACGAAGCAGCGGCAAGAGACCCACGTGGCTTCTCAGTCATTGGATGAAAAAAATGACATCACAATTCATTACTCACATGTGATTGGTTGGCAGATCTGTCCCCCCACTGGCCTTTATAAAGACAGGCCTGGGTAAGCCCCTCCCTAATAAATAGTAACCCAGTAATAAAAATTATTTTTAATTATTTCTGTGATATACCTTGTATGTTATGTTGTATTCATGCTAATAACCTCAACTAAAGGGAATTCAATTAAGAGAAAAATTGTGAGGCACAAGTTTGAATTTTTTTTCTTTTATTTATAAAGCAATATGCACATACACACACACACACACACACACACATCATATTATATATATATATATATATATATATATATATATATATATATAGGAGGAGGTGGAAGCCACCGATGTGAAGACAAGAAAGCTCCTTACCATGCATGGAGGGTTTCACCCCAAATCCAGCACCCTGAGACTGTACGCTAAGCGGAAGGAAGGTGGCCGAGGACTAGTGAGTGTCAGAACCACTGTCCTAGATGAAACAATGAAGATCAAGGAATACATCAGGAAGATGGCCACAAAGGATCATGTGCTTAGTGAGTACCTCAGGCAGCAGAAACCTGCGAAAGAAGAGGGTGAAGAACAGGAACCATCATGGAAGGACAGGCCTCTGCACGGCATGTACCACCGGCAGATAGAAGAAGTGGCTGACATAGAGAAATCCTACCAATGGCTGGACAAGGCTGGACTGACAGATAGCACAGAGGCACTAATCATGGCCGCACAAGAGCAAGCTCTAAGTACGAGATCAGTAGAGGCTGGGGTCTACCACACCAGGCAAGACCCCAGGTGCAGGCTGTGCAGAGATGCTCCTGAGACAATCCAGCACATAACAGCAGGGTACAAGATGCTAGCAGGCAGGGCATACATGGAACGCCATAACCAAGTGGCCGGCATAGTATACAGGAACATCTGTGCCGAGTACGACCTGGACATTTTGACCTGGTCAAAATGGGACACGCCCCCAAGGGTGGTTGAGAACAACAGAGCTAAGATCCTGTGGGACTTCCAGATACAGACAGACAAACTTGTGGTGGCTAACCAACCGGACATCATAGTGGTGGACAAACAAAGGAAGAAAGTCGTAGTGATAGACGTTGTAATTCCAAGTGACGGGAACATCAAGAAGAAGGAATATGAGAAGTTTGACAAATACCAAGGGCTCAGAGAGCAGCTGGAAAGGATGAGGAAGATGAAGGTAACAGTGGTCACCGTGGTAATCGGAACACTCGGGGCAGTGACCCCCAAGTTGGGAGAGTGGCTCCAGCAGATTCCTGGAACAACATCCGAGATCTCTGTCCAGAAGAGCGCAATACTGGGAACAGCTAAGATACTGCGCAGGACCCTCAAGCTCCCAGGCCTCTGGTAGAGGACCCGAGCTTGGAGGGCAAATAGACCGCCCGTAGGGGCGAGCTGGGATTTTTTATATATATATATATATATATATATATATATATAATATAAAGAAAACAAAAACATTATGACATATAATGCTTTGCTACTTCTGGGTCATGTGGTGGTGGCTTTCTCTCAGATCTTGGTCCAGCATACAAACACTTATGGTGCATCGTTGTATTTAGGGTGAGCTTCTAGTCTGTCTTGCAGTTTGGCTCAGAGGTCGCTGAGCTCCTGGCTGGGGAAGCTTGGGGGTCTTAATCCAGCCCGATACGCCCTCTGAGACACCGTGACACCGTCCCAGAAGGCAACCTCCTTCACTGCAGGACACTCGCCCTCGCCTCCAGCAGCTGTTGACACAGAGCACACATTAAGTCATTATGAAACTATATGAAATATTGTGAAACATCAGGAAACTACACTGAAAGTTTGACTCTCTTGACTTTGAATGCACACATAGCAGATAAGAACCTGAATGCAAAAAAAAAAATTTAATCAGCCCATCTTTGTCACCAAAAACAATGTTTGTGTGACAAAGTACCAACTCCTGCATCCTGTGAATAAAAGACAAATGAACAAATACTTTGAAAAAATGTAACACTGATAAAAGTACTTCAGTGATTTTGGTCATTAACCCTTGAGGCACCTTTAAACTGATTATACACTTTTTATCTTTTAGGTCCCAAAATGTTACAGCTGCTGAAACTATAAACATTCAGTGTTAATTATTTTCACCTTTTTATAGACATTTTGGGTTGTTCAAAAGAAGCCAGATTTTATATAAAGTTAAAAAAAACAATAAGTAATATTTCCCAAAAGTAAAACTGCATTTCCAAGCTAACTACACAAATACGGCAGACCAACAATACAATCCAACACGTCTTACCGGCTTCCTTCTTGCACACCGGGCAGAGTTTAATGGCTGTCCCTTTTCCGGCCCGTGAGGCTGACTGTAGCAGAAGCTGCGGCGGATCGTCTGTAGGTTTGCAAGAAGCTGGAAAACATTTTTGTACATTGTAAATAAAGAGTATAAACACAGTGCATACATAAACAATATTCAGGCAAAAAAAAACCCACAAACATACAACACCAATAGATACTTACACACAATAATATCACTGTCCACGCATTAGAAACACACTCGCGTTGTGAGGCGAACACAGTCTGTGGAAAAAACGTGAAAATAAATAAGAGTAAAAACATTTTCAGTTCTTCTCTCCTCCACACATTGAAACTGCTGCTTTGTTTCTGATTCTTACCTCTGCAGAGGATCGTACCGGCTTTTATTGGATTCAGAGTTGTGCAGGAACTGCTTCCTATAAATGAAACCAAATAAATATAAGAGACCAAATCACAATACGTCTGTCAGCTTACTGTGACCATTCCTCCACTCTTAGTATTTATGTTTTAGAAACGACCAAGTCTTACCGCAGTTTTCGGATCGTGCTGCCGTCTTTTCCTCGAGTCCTTCTGTAGGTGAGTCTGTGAGTCCAGAGCATCGAGTCTCTACACAATAGACGCCATGTTGTCTTTCAGTCGCGCTTGTACAAACTTGAGTAACTGAGTAAATAACCCACTCACTGCAGCCAGCAGTGTCTTCTCGTCTGCAGCGGGGCTGGTTGAAGCTGGCCAGTAGAGAGGCCCGCTTTCACCAGGAGCTTCTGGGGTGCTGAATATAGACGATGTCCTCCATTGTACCAGGAAAGCAGAGTACCGTATTTTTCGGACTATAAGTCGCTCCGGAGTATAGGTCGCACCAGCCAAAAAATGCATAATAAAGAAGAAAAAAACATATATAAGTCGCACTGGACTATAAGTTGCATTTTTTTTGGAGGGGGAGGGGTGTTATTTGATAGAATCCGAGACCCAGAGCAGAAATTCCATCTTAAAAGGCAATTTAAAATAATAATGGATTAAAGAACAGGGCGAACACGGTTACGCCTACGTTATGCTAACGTAACACATTCAGCTACATGACGCACAATGAAGAGTATGTCTGGTATGTTAACGTAACATTAACAGTTATTCAGATAACCATATCTCCCATTCGGGAGACAGACACCCTCTCTATTTTTAAGATTAGGCTTAAAACTTTCCTTTTTGATCAAGCTTATAGTTAGGGCTGGATCAGGTGACCCTGAACCCTCCCTTAGTTATGCTGCTATAGGCCTAGGCTGCTGGGGGGGGTTCCCATAATGCACTGTTTATTTTCATTCACTTTATTTACTTTGTTTATACCCCACTCTGCATTTAATAATTAATTGTTATTAATCTCTTCCACAGCATGTCTTTTCTCTCCCCTCAACCCAACCGGTCGCGGCAGATGACTGCCCCTCCCTGAGCCTGGTTCTGCTGGAGGTTTCTTCCTGTTAAAAGGGAGTTTTTCCTTCCCACTGTCGCCTAGTGCTGCTCATAGGGGGTCGTTTAGACTGTTGGGTTTTCTCTGTATTATTGTAGGGTCTTTACCCACAATACAAAGCACCTTGAGGCGACTGTTTGTTGTGATTTGGCGCTATATAAATAAAATTGAATTGAATTGAATTGAATAGCATAAAGAACATACTAATAAGTTAACCAAACCATCAATCCATTGAATTCTTCATCCTCGGTGTCACTTCTAAACAACTCCGCACACTCCGTAGGTAGACGAAGCGCTGCTTCCTCTTCTGTGTCGCTTACGTCAGACTGCAATTCCAATTATTCCGGCCTTTCTGAATCCCGACAGGATGGTTTCGGTTGTCCCTGAAGCCCATGTTTTCTTGATCCATCCAATGACTTCCAGGAAAGTTGGGTGGCGCATTCTCCCAGTTGCCGTTAAGCTGTGCTCTCCATCCATCATCCACTGGGCCCACAGATTACGCAAGACTGCCTTAAAGCTCCGGTTCAAGGAGATGTCAAGTGGCTGGAGTATTTTGGTTCATGTGTTATAAATTTCACATATTAGTCGCTCCGGAGTATAGGTCGCACCCCCAGCCAAACTATGAAAAAAAGTGCGACTTATAGTCCGGAAAATACGGTAGACAAAATCCGCCATTCAGTTTGAACGGAAGAGAAGGAAGGCACTGATTTCCCTGCAGACCTTCAGCGTGATCCCGCACGTGATCTGTATTGTCCAATCACAGGCGAGGAAGCTGCCACACGGAATTCAATTCATTTCATTTCAAGTCAATTCAGTTTTATTTATATAGCGCCAAATCACAACAAGCAGTCGCCTCAAGGCACTTTGTATTGTGGGTAAAGACCCTACAATAATACAGAGAAAGCCCATCACTGATGAGTACTGGTGACCCCTGGTAAGTAGTTGATTTGCATTTGTATGACTCCCAGAAACCTTCTTTACATATGAAAGTCTGCCCTAGACCTGAGGAGAGGGGGGAGCTGAGGGAGCACCGACACAGAGAGTTCACGGCAGTTTCCCTACAGTTTACTCTTCTGACCAAAGCCTCCTGCTGAGAGCCCTAAAACTCAAGGCGCACGTCAGTATTACATGCCAGAAACTGTCGAAAACCCCACTTTTCCTGCAGTGTTAGACCTTCCCATTTTGATTGACACCTCATTCAGCCAATCATGTTAAGAAATGGGTTTCACAGAGCCAGTAATAACTAGAGGGCGTCACATAGCTTTGTCAGGTGATTTGGTGCAGCCAGTTACATGATTGGGTATGGTAGTGTCTTCATATCCACATTTGTGAAAACAATTCTTCAAATTTTGCCTCAAACTTCTTCTCCCGGTTACAGATTCTCCTCATTCACTGGAATTAAGAAAAAGGGATCTTTTCTTTAAGCTACTTTGAATCAAAGCTGCTGGGATGAAATTTGCATCTGATTCTGATTTGAGTTCTGTGAGTGGATGGCTTTTTCTAAAACTGATTGGGTGACCAATGGTCATGGGTGGGGGGGTGGGACTGCACAGTCTTTATTATATAAACAGGAAGTGGCACAGTGCTGAACTACGAGACACTCTGACGACGCTCAAGACACGCTCGAGACACGCTCGAGACATAGAGACCAACCACATCTACGAGGCAGAATGGGCTGCTTGGCCAGCAGACCTGCAAATGTCGGTAAGTACATTTATGTTTGAGGTTGTAGACGAAGCTGCACAATCATAACTTCTTGTTTGTAGTAATGATTTCATGTGTTATCAACAAACAGAAATGTTAGCAGCATATGTTTGAAGATGCATTTGAAGGTGTAAACTTTGTTTTTCTGACTTATTTTTATCAACTTGTCACAAAAAAGAAACAAAAAAAATCCAGTTTTCAGAAAGACTGAAAACAAATGTTGATGTTCTGACTCAGATGTAGACCATCAGGAAGTTTTACTCTTTTATTTCACAAATCATCTTTGACCATCCGTGCAGCAATTCACTAATGATAGATTAGTCTGACTAAATTAATCCAACATTTTTGCACAAAATTTAAAACAAAAAGAATCAAATGAAATTTTCAGATTGGACCCAGCTGCAGATTAGATTAGATAAAACTTTATTAATCCCTTTAGGAAGATTCCATCAGGGAAATTAAAGAAACAGGCTGTAAACACAGTTTAGGAATAATGTAAGTTATCATTAGTTGCTGTTTCAGTCTATGCCTGCCTTGTTCACAGTGTTGCAGTACTGAATGTAATGATAACTGTAATATATGATGTAAATTCTCCAACAGATCTACAGGAGGTGAAGATTGCGTTCATTGAAAATCCGGATATTTTGTCGAAAGCTAAAAATATCCAGGAACAGATTCGGGAGAAAACAAAGAGTGTTGACATCCATACATGGCGCGAGAATCAAGACTTCAATGAATTTCATGAATCAACAATTAAACATGCTGAGCCTCATGTCTTTCTGTACATATTTCCGTACATGACCACGGTGGTAGACGGTGATATAGAAAAGGTGAAATACATTAAGCAGGTCCTTGGTAAAAATTCAGAGAATTATATTTTACCTGTGGTCATGTGTGAAGATGAAGTTTTAATAGATGAAGAACAAAAACAAAACTTAATGATACAAGTTCAGGATAAATTAAAATTAGAGAGATTCTGTGGAATTGGGAAAAATGAAACGCCTGAAGATCAAGTCAACAAACTTATGGAGAAGATCAACGAGGTGGTTGATGGAAACCATAACGAGAGTTACAAATGGAAACCAGTTACAGATCCAAAGGACCAACCAAAAGCATCACGATTTATGAAGAATTGTATTACACCATTATTATAGAAATGATTCAATACAACAAATACATTACAGGAGAGGAGGAGGGACACAGGCTTACAGCTTAAAATGAGCTTCATATTTTCCAGCTGCAACATTATATCCTGAATGATTTCAATGCAAATATTGTGCTTGCATGTTATTTTTTATGGTGTTTCTTTCTGTTTTTGGGTGGTGAGCAGTGAAAATGAAACATGGCTGGATTCAGAGCAGGAATGTTGTTATCAGGCAGGTGTCATCATTGTGCTTTTATTTTGTTAAATTGTAACTGCAGTGCTGTAATATGACTTTAGTTTATGACAAAGATCTGAATTCTTCCTGTACTTAGAGACTTTACTTCCTGTGTTTGTGGAGAATCTGCAGCACAGACTGGATTTTTCTACCAACTCTGTTAAAAGTTGATTTGATTTGTTTTCTGAAACATGTTAAAGTCTGATGGACTTTGTGCTTCCACTTGTTTAAGAAACAGATTGTTGAATAATATCTAATATCTGTCACTCTGACTCTTTCTCCTGCTGTGCTTTTTCTTTACTGTCTATGGTTTAATGCAGTTAATGTGTTAATGTACCACACCAACGTATCAGTGTGAACCAATGCAGCATCAATCTGATTTGTTACAATAGAATCCCATCAGTAAATAAAAGATGCTTCAAACAGACTCGTTTATTTCTTGTCATTATTCAGATTTCTTTTGCGATCATTCGGAGAATTTGAAAATAAATGAATGTGACCAGAAAAATGATGCGTGATGTTGTGGATCGCAGCAGCTGGTCTGTCATAAAGATTTTCAGCAATTTATGAATTTCATGTCTAACATAAACACACGAACAAGTCCCACATGGCACCGATGCTCAAATTTACATAAGAAAGAAAAAATGTTCATCAGATTCAAAAGAAAGAAAACAAGTGCATCATCCACAACAATCTGTTCTGATCAAATCTGCCAAGGCCTCCAACTCTGACCACCACCCCATCCAAACTGCACCCGACCTCTGAGATAAGATCCTGCCGACAGACGCCTGGGGGAGGGGCTTGGTGACACCCCATCTCAGTCAAGGTAACATGGCCCACTGGTCTATTCCTCCTCTGGCATCTCGCTCTGGACCATTTTGCCCTGAGAGACCCAGCAGGGACAACATAACATAGCTCCAGGGATGGCTGTACCCCCCCCTCCTATAAGGTATCGATCCATGGAAGGCTCAAACTTATCAAACCACCCACAACAGGTGAGACATGGAGGAGTGCTGTTGTCTTACATGCCTCCTATGTTGCTGATCACAGACACTCAGAGACAGAGCTTTTGACCTGATGAGGTTTTCCCTGCACAGAGCAGGTGAGGAAAGCAGGATGGGAGACACAAAAGGCAAAGAAAGTTCAGTTAGTGCTTAAAATAACCCACAGTGTGCAGACTACATTAAAATACATACAGCTTTTAAAATGGACAAACAGATAAACGCAGTGGTGAGAAATGGCTTTTTTCAGCTGAGACAGCTTTCCAAAATTAAGTCTCTTATATCTTTTTGAGACTTAGAGGGTTTTCATGCATTTGTGACCACCCGTCTTGATTATTGTAATGCACTATGTTGGTATTGACCAGGCTTCTCTGTCGCGCTTACAAATGGTCCAAAATGCTGCTGCTCGTCTGTTGACAGGGACACGTAAATGTGAGCACATCACCCCTGTTCTTGCTTCTCTACACTGGCTGCCTGTCTATTTTAGAATTAATTTAAAAATGTTATTGTTTGCTTTTAAAGTTTTAAGTGGCGTGGCCCCCACATACCTAACAGACCTCTTACACACATACACACCACAAAGGTCCCTCAGGTCGGCTGACCAGCTACTTCTTACTGTCCCCAAATCGAGACTGAAACACCGGGGTGACCGAGCTTCTGTGGTGGCGCCTAAACTATGGAATGATTTGCCCCTCTATGTTAGGCTGGCCCAACACTAGAGGTCTTTAAATCTCATTTACAAACACACCTTTTCTCTGAGGCATTTTGAAATTTCTAGTTAGTACTGAGTCATTTTGGGAACTGTTTTTTATTTTTTAGTACTTCTTTTATGGTTTATCATTTTAAATTATTATTATTATTTTATGTGTTATTTTATTTTATTGTATTGCTCTTTAGTGCTTTGTTCAACTTTGTTGTCTTTTAAAGCGCTCTATAAATAAAGTTGGATTGGATTGGATTGGAAAATGCTCCATTATAAAGTCCTGAACTGATCAGGGCCCATCATTTACTACTGCTAAAAAAATTTTAAAGGAACAGTTTGCAAACAAATAAGATCTCAATGGAAAAAAATCACGCTTTACATCTGTACCAATATGGACTGGGTAATGTGTTAGGGATGAAAGGATGCCACATCATTTGATGTAAATGAAAATTATGAACCTGCACTGGGCTCAGAAGGGTGCTAAGCAGTTTGTATGGCCCCAGCATGCTTGTATGCATGTCTGGCAGCATCAGGGCTCCTGAGGGGATCTAGTCCCAGATCTGGACCAGGGCATCACTAAGCTCCTGGACAGTCTGAGGTGTGACCTGACAGCATTAGATGGACTAAAACATAATGTCCCAGAGGTATTCTATTGGATTTAGATCAGGTGAGTGTGGGGGCCAGTCAGTGGTATCAATTCCTTTATCTCTCAGGAGGAACCCAGGACCCACTGCACCAGCATAGGGTCTGACAGCAGCTCCACGAATTTATCCTGACACCTGATGACAGTCAGGGTGCCGTTGCCTAGCCTGTAGAGGTCTGTGTGTCCCTCTATGGATGTGTTCCCCCAGACCATCACTGACCCACCACCAAACGGTCACCCTGAACGATGTTACAGGCAGCATAACTTTCTCCACGGCTTCTCCAGACCCTTTCACATCAGTCACATGTGCTCTGGGAGAACCTGCTCTCATCTTTGAAAAGCACAGGGTGTTAGTGGTGGACCTACTAATTCTGGTATTCTATGGCAAATACTAATCAAGCACAGGGCCACTAGAGGATGTCGGGCCTTCAGGCCACCCTAATGAAGTCTGTTTCTGATTGTTTGGTCAGAGACATTTACACCAGTGGCTGCTGGAGGTCATTCCAAGCATTACTGCAGACCAGGTCAGGGGTCAGCTGAGGAAACTTCATCCCAGGAAAGCAGTGGGCTCAGACAATGTGTGCCCCCGACTGCTGAAGACCTGCACTGCTGAATTGGGTGATCCACTCCAATGCCTCTTCAACCCCAGTCTGCAACTGGGGAGAGTGCCCACCCTCTGGAAGACATCCTGCATTGTTCCGGTCCTGAAGAAGAACCGGCCGAGCGAGTTGAATGTCTTCTGACCAGTGGCTCTCACCTCACATCTAATGAAGACGTAGGAGTTTGTCTTCCTCAGCCTCCTCAGACTCCATGTGCAACACGCCCAGGACCATCTGCAGTTTGTATGTTGGTGTGGAGGATGCCATCCTCTACCTGCTGCACTGAGCAGACTGTCATCTGAATAAGGGAAGTGGCACACTGAGAAACCTCTTCTTGGATTTTTCAAGTGCCTTTAACACCATCCAGCTCCTCATGCTTCAGGATAAACTGAACAGCATGAGAGTGGACGCCTGCCTGGTCACTTGGATCTCCAGTTACCTCACCAACAGGCTGCAGTATGTCAGGCTGAAAGACAGTGTCTGACACTATGATCAGCAACACCGGAGCACCCCAGGGGACGGTGTTGGTCTCTCTTCTCTTCACCCTTTACACTGCACTAAACTCTGAGCTGTGTCACATCCAGAAGGTTCATACCTGTCAAGTTTTGTATTTAAACATATCGGAAATTTTCTGCTGCTGAAAATAGAGGTCACTATATGACGTCATCGCCTAATATATATATATATATATATATATATATATATATATATATATATATATATATATATATATATATATATATATATATATATATATATATATATATATATATATATATATATGTGTGTGTGTGTGTGTGTGTGTGTATTCTAATTAATTAGATTAATTTGGAAATAAACCTGGTGGAAATAAATTTTTCCACCAGGTTATAAATTTTTCTGCCAGGCTCTCAGACTTGGTAAGATTAAATCATATCCCTTTATTAAAAACAATAGAGGATTATCTCACACGTTGGAATAGTTTACCTATATCACTTATGGGGAGAGTTGCTGCCATTAAAATGATGGTTTTACCAAAAATTAATTATCTATTTTCATTAATCCCTAATAAACCCTCTCTTCCTTGGTTTAAGTCACTAGATTCAAACATCTCAAAATTTTTATGGAAAAACAAACCTTCAAGAATAAGCTTAAAAACTTTACAAAAGCCAAAACACGGTGGAGGTCTAGAATTACCAAACTTTTATTACTATTTCTTAAGCAGTAGATTGCAGTATATTTCAAAATGGATCAAATCCAATTCATTAGACAACCCATGGCTGGATCTAGAACAGGCGTTTTGTGGAAAAATAAAAATCTCGGATCTACCTTTCATTAGCCCTAGTATTAAACATCATAACTGCTATAAAAGCCTCAGTATAAAAGCCTCTCTGACAGCCTGGTGGGAATTTTTAAAAATAACTAAGTCTTCACTCATCCCCTGTAAACTAACACCCATTTGGAACAATCCAGATATTTGTCAGAAAAAGAAAATGCTGAATTTTCCATTATGGCGTGATAAGGGCGTAAATAATTTAAAACATATTATACAAGATGGAAATCTTATCACGTTCCAAGACCTTATGTCAAAATATAGAATTGGCAACGGTAGATTTCTGGAATATTAACAACTTAAGTCCATCTTACAGGGAAGATATAACCTTAATCAGGTGAATCTAGAAATGCCTACATGGGTAACAGAATTTCTTAACATCTGTACCCCAAAATTGTTGTCAAAATTATATAAATTATTACTAAAAACTGATGATTCAGTTTCCCTCCCAATTGCAAAATGGGAGCGTGATCTTTCTGTTAACCTAGATCAAAATTTATGGACAGAAATATGTTTAAATATCTTCAAAATGACTAAAAGACCCCAAGTACAACTTTTACAATACAAAATTCTCCATAGAACACACTATACTGGACAAAGGATGTTCCAAATGGGCCTTACACACTCAAACATATGCACCCACTGTACAAGCAATTCAGAGGATAATCATCTACACGCTCTGTGGTCTTGTGTACCTGTTCAGAGATTTTGGCAGAGGATATGTGAAGACCTATCCACATGGTTTAGCTGTTGTGTCCCAACCTCCCCCAGACTATGCATCTTAGGTGATGTCAGTGAATTAGTTATGGAATCAAATATATCACTCATAGTTCTTAGCGCCTTGTGCATCGCTAAGAAAACTATCGCTAAGAAAACTATCCTCATGAAGTCAAAAAATAAACTATGTATTACTCAATACAGAAATTTATTAGTAGATCATGTTAGTTTAGAGAGAATGTCTGCTTCTGTTACACCCTGAGAAGGGGAAAGGAAATCAATAAATACACTCGAACGCGATGCTTCTCCTTCAGCAGCTTCATTGAGAATATATAATTATTTTGAAGTATACACATAGATACAAAACATTAATATGAAACACTATAACAAAAGTACACATCAGTCAGTTCTAGGACAATATCACAAAATGATCTTCCTTCATCTGTCTTCACAGGTAAATAATGATTTCAACCAAGGTACAGTATAATTTCCCCGTCCTCCCTTGCAGGTAAACCCAAATATGACATAAATGCCCAAGCAAATTATTAAACACAAATTTAAATCATCAAACTCCAAAGTATTGAAAATAACATTTATATACACACATCAACAGACATTTTTCCTTTTTCCTATTCTCTCTACAATAGTTGTTCAGTACAAACAGAACTAACACGCACATGCATCGCCATCACCGTATGCACACATTCTGGCGGCGCAGTGCACTATGCTAGCGGCAGCATAGAGCACTTAGCTCAGCTAGCTAGCCAACAGTATGCTACAAGAAATGCAAAAGAAATAACACTTCAAAACGTCTTGAACAGGTAGTGAGTCAGTCTACAGAGAGTCAAACAAAACTCGGCACATATCTCCACAGCTTAGGAGCACAAACACTCATCACATACCTGAGAAGGGGAAAGGAAATCAATAAATACACTCGAACGCGATGCTTCTCCTTCAGCAGCTTCATTGAGAATGAAGCACCGCGGCCGGAGTGCCCCCCTCCTGCAGTGCAAGGTATGACTAAATGATCACATATCCCACACATTAACAAAAAGGCTCAACAAGTAGATCACCGATGGAAGAATGATAGGTTATATTCTTAACAATTCCCATGGAGATATTTACCTCAATTATGAACTTTGATTAATAATCAATAGAATAATAAAATCAACCTATCACACTCTCCCCTACAAAGTTAGATGTCGTCCCGACATCACAGCACTCATAAACCAAGGGTTCTTAAGTCATTATATCCTAGTTGGCTCAACCACGTGATCGGTGGGAGGGTACCGCCAATTAATCACCCAAATTTAGTGATCTGTTCTCTTCATTCATCATTTTCGGCACTGAATCTGTGTCTAGTATCCTTGCATACTTATAGGTTGGTAGGTCTGGAATGGATTGGTCCACAGTGTCACTGGTCGAATCTGTTGATATTGTATGGGCTGATGTTGGTAGAGCCTTTCATTTCCATATGCTGTACTATAGCATGTTGGAGTCCCAAGTTGATCATAGGTGAAGACTTTAGGGGCTCGTCTTTCCCTCCTTGGTGCACCATCTGTCTGTTCTTTTTCTCCTCCAGGTGGCTCTGGATGTTGGAATGCTGGAATTTCATCCACTGCTTTTTCAACTAAGCTCTCATCCCTGTCCTGATAGTTCTCTTCCTGTGGCACATTTTCCTGCTGTGTTTCAGGCTCATCTGTGTTTGCTATGAGCCTTCCTTCAATCAATTCATCATCACTCAAATTTTGTTTCTCCTGACCACTGTCCTGTTGTGTGTCTGCACGCTCAATCACTCCGTCTGCATGGGGCATTTGAGAGTGTATTACTGGTTTGTAACAGTACACCCATTCCTCTTCTTCATCTTCCTCTTTCTGATCTGCATTTTCTGTCTCTGTCTCCTTCACCCTTCTTTTCTCTTGCTTTGGTGGTGCTTTTGGCTCAGTTTCCAGAGGTAAGTAATCACACGGCAGCAACAAGTTGCGATGCATGGTTCTTGACCTTCCTCTTCCTTGCTCAGGCTTGACTTCATACACCGGGAGGCCTTCTGCAACCTGACGGATCACAACATGAATATCCTGTTCCCAGTGATTACGAAGCTTTCCAGTTCCTCCCCTAGGTGTCAGGTTTCGAACAAGGACTCGATCGCCAGGACATAGCACAGAGCTTCTTACTTTCCCATCATAATGTTTTTTACTTCTCTCTGCTGCCTTCTTTGAGTTCTCTCGTACTATTTCATGTGCCTCCTGCATTTCTTGTTTCCATTTCTCCATGTATGCTCGGTGGTCTGTTTTCCCTGTCCCAGTGGTGAGACCGAACAGGAGATCAATAGGTAACCTTGGGGACCTTCCGAACAGAAGGTAGAAAGGGGAAAAACCAGTTACCTCACATCGCGTGCAGTTATATGCATAGATCAACTTGTTCAGGGATTCTTTCCAGCTTGTTTTCTGCTGCTCAGTAAGTGTCTTTAACATTTGTAATAGTGTTCGGTTGAAGCGTTCAACCTGCCCATTTCCTTGTGGGTGATAAGGTGTCGTTCGGGATCCTACTATGCCACAGTTCTTTTTCAACTGGGAAAAGAGTTGGTTCTCAAATTCGCCACCCTGATCATGGTGTATCCGTGCTGGCAGTCCAAACTTCAAGGCATAATCATTAAATATACGATCAGCCACTGTTTTGGCAGACTTAGAGGTGGTGGCATAAGCCTGTGCAAAACGAGTAAAGTGATCAACGATTACCAAGATATACTCGTATCCACCTTTACATTTGTCCAAGTGAAGAAAATCTATTGACACCAGTTCAAATGGCTGTGTGGTAACAATACTTGTGAGAGGGGCCCTCGTTTCTCTACATGGTGGTTTTTGTTTCAGGCAAGTACAGGTCTTTGTCACATAATGTTCAATGTCTTTTTGCATGTAAGGCCAAAAGAATCTATCCCTGACCAACGATGTTGTTCGATCAGTGCCTTGATGACCCATTTCGTCATGCAATTCTCTCAGTACATTGGTTTTATACTTCTCAGGTAGTACAAGCTGTGTCTTGTTTGTTGTCTTCCTGCAAAGAATGCCATTGTTATCAATATGAAGTTTTTCCCATTCACGCAGTAGGCACTTACTGTGGGTGCTTAATGCATTGAATTGTTGTCTTGATGGCCTTTCATTCCTTATTTTGCACTGCATTATTGGGCTAATGTTTTCATCATCCTGCTGTGCTTGCCTAATCTCTGCCACTGGGAATGGTTTGTGTGTCTCTTCACTGTCTGCTGTACACTGGAGAGGGGAAAGCATTGCACAGACATTTGCTAAGTTAGATTCTTGTGTCTCAACCGCTTGGGTTATTGTTGCCACACAATCTGATCCCACTTCCTCTGTGCAGTGTTTGATCATTTCCTCTATTTTAACATTTATTCTTGACAGGCTATCAGCATCCACATTCTCTCTCCCTGGACGATATCGGATGGTGAAATGGAAGTCTGCGAGCTCTGCCACCCATCTACATCCTGTTGCATTGAGCTTGGCACTTGACAGAATGTAGGTGAGAGGATTGTTGTCAGTGAACACTGTGAACGTAGGCGCATAATAGAGATAGTCTCTGAATTTCTCTGTGACTGCCCACTTTAGTGCAAGGAATTCCAATTTTCCTGAATGTAGGTGATAATTCCGTTCAGCTGCAGTCAATGTTCGGGAACCATAAGCTATTACACGGAGCTTATCATCCTGTTGCTGATAAAGAACTGCCCCGAGGCCCTGGTTTGAGGCATCGGTGTGGAGGATGAATGGTTTGGAGAAGTCTGGGAACCCGAGGATTGGTGGTTCAACCAAACAATCTATTAGACGTTCCAATATGCACTGGTGTTTTTCAGTCCACACAATTGGCTTATGGGATGGCACAGCTTTGCTCCTTCTTGTAGACTGTCTTGTGTTTGTCCTGTTTTGCGGCACATTATTGTCTTCTGCTGTGCCTTTCAGTAAGTCATAAAGGGGCCCTGCAATACGGGAGAAGTCCTGTATATACTGTCTATAGTAGCTTAACAAACCCATGACAGTCCGCAGCTCTCCCACATTGCTTGGCGCCTTATCTTTCAAAGCTCTTACTACTATGGTGTCACTTGGGTCGATTTTGCTACCTTCTGCTGAAACAATCCTTCCCAGGTAGCGAACCTCAGGTTTAAATAATTCGCACTTACTGGGTTTTAGCTTGACTCCATAATTCCTCAGCAGTTGGAGCACTTTCCTAACATGACTGACATGATCCTCAAATGAGTGACTGTACACTAGAGTGTCATCCAGGTATGGTACACAGATGTTGTCTCGCACCTCTTCCAGACACTCTTCCATGCAGCGTTGGAAAGCTGCAGGTGCATTCATTAGTCCGAATGGGATTCTTATCCATTCGTACAGGCCCCATGGTGTCACAAATGCAGTCAAAGGCCTGCTCTCTTCATCCATAAAGCCCTGATGGTAGGCCTTTCCCTGGTCTAACAAGGAGAACCACGAGTTGCCACCAAGACTGTCAAGGATGTCCTGCACTCGAGGAATTGGCTGTCTGTCAGGGTGAGTCTTTTTGTTGAGTTCTCGGTAGTCTATACAAAGACGTAAGCTACCATCTTTTTTTCTCACACAGACAACTGGTGAGGCATAAGATGAGTTGGACTTCTCTACCCATCCTTGTGCAATAAGGTTGTGCAGGTATTCTTTCATCTCCTTATACAGTGGCTTCGGTACTGACAGGTAAGTGCGTGCCACAGGATCCAAATCCTTGAGTGATATTTTCAGTTTCAGCTTTTCGATACGCCCAATGTCATCATCTGATTTAGAAAAGGAAGCGCATTCATCACGAAGCATCCCTTGTACCACCACTCTTTCAGGTTCACTCAGATGGCTCAGATCAATTGGTGGATCCCATGGAGTGTCAGGAACCCGCCCACTCTCTGCAGCCACGTGATTGACTAACACTGGGGGACACTGATTTGGTTTCTCTAAAATTGTAGCTGGATACACAGCTTGGACTTGCTGTAAGGTGCCCACAACAGTTTTTCCTGATAACTCAATGTCATGATCAGTGGGATTTTGCACATCGAGAGCAATGTAAGGAGGAACACCCTTTCTGAGTGTTATCAAAGTCTCACAAAACTCAAGCCCTTCAGCCCACTGAGGATTTATGTCAGGCTCAAAGAGAAGGGTAGTGTCTTTATTCAGTGGCTTGGTCTGCACCCTACAGTCAATCTGCACAGAGGTGTGTTTGGGTACAAGGATTTTCTCTTTTGACGTTCTCACCACATAGTCATGGGATCGGTCAGCAGTCACCAGATCAACGAAGGTAGTGACATTTTTCTCTCCAAGGCATGGGAAAGCCACTCTCAATGACTCATGCAGCTGCTCTGTTCTTGCGGTATCCATTTGCTCTACAGTACTGGTCTTCACTATTTGTTCAATGACATTAAAGCCTATAATGGGCTGTGGAAGGTTTCCACCTTTCATCACTAACATGGGAATAACAAGTTCTTTAGAGTTGGCTCCCTCAGCAGCCAAACTAAAATTGACTTCAATGAAACCCTTATAAGGCATGTTCTGTCCATTGGCAGCTGTGATTTTCAAGTCATCAGGTGCATCAAGTAACTCAGAGATGTCTTTTAATTTTTCATGTGGTAAATGTCTCTGTTTCCACTTTTCATCAACAATACACACTTGGGAGCCTGTATCCCATAACGCTTGAGTTCTGCAGTTTTGTATATAACATTCAACCATACACTGCTTCCCTACAAGAGCAACAAGACGGGATTGGCTATCCACCTTTATGGGGCGTACAGAACTTGTTTTTGGGTGAATGTGCTGGTTTACCTGAGGTTTTGGTTGTTTATTACAGTTTTTTCTGTGTTTTGGCCAATGTTCAGCTTGACAGATCTTAGAACAATAAATGCTTTTTTTACAGGCTGCACACCTTCTGAGTCTTTTGAGTTTCCCATGAACACCACAGTGGGAGCAAAGCTGTTGGGACATTACACTATTACTAGTTACTCCCTGTCCCGCGGGGGTAACCCTCTTCCGTTTAAAGGACCATCCCTGTCTTGTCTAGGGATTCTCACCCTGCAACCTGCGAGGAAGTGCTCGCTACTACCACATCTATAGCAGTGGGTGCAATATTCAGTTCCACTTTGCTGGCAGCCAACACACTTTCTGAGGCGTGCACGATTTAGAGTGGGATACTGGCGTTGTGGTGCAACTCTCGGCTGATTCTGAGCTGTATCACCTCTTTGTCCTGACCCTGCAGGAGACCAGTTTTGTGGCCAGTGCTGGAGCGGAGGAGGAGGAGGAGCACATTCTGGCACCATGGGTAAGGCAAAGTACTGTGTTTGTGCTGAATTGGGCTGTTGGATTGCCTCTCTGATTTGTGCAACTTCAGCGCCCAAGTTTTTCAACAATGCCATATCAGAACGTATTTCTTTGAGTTCATTCAGCAGGTCGGACTGGGGTTTGATGTTGGTTTCAGGATTTTGGGTTTTTCCTTTTTTATCTGCAGGAGTGTCAGACTGGAGTGAGTGCACAGTGGTTGGCCGCCCCTGGGAAAGTGTTTTCTTTTTCTTTTGTCTCTCTGCTTCATTTGCACAGGCAACATTGAGTTTCTCAAGAAGCAGCTCATCACCAGTTGTTGCTTGTTGGAGGTATGGCTGCAGGTCACTTCTGATGTTGTCATTCTGCAAGCCTGTCAGAATTGTGTGGAGAAACATGCTTTGCACAAGGACAGGATCATATCTTAAACCAGATTCCTCTTCCTGTGAAGCAAATAGGATTTTTTGTCTCAAATCCAGAGCTCGAATTAAAAAGGTTTGTGGGGTTTCCTTACTACTCTGGACCTCTGATGTGAGCTGTTTGTACAGTTCTGTTGCACCTTTTTCTTGATAGTGGGACCTCAGAATCCTCCTCAAGGTAGGCAAGTTAAGGTTGGTTCTGCCCTCCAGATAACTGCGTAATTGTAAGCCTGGTGCTATTGACCTGATTACTGCATCAACTATTTCTATTTCAGGAACTCCTTTGCTGATGGCTTGTTCAATTTGGTGTGCTAGACTGGAGAAGGTAAGTTTGTCCTTTTGGCCTGGCTCACCAATCTGGCCAGCTATTCTGAATTCTCTGCCCCATGGTAATGATAGGCAGGGCTGGGGGACCTGTTTGGCATGGTTATCCTTCCCACTCACAGACTGTTTGGCTCCACTAATTGGATTTGTTTTTTCCAGTCGTGATAATGCTAAAGCCAACTGGAGTGTCTCTATCTCTCTTTTCAGTCGCTCTTCTTCTGAAGGCTGGGTGACCTGCTCTTGTGTCTCATTTGTCAGGTTAGCATCTGAGGTTATGTGTTCCAGTGCACTATTCTGAGTAGCCTGTTGCAACTCAGCGATTTTATCTTTCAAAACCAGGAACTCAGCCATACCTTGATCCTCAAGCTCGCCCAGCTCCTCTCTTTCTAAGTGCCTTATGACATATGAAATTAGGGAGGAGCGGCTTCTACCTGATACATTTTCAAGTTTTGAACCACCAATACACAGAAAATCACAAACTTCAATCAAAGTGTCCTTGTTCAATGTGTACAAAGCACCAAAAACTTCTAATTTCAAGTCCTCCAACTCTGAAGAATCCATTTCAGTCTCTAGTTTTTGCAATGTATTAGTGTGATGCAGGACCTTCTCTTTGCAGAATAGACAGTGTAGCTCTCCGGGTACCAGTAGATGACCTCAGATTGCATGCGGATCCCTCTGCTCGATCGCGGAACCACCACACCGTATCTCTCAGCCCGTTTGTAGATGGAAGGGGTTGAATGATGACCAGGGCATCTATCTGGGACAGCGGACCCTCATCACATTCATCCCAGCGGTGCCTCCAAAATGTTACACCCTGAGAAGGGGAAAGGAAATCAATAAATACACTCGAACGCGATGCTTCTCCTTCAGCAGCTTCATTGAGAATATATAATTATTTTGAAGTATACACATAGATACAAAACATTAATATGAAACACTATAACAAAAGTACACATCAGTCAGTTCTAGGACAATATCACAAAATGATCTTCCTTCATCTGTCTTCACAGGTAAATAATGATTTCAACCAAGGTACAGTATAATTTCCCCGTCCTCCCTTGCAGGTAAACCCAATATGACATAAATGCCCAAGCAAATTATTAAACACAAATTTAAATCATCAAACTCCAAAGTATTGAAAATAACATTTATATACACACATCAACAGACATTTTTCCTTATTCCTATTCTCTCTACAATAGTTGTTCAGTACAAACAGAACTAACACGCACATGCATCGCCATCACCGTATGCACACATTCTGGCGGCGCAGTGCACTATGCTAGCGGCAGCATAGAGCACTTAGCTCAGCTAGCTAGCCAACAGTATGCTACAAGAAATGCAAAAGAAATAACACTTCAAAACGTCTTGAACAGGTAGTGAGTCAGTCTACAGAGAGTCAAACAAAACTCGGCACATATCTCCACAGCTTAGGAGCACAAACACTCATCACATACCTGAGAAGGGGAAAGGAAATCAATAAATACACTCGAACGCGATGCTTCTCCTTCAGCAGCTTCATTGAGAATGAAGCACCGCGGCCGGAGTGCCCCCCTCCTGCAGTGCAAGGTATGACTAAATGATCACATATCCCACACATTAACAAAAAGGCTCAACAAGTAGATCACCGATGGAAGAATGATAGGTTATATTCTTAACAATTCCCATGGAGATATTTACCTCAATTATGAACTTTGATTAATAATCAATAGAATAATAAAATCAACCTATCACACTTCATCTAAAGACCAATTGGAGGAATTTGACTCTCTTTGGTTCCCACTGATCAGCTCCAGTACTTAGTGGGGATGGTTGGCTGTTGGTTCTGCTCCTGAGGTGCTTTGTAGGCGGTCGGGTGAGGACTCTGGGGGCCTGTGTAGCTGGTAGCCTCCTGAGACTGGCGTCCTGGGGCGACCTTCTGGTGATGTCTGTGTGCCTGTTCTGGTTGATGGTGGTGGGGGCTCGGATGGTGCTACCTTACGGTCCTGGGGTGAGGGCCGGGGTGTTTGGGGTGGTGGGTGCCGGCCCTCGTTCGGTTGGCTGGTCTTCCCTGTGTGGCTAGAGGCGGGGCCCTGGGGCCGTGCCGGCTCCCGGTGGGTCCCCCCTGGCGCTGGGGGGGTCTCTGCGGTCCCGGGCGCGCCACCGGGGGGGTGGGTTGACCTGACCTGCGTCGGGATGTCCGGTCTGCGCTTTTGGGGCCCTGGGGTGCCTGTGCTGCAGGGGGGTGGGGTGGGGGGTGGGGACTGCGGTGGGGTGGTTGGTGGGGACAGGGCACCGTATTTCCAACTCAGGCCAGCATGTCCTGTCGCTTGTTTGTGTCCATTGTTGAGTGAATGGGAGTTTAGTGTGAGTGGGCTACCCTCTGTGATGGAGGCGGTGGCGCCAGTCTCAGGTGCTGCAGTGCTCCGGGATGCTGTCACCATGGCCCCAGGCTCACCCTTCCCTGCCCTGTACTGGGGTGTGGGATTTCGGGGTGCCTAATGAGCCAGTGGACAGCTGGCTCTCTTCTTCCAGGTTGGGTGTTTTTTTTTTTGTTTGTTTGTTTTGTTTTGTTGTTTTTTTTATTCCCCCTTCCTGGTCCTTTGTAAAAATGGGCGCTTTTTCAAAACCACATAGCTAAATGTGTAAAACTGAAAAAATGGCAAACGCTCATCAACAGTAAGAACTAAAGCCTTTAATCTTATACAGATTAAAGCTGCAGGATGTAACTTTTATAAAAAATCTGGTTTTTACATATTTGTTAAAACTGTCACCATGTCAGACAGTATGAGACCGATAATCTGCGAAAAAAATGGAGCTCCTCCACCTCCTCCCTGAACCGCTCCCAGTCAAAAACAACCAGTCAGAGCCAGGAGGAGGGTCTTAGCACTGTCAATCACTCCTGGTGTATGCTGCTCAATGTAGTTGTGTGCAACACTTCATAATTTGGTATCGATCCTATGCCACAGGGCCATTATCACCGATACTGATACCAATACTTTTTAATAATTATGAAGAATTTCCATGAAGTTTAACTGGTTTGAGATTTTTTTCCTTTGGATCATTAATTAGTTAAAACCCAGGATAGAACTGGGCAAAGTTTATATGTAAGTAGAAAATACTTCATCAAAATAAAAGTTATTGTTCTGAAACAATAGAATAAAACAATTTTCCCCATACATTGATGTCTGGAATTTTTTTTCATAAATTAAGTGTACAAAATCATCACTCAAGAACAAATGCAAACTTTTTTCCAGGTAGATTTTTCAGAAAGTATAATAAAAAAATTTAATAAAAAATGTCCCTTCATTCACTAATTTTCTACAAATTTAAATTTAAATTTGATTTAAATGTTTCATAGCAAAATCTTTTTTTTTTCCCAAATAAAATATGTTATGCATCACATGACAGTATAACAAAACACTGTGGGGAGGGGAGGAGCAAAGTACTCTGTGCTGTGACAGGAGCGACACTTAGACAGTCAGCTCGTCTCTTTAATGAAACCGCAGCACTGCATACAGGAGAGAAACTGAAGCCAAAGTATCGATCTCATCACACTGATATTGATCAATACCAATACCAACGTTGGCATCCATATTATCGATATCAGGATCAATCTGCCCACCACTAGCTCAATGTACTGATGGCGGAGAAACAACTTACTTACTTCTCTGCTGTTACCATTGGTGGTGGCCATGGTAACTTCCAGGTTCTAGCAAGAAATATTTCTCACCCCAGCACTAATGCTAATGCTAATTAGTAAGCTAATACTAACCACCAAATGCCGCTCCCACTTGTTAATTGAGTGATGGGGCCTAAGACATAACCAGAAAGCAGTAATCAGTGTTTTTGGATGTGTAGTTACATTTCTCGAGGTGCATGTCAGGTTTGCTTCAGAGAGGATTTTCAGTTATACACAAAGGATCAATGCAGAACTCTAAATCAGGCCTTATTAGATTGATAGAATGATCATTTTTGCATATAATCCAGAAAAGTTACATTTATACATCACGCATTTAATGTGTCCCAGAGTGCCGTTTCCTTCCACTGTGTTTGCAGAAATCACATAAAAAAATACACAACAAAAACATAATCCAGATTCCTCGGCTGCTAATAGCATTTCCTACATTTGAATATCAGCCACCATATTGTGAGCATAAACTATCACGTTTTTAATGCAACAATAGGAAGTGACATCATCTTGCTGGGAACTGTAGTATTTTATTCTTGAAGGCCTCTCATAGCTCTACTGGTGCTGAAAACTAATGTTTGACTATGGCTTTCTGAATACAAGTAGGGCTGCAACTATCAGTTATTTTAGTAAACAAGTATTCAATTGATTACTCCGTCAATTAATCAAGTAATTGGATAAGAAATAATTTTTCATTTTAACAATTCATCAGCATATTTTAACTTCCGTACTGCAGATGTTTCTCTGTGTGAAACAAACAGTGTGGATGGAGCAGCTACAAAGTTCTCTGTTCTTCATGTTGCTGATCAGGTGGTTGATAAAAACATTTTGACGGAGCCCCTCTGTACTGAAGGTGGTGGAGGGGGCACCGAACGATTGCTAGTGCTAATGGCAGCCCCCCTTTCCCCAGTACACTGTGGTTATAGATCTGTTCTGGTGGCTACAGCTGACGTAAAGAAAAAAATAACAGCTGACATCCTCTGCACAACACGCGCACATTCAAACATGCGCACTCACAGCACAGAGAAGTAGGGGCGTGAAAAAACATCTCAGCAATCCACTCGTGTTAAAGGGTCGTTTTTGTTTTTTTTGGAAATGCTCCGCTTACACGGAGACACCTGAGCTGCAGAGCTGAAACGAAACATCAAAGCAACAAATTTGTGTCGAGGATTTTTAATAATCGAATTGCGTTATTCCAAGAATCGTTGCAGCCCTAAAACTGGCATTAAATTTTTAGTTTGTGTATCAAAATACATGAAGGTTGGTATTTACATTTCATGCTGGGATTTTTTTGTTGAATCGGAAGCCTGAAATTTTCCTTTGATCTTCATTTTCCCTCTTACTTCTCTTCGTGTTCATGCCGGTTGTTATTTCGATTTATGCAGCACACGCGTGACCATAGTGAGATCAAACGTACACACTGTGAATGAAACTGTCCGTGCTCTGTGGTAGATTGCAAACTGCGGTGAAATGATACAGGCGTAAGCAACGATAATAGCAGCGACCTAGCCGGGGCGGAGTCTGTGAGGTGCGCTCCTTTGAGAGGCAGAGGAGCGCAATATTTGTGGGATTTGAATCAGTACGTTTTGCATCCAATAAAAGCAAAGATGTTAACAAATAAATTGGACAGTATTCTGGCAATTTAGTGATATTTCCACAGCTGTGGTCTTGACTGGTCTTGAAATAAAATCCCGAGTCCGCAAGGTCCGAGTCCATGACAAGACCGAGACCAAATGCGGTCGAGTCCATGACAAGACCGAGACCATCAAAAAGCGGTCTCGAGACCGGTCTCGAGACCAAGACCGATCTCGAGTACTACAACACTACGGGGTGTAGTATCAGCTCAGTTAGGGGGTAGGAACATTTGTTGGGGTCATGTAACGGAAGAGGAGGGGGAACAAATAAAAGGACAGGATTCCAAACGAGACAGTGTGTGGCGGGGTCGGTCTCTCGCGGTTCACTAAGGGGGGCCCGAACAACCCAACAGGGGCACGAGGACGAAAAGGGGCGCGGGATAAGAAGGGGAGGAGGGGAGAGAGAGAGAGAGATACAGAGATAGACAGAGAGAGAGACAGAGAGAGAGAGAGAGAGAGACAGAAGAGAGAGGACGACAGACAGAGAGAGAGACAGACAGAGAGAGAGACAGAGAGAGAGAGAGAGAGAGAGAGAAGATAGACAGAGAGAGAGAAGACAGACAGGAGAGAGAGAGACAGACAGAGAGAGAGAGAGAGAGAGACAGACAGAGAGGAAGAAGGGACAGACAGAGAGGAGAGAGAGAGAACAGACAGGAGAGAGAGAGAGACGACAGAGAGAGAGAGATACAGGACAGAGGAGAGAGAGAGAGAGACAGACAGAGGAGAGAGAGAGAGAGAGTAGAGAGAAGATACAGACAGAGAGAGAGAGAGACAGAGAGAGATAGAGAGAGAGACAGACAAGAGAGATAGAGAGAGTAGAGATACATATATAGAGATATATAGATAGAGAGAGATGACAACAGATAGATATATATATATATATATATAGATATAGATATCATAGATATATATATATACCATATTATACATATGATACATATATAGATTATACCATATCTAGTCTCTGGAGCTTGAAAAAGGCGACTGGACTTCTTTTTGTTTCTTGAAGACGTTTCACCTCTCATCCGAAAGGCTTCTTCAGTTCTCAACCAAATGGTGGAGAGACCCAGGTATTTAAACCCCTGTGGGCGTAGTCCCCTGGAGGTGGTTATGACCCTCTATTGATCATGTGCGTGAACACGTGTGCCCAGGTGTGAAGGGGGCGTGGGTCATATTTAATCAGTGGTTTCAGTTGAAACCAATTTAGGACTCCGCTCCATTGTTTCCTGTGGCCTACTGAGGTCACTGGAACAAAGGTGTGAATGGGGGTTGAGACGTCTGGGAAGGGAGCTCAGGACAGCACTGTAAGCGGGGGAAAGTTGGTGACGTAATCCACCTCCTCTGTTCAATGATGGTTGTTCACAGTGGACATAGATGGCTTCTTTCACTCCTCTTTCAAACCATCTGTTTTCCCTGTCCAAAATGTGAACATTGGCATCCTCAAAAGAGTGCCCTTTTTCCTTCAGATGCAGATGTACTGCTGAATCTTGTCCTGTCGAGGTGGCTCTTCTATGTTGTGCCATTCGTTTGTGAAGAGGCTGTTTGGTTTCACCAATGTAGAGGTCCGAGCACTCTTCACTGCACTGAACAGCATACACTACATCGCTGATCTTGTGTTTGGCGGGTTTGTCCTTGGGATGAACCAGTTTTTGTCTTAGGGTGTGACTTGGTTTGAAGTATACTGAGATGTCATGCTTGGAGAAAATTCTTCTGAGTTTCTCTGACAAGCCTGACACATATGGGATGACAATGTTGTTCCTCTTGTCCTTCCTATTCTCTGTAGTTTGTGTTTGGCCTTCATTCCTGTGCATCTTAGCTGATTTGTGTTCCCTCTAAGGCAGAAGGGAAGCATAAGGAACACACACACATTAAGAAAGCCCTCAAAACATGCGGTTACCCCAACTGGGCCTTCATCAAATCAGCTAAGATGCACGTATATATATATATATATATATATATATATATATATATATATATATATATATATATATATATAAAGAATATAATAAACAAGAAAGAAAGAAAGCACCTCAGTGACAATCTGCATCCAGACCCCTAATCAAGGACAAAGAGTATTAGAAACAAGCAGGAATGTCTACATCAGTGTCTAAGGGTTTTTACAAAGCCAACAGAGGCCGAGAGTGCAACCCAGTCCCACCCAGGTGGCACAGGTACCCAGAAAAGGAGCCCAAGGCACCACACGAGCCGAGGGACAGTGAAACCGACCCAAGAACCCAGGAGGTACAGCAGCCAGGACAAGCCGAACGCCCAGACTCAGCCCCAGCAGCACAGGACAACCCGGCCCACAGGACGCCCCCCAAGCCCCCCACCCCCACCGCCCCCACCACCCCCCGGCAGAGCAAAGGGCGCCCACCCCGCCCCAGAGAACCAGGCACAGGGGCAGGGCATCAGGCCCGGAGGGCAGACAATAAGCCTGCATCATACCGGCACACATGGCGAGGGGGGGGGGGGGGGGGGGGGGGGAGAGAAGATAAACGGAGAGATTGTGGAGCAGGGGAGGGAAAGAGGAGGAGCCGCATAGCCCAGCCAGCAAGACCTATATACCCCAACCCATCCCCCAGCCACACCGCCCCCCAACGCCCACATCTCCCCCATCCCGCCCACAGACCCAAAAACGGAGCCCCCACGCTGTCATCCCGACACCCCCACCGCGACCAGCCACCCCTCCAGAGAGACACGGACAGGTCCACCAGGTCCACACCCACACTGGGGAACCCCAGAGGACCGGACCCCACCAGCACCGGGGAGGAGAGAGACAGCAGGGGAAAGAAAGAAGAGATGCAGGGGGCCGCAAGCACTGCTCCAAACCCCCCAAGACCCCCCCCCCCCGAATCCTACTCAGCCCATCCATCACTCAACCCCTACCATAGTGCCAGTCACCCATACCAGTCCTTTGAATATTAAATTAAACTATTATATTTATTTATACCTATATTTATACCTATATATATATATATATATACATATATATATATATGCAGGCTTATCTTCTCCCCCCCCCTCGCCATGTGTGCCGGTATGATGCAGGCTTATTGTCTGCCCTTCGGGCCTGATGCCCTGCCCCTGTGCCTGGTTCTCTGGGGCAGGATGGGCGCCCTTTGCTCTGCCGGGGGGTGGCGGGGGCGGTGGGGGTGGAACATTTATAATTTGACCTAACTTACATATTTTCCAAATGCCTGATTGGAATTTATTTATTTTTAAATGTGAGGCCCACCTACCCGTGTAAAGTGAGTGTTAGATGCATTAAAATGGAAGGCAGGTGGGGTATGGGAGAGTGAGGCGGGTGAGGGCCGATCCACATTCCTGTAGAGGGCCAGACCCGCTATGTGGCCTCCCATTACCATCCGGCCTGCTTCCAACACCTGTAGTGAGATATATAGTGCTATACATAAATACAATTATTATGAATCTTGTGTGTGTGTGTGTCTGTGTGTGTGTGTGTGTGTGTGTGTGTGTATGTGTGTGTGTGTGTGCTAAGCTAGTGCTGTGCATTAAAAGAAGAGTGACAAGTGAAGCCAATTTGACCCGGGGGGAGAACATAGGGAAAGGGCCCTCCGTCCATCCCCAACCCGACCATCCCCAATCCCACCCCCCAGACCCGGCACCAGGGGAAAGCCCAGGACCCCGCAGGTCAATGCCGGTGGGGCAGGCCCAGAGGAACCGCCCTAGAATCCCCAGAGAGGCAGAAATCACAGCGAGGAGACAGGGATGAGAGCGTGAAGGGCTCTAAGGACTGATCAAGTGCGAGAAGGAAGTCAGAGACCGCCGGGAGGCGGAGCAACCAAGAAGAGGGACATGGGGCCATGGGAAGGAGTCGCACCTTCAATTGTAAGTGGCCAGGCTTCACGCAAAGAGACCACGGACAACCCCCTCAACCCTCTCCCAATCCCAGTCTCAGGAAGGGTCTCCCCATCCATTGCCACCCCTCCCCACCACACCCCCGAAGCCCGGGCAGCACAGCCCCGAGTCCACCCAACAGACCCAACTGCCCCACCCCCGACCGGCCCCCAGGCCAGAGGGAGCACCCCCGCCCCCCAAGGGGAGCCAGGGGCGAGGGAAGAGGGGCGCCCGGACGGCACCCAGCGAGCCGACCGCCCCGACCCCAGGGCCGACCAGGGCGCCCCGACAAGCCCGGCCCCGGACCCTCCAGAGGTCCGGGCCCGTACAGGGCCCCACGACCCCCACAGCACCCAGAATTCCATCATCCAAGCGCCCAAACCCCCCCAGGCAGAACAGGTCGACCATACAGCCCCCATCGGAACATAAGGGTTGTAAGATCCCACAGATTTCCTGTAGCAGCTCCTCCGTCTTTGGGGTTCTGGTCACAGTGCCAGCTAGGTATTACCTCTGCTGCTACTCTGCGACACTACTTAGAGCTGGGGGGGAGAGTAATTAGCCTGGCTCGAACCACCTGTAATCCTAGCTTCCGCCCTGCTACCTCTAAGCCTACAGGGTGTCAGTCAGGGAGGCCTACACAGCTGACCCCTAAGCCCAGTCCAGCTAGTTGTGGTGGCTTACTCCATTGATCTAGTGCACTTGTTAATTGCCAGGTTTAAATTTAAGAACCAGGAATAGTAGGTTCTAAGGACATAATTTATGTTTAAGTGGAAATTGGACTAGTGAGTCCCAAAAGAGTCAGATAGTATAGCTTTCTTGCCTATTATTTCACAGGTCATGAGACTAAGCGTACCAAAAAGGGGAAGTGAAATTATCTTAGAGACAACTTCTGACTGTTAAAGTCAAATTTTATTATTATAAAGCAGGTTCAGCTTAAGCAGTTGCAAATCAGCTCAAAATTAACTTTTAGATAATCATTGGTGGTACAATAATAATCAACTCACTTATCTGACTCATCCTCAGAGCAGGTATACCTATAAGTCAATCACCACATATGATTTCTAAGATTTGTAAAGTCTGAATCAAGGTTGTATACTTATTGCTGGCTGAAGACTGAATGAGGGGGGAAATGTGAATGTCCAGATTGTCCAATAATCCTTTTTGAGCAGAAGTGACTTGAGTAGACGCCTGGCCAGAAGCGACCACACCCAAAGTCTCTTCCGATACTGCCTTCGCTTGAAGCGGAGAAAAAGGGGAAGTCCACAGAAAAGTGTTTTCTGTCCTTCGGTCCTCTCTGTAATCCTCACTTCTCAATTCAGAAATCTTCTCTGACTTAGTCCAAGTCCAAAGATAGAAATTCTAAAGCAAGGTTACATCCAACTTCAGTAGGCAGGGAGAATCAAGCAGAAACTGTTCAAAGTCGAATTAATCCACAGTAGGGTTGGCTCAGTCCTATTCTGTGAAACAGTTCTAGTCTGGGGAAGAAGCCCCTGAAATTCTCATCAGATGCTTGTTGTCATCTTTTATAGTTCAAATCTAAGACACAACCTATTTCCTAAACATCATCATGACAAGCTATCGGACCACCGTCATTTCCAATTATGGTCCTAAGACTTTATCCATTACTTCATTTCTCTTCAGTACGTGCATTTCCAGGTTCTTTTCCATCCTGGGACATGTCTAACCATGTTCCTAACTCTGCTCTGCTCGTCTCCGGGCAACAGTTTCAGTTCCTCTTTTTATCCCTGGCTCAGTTGCACAACTTCCTCAACTCACTGCTTCAACCATCACTTCTGTTACACTTACACTCATCATAAATCATATACTTCATTCTTTAACAATTCTATAAATTTGAATTATGATTGTTTATTCAGCACCAAGCTCAGGCTAGCGGGCGATCGAGATCTCTACTCACTTGACAGGGTGCCCTATGAAAGAATAGAAAGCCCAATTGACTCATGCTGGGACCCCTTGAGTGATCAGTTGCTGTCTGCAAACGGGGGGGAGAGAAAACAACAACAAGTTCCTAATCCTGTAGCTGCAACACAAATTAGAAAAGTTAGTAACTCAAAACACTCTAATGTTATCAATAATGCCAGTAGTGATAATGTCAACCATCCACTTCATTATTATTATCATTATTATCACCACCACCATCATCAACAATTATTATTAATAATAACAACAATAATAATAATAATAATAACAACAACAGCAACAATATTATTATTACCATTACCATCACCACCACCATCAATAATAATAATAATAATAACAATAACAATAATAACCAACAATAATAATAATAACAAAATATTTAGCAATGTACATTAAGGTATTCGTTGACAGGCAAAAAATTTTTTAAAAAAAAATCAGGATTCTGGAGTTATATTTAAAGTGTTAATGAATGGAGACCATGTTTCAATAAAATGTGTCATCCTGTTTTTTAAGGAGGCAGATACTCTTTCCATTGATATGTGCTGAATCAGGAGATTTAACCAGTGATTAATAGTAAGCAATTGTTTATCTTTCCAGTTAAGAAGTATTGTTTTTTTTGCAATAACTAAAGCTGTGAGTGTAGCTTTAGCTTGTTTGGTTGAAAGATTAGTTGAAGTTATTTCACCTAGCAAGCACAAATGAGGAGATAATGGGATTCTGCAGCCCAAGATGGAGGAAAGTTTTTGTGTGACTTCAAGCCAGAAATTCTGGACCGGTGAGCAGAGCCACAGTGCATGAAAATAAGTGTCTGTAGTATTTTGAGTACACTGAGTACAAATCTCGGACTCTGAAAAGCCCATTTTATTCAACATGTGCTGTGTGATATAGCGACCATAGTCAAATGTCTTCCAGGGGCCAGAGCAGGCGACATTCATGGAAATTTGAAACTGCTGGCTAAGGCTAATCGTAGATTTGGTAAGATCGTTATTCACGTCGGCAGTAATGACACCCGGTTACGCCAATTGGAGGTCACTAAAATTAACATTGACTCGGTGTGTAACTTTGCAAAAACAATGTCGGACTCTGTAGTTTTCTCTGGGCCCCTCCCCAATCAGACCAGGAGCGAACATGTTTAGCCGCATGTTCTCCCTGAATCGCTGGCTGTCTGAGTGGTGTCCAAAAATGACGTGGGCTTCATAGATAATTGGGAAAGTTTCTGGGGAAAACCTGGTCTTGTTAGGAGAGACGGCATCCATCCCACTTTGGATGGAGCAGCTCTCATTTCTAGAAATCTGGCCAAATTTATTAACCCTAAACCTGACTACCCAGGGTTGAGACCAGGAAGCAGAGTTGCAGTCTTACACGCCTCTCTGCAGCTTCTCTCCTCTGCCATCCCCCCAAAACCCCATCCCCACAGAGTCAGTGCCTGCTCCCAGACCACCAAAAAACAAAGCTAAAATCAGCCAAAAACTATTTAAGCATAAAAATTCAAAAACAATAAATAATACAGCTTCATCAACTGCACCAAAGAATAAAACAATTAAATGTGGATTGTTAAACATTAGGTCTCTCTCTTCCAAGTCCCTATTAGTAAATGATTTAATAATTGATCAACATATTGATTTATTCTGCCTGACAGAAACCTGGTTACAGCAGGATGAATATGTTAGTTTAAATGAATCAACACCCCCGAGTCACAGTAATTGTCAGAATGCTCGAAGCACAGGTCGAGGAGGAGGATTAGCTGCAATCTTCAATTCCAGCTTATTAATTAATCACAGACCCAGACAAAGTTTTCATTCTTTTGAAAGCCTGACTCTTAGTCTTGTCCATCCTAATTGGGAAATTCAAAAACCTGTTTTATTCGTTATTATCTATCGTCCGCCTGGTCCTTACTCAGAGTTTCTGTCTGATTTCTCAGACTTTTTATCTGATTTAGTGCTCAGTTCAGATAAAATCATTATAGTGGGTGATTTTAACATCCATGTAGATGCTGAGAATGACAGCCTCAACACTGCATTTAATCTATTGTTAGATTCAATTGGCTTCTCTCAAAATGTAAAGGAGCCCACCCACCACTTTAATCATACTCTGGATCTGGTCCTGACATATGGCATTGAAACTGAAGACTTAACAGTATTCCCTGAAAGCCCCCTCCTGTCTGATCATTTCTTAGTAACATTTACATTTACTTTAATGGATTACACAGCAGTGGGGAATAAGTTTTATTACAGTAGAAGTCTTTCTGAAAGTGCTGTAACTAAGTTTAAGGATCTAATTCCTTCATTGTTATGCTCTTCAGTGCCATGTGCCAACACAGTGCAGAGCAGCTACCTAAACTCTGCTCCCAGTGAGGTCGATTATCTCGTCAATAGTTTTACATCCTCACTGCGTACGACTTTGGATACTGTGGCTCCTCTGAAAAGGAAAGCTTCAAATCAGAAGTGCCTGACTCCGTGGTATAATTCACAAACGCACAGCTTAAAGCAGATAACCCGAAAGCTGGAGAGGGAATGGTGTCTCACTAAATTAGAAGATGCTCATTTAGCCTGGAAAAAGAGTTTGTTGCTCTATAAAAAAGCCCTCCGTAAAGCTAGGACATCTTACTATTCATCATTAATTGAAGAAAATAAGAACAACCCCAGGTTTCTTTTCAGCACTTAGCCAGGCTGACAAAGAGTCAGAGCTCTGTAGAGCCAGTATTCCTTTCACTTTAACTAGTAGTGACTTCATGGATTTCTTTACAAATAAAATTTTAGACATTAGAGAAAAATATTCATAACCATCTCAAAGATTTAACTTCATGTTCGGCTGCTTTCAGCACTGCTGGTATTTGTTTAGACTCTTTGGCTCCAGTTGATCTTTCAGAGTTAACTTCAATAGTTACTTCCTCCAAACCAGCAACATGTTTATTAGATCCCATTCCTACTAGACTGTTCAAAGAAGTCTTCCCAATTATTGATGCCTCTATCTTAAAAATGATCAATCTGTCTTTATTAGTTGGCTATGTACCACAGGCCTTCAAGGTGGCTGTAATTAAACCTCTACTTAAAAAGCCATCACTTCACCCAGGTGTCTTAGCTAATTATAGGCCAATCTCCAACCTTCCTTTTCTCTCAAAGTCTCTTGAAAGAGTAGTTGTAAAACAGCTAACTGATCATCTGCAGAGGAACGGTTTATTTGAAGAGTTTCAGTCAGGTTTCAGAATTCATCACAGTACAGAAACAGCAATAGTGAAGGTTACCAATGATCTTACTGAAGTACCGCAGCAATTTCCTAATGCTGTGAACCTGTTCACCCATATGGCAATAAAACCTTCTGATTCTGATTCTGATTCTGATCTTCTTACAGCCTCTGACAGTGGACTCATCTCTGTTCTTGTCCTGTTGGACCTCAGTGCAGCTTTGATACTGTTGACCATAACATTTTATTACAGAGATTAGAGCATACTATAGGTATTAAAGGTACTGCACTGCAGTGGTTTGAATCATATTTATCTAATAGACTCCAATTTGTTCATGTAAATGGGGAGTCTTCTTCACACTCTAAGTTTAATTATGGAGTTCCACAGGGTTCTGTGCTAGGACCAATTTTATTTACATTATACATGCTTCCCTTAGGCAGTATTATTAGAAAGCATTGCATCAATTTTCATTGTTATGCAGATGATACTCAGCTTTACCTATCAATGAAGCCAGATGACACACATCAATTAGTTAAACTGCAGGAATGTCTTAAAGATATTAAGGCCTGGATGACCTCTAATTTCCTGCTTCTAAATTCAGATCAAACTGAAGTTCTTGTTCTCGGCCCCACAAATCTTAGAAACATGGTGTCTAACCAGATACTTACTCTGGATGGCATTACTTTGGCCTCCAGTAACACTGTGAGAAATCTTGGAGTCATTTTTGACCAGGATTTGTCCTTCGATGCACATATTAAGCAAACATGTAGGACCGCTTTTTTGCATTTGCGCAATATTTCTAAAATTAGAAACATCCTCTCTCAGAGTGATGCTGAAAAGCTAATTCATGCATTTATTACTTCTAGGCTGGACTATTGTAATTCATTATTATCAGGCTGTCCTAAAAGCTCCCTGAAAAGCCTTCAGCTGATCCAAAATGCTGCAGCTAGAGTACTGACAGGGACTAGAAAGAGAGAGCATATTTCTCCCATATTGGCTTCTCTTCATTGGCTCCCTGTTTAAATCTAGAATAGAATTTAAAATCCTTCTCCTCACATACAAGGTCTTGAATAATCAGGCCCCATCTTATCTCAAAGACCTCATAGTCCCATATCAACACCCCAACGAGCACTTCGCTCTCAGACTGCTGGCTTACTTGTGGTTCCTCGGATACTTAAGAGTAGAATGGGAGGCAGAGCCTTCAGCTTTCAGGCGCCTCTTCTGTGGAACCAGCTCCCAGCTTGGATTCAGGAGACAGACACCCTCTCTATTTTTAAGATTAGGCTTAAAACTTTCCTTTTTGATCAAGCTTATAGTTAGGGCTGGATCAGGTGACCCAGAACCCTCCCTTAGTTATGCTGCTATAGGCCTAGGCTGCTGGGGGGGGGTTCCCATAATGCACTGTTTCTTTTCATTCACTTTATTTACTTTGTTTATACCCCACTCTGCATTTAATAATTAATTGTTATTAATCTCTTCCACAGCATGTCTTTTCTCTCCCCTCAACCCAACCGGTCGCGGCAGATGACTGCCCCTCCCTGACCTGGTTCTGCTGGAGGTTTCTTCCTGTTAAAGGGAGTTTTTCCTTCCCACTGTCGCCTAGTGCTGCTCATAGGGGGTCGTTTAGACTGTTGGGTTTTCTCTGTATTATTGTAGGGTCTTTACCCACAATACAAAGCGCCTTGAGGCGACTGTTTGTTGTGATTTGGCGCTATATAAATAAAATTGAATTGAATTGAATTGAAAATTGAATATAGGTTCTGTGTAAAATTTTGTACTGAATAAGTTGTAAATTGCTGTTTTTTGTCATTGAAAATGTATTTTTACAAATCTGAGTCCAATTATCAGGATCTAAACACAGTGGAAAGTCTTTTTCCTATTTGGAGATGGGTATACACGTTGACTCTGTGACTGAAATTAATTTATAGAGTTTAGAAATAATTTTTTATTTGTTGTACAAAGATTAGAAATCTCTTTGACTACTGTGGGTGGATGTAAAGAGCTATTAAGTGTAGGAAATCTTTTCTTAATTGAGTTCTTTAATTGCTGGTAGTCTCTGGAGCTTGAAAAAGGCGACTGGACTTCTTTTTGTTTCTTGAAGACGTTTCACCTCTCATCCGAAAGGCTTCTTCAGTTCTCAACCAAATGGTGGAGAGACCCAGGTATTTAAACCCCTGTGGGCGTAGTCCCCTGGAGGTGGTTATGACCCTCTATTGATCATGTGCGTGAACACATGTGCCCAGGTGTGAAGGGGGCGTGGGTCATATTTAATCAGTGGTTTCAGTTGAAACCAATTTAGGACTCCGCTCCATTGTTTCCTGTGGCCTATTGAGGTCACTGGAACAAAGGTGTGAATGGGGTTTGAAACGTCTGGGAAGGGAGCTCAGGACAGCACTGTAAGCGGGGGAAAGTTGGTGAAGAGTGCTCGGACCTCTACATTGGTGAAACCAAACAGCCTCTTCACAAACGAATGGCACAACATAGAAGAGCCACCTCGACAGGACAAGATTCAGCAGTACATCTGCATCTGAAGGAAAAAGGGCACTCTTTTGAGGATGCCAATGTTCACATTTTGGACAGGGAAAACAGATGGTTTGAAAGAGGAGTGAAAGAAGCCATCTATGTCCACTGTGAACAACCATCATTGAACAGAGGAGGTGGATTACGTCACCAACTTTCCCCCGCTTACAGTGCTGTCCTGAGCTCCCTTCCCAGACATTTCAACCCCCATTCACACCTTTGTTCCAGTGACCTCAATAGGCCACAGGAAACAATGGAGCGGAGTCCTAAATTGGTTTCAACTGAAACCACTGATTAAATATGACCCACGCCCCCTTCACACCTGGGCACATGTGTTCACGCACATGATCAATAGAGGGTCATAACCACCTCCAGGGGACTACGCCCACAGGGGTTTAAATACCTGGGTCTCTCCACCTTTTGGTTGAGAACTGAAGAAGCCTTTCGGATGAGAGGTGAAACGTCTTCAAGAAACAAAAAGAAGTCCAGTCGCCTTTTTCAAGCTCCAGAGACTACTATGACCTGGATGACTGAGAATCTACACAGACTTAATTGCTGGTAGTAGAGAAAATTTCCATTTCCTAAAAAAACTGCATTTCCAAGCTAACTACACAAATACGGCAGACCAACAAAACAATCCAATACGTCTTACCGGCTTCCTTCTTGCACACCGGGCAGAGTTTAATGGCTGTCCCTTTTCCGGCCCGTGAGGCTGACTGTAGCAGAAGCTGTGGCGGATCGTCTGTAGGTTTGCAAGAAGCTGGAAAACATTTGTGTACATTGTAAATAAAGAGTGTAAACACAGTGCATACATAAACAATATTCAGGCAAAAAAACCAATAGATACTTACACACAATAATATCACTGTCCACGCATTAGAAACACACTCGCGTTGTGAGGCGAACACAGTCTGTGGAAAAAACGTGAAAATAAATAAGAGTAAAAACATTTTCAGTTCTTCTCTCCTCCACACATTGAAACTGCTGCTTTGTTTCTGACTCTTACTCTGCAGAGGATCGTACCGGCTTTTATTGGATTCAGAGATGTGCAGGCCGCGAACTGCTTCCTATAAATGAAACCAAATAAATATAAGAGACCAAATCACGATACGTCTGTCAGCTTACTGTGACCATTCTGCCACTCTTAGTATTGTTGTTTTAAAAACGACCAAGTCTTACCGCAGTTTTCAGAACGTGCTGCCGTCTTTTCCTCGAGTCCTTCTGTAGGTGAGTCTGTGAGTCCAGAGCAGCGAGTCTCTACACAATAGACGCCATGTTGTCTTTCAGTCGCGCTCGTACAAACTTGAGTAACTGAGTAAATTGTGAGTCAAAGCTCACTGCAGCCAGCAGCGTCTTCTCGTCTGCAGCGGGGCTGGTTGAAGCTGGCCGGTAGAGAGGCCCGCTTTCACCAGGAGCTTCTGGGGTGTTGAAATATAGACGACATCCTCCATTGTACCAGGAAAGCAGCGTAGACAAAAACCGCCATTCAGTTTGAACGGAAGAGAACGATGGCGCCGATTTCCTTTGGTACTGCAGACCTTCAGCGTGATCCCGCACGTGATCTGTATTGTCCAATCACAGGCGAGGAAGCTGCCACACGGAATTCAATTCATTTTATTTCAAGTCAAGTCAATTTTATTTATATAGCGCCAAATCACAACAAACAGTCGCCTCGAGGAGCTTTGTATTGTGGGTAAAGACCCTACAATAATACAGAGAAAACCCAACAGTCAAAATGACCCTATGAGCAGGAAGATGTGTTATACACACATCCACTGTTTAAGCAGGACAACTGAGAAGGTGACTGTTGAATTAAAATTTTTCCTTTTTTCTCCTCCGTGAATCGCCACCTTATCGTGGTGGAGGGGTTTGTGTGTCCCAGTGATCCCAGGAGCTATGTTGTCTGGGGGCTTGTCCCCCTGGTAGGGTCTCCCATGGCAAACTGGTCCTGGGTGAGGGTCCAGACAAAGAGCGGTTCAGAAGACCCTTATGAGTGAAAAAACAAGGGAACAGTTTACCCTGCCCGGGATAGGGTTACCGGGGCCCCACCCTGGAGCCAGGCCTGGGGAGGGAGCTCGAGGGAGAGCGTCTGGTGGCCAGGCATTAGCCCGTGGTGCTTGGCCGGGCGCAGCCCGAAGAGGTTACATGGGCCCGACCTCCTGCAGGCCCACCACCCGCAGGAGGTGTCGTAGGGGTCGGGTGCAGTGTGTGTCGGGCGGTGGCCGAGGGCGGAGGCCCTGGCGGACCGATCCCCGGCTATCGAAACTGGCTGTTGGGACATGGAATGTCACCTCTCTGGTGGGGAAGGAGCCTGAGCTAGTGCGTGAGGTTGAGAGATACCAGCTAGACATAGTTGGGCTCACCTCAACGCATGGCCTGGGCTCTGGAACCAGTCTCCTGGAGAAGGGCTGGACTCTGTTCCAGTCTGGAGTTGCCCTCGGTGAGAGGCGGCGAGCTGGGGTGGGTATTCTTGTATCCCCCCGGCTTGCTGCCTGTACGTCGGAGTTTTCACCGGTGGACGAGAGGGTAGTTTCCCTGCGCCTTCGGGCTGGGGAACGGGTCCTGACTGTTGTTTGCGCTTATGCGCCGAATGACAGTTCAGCGTACCCACCCTTTTTGGAGTTGCTGGGGGGGGTGCTGGAGAGTGCTCCATCTGGTGACTCCATAGTCTTGCTGGGAGACTTCAACGCTCACGTGGGCAATGACAGTGAGACCTGGAGGGGCGTGATTGGGAGGAACGGCCTGCCCGATCTGAACCCGAATGGTGTTTTGTTATTGGACTTCTGTGCAAACCACAGTTTGTCCATAACAAACACCGTGTTCGAACACAAGGATGTCCATAAGTGCACATGGCACCAGGACACCCTAGGTCGCAGGTCGATGATCGATTTTGTAATCGTATCATCAGATCTGCGGCCGTATGTTCTGGACACTCGGGTGAAGAGAGGAGCTGAGCTGTCAACTGATCACCACCTGGTGGTGAGTTGGATCAGGTGGCGGGGGAAGATGCTGGACAGACCTGGCACACCTAAACGTATTGTGAGGGTGCGCTGGGAACGCCTGGCAGAAGCCCCAGTCCGGGAGATCTTCAACTCCCACCTCCGGCAGAACTTCGACAGCATTCCGAGGGAGGCTGAGGACATTGAGTCCGAATGGACCATGTTCCGCACCTCCATTGTTGAGGCTGCTGCTCAGAGCTGTGGCTGCAAGGTGGTGGGTGCCTGTCGTGGTGGTAACCCCCGAACCAGATGGTGGTCACCGGAGGTGAAGGGAGCCATCAAGCTGAAGAAAGAGTCCTATCGGGCTTGGTTAGCCTGTGGGACTCCGGAGGCAGCTGACAGGTATCGACAGGCCAAGCGGAATGCAGCTCGGGTAGTGGCCAAAGCAAAAACTCGGGTGTGGGAGGAGTTCGGTGAGGCTATGGAAAAAGACTTTCGGACGGCATCGAAGCGATTCTGGCAAACCGTCAGGCGACTCAGGAGGGGAAAGCAGTGCTTCACTCACACTGTTTATAGTGCGGGGGGGGTGCTGCTGACTTCAACTGAGGCTATAGTCGGACGGTGGAAGGAATACTTCGAGGACCTTCTGAATCCCACTGACACGCCTTCTGTAGTGGAAGCAGAGTCTGGGGATGACGGGGATGACTTGACCATCACTGGGGGTGAGGTCACTGAGGTAGTTAAACAACTCCTTGGTGGCAGAGCCCCTGGGGTGGACGAGATTCGCCCTGAGTTCCTGAAGGCTCTGGATGTTGTAGGGCTGTCTTGGTTGACACGCCTCTGCAACATCGCGTGGAGATCTGGGGCAGTGCCATTGGATTGGCAGACCGGGGTGGTGGTCCCCATCTTTAAGAAGGGAGACCGGAGGGTGTGCTCCAACTTTCGGGGGATCACACTCCTCAGCCTCCCCGGTAAGGTCTATGCCAGGGTGCTGGAAAGGAGGGTGCGTCCGTTAGTCGAACCTCGGATTCAGGAGGAACAATGCGGTTTTCGTCCTGGTCGTGGAACGCTGGACCAGCTCTTTATCCTCTCAAGGATATTCGAGTGTGCGTGGGAGTTTGCCCAACCAGTCTACATGTGCTTTGTGGACTTGGAGAAGGCATTCGACCGTGTTCCTCGGGGTGTTCTTTGGGAGGTTCTGCGGGAGTATGGGGTGTCTGGCCCATTGTTGCGGGCCATTCAGTCCTTGTACAACCACAGTGAGAGCTTGGTCCGTATAGCCGGTAATAAGTCGGATTTGTTTCCTGTGGGTGTTGGACTCCGTCAGGGCTGCCCTTTGTCACCGATTCTGTTCATAATTTTTATGGACAGAATTTCTAGGCGTAGCCAGGTGGCGGAAGGCTTCTTCCTTGGTGGCCTCAGAGTCTCATCTCTGCTTTTTGCAGATGATGCGGTTCTGTTGGCTTCATCAGGGGGGGGCCTCCAGCTCGCAGTGGAACGGTTCGCAGCCGAGTGTGAAGCGGCTGGCATGAGAATCAGCACCTCTAAGTCTGAGGCCATGGTCCTCAGCCGGAAAAGGGTGGAGTGCCATCTCCGGCTCAGGAACGAGTTCTTGCCTCAAGTGGAGGAGTTTAAGTATCTCGGGGTCTTGTTCACGAGTGATGGGCGAAGGGAACGGGAGATCGACAGGCGGATTGGGGCTGCTTCTGCAGGGATGCGGACGCTGCACCGGTCCGTCGTGGTGAAGAGGGAGCTTAGCGTAAAAGCGAAGCTCTCGATTTACCGGTCGATCTACGTTCCTACCCTCACCTATGGTCACGAGCTTTGGGTAGTGACCGAAAGAATAAGATCGCGAATACAAGCGGCAGAAATGAGTTTCCTTCGAAGGGTGGCTGGCCTCTCCCTTAGAGATAAGGTAAGGAGTGCGGCCATCCGGGAGGGGCTCAGAGTAGAGCCGCTGCTCCTCCACATCGAAAGGAGCCAGTTGAGGTGGCTCGGGCATCTGATTAGGATGCCTCCTGGCCGCCTCCTGGGTGAGGTGTTCCGGGCATGTCCCACCGGGAAGAGGCCCCGTGGTAGACCCAGGACACGCTGGAGAGATTATGTATCTCGGCTGGCCTGGGAACGCCTTGGGGTCCCTCCGGATGAGCTGGAGGAGGTGGCTGGGGAGAGGGAAGCTTGGGCTTCTCTGCTTAGGCTTCTGCCCCCGCGACCCGGCCCCGGATAAGCGGAAGAAAATGGATGGATGGATGGATGGATGGATGGACATTTACATTTTTCTCATGAAGGTTTGCTGATATCTCTTATGTACATCCATGTATAGCAAAATAAAAGTTTATATGGTTTCTTATTCCATCTGCCTTGGTAGTCTTTAATGTCATTAATCATATGAACATTCATGAACGTTTATGGCAGCATTCATGGGATAATGTCTGAATGTTCAATGCTAGCTGGGAAGCCACTGCACAGGAGAGGATGATGGTGTGACAGACCTTTTGTTACAGTGAATTAGACTGAAAACTGAGTATGCTTTTCAATGAAAATAATGCTTTTGGTGTCACCAAAATCAAGTTATAGCCTTTGTTTATCTCCCTCAGTCACTAAAGTTCAGGGTTCACAAAAAAACTCCATGACAAAGGCTCACAGACAGAAGCTCACAGACAGAAGCTCACAGACAGAAGCTCACAGCCTTATTGGAAAAAGGGACAAAAGCTGAAAACTTCCAAAAGTATATTTCCAACTAGATAATTCAAATTTATAAATTGGAATGATTTCTTGTGAGTTTAGTCTTGTTTGCATGTTTCGCTGTAGAATAATTTATGTGTAGTCACACTGTAGTGGAAAAAGGCTTAAAAGATGATAATGTAAATTTGATTACATATATCTCAAAATAAAAATATGTTGGTTACAACTTGGGAAAGGGAGACCACTGAGTACTGGTGACCCCTGGTGAGTAGTTGATTTGCATTTGTATGACTCACAGAAACCTCCTTTACATATGAAAGTCTGCCCTAGACCCAGAGGTGGGAAGTAACGAAGTACAAATACTTTGTTACTGTACTTAAGTAGATTTTTTCGGTATCTGTACTTTACTTGAGTATTTATTTTTCTGAGTACTTTTTACTTATACTCCCTACATTTTTACACAAGTATCGGTACTTTCTACTTCTTACATTTTAAAACAGACTCGTTACTTTTTAACACGTCAGAGAGAAGTTTTTATTTCCGGTCAGTGCGCCGTCAAACGATCTGAGCCTAAACGGAGGAATAATAACCCATATAAGAGACAATCGTACTGGCGTATCTTCCATCACCGGGCTTATCGTGTACAAAGGGATTAAATACGCAAACCCATATAATTAATGTCTCATTTATAGCGCTATAATCAGGGGTCACAGCGGGCCAGACTGAGTCCATAAGTTGGGCTGCGGGACATAAACAGCTTAGCGAGAGCTACTGAAGAGGAGCGAGCATGAAGGGAGTAACGTGTGGCAGGTAAATGTAACGTTTCTAAATGCTCAACAAATATCAGTACACACACAAAGTGTGTGCAGTTTGTCACACAGTGTGTCTGCTAGCTAAAAGAAGAGCTTCTCTGGGAGAGTAAGAGAGAGAAGTTCACTCAGAGATGGAGAAAGAGGACAGGAGAGGAAGGAGAGAGATTAGAATTAAAGGTAAGGACTGAAAACAAACTGAAGTATGCTGAATTTGTGTAATTCAAAGATTGTATGAAAATACTGCAGTTTAGTACGTAATAAACAGGTCCGTTTGTTGTACTGTATTTACAGTAAAGCTCTGTGTTGGTGCACAGAGGCTGTGTTCATGGTCAGAGTTACAGGTTACATCAGTGCAGCAGAGATGAGTTTGAATCAAAGCTGCTGATGCTGAGATTCATTCACTGAATCCAACATTTCTACAGCCTGTATGCTGTCAGTGTAGGGGATGGAGATCAGCTCAGATAGCTGTGAAATACTGGGTTACATCTTTGTGAGTTCAGTTCATCCACACAGAGCAGTAAACCTCAGAGCAGCAGCACCAGGTCAGCTGATCACAGCCTGCACACCAACATCATTTACTGCAGCTACAATAGAAAGCTGTGATTCTTCTCCCCATGCAGAGCCACTACAGCTGATCTTAGGGTTCCCCCTTCTGAATCCCACTGTAACCCCTGAGTATCCTCATGTTGGTGTTTAGGTGGAGGCACAGTCACCCTCTACTATGGAGGACACAGAGAACAGAGCTGTGTTTAAATTCCCTTTCACAGTTTGTGTCCTACAGAACAGATTCAAGCTGAGTACATTTATTAGGATTAAAATTTAGGTTGGAATAATGTTTGTATTCTCATGTACTATTTTATATTATTACAATAATATATAATGAGGTTCGGTTAGCTTTACAGAAACGTCCTCCAAAGAGCTACTTTTACTTTCTTACTTTGAGTACATTTCAGAGACTGTACTTTTTTACTTTTACTTAAGTAAAGAAGTTGAACCAGTACTTTGACTTTTACCAAAGTATTTTTTAACACACGTACTTGTACTTCTACTTAAGTACAGAATGTCAGTACTTTTGCCACCTCTGCCTAGACCTGAGGAGAGGGGGGAGCTAAGGAAGCACCGACACAGAGAGTTCACGGCAGTTTCCTACAGTTTACTGTTCTGACCAAAGCCTCCTGCTGAGAGCCCTAAAACTCAAGGTGCGCGGCAATATTACATGCCAGAAACTGTCGTAAACCCCACTTTTCATGCAGTGACAGAGGATTCTTATTTCCAATTTTAATCAGTTGTAGCTCAAATGAAGAAAAGCATCCACTCTGCGTTGAGTGACAAGTAAACCGGTTCCAAAAAACCGCCGCAATACCTCCTCCCCGGCCCGACGTCCGAGGTTGACTGATGAAAGATTATCCATCAGGGCAGAGTTCAATAAGAGATGAATAGTCAGAGTCACGGTGGCAGGTTTCAGTCAGGAGTAAAAAATCTAAATTTTTGGAGAGTATAAAATCATTTAAAATGAACGATTTATTAGTCACTGAACGGGCATTAAGTAGTGCCATGCTCAATAAGGAGGACGTCCTCTTCCTGCTCTTGTCGGAGACGGTCGCACTATCTCTCTCTCCCTGCCCTCCCCATCTCTCCGCTTGCTGCTTGCTGTGAGAGCGTCTTTTACACACTGTCCGAATAAGAACAAGATTGAACCATGGATCTGGCAAACTGGGCATTCTCCATCATTGATCGAATTTTTTCCACTATGAGATCCGGGACAGGGGAGCCTGCGTGTCCGAGTGGAACTGACCCGGTTGGATACGTCATCGACTCTTGGAGCTCGTGGAGACCTGTGTGCTTCTCGGCCCTTGGAGTGGAAGATGGGACGCCTACATATTCGGCTTTTTGGTAGCAGTATCTTCTCTGTTTGGGCTCGGTGGATACCTGCTTTACTGGCAAATTAAGAAAATCTGGACGGCGGTTCGACATCTGCAGAGGCTGCCGATCCAGGTGGAAGGGCTGAGCAGAGCCGCACAAACTCAGACTCAAAGCCTGGTGGACCTGAGCCGCAAGATTAGCGAGCTCGCAGGCGAGAGGGGTTAGATCAGGAGATATAGTTCGGTTCTGCACAGTGAGGACGGCAATCAACTAATTTGGAATATTGGATTTTTGAATGGTTTCCCAGTAAGACTGAAGGCTGTTGGAAAAACAAGCAGCCTGTTCCAAAACAACTTCTGTTATCAGGAATTCGGCTCCCCTGCCGGCCTTGGGTTGGCAACCATATCTCTCTCCAGGGCACTGTGTGCGGCTGCTCTCCCCCCCACTCCGCGTTGTGATTTGTGAAGCTGGGTCTGGTGTATCACGGCCGCTGATGAAATTCCACCACTATCAGCAAACTGTTTTGGCTGGAACCTGGCATCTGGCTCCACAATGCCCCCACCTCTCGTCTCCTTCTGCATCCCCTCCCGCCCTGACCTCACCTACCGCCGCTGTCCTTGCTTTACATGTGCAAATGCTTTGCTAAGGTGGTTTTTTTGGACCCTGGTATAGTGCTCTTTTTGAGCACTGTACCAGATGACTTTTTTTTTAACCTAACTTCCCCATGATGTGTTGTTTTCTCCTCCTGCCAAAGGTAGCGCCGTAAGAAACGGCTGCATGACCCAAGGACACATATCCCCCTATGTGTGTTGTGTTTGTGTATTTGGATGGTGTTCTGTAACTGCAATTTCCAATGTGTGAACTTGTTCACCCACATGGCAATAAAAACTTCATTCATTCATTCATTCAGTCCGATTCATAGCTGATGCACGGGGTATGGGACGTAAGAGTACAGGGTTTGAGCCAGGGCTCTCATAAAATCCAGTCACCGAGGGGAATAAAGGCCAGGTAGAGGAAAAGTCTGGATGGACCCTCCTAAGAGAGCACTGTCTTCTGATCTTCTTACAGCCTCTGACAGTGGACTCATCTCTGTTCTTGTCCTGTTGGACCTCAGTGCAACTTTGATACTGTTGATCATAACATTTTATTACAGAGATTAGAGCATACTATAGGTATTAAAGGTACTGCACTGCAGTGGTTTGAGTCATATTTATCTAATAGACTCCAATTTGTTCATGTAAATGGGGAGTCTTCTTCACACTCTAAGGTCAGTATGGAGTTCCACAGGGTTCTGTGCTAGGACCAATTCTATTTACATTATACATGCTTCCCTTAGGCAGTATTATTAGAAAGCATTGCATCAATTTTCATTGTTATGCAGATGATACTCAGCTTTATCTATCAATGAAGCCAGATGACACACATCAATTAGTTAAACTGCAGGAATGTCTTAAAGACATTAAGGCCTGGATGACCTCTAATTTCCTGCTTCTAAATTCAGATCAAACTGAAATTCTTGTACTTGGCCCCACAAATCTTAGAAACATGGTGTCTAACCAGATACTTACTCTGGATGGCATTACTTTGGCCTCCAGTAACACTGTGCGAAAACTTGGAGTCATTTTTGACCAGGATTTGTCCTTCAATGCACATATTAAACAAATATGTAGGACCGCTTTTTAGCATTTGTGCAATATTTCTAAAATTAGAAACATCCTTTCTCAGAGTGATGCTGAAAAGCTAATTCATGCATTTATTACTTCTAGGGTGGTCTATTGTAATTCGTTATTATCAGGCTGTCCTAAAAGGTCCCTGAAAAGCCTTCAGCGGATCCAAAGTGCTGCAGCTAGAGTACTGACAGGGACTAGAAAGAGAGAGCAGATTTCTCCCATATTGGCTTCTCTTCACTGGCTCCCTGTTAAATCTAGAATAGAATTTAAAATCCTTCTCCCAGCTCCCAGCTTGGATTCAGGAGACAGACACCCTCTCTATTTTTAAGATTAGGCTTAAAACCTTCCTTTTTGATCAAGCTTATAGTTAGGGCTGGATCAGGTGACCCTGAAACTTCCCTTAGTTATGCTCCTATAGGCCTAGGCTGCTGGGGGGGGGGGGCGTTTAGACTGTTGGGTTTTCTCTGTATTATTGTAAGGTCTTTACCTGCAATACAAAGCACCTTGAGGCGACTGTTTGTTGTGATTTGGCGCTATATAAATAAAATTGAATTGAATTGATATACCCCGCTTCCAGAGCAGTCTACGCTTCACTTGGATACCCGCTCGTTTTCCTCTCCTCCTGCGTGATTTACGAGGCCCCCGGAAAACACCACCAAGGGCGCCAGATACAGAGTCAATCCCTGGGAGAAGAGGAGGAAGAACGCCGACACCAGGAAAAAAGGCATCTTGACTCATCATGGAGGCACGGATGGACAGGAGTGACTGGCGAACATACACCAGAAAAAGACAGAAAAGCAGACAAGGGAGACAGGAACAAAAGGGAACTAAAAAAACCATAACTGATGGAGGTCAGACCTAAGATAAATGAGGATCAAAACAAAACTAGAAAATAACAAAACCCAGTGAAAACAGAACTAAACAGAAAATGCTGGGCATACGGCCCAGCACCATGACACCACCACATATATATATATATATATATATATATATATATATATATATATATCGGGTCCTGGTAGAGGACCCGAGATTGGAGGGCAAAAATAGACCGCCCGTAGCGGCGAGCTGGGATTTTTTTTTTTATGGGATCACATTAGCTATCATATATATATAAAAAAAAATCCCAGCTCGCCCCTACGGGCGGTCTATTTGCCCTCCAAGCTCGGGTCCTCTACCAGAGGCCTGGGAGCTTGAGGGTCCTGCGCAGTATCTTAGCTGTTCCCAGTATTTCACTCTTCTGGACAGAGATCTCGGATGTTGTTACAGGAATCTGCTGGAGCCACTCTCCCAACTTGGGGGTCACTGCCCCGAGTGTTCCGATTACCACGGTGACCACTGTTACCTTCATCTTCCACATCCTTTCCAGCTGCTCTCTGAGCCCTTGGTATTTGTCAAGCTTCTCGTGTTCCTTCTTCTTGATGTTCCCATCACTTGGTATTACAACGTCTATCACTACGACTTTCTTCCTTTGTTTGTCCACCACTATGATGTCCGGTTGGTTAGCCACCACTAGTTTGTCTGTCTGTATCTGGAAGTCCCACAGGATCTTAGCTCTGTTGTTCTCAACCACCCTTGGGGGCGTGTCCCATTTTGACCTCGGGACTTCCAGGTCATACTCGGCACAAATGTTTCTATATACTATGCCGGCCACTTGGTTATGGCGTTCCATGTATGCCCTGCCTGCTAGCATCTTGCACCCTGCTGTTATGTGCTGGATTGTCTCAGGAGCATCTCTGCACAGCCTGCACCTGGGGTCTTGCCTGGTGTGGTAGACCCCAGCCTCTACTGATCTCGTACTTAGAGCTTGCTCTTGTGCGGCCATGATTAGTGCCTCTGTGCTGTCTGTCAGTCCAGCTTTGTCCAGCCATTGGTAGGATTTCTCTACATCAGCCACTTCTTCTATCTGCCGGCAGTGGTGGACAGTAACGAAGTATTTGTACTTCGTTACTGTACTTAAGTAGATTTTTCAGGTATCTGTACTTTACTTAAGTATTTATTTTTCTGACTACTTTTTACTTTTACTCCCTACATTTTTACACAAGTATCTGTACTTTCTACTTCTTACATTTTCAAAACAAGCTCGTTATATTAGGTTTAATGCATCTGAGAAACGTTTGCATTTCCGGTCAGTGTGGGAGCGGCGTCTGGTTGTGAGCGGTTATTTCTTGGAAGTAGCAACAACAGGGTGGGGGGAGGGAACAGACACCCCACACGGTAGAGGGAGAGGCTCCTGCAAAGCTCGCGCGCAGACCGGAAAGAGCCAGAGGAAGTTGTGCTTTACATAGAGGCTGCATGCCGGAACGGTGAGGAAAATAAATGACAGAAAACGTAGAGGACAAACAAAGTGTGTGCAGTTTGTCACACAGTGTGTCTGCTAGCTAAAAGAACAGCTGCTGTACTTTAAGGGAGAGCAAAGAATGAGCTATAACGTCAGAAAAATGTAAGAAAAGAGTAGAAACGTCCTCCAAGGAGCTACGTTTACTTTCTTACTTTGAGTAGATTTCAGAGCCTGTACTTTTTTACTTTTACTTGAGTACAGAAGTTGAACCAGTACTTCAACTTTTAACAGAGTTGTTTTTAACACAAGTACTTGTACTTCTATTTAAGTACAGAATGTCAGTACTTTGGCCACCACTGTCTGCCGGTGGTACATGCCGTGCAGAGGCCTGTCCTTCCATGATGGTTCCTGTTCTTTGTCCTCTTCTTTCTCAGGTTTCTGCTGCCTGAGGTACTCACTAAGCACATGATCCTTTGTGGCCATCTTCCTGATGTATTCCTTGATCTTCATTGTTTTATCTAGGACAGTGGTTCTGACACTCACTAGTCCTCGGCCACCTTCCTTCCGCTTAGCGTACAGTCTCAGGGTGCTGGATTTGGGGTGAAACCCTCCATGCATGGTAAGGAGCTTTCTTGTCTTAACATCAGTGGCTTCCATCTCCTCCTTTGGCCAGCTTATTATCCCAGCAGGGTATCTAACAACTGGCAGGGTGTAGGTGTTGATAGCCTTCAGGACTTGCCTTACTCTCTGCAGGTACTTGGAGGTTGCAGCTTTCCTAGCGGCCTCTTCATGGTTCCCATTTGCTTGTGGGATTCCAAGGTACTTGTAGCTGTCCTCAATGTCTGCAATGCTGCCTTCTGGTAGTGTAATCCCCTCAGTTCTGACTACTTTTCCTCTCTTAGTTACCATCCGACTACACTTCTCCAGTCCGAGTGACATGGCGATATCATTGCTGTAGATCCTGGTGGTGTGGATCAGTGAATCGATATCTCGTTCACTCTTAGCATACAGCTTGATGTCATCCATGTACAGGAGGTGGCTGATGTTTTCTCCATTCCACAGTCGGTATCCGTAGCGAGTCTTGTTGATGATCTGCCTAAGGGGATTCAGGCCTATGCAGAACAGCAGTGGGGACAGGGCATCTCCTTGGTAAATCTCACACTTCATGTTGACGTTTGCGATGGGCTTGAAGTTGGCCTCTAGTGTTGTTCTCCACATACCCATTGAGTTCTTGATGAAGGCTCTTAGGGTCCTGTTGATCTTATACAGTTCTAGGCATTTCAGGATCCATGTGTGCGACTGGTCCCTTCTGGGGGTCCTTGGAGATCAGGACCGTCCGGCTCTCAGTCAGCCATTCTGGGTGTGTCTTAGCCTCTAGCAGCTGGTTCATTTGTGCTGCCAGGTGCTCGTGGAGTGCAGTTAGCTTCTTTAGCCAGTAGGCGTGAATCATATCAGGGCCTGGTGCTGTCCAGCTCTTCATGTGTGAGACTCTTTCCTGGATGTCTGCCACTGTGATGGTTACTGGGGCCTGTTCTGGGAGGTTAATGTGGTCTGCTCTTAGATCCACTAGCCACTGAGCATTGGTATTGTGTGACGCATCCTTCTCCCATATGCTCTTCCAGTACTGCTCCGTCTCCAGCCTTGGTGGGGGTGCTATTCTCATATTGTTCCCCTGCCATTGAGAGTATACCTTGAATGGTTCGGTGGAGAACATCCATTTTTTTTCCTGGCTTCTATCTCTCTGGTATACCTCTTCAGGCGGTTAGCCAAGGCTGTAAGTGTTTGCTTGGCAGTCTCTAAGGCCTCAGGTATGGACAGCCCATTGTACTTCTTAGGCACTGCTTTCTTCTTCATCCCACGTTTCTGCAACTCTGAGAGCTGGCTAACTTCCCTCCGTGCTGCCTTGATCTTAGCCTCCAATCGTTGTTTCCATGGAGGGTACTGCTCCTTAGTGCTGTTCATCTTATAGCCAAGCATCTCAAGGATCACTGCTGCCGTGTTATACATCAACTGATTGGTTTCAGTGATGGTACTGGTAGGGATTGTCCGTAGTGCTGCATTCACATCTTCCAGTAGGTCTTCAGAGAGTACTTCAATAAGTCTTGGTAGTCGGCGTCGAGGGGTCCAGTTTGCCTTCTTAGCCATGATCTTATCTTTCAGGTCAGCTGCTCTGCTATTCAGTGTACTTGTTATTATTGGGGCTTGGTACCCAATCTCACAGTGTGGGGATGATGAAATCTCCCCCCTGACCTGTCGTCCTGGCTCCCCCTTGCAGTAGCATTTGTGTTGTACCTCATCAATCTCTAGCTGCGATAGCAGCTGTTTCCTTCGTATGTTGGAACACTGAGCCACAAGTTCTTTTGCCATCAGTGTGGATGTTGGGTTTCGAAGAATCCATAGGTCCCACATCCTCTTCATGTAGCCCCTCTCGCTGGGGTTACATGTATAGTAGCATTCCAACAGTTCCCGGTTCTCATCTCGTGTCCACTTATGCCATAACCTTCTAGTTCCAGTAGCCCACTTATTGTCAGAGGGCCCTGGTTCCTCAACACCTGACACGGACCTTGTTAATCCGGGCGACGTCCAAGCCGAGCCGGATATTATATATATATATATATATCCATCCATTCTCTTCTGCTTATCCGGGGCCGGGTCACGGGGCAGGAGCTTCAGCAAAGAAGCCCAGGCTTCCCTCTCCCCAGCCACCTCCTCCAGCTCATCCGGAGGGACCCCAAGGTGTTCCCAGGTCAGCCGAGAGATATAATCTCTTCAGCGTGTCCTGGGTCTACCACTGTGCCTCCTCCCGGTGGGACATGCCCGGAACACCTCACCCAAGAGGCATCCTAATCAAATGCCCGAGCCACCTCAACTGGCTCCTTTCGATGTGGAGGAGCATCCTGGATGGCCGCACTCCTCACATTATCTCTAAGGGAGAGGCCAGCCACCTTTCAAAGGAAAGTAATTTTTGCCGCTTGTATTCGCGATCTTATTCTTTCGGTCACTACCCAAAGCTCGTGACCACAGGTGAGGGTAGGAACGTAGATCGACCGGTAAATCGAGAGCTTCGCTTTTACGCTAAGCTCCCTCTTCACCACAACAGACCGGTGCAGCGTCCGCATCACTGCAGAAGCAGCCCCGATCTGTCTGTCGATCTCCTGCTCCCTTCTCCCGCCACTCGTGAACAAGACCCCGAGATACTTGAACTCCTTCACTTGGGGCAGGAACTCGTTCCTGAGCTGGAGAGGGCACTCCACCCTTTTCCGGCTGAGGACCATGGACTCAGACTTAGAGGTGCTGATTCTCATGCCGGCCACTTCACACTCGGATGCGAACCGTTCCACTGCGAGCTGGAGGCCACCCCCTGATGAAGCCAACAGGACCGCATCATCTGCAAAAAGCAGAGATGAGACTCTGAGGCCACCAAGGAAGAAGCCTTCCGCCACCTGGCTATGCCTAGAAATTCTGTCCATAAAAATTATGAACAGAATTGGTGACAAAGGGCAGCCCTGACGGTGTCCAACACCCACAGGAAACGAATCCGACTTATTACCGGTTATACGGACCAAGTTCTCACTGCAGTTGTACAAAGACTGAATGGCCCGCAACAACGGGCCAGACACCCCATACTCCCGCAGGACCTCCCAAAGGACACCCCAACGGACACGGTCGAATGCCTTCTCCAAGTCCACAAAGCACATGTAGACTGGTTGGGCAAACTCCCACACACACTCGAATATCCTTGAGAGGATAAAGAGCTGGTCCAGCGTTCCGTGACCAGGACGAAAACCGCATTGTTCCTCCTGGATCCGAGGTTCGAATAACGAATTGACCCTCCTTTCCAGCACCCTGACATAGACCATACCGGGTAGGCTGAGGAGTGTCATCCCCCAAAAGTTGGAGCACACCCCCGGTCTCCCTTTTTAAAGTTGGGGACCACCACTGTCCGACTATAGCCTCAGTTGAAGTTAGCAGTACCCCACCCGCACTATAAACCGTGTGGGTGGAGCACTGTTTTCCCCCCTGAGTCGCCTGACGGTTTCCCAGAATCGCTTCGATGCCGTCCGAAAGTCTTTTTCCATAGCCTCACCAAACTCCTCCCACACCCGAGTTTTTGCTTCGGCCACTGCCCGAGTTGCATTCCGCTTGGCCTGCCGATACCTGTCAGCTGCCTCCAAAGTCCCACAGGCTAACCAAGCCCGATAGGACTCTTTCTTCAGCGTGATGGCTCCCTTCGTCTCCGGTGACCACCATCTGGTTTGGGGGTTACCACCACGACAGGTACCAACCACCTTGCAGCCACATCTCTGAGCAGCAGCCTCAACAATGGAGGTGCGGAACATGGTCCATTCAGACTCAATGTCCTCAGCCTCCCTCGGAATGCTGTTGAAGTTCTGCCGGAGGCAGGAATTGAAGATCTCCCGGACTGGGGCTTCTGCCAGGCATTCCCAGCGCACCCTCACTATACATTTAGATGCGCCAGGTCTGTCCAACATCTTGCAACGGCACACAACACTGGGCCAGAACGATTCACTTCTAATAAAGTTACGTCAAAGCTTGAGGATGGTATATGATGTAGCTTAGATTTGAAGTTGTTCAGCTGCCGTTCCTCCTCCGCGTCTAGAAGTCCGAGGGGAACTTAAGTAGGAGAATCCAGACGGTAAAAGCTCCACAAAAACACTGGAATCACCAGCCTCGATCCAGGTCTCTGTTATACAGAGAAAATCCAGGCTACTGGAAGTGATGAAGTCCCTTACAATGAAGGTTTTATTTGCCAGAGACCTGGCATTAACCAAGCCGAACCTAACGGGGGCTGCGGCCTGTGACTTATCAGACCCGAGGTGGTGTCTTCAGATTCCTCGGGTTAACTCCGCGCTGGTGGAGCCCAGAGAAGCAGGGGGTACGTAACAGGGTGCACCCATCCAAGCCAGAGACGAGCAGCAGGCCAGTGTTGATCAGATCCAGAAAACGCCTTGGCACAGAGAACAGCAATCCATTTCTCACTGGAACAATGGGGGCTGAGCGTGCCAGGTAGCTCTTGAGTTTCACGAGCTGTCCACCACGCTTGCCATGGTAATGACGGTGCTTTCGTCGAGAAGACAAATCCAATGCACGGAAGAGGTGAGTTGGAACACTCAATAGGTGTGGGGGCAGAGTATCATGTCCACCATATAAATCAAACTACACAGATTATACAGCACTGGTGCCAACTCCTCAGTAAGGAAAGTAGCTATTGGCTGTCCTAAAAGTCACTAGAAGTTGCAGCATGATGTCATCGTCTAACTTGCATAATTGGTCATTTTTGCATCACGAACAAGACCCACTTCCACTATTAAGGTCACGTGATGTCCGGTACAAACCAACTTCTGCTATGGAGTTGTGGTACAAAGGCAGCCTGGTAGTCTTTGGAGTCCTGGCATTGCCAAAACACATGAACAAACACAGTACGAAGGCTGTATGTATACAAAACATGCTATCGGTCTATCTCCAAAACTCTGGAAAAAGTTGCTAAATTTGTTGCCAGTCACTTGGGGGGTCTGAAAAGTTGATAAATCTAGTTGCTAAGTTGGCAACACATATACATATAATTTATACAGCTAACAGACAGCAAAACACCACTGTGCTCTGGAACAGGAACAGGAAGTGATACAACACTGCAGTGAGAGCCAACACAAGTGACAGCACCACTAAAAACAGCCCAGCCACCCGGACACTCTCTCCCATCAGGCTGGCGTTACCTGAGGACTGAGACTGAAAGGTTGAAGAAGAGTTTTTACCCACAAGCCATCGTCTGCTCAACTCTGAGCCCTGAACTGGACTGTTATTACACAATGTAAATAATTATATTATCTATATATAGTGTGTATTACTTATTATCAGCTGCAGGTACAAAATACATTTCACTGTCCACTGTACTGTGTATAACTGTGCATGTGATTATCTTATCTTATCTTATCTTATCTTATCTTATCTTATCTTATCTTATCTTATTATCTTATCTTATCACAGCCTCTGAGAAACTTAAACTCCTCCACTCTGGGCAGAAACTCATCCCTGACCACAGTCACCAGCTGAGATCATTGGCCGTATTGCTAATTCTCAGTCTGGCAACTTCACACTCAGCTGCAAAACACTCCAGTGTGAGGTGGAGGCCCTCACTTAATAAAGCCAACAGAACCGCATCATCTGGTAAGAGCAGAGATGAGAGTGGGGGGCCAAGCTCGCAGTATGGCCCGTCAGAACAGATGTTCAACTGCCCCCAGTGAGAGTGTCATCTATACAGATGTCTGTGAAGCTGTCTGTAGACTCTGCAGAGGATCACTGCAGAACCATGTTCTCCTCTTTACTCTGTGAATGGCTCATTTTTCAGCCCTGGGGGTTGATGGTTTATTTGGAGCTGACATGTTTTATACTTTCCCTGCAGCTGTTACACTGTTTATGATAAAGGGAAAAACTGTGTGTGTTCTTTTCTCTAATGTTTTCAGTTGTCTCCGCAAAGTGAATGTAACCGAGAAGGTTTTGGGTGAGGAGGCAGACCAGTGGTAATAACCTCTGCTTGATGTACTTTTTCTCACCCTCTGATTGGACAGCTGATGTGATGGAGGGGAGGGGCCTAGCAGCAGACTTTCAGATAGAGGTGAGATGGAATGTAAAACCTCAGCTGAAGACATGACCACAGACATGACATCAGACACCGAGATAGGTGAGTAAATTTGTCATGCAGTGATTCTCAGGGTGGTGGCTGGCTTGAGATCTGGGACAGTAATTATGTCCTGAAACTGCTTAAATTTGAATTTTTTGTCTGAGCTTATTCTGATTAGCACCAAGCAGCATTTAGTGAAGTGGAGCTGAGAGCAGAGTGAGCCGCTGAACAAATTCTGATGATTTCTGCTGATTTAACCAACTTTAAAACTGTTAAGATTCACATTTTACAGGAAACACACAGAGGAATTCAGAGGAATTTTACAAATTTTAGTGAATTTTTGTAATCTTTTGAATTACAGTAAAAAAAATTATTATAAATATACAAGATAGAGATTTAGGTTTTTTGGGGAAATTTAAATATTGCAGTAGAGATAAAATGATAAGTTTAAGTTACTTTTAGATTTCAAACTTAAGTCATTTACAAAACTTTTTAAAAAGCTGATTTCTGCCACTGTTCTTCTCACTTTTAGAAAACTGTCATTTAATTTAATGAAATTTTATGGAGGAAGCATGATCATCAGATCCATTAATAACATCAAGAATTATTTATTATTATTTGTAATTTTTGGATAAATACTCAAAAAAAGAGAGTCTAAATGTCTTAAATCATTTTAGTTCATGTAGTCACTTATTCAATGTGTCCAGAAGCTGAGATAATTTTTTATTCCTTATATGCCTTCAATATGTTATATTGAAGGCTGATGCTGCAATAATTTAAGTAATTTAATGTATAATATATTTTTTCTATTGCTCTACACTCAGTACCGCATGAAAAACTGAAAACAGAACTTATTAAACAGAAAACTGAAAAATTACATTTGCATAAGTATTCAGACTTTTGAAATTTAGCTCAGGTGCTCCCTTTTTGTCTTGATCATTGCTGAGATGTTTCTACACCATGACTGTTTACCTGTGTTAAGCTGAACTGATTGAGCACAGCTGTCAGTACATGCAAGAGAAAACCAAGCCTGAGGCTACAAAATATTTCTGCTGCACTGAAGGTTTCCGAGAGCACAGCGGCCTCCAAAATTATCCATAATTCATAAAGGAAAAAGTTCTCTGGCACAACCAGGAGACTTCCAAGTGCTGGTCACTCAGCCAAACTAAGCAAATGAGGGAGATAGGAACTTTGTTAGAGTTGACCAAATACCTGATGGACACTCTGGCTGAGCTCCAGAGATCCTGTGTGGAAAAGACACTGAGTCCAGAAGGACAACCATCACTGCAGCACTTTTTGTCTTTGGGATAACTAACAGTGATAGATCAGCTGACCTGAGTGAGTGTGAAGTGGCGTATAGGTGGAGAAGGTCAGACAGATAAGGCAGGCCATGAAGACATTTAAAAACAAATAAAAGAATTTTGAAATCAATCCTAAAGCTAGGCCAGTGGTTTACCTTCCAACATGACAAAGACACTAAGCAGAGAGCAAAGACAGAACAGGAGTGACTTTGACATTACTGAATGATTTAGAGTGGCCCAGCCAGAGCCCTGACCTGGACCCTGTCAAACATCTCTGGAGAAACCAGAGAGACCAGTCATTCAACATGACTGAGTTTGAGAGAATTAGTAAAGAAGAATGGCAGACAATAACCCTGTCCAGGTGTGATAGGACTGGAACAGGTTACCCTGAACCCTTCCTTAGTTAGTTAGTCCTACAATAAACTTAACCCCTAACCCCAGCCCAGAAGTCTCACACTGTAACACACAAGATGGAAGCTGATGTTGACAGTAAACAAGACTTTTGAAAGCACTGCAATTTTTGAAGTGAGACTTGCAACCTGCTGTACAACATGCGCACTGGCAACGTGCCTCATTTTTGTATCACTCTTCATGATGTAGAAGTACCCTTCAAGGGTTCCCACATAAACAGCTATGATGAGTGTAATTTCTGAACATCCTTAATATGCGTATGGTTCAAATGCACCTTTTCACAATACTGACATCAATAAGTCATATGCTGAATCTGCTTAAAGAAAAAACAAGTGTAGTGGATACTTGATTAGATCAATCTGCTAAAATCCAAAGAAGCCTGCATTCAGAATGCTATAGCTAACAGTGTGCAGGTAGCTAAAACATGAACGTGCTAGTATCACCTCAATCATTAGCACAGCTAGCAAGCCCACTCTGCTGTCAGCATCATGGGAGGGAAGAGTTGCTTTAGTCGCTTACAGTATTTCTGAATTGCTAACTCACGTTTCCCATTTTCCCAAAACCTTAAACACAAATCCAAAAACTGAAGCTAATTCCCCCAAATCCCAGATTTTCCATCTAAATCAAACCATCACTGCAAAAATCAGTTACCTCTGTGCAAAACTAAACACTGTGGGAAGATCACACACAGCAAGTAATTAATCTGTTCACCAACACCAGCTGTTACTCGCTACATCAAATAATCTAAAACACAGCATCCAGAGCATGTAGTCAACAGGAAATGTTTGTTTCACGTGTGTGCAGTGACACACTGCTACAGTCAGAGTGACATGACACTGCTGAAGGTAGATAAACAATATGTAAATAAATGAATAAATGAATAATATACAACAGAAAGCACAACACTGTAGGACAGATTCAGTCTGCACCATCATGTCTGTGTGGGGTCCGGCCAGAGGACCTCATCCACATCACAGGCAATGTGGTCTCTTGCCAGGCAATGGGGGAACCCCCCCGTGTGCCGAATCCAGCCTTGACAGGAACATCGTCACATGCCTGTTCCATCACCTCCAGAAGATTCTCCCTGGTGTAAGGCTGGAGGTCAAACATCTTCCACCTCCATGCAGAGGAAAACTCCTGTACTGGACTGAAGAAGGGGCTGTGAGGTGGATGGAACCTGTTCATGTAGAGCTGGTTGTTTGTGAATCACTCGCGTATCTCAACTCAGCTCAACCCAGTTTTATTTATAAAGCACCTTAAAATCAATGCAGAACAAACAGGTTCAAAACACATAAATACAAAAATAAAGCCACAGCTAAAACAATAAGAAGCAACATCTCAGACTGAGTTAAAGAGAAGAAATGTGTTTTAGCACGGTCACCTCTCATCTTCCTCTTAGTCTTTGGGATAACTGACAGTGACAGATCAGCTGACCTGCACGAAGGGGCGTATAGGTGGAGAAGGACCGATGTGGTGGTGCGAGGCCATGAAGACATTTAAAAACAAAAGAATTTTAAAATCTGGCCTAAAACCAGTGAAGTGAGGCTAAATTCGGTGTAATGTGTTCATGTCTTTGACGCCAACTGAAAGTCGAGCAGCAGCATTTTGTACCATCTGTAGTGGGCGAGTAGTGTCTGCTTCAGCCCAACATAAAGTGCATTGCAAAACTCTAAACGAGTAGTGATAAAAACATGGAATAAAATCTCAAAGTGGTGCCGTGAAAGAAATCGCTTCACCTCGGTCAGCTGTCTCAGCTGATAAAAGCTGGACTTGACTGCTGATTAGTGTGATTGTAAAATACTGTAATTGTTAGCTGACACTTCTGCTGACTATTGTGACAAGCCAGTGTGTGGTTATTATGTGTCTATAAAGTGTAGCAGAACACAGAACTTAAGTCGCTAACAGGATTTTTCAGCTTAGCCCTTTAACACCAGCCCATCACCACGATACACCTGTTACCTGCTCTTACCAGCCTTTAACACCGAGCGTCTCTCCTCTGAGACCTCATCAAACCTACTTTGATTTACTGTAAAATTCAAGCTGTTTGTGAAAGCCGACATTACAGTAATTGTTCCTGGAAGTCCACAAATGGCAGGACATTTGAGTGTTAAAGCTCCAGAGGGACAAACAGAGATTTTGGTGCTCTTATCTACTTTTGACAGATTTTAATCGACTGCATTTGGTTTTTCCCGTCGTTGCTGTCGCTTTAATAACCTTGTAGCTGATGCTATAATATAGGTTACCATGGTAACAGGAAGTGTGAATATGCTACAAGATTATTTTTTTACAGTAGTTACAGCCCTGACGTATTTTTACAATGTCTTATGATGAGGCTGGATTAAAATAATTTTAACAGGCTTGTAGCTGTTTATACGTTTGCCTGGCGAGTGACAGCTCGCTGCTTTGGAGACTCGTATCCTGTTCGGCGTTGCATCAGGATGGGCATTCAGGGTAAATCTGAAAAACACGCGGAGCTCGGAGGCAGCTGAAAGTAGCTTTAAACAAACGGTACCTTCAACCATCCAACCACACACAAGAATTCAGTGGAAGCGACTGTTTAGCTCTGAGTTAAAAGAACAGAAGGTTTATATTTTTAATTTTGACTTGGTTAATATTCAGAATCATTACTTAAAAGTGACTTATTTAATTCAAAAGTAATTTTCTACAGCCTGGTGCAGCTTGTGTCTTTTAAAGTCTGTTCACCAACTTTTGGATGAAACACTTGGATGTATTTGGTGTTAAAATGATCCCCAGTTTGAATCAGGTTTCAGTCATATGCTGTTAAGTGTCTGACGTAACGAGCTGACAGCAACGATTCTAACATACGACACTTTTTTCCAACAGATGACCTGAGGATCGTCCTGTTTGGGCGCAACAACCCCAAAGGGAATTTAATTAAGATCATTGAGAACGCTGGACAATTCACAAGGGATCCTCCTCCTGAAGCTGGCGCACAGCAAAAATATCAGTGCCAAAAATATAGCAGTATTAATTATAAAAATGTGGTCATCATTGATACTCCAGGTGTGGATACAGGCCACACTGATAAGGAAAATGTGTTGGAAGAGATCAAGTGGTCTGTCGGTGTTGCTGATCCCGGTCCTCACGTGTTCCTGTTTGTGGAGATGATTTATTCATTAAGTGATGGATTAAAAGCACTGGAGGATTTTCAGAAAACCTTTGGCGAGCAGGCAAATGACATCACCATGATGGTGTTCATCACTGATGGTGAACAGAACATTAAGCCCTTCAGAAAGCTGACGTACCTGTTTAATCACAGATATTTTATCTTTAACACTGAGGATGACCATCAACAACAAGAGTCTCAAGTCACCAAGCTCCTGAAGAAGATAGCAAAGATGAGGGGAGAAGCCTCTGCACGCTTTTACACTCCTAAGATGCTCTGGGAGGCTGAAAAAGCTTTGAAACAGGAAGAGCAGAAACAGGAAGAGGAAAAGAAGAAAGAAAAACAGGAAAAGTGTCGTAAAATACGAGACAAGTTTCTTGCGATTGGAGCACAACTCGGAACTATAATAGGATTATTCCTTAGTTTTTTTTTTTTTGATAAGTATCTATCACCAGCAGTAGCAGCAGTGGGATCAGTAGTGTTTGTGATAATTTTTGTAGCAATATATTTGGTGTTTTATCATTTCGTATGCAATCCTTATCAATAGTCAGATTCCAAACAGGAAAAAGATCCAGAGGTTTAGATATTTCACTTTTTATTTCTTATGTTTTTTTCTCCATGTAAACTTTGTTATTTGATATTCAGTTTATTCTGATTGGCCTCTAACACTGAGTTGAACTAAAATTCAAATTTATTATTATTAATTTATCATACAACCCACAGTTTTCAGCGTACTTCAACTGAAAATAATATACTTACTACACTGTAAAACCCGATGAGTTAGTTCAACTCAAATTATTTGAGGAAACGATTGCCCTGAATCATTTAAGTTCATTAACACAATTATTTAAAGCATGAAAGAATTACTCATTTTAAGTAAAAGTAACTCAGATATTTTGTGTTTTATCTTGTGGATGAATAAAGCCAAAAATGCTCTGATTTGATAAAAAGGGAAAGCAATATGATTGCCATTTTTTTTCCTTGGTGGGTGGGGGCTTTATTTGACAGTCAGCAGTGAAACTTATTTAACAGTTACTGATTTAATTAATTATTCTATCTTTTTGTTATGACCAACATTAAATCTTTACAATTTTGAGATTTGTTACCAATTATCTGGATACATATTTGGTATGTAATTATTTAAAAACTGAAATAGAAATAACAACTGAAAGATGAAGTGGTGTTTACATGTGTTTACATTTTCTGTAATGATGGCAAACTCCAAGAAAATGAGTCACTGGAGCTAACTGGAAATATTACCACAACTCAAAATACACAACAAATATAAGTGTACTCAAAACAACTGAGTTAGAACTTCAACAATTCATTTTTAATTCTATTTGATTTATGGGAATGAGTGGCTCCATCTTTTTCAGCAGATTAAGTTAAAAGAGCTTACTTCTTTTATTAAGATACACTGTTAGGTTTTACAGTGTAGTTTCTACTAATGCTTCAGCGCTGAGCCCAAACACTCTGACCTCCCACAGAACAAGTTAGCTTGTAACTAGGACTCATGACGGGACAGGAAGTGAACAGTCTGGTGTGCAGACAGCTCTGTGTGAAGATCTGTCAGAGCTGAGCACACTCGAGTGTGAGGAGGAGAACCAGCCACAGTGTTTGATCTGCTGCTGACAGAAACCACAAGATCAGCAAATAAATGGAGGACCCCACTGATATGATCTGTAGACACCTGAACTCCAACCAGGAGCCCAGCTAGGGTTAGGACCACATGCTAAATATGCACATCTTCAGAAACTTTTTAAATTATGTCTCTCATATTTCAGTGTCACAGTGTTCTGGATGTTTGAAACTGCTGAAAGTTTTAGAAATGAAGTTGTCAACTGAAGTGGGGCACAAACAACCTGGGAGAAAGGTCATAACAATAAACGTCATGTCGAACATCAGATTGATTCTCCTGTTGAATTATGATAAATATGTTGTACATATATGCTATTACTCGTACTCTTATACTCATGTAATCCAGTGTTTTTACTCGATGGAATCCAGTACTTATACGTTTATAATCCAGTACTTGTACTCTTATATAATCCAGTACTTGTACCCTATCAGTATATCCTCTATCAGCACATAGAGTCACACTCACATCTGTCCTGATGTGAGTCCACAGGCTCGTGCTGAGGAGTTTGATTTTTACTGTTTACTGTCAGCTTCCTCTGTATTGTGTTGTATTGTGTGTTGTATTAAGCACCAGTTGTACTTTTGAACATGTGGTACAGGAAGTGGTGACCTTTGAGCAACAAACATCTGTGACTGCACAGACAGACAGTGGGTGTGTCTGCAGACGTCTCCCTGTGTCTGCAGAGGAACGTGTCTCTCTGTCTCAGACGGGCTGACGTCGCAGCTGGGTCATCGGTGAGCCCAGGCTGCTCTGTTCTCTCTGCTCAGGTCAAAGGTCATCCTTCTGTAGAGCTCAGCCTGCATGTATTTGACCTTCTCTTGTTTGAATAACCTCGTGCATGTAATAAAACATCAGCAGGTTCTTTGAGCTGCTGAAACACACACGTCTTCTTCTCTTTGTGTCCTGATGGTCTCTGAGCTCCAGGAGCTCCACAGGAGGAAGATCTGAGACCTTTCTAACATCCTCTGTGTGCTTCACAGACACCTCCTCATGTTCAATTCAATTCTTACTTAAATTATTACATTGGTGCGATGGATAATCAGGATTTTTGGCTTGAAACTGTTCATTTTACTTTGCCTAAAATTAAAAACTATAAAATCAACAGTTTGTGGTGAAATAAAAATGGACTTAAAGCCAAAGGAGTTTCTGTCATGTGGCTTTGTGATAACACAAACTGCTCGATGCTGAGTCTTGTGACAGTACTGAACGTGCACTGAAGTCTGCACGGCTTCGTTGAAACTGTTTTATAAAAGGTGAAGATAACACATTTGTCTTTTTTATAAAATAATACTTTATTGATTCCACAACAGGGAAATTTGCTTAATACAGCAGCTCAGTGCAGAGAAGAAGGATGAAATAAAATAGAAAACACTATATACATAAAATATATATCAATGTCCTGATGAATGTTACTTGTTTAGATTTTTATTGGTGGTGGGATGGAAAACTATTTCACAGACTTAATTGGATTTTGTGGGCACCTGGCTCTGACTAGCTTAACATGTTATTGTTTGAAATGATAGTTTTGTAAATGTGTGAAAAATTGTATTTCCAAAGGCCATTTGAAATTACTTATGCATGACTTTTTTTTGTTTTGTTATGGTGTTTCTGTGTGGCAGGACTCACAGGCAAACTGAACTGAATGGTTGTTTATTGTAAAAGGGCAAGAAATGATGAACAGTGCTATACTGGGCTGGATGGGTGCCAGAAGTAAATACAAGAAAAACAACACACAGCAGAGGGATAATTGACAACAACGACAAAGAACTCACACAGACTGAGGACTTAAATATACACATACTGGATAACGAGAGAAACGGGAACAGGTGGAGACACAGCTGGGAATAATCAGACAGAATGAGACCAGGAAGTAAACTAAATACAAGACAGACAAGACTGAGAGTACCAAAGTGTTGGGGGTTTATTTTTACCAGAAGAATAAAACAACAAATGTTTAAAAGTAACTCAGGAAATTAATTAACAGTGGCTGAAGCAAACAACAGACAATTTAATACATAAATAACATTAAACATTAGAAAGTGCCAGACTAACTTCTCAATCTCAGTTTTTTTTTATCTTTAAGGTACGGCCACAGTACGTACAATTAAACATCACAATGTTTTGTTATAATCTGGACAGGATTGCTCTGTATTAGCTAATTAAAACATCAGGGGAGAAGATGTGCTTTTTGCCTTTATTGCGGATGGAAGGAATCTGAGTCATGAGAACCAGCACTGGACAAACTAATGTTGTTGTGCCAAACATATTTGCTATTTCAAGATGAGCTCTATAGGTTCTCAATAGGCTCATCTTGTTAATGTTTTGACCCTTTATTTTATTTATCTGAGTTATTTTTAACATACAGTGTAACAGCCAGAGCTGACAGGCTGAAGAAAAAGGAAAATAAAGAAGGAAAAAGGGAGAGAGAAAGAGACCAAAAAGAGGAGAATAGAGAGAAAAAGGGAAAGAGCACAAGTAAATTAATCAAATAGTTTCTCACTTTTTAACATAAAAAAAAATACTATGAATACTTGCAAAAATAAATTTGTGTGTGAAAAACAAAACTAACAAAGCATGTTACGCACACCAACAATTGAGTTGTGATTGAGTGGGTGTTTGTGTCTGTGTCACGTTTGTGTCTGTGTCATGGAGCGTACTTACCAATGAGGGCAAAACGCTGCAGCTCCACCCATCAGAAGCCAGAGGCAGGTACGGAAAGCCCCCGGAACCCCAGGCCACCAGCAGCCCACCAAGAGCCAGGAAGACCCATGGCAACTCAATCCAAAGACAACCGCACACCCACCCCAGCAGACGGGAGAGGGTGGTCCCAGACGGAGCCCCCCCAGTCGCGGAGCAAGGGCTCCAGGGAACCCAAGGCGATGAGAGGCCAGTCCCTCCCCAGCGGGACAGCCCCTGCACTGGCCGGCAGCAGGGCCCCAGGGCCCCACGGCACCCAAGGACCGCCCAACCCTTCACAGAGCCCCCCCCCCCCCCCCCCCCCCCGCGCTGAAGAAGTCAACGCAGCCCCGCACCACACCCCCAAGCGGAGCGGGCCAGCACCCACGCCAGAACACCCCAGCCCCACCCAGGAACCCTGAGGCACCCCCACCCCAGGAGGGCAGGGGGAGGAGGCAACCAGCAAGGAGGCGGCCAGGAGGCAAGGCACAAGGCCCAGACCCAGGTCCAGCCATACATACAAACACACCCGCACCCCAGTGTACACATTTATACACAGATACTCATACATGCCCATACATACTTACCCACACACAGATACATACACATTCAGTCACCCACCCATACTCACGGAAACGGTGACAAATACACAAAGACACACATTCATCCAGAGCTACCCACCCTCTGAAGACAGGGCAAGTGGAACCACCCCAGGGCCAACAGCGACGCCAAGATGCCACCAGCCCGGTCCCAAGGAACCACCCGAACCCCACCCCGGGCGAGGTGTAGAAATCGGGGTGTAAGATGACCCATCCACCCCTCCTCCTCCCCAACTTGTAGGTCTATGTGTTAATGTTTGTGAGTGAATGAGGTTTATAGGGTGCAGTTAAAATTGAGGGGACAGTTATGCCACAAGCACCAACTGTTGGTCGTCAGTGCTTGCCCACACTGCCCCCCCAAAACCCTCCATGTCTAAAGTGCAAATAAAATTTGGGGACAGACAGTGGACGAGGATCCGAGTGGGGCCACCTCAGCGGCCCATCTCATCAACCTCTGAGTAACATGCCTGCCCCAAAGGTCCTATGTGTATCAGGGTGTAAGTGTGTATGTGTTGTGAGTTATAATGACTAAGTGCACTTAAAACGGAGAGGCAAGTAGCAGCGCAACTCTGCACTTGGCCTCTCCATCCTACATCTGTGAGTGATGTGTATTCTGTGTGTGTGTGTGTGTGTGTGTGGGAGGGGGGCATATGACCAGGAAGAATCCTGGAAGAATTGAGCCAGCGGCCAGCTGGCTCAATAGGCACCCCGACCTCCCACACCCCAGCACAGGGCAGGGGGAGGTGAGCCCGGGGCCGTGGTGACAGCATCCCGGAGCACTGCCAGCACCCGAGGTTGGCGCCCCCGCCCCCACTGCAGAGGGCGGCCTGCTCACCCTAGATGCCATTCACTCAACAATAGACACAAACAAGCGACAGGACATACTGGAACTGGGCTGGAATACAGTGCCCAGTCCCCCCAACCACCCCACCGCGGTCCCCACCCCCCCCCCACCCCCCCTGCAATGCAGGCACCCCAGGGCCCCAAAAGCGCAGACCGGGCATCCCGACGCCAGGCCAACCCACCCCACCCGGCGACGCGCCGGGACAGCAGAGGCCTCCCCAGCGCCAGCGGGGACCCACCGGGAGCCGGCACGGCCCAAGTGCCGGAGCCCCAGACCCCAGCCCCCGAGCCGCACAGGGAAGACCAAGCCAACCGACCGAGGGCTGGCACCCCCCCCCCCCCCCCCCCCAAGCACCCCGGCCCAGGACCGAGGGCAGCATCATCCAAGCCCCCACCACCATCAACCAGGACAGGCACACAGACATCACCAGAGGTCACCCCAGGGCTCAAGTCTCAGGAGGCTACCAGCTACATAGGCATCCGGAGTCCTCACCCACCCGCCTACAAAGCACATCAGGAGCAGAGCCCGCAGCCCACCACCCCCACTAAGTAATAGAGCTGATCAGTGGGAACCAGAGAGAGTCAAATTCCTCCAATTTGTTTTTAGAAGAAGCAGACATTCTCTCTAAAACTAACATGATCTACTAATAAATTTCTGTATTGAGTAATATATTTTTTGACTTCCAATTCATGAGGATCATCTTCTTAGCGATGCACAAGGCAGTAAGAACTATGTGTGATATATTTAACTCCATAACTAATTCACTGACATCACCTAAGATGCATAGTCTGGGGGAAGTTGGGATACGACAGCTAAACCATGTGGATAGGTCTTCACATATCCTCTGCCAAAATCTCTGAACTGGTACACAGACCACAGAGCGTGTAGATGATTATCCTCTGAATTGCTGTACAGTGGGTGCATATGTTGAGTGTGTAAGGCCCATTTGGAACATCCTTTGTCCAGTATAGTGTGTTCTATGGAGAATTTTATATTGTAAAAGTTTGTACTTGGGGTCTTTAGTCATTTTGAAGATATTTAAACATATTTCTGTCATAAATTTTGATCCAGGTTGACAGAAAGATCACGCTCCCCATTTTGCAATTGGGAGGGAACTGAATCATCAGTTTTTAGTAATAATTTGTATAATTTTGATAACAATTTTGGGGTACAGATGTTAAGAAATTCTGTACCCATGTAGGCATTTCTAGATTCACCTGATTAAGGTTATATCTTCCCTGTAAGATGGACTTAAGTTGTTGATATTCCAGAAATCTACCGTTGCCAATTCTATATTTGATATAAGTTCTTGGAATGTAATAAGGTTTCCATTTTGGATAATATGTTCTAGATTATTTACGCCCTTATCACGTCATAATGGAAAATTCAGCATTTTCTTTTTCTGACAAGTATCTGGATTGTTCCAAATGGGTGTTAGTTTACAGGGGATAAGTGAAGATTTAGTTATTTTCAAAATTCCCACCAGGCTGTCAGAGAAGTATTTATACTAAGGACTTTATAGCAGTTATGATGTTTAATACTGGGACTAATGAAAGATAAATCTGAGATTTTTATTTTTCACAAAGTGCCTGTTCTACATCCAGCCACGGATTGTCTGATGGATTGGATTGATCCATTTTGAAATATAGTGCAATCTACTGCTTAAGAAATAGTAATAAAAGTTTGTAATTCTAGACCTCCACTGTGTTTTGGCTTTTGTAAAGTTTTAAGCTTATTCCTTGAAGGTTTGTTTTTCCATAAAAATTTTGAGATGTTTGAATCTCGTGACTTAAACCAAGGAAGTGGTTGAATTACCTCCTCAGTGTGCAGTCAGGTTCTCCAGAGTCCTGCTGATGATTCTATATTTGACTCAGGTGTGTGAACTAGAGCAAAAATACGATTTGTGTGACTACGACTGAGGTGATTTTTACTGAATAAAATGCATGAAAAATACAGCTCACCATAACGCTGAATCAGAGTGAGCCCTTAGCTTGTTTCTCTGCTACTCAGTTTTGCTAGCTTGTGGGTTGGCTGGGTTCGGCTTCACTAACTATCAGCCGGCACTCACACCAGTGGATGAGCTGGCAGATCTCCATCCTCTGGCTCACTACATGCTTGGTGGACAGTGCCTCGTCTCACTGAAGAGACACATACATGCACCAGGTTGTTCAGATAAGGAGAAATTCTAAATGATTTCAAATTTCTCTCAGCAGTTTCAGACAGTCTTTCGTCTCAGGCACCTTTTCTAAGAAAATAAACACTTAAAATTTAGTAGTTTTTGTATTTCTGATCAAACTGATATTATAAAGCTCTGCAACAACAACAAAGGTGTTAGTATTCTAAACCTGGATGGCTTAGACTTCAAAAAACATGAGCATCAGGGGTGTTTATCAGATAGTTTCATACAAGGTTAATTATAGAAAATATTCATAATACTCTCACGAGCACAATTTGCACGGTGGTGCAGTGGTTAGCACTGCTGCCTCACAGTTAGAATACCATCTGGAAGGCCTGGGTTCGATTCCACCTTGGCCCAGGCCTCTCCTTCTCTGTGTGGAGTGTGCATGTTCTCCCCGTGCTTGCGTGGGTTTCCTCCCACAGTCCAAAGACATGCACTTACTGGGGTTAGGTTAATTGGCTACTCTAAATTGCCCATAGCTGTGAAAGGTCATTTGTCTCTCTGTGTTGGCCCTGTGACAGGCTGGTGACCTGTTCAGGGTGTACCCTGCCTCTCGCCCTATGACAGCTGGGATAGGCTTCCAGCCCCCTGCGACCCTAAAGTAAGTAAACCCTTTAAATATTGCAAGTGACTGAAAAATAGTTTGTTCATTTTAATGTTTCTGTGTTTGAAATTAATCTTGTGAATTCAACAAGTTATTTGTGGAAATCATTCCTTATATGGGCATACATAGGCTGCTGGGGGGGTTCCCATAACGCACTGTTTCTTTCATTCACCTTATTTACTTTGTTTATACTCCACTCTGCATTTAATCATTAGTTATTATTAATCTCTGGTTCTCTTCCACAGTGTGTCTTTTCTCCCCCCCCCAGCAGATGACCCCCCCCTCCCTGAGCCTGGTTCTGCTGGAGGTTTCTTCCTGTTAAAAGGGAGTTTTTCCTTCCCACTGTCACCAAGTGCTGCTCATAGGGGGTCGTTCTGACTGTTGGGTTTTCTCTGTATTATTGTAGGGTCTTTACCCACAATGCAAAGCGCCTTGAGGCGACCGTTTGTGGTGATTTGGCGCTATAGAAATAAAACAGAATTGAATTGAAATTGAATAGCTCTGTTGAGACATTATACCTCTGTTTGAAAAAGAAAACATTGTGTTTAATGGGTCATTTTTATATTAGCTACTTCTTCCTGATGGAATTCCAGAAACCATGGAGCAGCTGCTGGATGAGATCAAGTAAGCGTGTGGTTTAAAAGGGAATATAAAGCTCCAGTACCAAGAAGATGGCAGGTATGAATGATGAAAGCTGAACATTTATTGTGGCTGAACAGGAAGTGGCAAATGAACCAAAGTTAATGAACAAACTGAAAAATAAATCTAAACTGGGAGCTGAACTAGAAACAGTAGAAATACAGAGAGCTGGGAGCAGGACACAAGAGACGAGGACAGAGACAATAAATACACAGAGGGAAAATCAGGGAACAGGACACAGGTGGGGAACACAGCTGAACACAATCACAAAGCAAGACAAGGAAATAAAGCTAAACACAGAGCACAAGAGACAGGAACTACCAAAGTAAAACAGGAAATAACCAGACAGAGACAGGAACTACCAAAGTAAAACAGGAAACAACCAGACAGAGACAGGAGCACAGAGTAGACAACCACAGAGGACAATAACAAGGACATGACAGACACAGGGTACCACACAGGGAACCCTGACCCTAAATAACTATAACTAACAAACACAGAACATTAAACGAACTAAGAACCACAATGAAACAGAACCATCAGGGTGGAAACACAGAACACTGAAGGCCACGGACCACGACGGCACTGAGGCGACTGCTGTGATTTGGTGCTTTATAAATAAATCTGAATTAAAGAGCAGCCATTTTTTCACTGTCAGAAATGCTTTCAGGTTAATGTTGTTACAGCTTCCATCTGTGTGTTTAAAGGGGAGATGTTCACTTCTGCATCTTTGTAACCAGGTCTGAACAGATGCTTCTGTGAGGACGGTGCTGGAAGGACTGATGTTTGTCTCTGGTGTTTATTTCTCTGCTGAGGAAACGGCACTAAACGCCTCCACTGCCTTATTTATTTATTTATTGGTGTATTTTTTATACATAAAAGTTTGCCATTGTTTTAACAACACACCATAATCAGTTTGATCCTTCAAAGAAAAATTTCTATTTCTAATTGATTGAATTTTGGTTTCACCTCAACAACAAAATCCTATTTTTCTTCTGAAGCTGATCTTTGGTTTATAGTGAATTTATTCATTTTTTAAACTTAAAGGATCATTTTGAATTAGGACATAAACCAATTTCCAAACAAGTGTAATTAAAACTGTATTTTATTACACTGACTTAAACATTTAAGTTGAAAGAGCTTAACAAAATTAGAGTGTTTCAGTTAACAGTTAATAAATCCAAAGACCAAATTCACTCAAAACATCAGGTTTTCACAAAGTGACAAATCAAAGTTTATGTTCTTTGGAATAAATTATCTTTTTACTTCGTTTCAATGTAAATTTATGATTCTGGACAAATAAACTTTGTTAACTGATTTTAAATAAAATTTTCAGTTCCAATCATTAAAGATGGTGAAAAGTAGTAAATGTAGCTCTAACACATTAGAGACATTTGGATGAAATACCCTGAGGAGGAAGAGGAGGGAGGAAGGAGCTGCTGTGATGCTCAGTGGAGCTCTGAGTCTGATGACCCCCTCCTCCTCCTCCCCAGCACTGAGCCCTCCTCCTGGTTTCAGGATGTTGGACTCTGAGCTGTTTGCTGAGCTTCTGCCCTCTGGAGGCCACAGGAGAAACTGCACCTGCTGGTCTGTCTGAGTTATAAACGTCTGACAGGGACAAAGGTTAAAGGTTAAAGGTTAAAGCTCAGTTTTTCTGAGAGAACCTCCACTTGATACCAGGATCATCTTCTTCTGCGACTCCTTCAGGGTCCAAATAACTTTTTTAATATCATCATATTTTATCAGTGAGAGCAGCTTCTAGCTGCGAGCTGGAGAAACCTCACTGCTGTTCTCATGTTCTGCTTAACATCAAAGATCCTGGAGATCTTTTGAAAATCCTTGAAGGTCCTGGATCACAGAGACTCTCAGGATCTTCATTTTTAATTATCAAGGCTTTTATCACTTTTTTTTAAATTTATTTTTTATTTGGAGAAGCAAATGTTACAGACAGTATATTCTGTATACAGTTTAAATTCCACATCCAAAAGTCAGTTGCTAATTCAGTTTGAATAGAACAACCAAACAAATGAACATAACCTGTGAGCTGAAGGGGGGTTAGGGGGGGGGGGGGGGGGGGGCTCCGAATTTTATCGTGTTGGGAGAAAGACCAGGTGGAGACACACAAAAAAAAACAAAAAAACAAAAAACAAAACTACAGTCTTAGATTTAGTCAAATAACCAAAACTTATAAATATAACCTGTAAGCTGGGAGGGGTGACTCCCACTCTCATCATATCAGGAAAAACACCTTCAAATGTGTGTGTATGCCAGGATCAAAACAGGGATGGCTTTTATCATTATTCCTTTTATCAATATTACCTGTGACATTAAACAATACTACACATAATTCATACAGTTATGATGTTATCACAGGAACTACTGAAATTAATAAACTAAGTTATATAATTATTAAATAAAATTAAAGGTGATTGTACAATATGAATTCACCCAGTGTGATTAACTGTTACTGTTAGTGATGTTATTAAAGTGTGACTGATGGAGGCTGAGGAGCCGCCACATCAAACAGGCCTGAATCCTTGAAGAATCCTTGAATCCTTGAATCCAGCCTCAGACCCGCTGACAGTGTGACTCCAGTCTGAGTCCAGCAGTGTTTGACCTTCAGGGCTGTCAGCCCCTCTGAAGCTGCAGGCTGCAGTTCCTCCTGTGAGCAGCAGAGGGCAGCGTTTGCTGTGAGTAGAAACAGGTTCAGTTTGTTTCTACTGAGATGTTTTACTGTCTTCATACTGAATGAGGCTCCTGCTTCACTCTGTCAGCCGCAGAGACTTTTTATGTCATGTAACATGAGACGCTGTAAAGCTGTCAGTGCAGTCGTACTCTGATGAGTAGTAATAATATGGTGGCTTTCATTATTGATGACTGACAGGTCAAAGGTCAAAGCACGTACATGAGCGTCCTCGTGCCCCTGTGTGTGATCGTGCGTGTTCGAATGATTTATGATGATGTGTGTGTGTGAGTAGAGAAAAATGTCCTATCATTTGATCCCACAGTCGCTCTCCCCCATAACCCTCATTACAGGGGGACTTCTAAGTTCATTAAAGGGTCATTTTCACATTAAACAGTTGAGCATGTGTTTTCAGACTCCACCTGACTGGCATAAAAACAGATAAAACAAATAGTTCATCACCAGTGCAGGGTTACAAACAAACAAATGACAGCACAATCTCTCCCCTACCTCCTAGTTCTCATTACAAGAGACTTCTAAGTTCATTAAAGGGACATTCTCATAAAAACACACCCACCACCTTTTGAAATCCTGCTTCCCAATGGAATAGAAAAGGGTCGTGGTTTTATAAAACAGGCATGACGAAAACTGTCCTGTTCACTAACAGTCTCTGGAGTTTGAAAAAAAGGCGACTGGACTTCTTTTTGTTTCTTGAAGAAGGCAGAGGTCTAAAAGTTCACTAACACTAACACTCCTTGTGAAGAGGATCGCTGCGGATTTTCTTAGTTTTTTCACAGTCTCCGGCGCATCGCTACTCATCGCTACTCATCGCTACTCATCGCTACTCTCTCACTGTCTATTTAAATGGATTAAATGGTAAAGTATATTCTTTTACACAAAATTATGTGAACCAAATTGTATTCTGTATACTATCTCATTTCTTTTTTAAAAATACACAGTCTGATTTTAGACAATCGTGGTCAGAATCATGACATCAGAAGCCTGCGTGAGGAAAGCGGTGAGTGGTTTCAATGCAATGATATATATTTTATGATATATATATTTTGTCTTGATATATATAATATATATGATATATATTTTGTCTTAAAAAAAAAAAAACTTACTATCTAATGTTCCTATCTACACCAGGTTATTTCATCTTACCTTCATGGAGCCGGTGAAATAATAAGGAGGCCGTTGGGTGAGTTGGGGGTTGTTACAAATCGTGAGACTTTTTTTTTCTTTTTAAAACGGTATGTCTGAATTAAAATCCACACGTTTTCTAAATCCCATACTTTTTTTTTTCATAGCATATGTGTGTGAGTGTGTGTGAGCTGCCTCCTTATGATGTATCAGTGGTACTGCACTCGGACTTCTGCTCACACACTTTTGCCAAATATGGTGAAGTACCGCCCACTTTTTGTTTCTGAATCCCTTCCCTCGCAGATGCCGTCTGATGGTTATTGGGCTGCAGCCAGCACCAGTAATGGCCTTAATTTGGGTAGAGGATCGTTCCGTGTCTTGACGGACAGCCAATCAGATCCTGTGGCTCAGCGCTGGTGAAATTTTTTGGGTCTACCACTTGACTTTTTTGTTCCATAACCTTCAGGATCATTTCAAAAATGCAAAATAACTGTCCTACTGCGTCCAACCTCAGCATCGACGGTACGTTGTGAGAGACCTTGCTTATGCATCTCAACAATCCTACCATGTTCAAAGTCAGTGACCTTTTTTGCTTTTGCCATCAGGAGGTCTTGACAGTATAAAGACTTGACAGAAAATGACATGGAATCCAAATTTTGGCACAGTTTTTGGCTTTTAAAGGCTGTGCTCTTAAACTTTTGATCAGCTGAAAAAATCATGGTTGAGTGTAAATGCAGTTTTCAAAAAATTCCATGCTCAAAAGTTTTTGTCTCTTGCGCTGATTTCTTCTTTTAGCGGTGTGAAGCTCTACTTAGAACCTTGTCAAGATCCAAGTGTAAAATGCAAATCTTGCAATTTTTGAACTGGTCTGAGATTTTGATCAGGAGTGTATCAACTGATCATTTAGTTCATTTGTATTCATATCTTGAAATATTATTTGAAAAAATGTGTTTACAAAAAAAGTGTGAGATAAAACAACATTAATGGGATTACGTCTATCGATCTCTATTATGCCACTAAGATGGAGGATTCTACCTGACCAAACAACACTCTGCAAAAGGTACATTCACCTTCACTTCAGTTTGAATTCACACTGTATATTTCTTCCTGTTCTTACATTTTTGTGTTGTTTTCTGAGAGAGGGAAAAAAGTCTCATTGTAATGCATTATCAGGCACCAAACAAGTTTATGTGACTCATGTACAAGGATAGCTTTGGAATTATATTTAGGTCAAATTTTGACAATTTCAAAGTCAAATACAATGATTAGCAAATCTCAAAAACATTTTTTCTTCACAGTAGAACATAACAGATATTTAAAGTGGGAAAATGAACCATTTTGAAAAAAAGACAATTATGAAGTTTATTGGCAGCAACAGATCTCAAAAAGACAAGATTATGTGTACTACTATGCAGCATTCAGTCTCCAACAGTTTGGACTGCGAGCTAGCAAAATCAGGACCTGGACTCTTTTAAATGTTCCGAAGTTTCCAGCTGTGGTGTCAGGGAAAAAATTATGAGAGTTTCTAAGCTTACTAATAGCAGAAGGCTTGACTGCACCTGCATAAACTACTAGACAGATTTACAAACAGTACCAGAAGTTGTTGTTGTTTAACCTGAAGCTGCATCTTGGAAGTCTGGCAGATGGCCTGTGATCTGCTGATTAGTCCTGGGTTGCATTTGCCAATGAAGTTGGTTGGGCAGATGTGGCCCTACTGTAATTTAATTTAGAGTGTGTGTGAAAGTAAATATTGCTTGACAGGGTAGTTGGAGATATTTTTTTGACATGAGTTTGAAGATTTTGTTCTTTTATACTGGTATGTATCTCATACTAAAGATCACAAACATCTGGGAGCACAGTTGCTTGCCCTGGACTTTCCAGGAAAGAAAGTTGTTCTGTTATCATCTTATAGACTGTAGGTTTCTATCTGCTGAATAGTCCTGGGTTGTCTTTGCTATATTTTTACTGCATGGTGTGCTAAATGAGTTCAGTTGGTGAAAGGTCTTGATTTCAGGTCAGCCAGTTCAGCACCCACACTCTTCTACCATGGCTTATACTGTTACTGCAGCATAGCATTGTCTTCCTTAAAGAAACAAGGCCTTCCTTGAGTCTAGATGGTTTCATATGTTGCTCTAACACATGTATACCTTTCAAAATTGATGTTGCCGTTTTCTTACATGTGAGCTTCCAATTCCATATGCACCACTTTATCATCAAAAATGCAACAGAGGAAGATGGCTGGATGGGCAGAAGTAGCCAGAGAGATGGTTTGCTGGGTACAAGTGGTCTGAACAAGTACAACAATGGTTTACTGTATTTCATGTAGAAGGTTAGTGTTAGCTGTACACATGGGGAATGTTATATCTTCTTAGTGATTTTCTTTCCTTGCTAATTATTGCACTCTTTTGGACACTCACGACGTCCCCACAACACACTTTCCCGACGTGGTGTGTGAAACACAGTGCAGAGAGTGTGTGGGAAATCATGACACACAATACACTTTACGATATTGTGTGAAATGTTGGAAGTCCTCTTTCATGTCTTTGAATGCAGATTGAAGTTTTATGCTAGTGTCAATGTGCTGGGCCCTATCGTCAGTGATTTGTGTTTCCACCCTTATGGTTCTGTTTCATTGTGTTTCTTGGTTTATTCATTTAGATTCTTAGATTGTTTAATGTTCTCTATTTGTTAGTTAAAGTTATTTATATTGAACCCCATTTCCTTGGTTCATTGACTTGGTTCAAAAATAACTAATATCTTTAATGAAGCAGCAAATTGTGTATAAAATCATTTGGTATGTTTTCGAAGTTTAGCTTTCTATGTTCAAATTCTCAAATTTGAGATTGAGATATGCAAATCATTGTCTTTTATTTTTATACCTATTAGGGTTGTATTATAAATAATGCCCCCCCCCCCCCCCCCCCCCCCCCCCCCCCCCCGCGCCTTCCCCATCGGAAATGAAATGGAATAAAATTAACAATGGCCTTCATTCCTGTGCATCTTAGCTGATTTGATGAAGGCCCAGTTGGGGTAACCGCATGTTTTGAGGGCTTTCTTAATGTGTGTGTGTTCCTTATGCTTCCCTTCTGCCTTAGAGGGAACACAAATCAGCTAAGATGCACAGGAATGAAGGCCAAACACAAACTACAGAGAATAGGAAGGACAAGAGGAACAACATTGTCATCCCATATGTGTCAGGCTTGTCAGAGAAACTCAGAAGAATTTTCTCCAAGCATGACATCTCAGTATACTTCAAACCAAGTCACACCCTAAGACAAAAACTGGTTCATCCCAAGGACAAACCCGCCAAACACAAGATCAGCGATGTAGTGTATGCTGTTCAGTGCAGTGAAGAGTGCTCGGACCTCTACATTGGTGAAACCAAACAGCCTCTTCACAAACGAATGGCACAACATAGAAGAGCCACCTCGACAGGACAAGATTCAGCAGTACATCTGCATCTGAAGGAAAAAGGGCACTCTTTTGAGGATGCCAATGTCCACATTTTGGACAGGGAAAACAGATGGTTTGAAAGAGGAGTGAAAGAAGCCATCTATGTCCACTGTGAACAACCATCATTGAACAGAGGAGGTGGATTACGTCACCAACTTTCCCCCGCTTACAGTGCTGTCCTGAGCTCCCTTCCCAGCCGTCTCAACCCCCATTCACACCTTTGTTCCAGTGACCTCAATAGGCCACAGGAAACAATGGAGCGGAGTCCTAAATTGGTTTCAACTGAAACCACTGATTAAATATGACCCACGCCCCCTTCACACCTGGGCACATGTGTTCACACACATGATCAATAGAGGGTCATAACCACCTCCAGGGGACTACGCCCACAGGGGTTTAAATACCTGGGTCTCTCCGCCATTTGGTTGAGAACTGAAGAAGCCTTTCGGATGAGAGGTGAAACGTCTTCAAGAAACAAAAAGAAGTCCAGTCGCCTTTTTCAAGCTCCAGAGACTTTTCCATTGTGAATACTTTAAATACTTAAACTAGATCTTATTTTAGTAATCTCATAAATTGTAATAATTCCAGTGTTATTTGATACTATCAGCATTATTCTTTCTCTTTCCCAACTCAGCTTGCTGTTACTTTCTGACAATGATTGTAAAATATTTCAGTAACTTTGTGAATAAGGTGATATCTTTAATCCCATCCCCTTATGTACGTGGTCTGGCCCTGAATGATTTACCTCATTCTGACCGATCACACTAAATGACTTAGTCACAGTAATAACATGAAACCCACATCTTTCTCCTTTCAGATATCATCCCCTTCTGTCCTGTTTGGGAGTCTCACCACTAATGGTCCTTCATTGCTGTCTCTCATTAACAGTTCATCAAGGCATGGTTGTGTTCACTTAAACAATGGGGTGACTCCTTCACTAATGAAACCTTGATGCTAGCTCTATCGGTAATTATTGGCCTATTTCAAAAATTCAATTTCTTATCAAATTATTGGGGAAAACTGCCAAAGTCAGTTTAAATATCTATTATGTAATTTAAAGATTTTTGACCTCTTTCAGTCTGGCTTTCAAAAGCAGAACTCTACTGAGCCTGCTTTTTTGAAAGTCTACAGTGATCTTTCAGTGGCTTCTGATGCAAGGAATTGCTTTGTAATTATTTTTACTTTATCTTAGTACATACTTTGATAACATTGATCATAGCATTTTACATTACATGTTGAAGGTTCTGGCTTATATCGCTGACTTAGCACTAGGCTGATTTTCTTCTTAATTATCTGATAGGACTTTTTCTGTGTTGGCAACACGGTGGCACTGTGGTTACCACTACTGCCTCACAGCTAGACTGACATCTAGGCCTGGTTTTGATTCCACCTTGGCTTGGGCCTCTCTGCATGGAGTTTGCATGTTCTCCCCGTGTCTGTGTGGGTTTCCTCCGGATATTCTGGTTTCCTCCCACAGTCCAAAAAGATGCAGGTATTGGGGTTCTGTTAATTGGTCACTCAAAACTACCCATAGGTGTGAATGTGAATGGTTTTCTGTCTCTCTGTGTTGGCCCTGTGTTGGCCCTGCGACAGGCTGGCAACCTGTATAGGTTGTACCCTGGCTCTTGCCCTGTGTCACCTGAGATAGGCTCCAGTCCCTCTGTGACCCTGAACAGGATAAGTGGAAGAGTATGGATGGATGGATGGATGGATGGATGGATGGATGGACTACATTGTGTTACAATAACAAGACAGACGATGACTATAACTCCTTAACTATATCTTAAAATCAGTCACTTTTTTTCCTTTCTGTTCAGCTATCTCAGCTTCTTACAAAATACACAGCTACTCGCTGTCTTCGTTCAAAGGCCCAGAATTTGTTTGTTGTAACCTGTACATGACAAAAGACTGGGGGGACAGAGCCTTTCAGTCTGACATCAAGGTTGTGGAACAGTCTACCACTACAAATTTGATTTGTTGACTCTCTAGGTTTATTTAAAAAGCTGCTAAAACATTTTTGTGTGAACAGACCTTCTGTTGAGAGTCCTAAATTATTAATTTTGAATTACCTGTTTCTTCTATGGTATTTTATTGTGTTTTTTATTGGCTATTGTGATGCCTAATTCTTGTATTCTTTCTATGTGTACAGGGTTTTGTGACTGTTGTCTGTGAAAAGGGCTTAATAAATAAACTTTAATTACGTTGCTTGCTAAATGCCAGTTATTTCAAAGAAGTTTTTTATAGTTCATTTTAATGTCTTGAGGTTATATTTACTGTTATAGCAGTATTACCTGATATTAGTAAAAATTACATGATGCTTTACTGTTAAAATAAAAAAGTGACTGGGGAAGAATTGAAGGAGGAATAAACCTATAACAGTGAAAAGCAAATTGGTTTAAAGGCTTGGAGTTAGCATGAGCTGGAATATAGCTTAGATGTTATTCTCTTCTTTCCAGCCCTTTATATGTAAATTATAATAGCTTTATCCTGTTTCATCTGTTAATATTTTTTAAATCACTTGCAAATCCGGGAATATCAATCACATAAATTCACTTTTCTTGTGACAATGACTACATGCAGAATACTAGATGTTCTAAGCAAGAATGATCCTTTGAGTCATTTACAGATTTCTCATTTCTGCATTTTCTATGAATTCTTTTTTTAATTTGAATTCTTATTAGTGTACTACTACTGTGTTTTAATTCTATATAGTTGTAAAGTACATTTATTTTTAATAATGCAGTAATTAATGATGTAATATTTAATGTTGTTATGAGGTCCCCACAAATCAAAGGGATATCTGCGTGTATTATGCAAATAATATGCAAATAATATGCAAACAATGTCCCCACAAAACATATTCCTTAGACTTTTAATGAGTCCCCATATAGCATGTTCCAGACATGAGTCAAACCTCACTTCATCAATTCAGATGTTTGAAGGTGTGTATAAGCTAACAAAAACATGTTGAGTATACCTGATATTTTTAATGGCTCTATGACCTACAGAAAGGGTGGTCCCCACAGGCGATGACTAAAAAAATGGTCCCCAGTCCACATGAAAACAAGTGTGTGTGTGTGTGTGTGTGTGTCCTGAGGTGTTTGTGAAGCACACAGAGGATGTTAGAAAGGTCTCAGATCTTCCTCCTGTGGAGCTCCTGGAGCTCAGAGACCATCAGGACACAAAGAAAAGAAGACGTGTGTGTTTCAGCAGCTCAAAGAACCTGCTGATGTTTTAATACATGCACGTGGTTATACAAACAAGAGAAGGTCAAATACATGCAGGCTGAGCTCTACAGAAGGATGACCTTTGACCTAAGCAGAGAGAACAGAGCAGCCTGGGGTCACTGATGACCCGGACCCTCATTTCTGTTTTACAGGGTTCCGGTGTCGGTGCTGTTCCCTATGAACCGGCGAAATGCTTAAGAACGGCCCGCGTTCCCACCGCGTTTCTGTGAACTGCTCCTTTACGTATGAGTGTGGGCGGGTCGTCGTCTGGACACGAAGCCGAAGCACACAAACGTGGGAGAACACGCTCCTCTTTCTGTGCTGCAAACACATTTTAGGGTCCAAACCAACTACTGCAGCATCTGTGTGCAGCACAGAGGGAAACACAGACAGCGATTAGACGACAAGTTTGTGTCCTTTTATCTGTGATATGAACTGATACAAAGCAGCAAGTTCAGCCTTAGAGCCAAACCTAATTCACAGCCGTGAAAATCGCTTCGCTTTTCTCCTGTAATACACACGTAATATGGTAGAAAACTTGATGTAGAGACGGCAGAGTCACGCCCTTCTGCCGCTTTCTTCACGCGTTCTTGGTTCGAGACCAGCTAGTTTGCGGGGCCGGAATTGGACCTGTTTTTTGGCCGAGCACCGAGTGTTTCTGTGGTGGAAAACCCGCCTAACGGTTCAAATTACGGCACCGGTACCCAGTTAGTGGAAAACCGGCCATAGCAACAGCCTAGCAACCACATTTCCCGTCTGAGACAGAGAGACACGTTCCTCTGCAGACACAGGGAGACGTCTGCAGACACGCCCATTGTCTGTCTGCGCAGTCACAGATGTTTGCTGCTCAAAGGTCACCACTTCCTGTACAACTGGTGCTTAATACAACACACAATACAACACAGAAAACAACACAACTCAGAGGAAACTGACTGTGAACAGTAAAAATCAATCAAACTCCTCAGCGTGAGCCTGTGGACTCACATCAGGACAGATGTGAGTGTGACTATGTGCTGATAGAGGATATACTGATAACAGGGTACAAGTACTGGAGTACACGAGTATTAGAGTACAAGTAATGATTATGAGTATATACAGGTTTGAAAGAACAAACCTCACAGTTACATTTGTACGAGAACAGGAAACAGTCATAAAGTCATAAAGTCATGAAGTAATCAGATGGAGTAAATCCAGGAGACTGACGTCTGCAGGGACAGAGATCAGAAACTGGAGAAAAACCTGAAACCCAAAATAAAATCAAAGACTATGAATGTAGGACAGACGCTCTGACGTCCAGCACAATCTGATCAGATCAAACTGATGGATTATTGAACTCTGCCTCTGCACACAAAAACCATTTACAGCCATCACTGCTGTTCTTACAGGTCACCATGGATATGAAAGCAGTGAGAAGTTACTGAGGGTCAAAGTTCACGTCTTAACATCCAACAGGTCACGGGCAGCAAATCCAGAGTCATGATTCACTTCCACCTCTTTTTATCCCAGATTTTAGATTTTCAGAAGGAAAAACTGGAATTCCTAAATCTGAGAAACATCCTTCAAAATGTAACATCTGGTTTCTGAAAATGGCTCAAACGCAACCTTAACCTGAACTGTCTGTGGTGATGATGATGATGATGATGATGATGATGATGATAATGATGGTGATGATGATGGTGATGATGATGATGATTTAATGTTTCATGTACGAAAGGTTTTCTTGGGGGGGGGGGTATCTGGTAGTTTCTGGCTCTGAGACGTCAGCAGCAGAACCAGACAAACATCTGGTCCTCTCACAGTGGATCACACTTCCTGTCTCATACAGGAATGATGATGATGATGATGATGTTCTGTTTCAGGTTTGTTTGACAGGTGTCAAAGTAGGTGGAGGTTCTCACTCAGCTGTTTTTCTCTGGACCTCAAACATCTTGTATCTCTCCACTGAAGAACCCGAGGAACTATTAAGTTATTGGTAACTGCAGTACACTAAAAATCCCTCTGTCTTATAAACTGTTCCAAAAACATAACTCAGAGATCAACAAACCAGCATCCGACTTATGAAGAACTTTTAGAATAACATCATTGACAAATCAAAATAAAATCAAATCAAATAACTAAATTTAAACCACCATGATTTCCACCTTTTTTCTGGACTTGGTCTGATCACGTAACTCTTTATGACCTATAGTAGAACAAGTCCATCAGATCATATGTGTAATTTCCACATGCTTTAGTACAGATTTTTTAGAATATTCCAACTTACTACATACATCAACAGACTCTTCATAACCCAAATTTGAATAATTCAGAAAACATCACCTTAGTCAGATTGAAATGTTCCATGAAAGTTCATCTGACTGTTGTCTAGACACTCAAGTGACAGTGAGTGTAGTTGTGCATGAACGAGCCAATACTTGGAGTTGCATAGATTGTATGTGATCACCTGAAGTGGGCAGGGCAGGAGCTGAGGAGGGCTTTAATGCTAAACTCACCAACTTATGCGATCACGTTTAACTGGACGCGGATTTCAATGGAACTTGTAATGGAACTTGCATGTCATGCTTTGCAGAAGTTGTCATAGAGCATTTTGGCCTTCATCCCTAAAGCTGTTGTTCCCATTGACAGTATCATACCAGCTACAGCTCCCAGTAAAGCTCCTGATGTAGGGTTCAGCTCACCACCACCAATAAAATATCCTAACCCACATCCAAAAATGATTCCAATCAAACCAGACTTTTCCAGGAATTTGGCTTTGTTTTCTGTCTCTGCTGGTTTGGGATTGTTTCCCTCTTGTTCCTGATTTCTCCTTTTTTCAGCCTCTTCTTTTTCATGCTCTGTGAGCATCTCTGGAGTGTAGTAATATTGTGTTTCTCTCTGTCTTATCACCTTCAGCAGCTCAGTGACTTGTGTGGGACTCCTGTTTTCAATGTTAAAAAAGAAGTGCCTGCCATGGCACGGCTCAAGTAATTCTTTGAGTTTAAAATAATTCATTCCCTCCTCTGTTTTAGCTCTTTCTGCATTCCCATCATTATCATGGGTGAACACCACCATAGCGTAGGCCATCGCACGTTTGCCAAAAGTCCGCTCAAAAACCTCCAGTATTTGTAATTCTTTATCGCTGAGCTCTTTCAGCCTCTCGAACAACAGGAACACATGAGCACCTGGTTTGGCGAGAACAATAGACTCCCTGATTGTTCTCAAGAGTGTTTCTGATGGGTGTTTTTGTCCGCTTTTAAACAGACCTGGAGTGTCAACAACAACCACACTCAGATCTTCAATAATCCTTCTTTCCACGTGGCACTTCTCTGTGCGAACACGAACATTAGTATCCTTTGAGGTGAATGCCTTCTTGTCCCCCATGATGATGTCTCCTAGAGTACTTTTTCCACGTGTGGTCTTCCCAAACAGGACAATCCTGAGCTCTGGAAGCTCTGCTGGAAAAATAGTAGTAAGTGAGAAGAGTCCTGGTCCTGATGCCTTACAGCACATTAATCAATCTCACACTAATCAGTTTCAGACTGTGGATCATTTTCATCACTTTGACATAAAATAAATTCACTGCTTTTAGTTGGAATCATTTTTCTCCCTTTTTAAAGAACTTTGAAGTATAAATATGCTCTGCTTAGTCACACCTAAATATGTTTTGCAGTGTTGCCTCTGTTACACACCACAAAGTTAAATCTGTTTTTATAGGCAGTTCAGACGCTCAAAGTAACATTTTAAATGTGAGGACAGACTTCAATACTTGCATGAATAACCTCTGCTTTGAGTGACTGCACTTCGGACACAGTCTAATCTGCTCTTCCTGCTCTTCAGTGTAACCAGCGGTTTGCACCGTGTTGTATCTCCATTGATGACGGCATATCGTGACTGTAGACTAACAATGATCCTCCTACCTCCTCGATGGTCTCCCTGACTTGGTTAGATGTTGTGAAGCTGTTTTGCTTCATGCTGGAAATAATTCTGATGATGGGTTTTAGTCTTCTGTGGTCTTTCATTCAATCTTTAAAAAGCGATGAACCACATTATTGATTTGGTCTCTCCTGAAATTTTGCTCTCTAGATTAGTTGATTTTGTTTTTCAGTCCAATCTTGGCCTCCTTCACTGTCACATCTCTTTGGACTTCATATCATGTCATATTAATATCATAAATACAAGTTCAACACTTGGACAGAACTCTGGATCTTTGATCTCCTTAATCTTCACCTGGACATGAACCCATTTCAGTCAATGGTCCAATGATGTTTGAGGCTCTGAAAATAGGGCATTGTTTACAAAGTAGCCATCAATGTTTCTCAGATTTTGAATAAATAGAAATAAAAATGGAGTAAAACTGAAAACTGTCACACATGAAGACCAGAAACTACCTCATATTCATGTATCATTATTATTCATTATTAATTTAAAAATATAAATTTCAAAGGCACCATCATTATTTCAGCTCTGCCTCTTCAATTGGAAAAAACCCTGTTAAACCAGCCTGTACATTTAAAATATCTATTTACTGAAATATAAAAGGTTATTTTTTTAATGAAAGATTCCCTGGAATTAATTCCTCTCTTTGTGCTGTAAATAGTTTCATTAGTTGTTAAATCAGTAGAAATCCTTCATATTAAACCTAGTTCAGCACTCACTGCTCTCAGCTCCACTGTAAATGCTGCTTGGTCCCAATCAGACTCTAAAATGAACACAAAGGAACAGTCCAACATCCCTGGACTAAAAACTCATTTCAGAGTGAAGCTGAAGTTCTGTCCAAATGATTTCAAATCAGAGAGCTGCTGCTGGTTTCTGTTTCAGGAAATAACACCACCCAAACACCACCCTGAGTATCACTGCAGGACAAACACACTCACCCATGGTCTGTGGATCTTGATCAATCAGTATCTTTGTCTCTGATGTATTGTCACCATCCATGTCTTCTTCTGACTATTTAAATTTCCATCTCACCTCTATATTAAAGCCTGCTGCTAGTTCCCTCCCTACAACACTTCAGCTGGCCAATCAGAGGTCTGACTAAAAGGAACCAATCAGAGGGCAGAGTGTATTTCCAAAGGTCTGCCTCCTCATCCATAACCTTCTCTCAGTTACATCACTCCATGAAGACAACTGAAACCATCACAATAAATATTTTTGGTACACAAAGTTTAAGGTTCAGATAAAACATGTCAGGTACAAATGACCCATCAGCACTGAAGCTCCAAAAGCTGCAGTTCCTCTGCCGTCCAGCAGAGACGCCACAGTGAGTCAGTCCCTATAGACTCTCATGTTAAAACTTTCCAGCAGAAATAAACATGTTTACAGCTGATACAGAAATTGCTTTGGTCTCTGGAGCTACTTTCCCCCTTCCAAACAGCTTTTCCGGGTGTGTGTGTGTGTGTGTGTGTGGGGGGGGGGGGGGGGTGTCTATAAATCACCTGTTTAAACTGTGTTAAGGCTTAAAGTCTGCATTATTAGGGGCGTGGCTGTTACGAACCTGAGTTAGTTACTACTTATGGTGATTTTTGGTCCTGGTTTAGACTTAATTGTTGGTTTTGGTGGTTTTGAGTTTTGGGTTTCCTGTTATGAGGTTTTCATTCTTGTCTCTGCAGGGTTCTGTAACTGCATCATGTTTACTTTGTTGTTTCAGTATTTATATTAAAAACAGGAGGGACGAAAAGAGTCATTTTAATCAGCTTGTTGCATAGGCGTAGGAACCAGGGGGGACGAGGGGGACATGTCCTTCGCTTCCAGTCATTTTGATGCTAGAAGTCCCAGCCATGACCCATCTTCAACGCTCTTACTGAGGGAAGGAGGTTGTTGGCCAAAATCTCTTGATACATGACCCCATCCATCCTCCCTTCAATATGGTGTCGTCGTCCTGTCCCCCGTGCAGAAAAGCACAGTGTGATGTTTCCACCCCCATGGTTCACGGTTGGGACGGTGTTCTTGGGGTTGTACTCCTCCTTCTTCTTCCTCCAAACATGTTGAGTGGAGCTGATACCAAAAAGCTCTATTTTGGTATCATTTGACCACATGACCTTCTCCCATGGCTCCTCTGGATCATCCAGATGGTCACTGGTGAACTTTTGCTGGACATTTGCTGGCATTAGCAGGGGGATCCTACTTGCCCTACAGGATTTTAATCCATGAAAACATACTGTGTTACTAACAGTCATCTTTGAGACTGTGGTCCCAGCTCTATCCAGGTCATTGACCAGGTCCTCCAGTGCAGTTCTGGGTTGATACCTGACCTTTCTCAGACTCATCCTTACCCTGCGATGTCAGATCTTGCATGGAGCCCCAGACTGAGGAAGAATGACAGCCATGTTGTGTTTCTTCCATTTTCTAATAATTGTACCAACAGTTGTTGCCTTCTCACCAAGCTGCTTGCCTATTGTCCTGTAGCTCATTGCAGCCTTGTGCAGGTCTACAGTTTTGTCCCTGGTGTCCTTAGACAGCTCTTTGGTCTTGGGCATGGTGGAGAGGTTGGAGTGTCAGTATGTGGACAGGTGACTTTTATACAGATAATGAGTTCATGTGCAATTAATACAGGTAATTAGTGCAGAATAGGAGGGCTTCTTAACCCTTTAACGGTGGCGATCATCACCGCTGCACCTGTTACCTGCCCTTACCCTCCACAATCAGCAGATTAATGACACCAACTTGGTGTTGGCTCTCACTGCGGTATTGTATCACTTCCTGTTCCTGTTTCGGAGCACAGTGTTTTGCTGTCTGTTAGCTGTTATATCTGTATAACTAGATTTATCTGGATAATAACATATTTTAGTGTAATCTTCACCTACTTTAAATAGCATACTCTTTGCTGAATCACCTGTATTCACATTACTCACTTTATTTGTTTTTAGAAATTCACTAGCTTAGCTTAGCTAGTAGCTTAGCCCTTAGCCGACTCACTACCAGCATGGCTTCTTCTCCTGTCTCTCCTGCACTTTCCTGCTCTGGGTGTCACATGTTTAGTTACTCCTCGGCCTCCTTTAGCAGTAACGGTACTTGTAATAAATGTAGTCTGTTTGTAGCTCTGGAGGCCAGGCTTTCTGAACTGGAGACTCGGCTCCGCACCCTGGAAAATCCTACATCTAGCCAGGCCCCTGTACCGGGTGCGGACCATGGTAGCTTAGCCGCCGTTAGCTCCACCCCAGCAGATCCCGAGCAGCAGGGAAAACAGGCCAGCTGGGTGACGGTGAGGAGGAAGCGTAGTCCTAAGCAGAAGCCCCGGGTACACCACCAACCTATTCACGTCTCTAACCGTTTTTCTCCACTCGGCGACACACCCGCCGAGGAACAAACTCTGGTTATTGGTGACTCTGTTTTGAGAAACGTGAAGCTAGAGACACCGGCGACCATAGTCAAATGTCTTCCAGGGGCCAGAGCAGGCGACATTCATGGAAATTTGAAACTGCTGGCTAAGGCTAATCGTAGATTTGGTAAGATCGTTATTCACGTCGGCAGTAATGACACCCGGTTACGCCAATCGGAGGTCACTAAAATTAATATTGACTCGGTGTGTAACTTTGCAAAAACGATGTCGGACTCTGTAGTTTTCTCTGGGCCCCTCCCCAATCAGACCAGGAGCGACATGTTTAGCCGCATGTTCTCCTTGAATCGCTGGCTGTCTGAGTGGTGTCCAAAAAACGACGTGGGCTTCATAGATAATTGGCAAAGTTTCTGGGGAAAACCTGGTCTTGTTAGGAGAGACGGCATCCATCCCACTTTGGATGGAGCAGCTCTCATTTCTAGAAATCTGGCCAAATTTATTAACCCTCCTAAAAACTGACTACCCAGGGTTGAGCCCAGGAAGCAGAGTTGCAGTCTTACACGCCTCTCTGCAGCTTCTCTCCTCCTGCCATCCCCCCAAAACCCCATCCCCATAGAGTCGGTGCCTGCTCCCAGACCACCAAAAACCAAAGCTAAAATCAGCAAAAAACTATTTAAGCATAAAAATTCAAAAACAATAAATAATACAGCTTCATCAACTGCACCAAAGAATAAAACAATTAAATGTGGATTGTTAAACATTAGGTCTCTCTCTTCCAAGTCCCTATTAGTAAATGATTTAATAATTGATCAACGTATTGATTTATTCTGCCTTACAGAAACCTAGTTACAGCAGGATGAATATGTTAGTTTAAATGAATCAACACCCCCGAGTCACAGTAACTGTCAGAATGCTCGAAGCACAGGTCGAGGAGGAGGATTAGCTGCAATCTTCAATTCCAGCTTATTAATTATTCAAAGACCCAGACAAAGTTTTCATTCTTTTGAAAGCCTGACTCTTAGTCTTGTCCATCCTAATTGGGAAAATCAAAAACCTGTTTTATTTGTTATTATCTATCGTCCACCTGGTCCCTACTCAGAGTTTCTGTCTGATTTCTCAGACTTTTTATCTGATTTAGTGCTCAGTTCAGATAAAATAATTATAGTGGGTGATTTCAACATCCATGTAGATGCTGAGAATGACAGCCTCAACACTGCATTTAATCTATTGTTAGATTCAATTGGCTTCTCTCAAAATGTAAAGGAGCCCACCCACCACTTTAATCATACTCTGGATCTTGTCCTAACATATGGCATAGAAACTGAAGACCTAACAGTATTCCCTGAAAGCCCCCTCCTGTCTGATCATTTCTTAGTAACATTTACATTTACTTTAATGGATTACACAGCAGTGGGGAATAAGTTTAATTACAGTAGAAGTCTTTCTGAAAGTGCTGTAACTAAGTTTAAGGATCTAATTCCTTCATTGTTATGCTCTTCAGTGCCATGTGCCAACACAGTACAGAGCAGCTTCCTAAACTCTGCTCCCAGTGAGGTTGATTATCTCGTCAATAGTTTTACATCCTCACTGCGTATAACTTTGGATACTGTGGCTCCTCTGAAAAGGAAAGCTTCAAATCAGAAGTGCCTGACTCCGTGGTATAATTCACAAACGCACAGCTTAAAGCAGATAACCCGAAAGCTGGAGAGGGAATGGCGTCTCACTAAATTAGAAGATGCTCATTTAGCCTGGAAAAAGAGTTTGTTGCTCTATAAAAAAGCCCTCCGTAAAGCTAGGACATCTTACTACTCATCATTAATTGAAGAAAATAAGAACAACCCCAGGTTTCTTTTCAGCACTGTAGCCAGGCTGACAAAGAGTCAGAGCTCTGTAGAGCCGAGTATTCCTTTCACGTTAACTAGTAGTGACTTCATGGATTTCTTTACAAATAAAATTTTAGACATTCGAGAAAAAATTATTCATAACCATCTCAAAGATTATTCTTCATGTTCGGCTGCTTTCAGCACTGCTGGTATTTGTTTAGACTCTTTTGCTCCAGTTGATCTTTCAGAGTTAACTTCAATAGTTACTTCCTCCAAACCAGCAACATGTTTATTAGATCCCATTCCTACTAGATTGTTCAAAGAAGTCTTTCCAATTATTGATGCTTCAATCTTAAAAATGATCAATCAGTCTTTATTAGTTGGCTATGTACCACAGACCTTCAAGGTGGCTGTAATTAAACCTCTGCTTAAAAAGCCATCACTTGACCCAGCTGTCTTAGCTAATTATAGGCCAATCTCCAACCTTCCTTTTCTCTCAAAGATTCTTGAAAGAGTAGTTGTAAAACAGCTAACTGATCATCTGCAGAGGAACGGTTTATTTGAAGAGTTTCAGTCAGGTTTCAGAATTCATCACAGTACAGAAACAGCATTAGTGAAGGTTACAAATGATTTTCTTAGAGCCTCTGACAGTGGACTCATCTCTGTTCTTGTCCTGTTGGACCTCAGTGCAGCTTTTGATACTGTTGACCATAACATTTTATTACAGAGATTAGAGCATACTATAGGTATTAAAGGTACTGCACTGCAGTGGTTTGAATCATATTTATCTCATAGACTCCAATTTGTTCATGTAAATGGGGAGTCTTCTTCAGACAGTAAGGTTAATTATGGAGTTCCACAGGGTTCTGTGCTAGGACCAATTTTATTTACATTATACATGCTTCCCTTAGGCAGTATTATTAGAAAGCACTGCATCAATTTTCATTGTTATGCAGATGATACTCAGCTTTACCTATCAATGAAGCCAGATGACACACATCAATTAGTTAAACTGCAGGAATGTCTTAAAGACATTAAGGCCTGGATGACCTCTAATTTCCTGCTTCTAAATTCAGATAAAACTGAAATTCTTGTTCTCGGCCCCACAAATCTTAGAAACACGGTGTCTAACCAGATACTTACTCTGGATGGCATTACTTTGGCCTCCAGTAACACTGTGAGAAATCTTGGAGTCATTTTTGACCAGGATATGTCCTTCAATGCACATATTAAACAAATATGTAGGACCGCTTTTTTGCATTTGCGCAATATTTCTAAAATTAGAAACATCCTTTCTCAGAGTGATGCTGAAAAGCTCATTCATGCATTTATTACTTCTAGGCTGGACTATTGTAATTCATTATTATCAGGCTGTCCTAAAAGCTCCCTGAAAAGCCTTCAGCTGATCCAAAATGCTGCAGCTAGAGTACTGACAGGGACTAGAAAGAGAGAGCAGATTTCTCCCATATTGGCTTCTCTTCATTGGCTCCCTGTTAAATCTAGAATAGAATTTAAAATTCTTCTCCTCACATACAAGGTCTTGAATAATCAGGCACCATCTTATCTCAAAGACCTCATAGTACCATATCACCCCAACAGAGCACTTCTCTCTCAGACTGCTGGCTTACTTGTGGTTCCTAGGATACTTAAGAGTAGAATGGGAGGCAGAGCCTTCAGCTTTCAGGCGCCTCTTCTGTGGAACCAGCTTCCAGCTTGGATTCGGGAGACAGACACCCTCTCTATTTTTAAGATTAGGCTTAAAACTTTCCTTTATGATAAAGCTTATAGTTAGGGCTGGATCAGGTGACCCTGCACCATCCCTTAGTTATGCTGCTATAGGCCTAGTCTGCTGGGGGGTTCACATAATGCACTGTTTCTCATTCACCTTATTTACTTTGTTTATACTCCACTCTGCATTTAATCATTAATTGATATTAATCTCTGGCTCTCTTCCACAGCATGTCTTTCTCTCCCCTCATCCCAACCGGTCGCGGCAGATGACTGCCCCTCCCTGAGCCGGGTTCTGCTGGAGGTTTCTTCCTGTTAAAAGGGAGTTTTTCCTTTCCACTGTCGCCAAGTTCTTGCTCATAGGGGGTTGTTTTGACTGTTGGGTTTTCTCTGTATTATTGTAGGGTCTTTACCCACAATACAAAGCGCCTTGAGGCGACAGTTTGTTGTGATTTGGCGCTATATAAATAAAATTGAATTGAATTGAATTGAATTAATGCCGAGTGTATCACCGCTGAAACATCTGATCAAATGCATTTTAAATTGCCTTAATTATACAACCGTTTGTCCTGTCGGAAAATTTCAAATGTAAAAGTGCGGAAATGGCAGCACCTTTGAAGTTACAGGGCCCGTGGCAGGCTGGTGGTAAAACCAACAGGTCTGTGAGAGCCAGAATTCTTGCTGGATGGTAGGTGATCAAATACTTATTTTGTGCAATAAAATCGAAATGAATTGTTTAAAAATCATACAATGTGATTTTCGGGATTTATTTTTGGATTCTGTCTCTCACAGTTGAAGTGTACCTGCGATAAAAAATTACAGACCTCTCCCTTCTTTGGAGGGGGAAAACTTGCAAAATCAGCAGTGTATCAAATACTTATTTCCCCCACTGGATATTAGGAAAGGCAAAATAAACTAGGTGAACATAAATGGATGCCAAGAGATTCTTTTTTCATTCTTTTTATAACAGATTGTAAGGGTTTTTAAAATTCATAAATCCATATTTTATTTACAATAGGACATAGAAAATGATTTTACTGTTTCATGAAAAATATGAGCTCATTTTGAATTTCATGGCAGAAAAAAAAAGAAAAGTGGGACAGGGCATGAAAAGGATGAAAAAGTAAGTGGTATTTGTTGAGATTTTTTATGACTTTTATATTAGTATTTTCTGTCACTATTTTTATATCATGTATTAAAGTGTATTTGTCACACAAACTGATTTGATGAACACTGTATGCTTTAGAGTTACTGGGGTAAAGGTGACTCATATATGTTACTCATATATGTTAAGGCCTTGGTGGGATCCAGGAACAGCTTCGACATTGTCACCTCATGTTGTAATTTAGGAAACTTTATGACAGTGGCCCCCCTGGAACGTGAGTTCTGCAGACCCACCTGTGTTTTTGTAACATGAATTAATGAGGAGATAAATTCTAGCTATTTATGGATTGTCAAAGAGGTGTTTTAATAGCAGAGGGTTTAATTGGAAGAAGATCCTTCATCATGACATCTGTCAGCGCTGTTCTAAACCACTGAGGTGCCCTGGTGACGTATGTTTCTTTAGTCCACATGGGACCAAAGTTGGCAGAGCCTCGAAAGGTGATTGGTTGGGGTTCAAGTTTCAGGGGTTTAGACTTTATGTAAACTAGGAGGGGTCAAAGGGAAGTGGGCAGTTACCATCTTTACGGTATAAATGTTTGCCGGCTCTTGGTCTCGCTCTCTTACTTTTGCTCTTCCCTTTCATGTCCTCTTCTTCTTTTCTTCCTGTTTCTGCACCTTTCTCTGTCTCTGTGTTTCTCTCTTCTCTGTGTGTGTGTGTGTCTAAGTCTTAACTGTGTTACTGTCTGTGCTTTGTGTAACCAAGATGTCTAATAAACAGCCTGCAGTGGAACCTGCTCATCCCAGTGATTGTTTTAGAAAATTACAGCCCAACATATTAAAGTAAAACAGCTGGACAAACTGACAACTGAAAATGTTATTGCTAATCAGGTTAACTGGCAGCAGATCAGTAACATGATTGGGTATAAAAAGAGCATCTTAGAGTTTCTCAGAAGGAAAGAGGTTCACCAACCTGCATCTACAAATTATGGAACAATTTCAGGATAATGTTCCTCACATAAAATTGTGACGGGAATTGAGAAATCTTTGTGCCAAAGAGACAAGGCTGAAAATAATTGTTAGATGCAATGATCTGTGGGCCCTCTGCACTGCATTAAAAAACAGGCCTGATTCTGTCATGGAAATCACTCTATGGCCTCAGGAAGACTTCCAGAAATCACTGCCTGTGAGTACAGCTCACTGTAACATCCACAGATGCAGGTTAAAGCTCCATCATGGAGAGAAGAAACCACACGATCCAGGAACTCTGCCGTCTTCTCTGAGCCAAAGCTCAGTTAAAATGGACGGAGCCAAAGTGGAAACAACATTCCTCTCCCAAAGTCCAGCAGCTGCTCTCCTCAGTTCCAGATGTTTATGGACCGATGTTAAAGCAAGGGATGCTGCACAGCTGGAAACACGGACCTGTGACATCTGTAGAGACGTGTTGATGCCATCAAACTCAACATGAGCAAATATTTTGCTTTGTATGGTCCACATTTGATGTTTTCTGTGCCCTATTGTGCATAAAATACAGTTTTGAAATTGTTGTAGTTTTTTTATTCAGATTTTACACGGCAGCCAAACTTTGTGTGTGCGCGTGTGTGTGTGTACTGCTAAATAAATTTAGAGAATACCTAATATGATTGTAATGTGTAGAATGGGAGGATCAGGTTGCTCTTCATGTGGTTATGTTGAAAATCTTATTAAATTTTGTTAAATAGATATATTGTTGAAAAACTATTCAGCCATCAATCATCCATCCATATGAGGAGGAAAAGAGTGGAGTGGAGGTGCCGTGTAACAAGGGAAAAAGCCACATTTGGACCTTTAATGTATATTTTATATAAAACTTGTTCTTTCTCCAACTTTCCAGGTCAAGAAAATCAGGCTTCAGTTATGGAAAACAAATGAAATCAAAGTTTATTTGATGACAGAAAAATACAGTCTGCAGAATAAATGTGAATCATTTTAATGATCATTTCTCTCTGAAGCTCGTCTGAAATCAAAGTTTTATTTTCAGCCTCTTATTTTCTGCGCTTTATTTATTCTTCTTCTTGGCTCTTTGATCTCACTACATACATGCAGCTAACTTCTTTGCCAGCCAGACATTAGCTTGAAGGACCAAGCTAGCAATTTCGGGCCCCAGCACCTGAGTTAGCAAGTCTCTAGCTGCAGAGTGCAGACTGCTTTCTTTTGCAACATCATGTGTATTTTTCTTGAGTAAGGTTTCGTGTGCCTCTTTGAGCATGTTGACTGTGTAATATTCCCCGTTGTTCTTTTTATCCATCTCAGTGATCTCCTTTACTAGCTCAGCCACTTGTTCTTTGGCCTTGTCAACATCCTTACCAATGACACCAAATTTCTTTGATTCAAATCTATATTTCTCAAAAAAATCCACTATTGTTTTCTTATCATCTTCAGACAGTTCTTTCTTTACACCTGTGATCAAGGGGAGAAAGTAACGCATTGAATCGTTACCAAACATCCCCTTAAAGAGTTCCATTCTGTCCTCATCATGTGAGTCAAAATCATCCTCCCATTCGTGCACATACAGGAACACATGAGGGCCACGCTGAGAACCAGACTTGAAGCTGGATGTGAAAATCTCACTCAGCACCTCTTCTTCATCTTTCTCTTTCTGGCACAGACCAGGAGCATAAGTCAAAACCATCTTTGACTTTGTCTCCATCAGATGTTTTTCCATGATGTCCTTGGCTGAAGTTACCAGAGTTGTAGTCCTTCCAATGAGCATGACTCTCAGCTCCTCTGCTGGAGAAATTTACAGACATGTTAATGTTAGCTAGCAGGTATGTGTTACATCCCTGTGGATAACATAGATATAACATGAGGAGAGACTCCTCACTCCAACCATTCCCAAGAAAAGGCCACAGCACAGAACATGTGAGGATGCAAAGCAGCAGTTTATTTGTTTCAGACATGAGCAGTACCAAAACAACAAACTGCAGGTTCTAATGTTCCAACCTTCTCTAACCAGGAACAAAAGGGAAACAAAACACAATCTCTAACCTACACTCCTAACCAATAACAAGAGAAAAAGGGTTACATGAAAAATTACTTCTCACTCCCACTTAGCTGCTGCAGTGCTCAATATATACACTAGGTATTTACAATGTTCTACATACAAGGCCATTTACAAAAACTCTTGCAATAACAATGTGAGGTAAACAACTTACCCCACACTATTCACTCAGAATTCACATGCACACACCCTAGTGGGAGGGACCAAATAGATAAACATGTATATGATCTTGGATCATAAATCAAACATGTCCCCTTAAAATAAGTGAGTTTTCACCAAAGGGCGTGACGCTGGCGGTAGGGAAAAATTCGGTGTTTCAACGTGAAGACATAAATGGAAGTAACTCAAAGCCACATTGCCTAATCTGCCTCAAACTTCAGTGGTTTGATAATCCTCTGGCCCTGAACGCACTGATATGCATAAAGTCCATAAAAATTAGAGCGCCACCTAGTGCCAGCTCGGAATATCATAAAATAGCATGTTTTTTGAGTAGCCCTGGAGCTACATTTCATCTACATATCTGAAGTTGTGCAGGGTCATGTATCATCCTAACACGGACAAAAAAGTCTCTTGGACCCATACCCAAAACCCAACAGGAAGTCGGCCATTTTCAATTGAAGGTGTCAATGTTTGCCATTTCGATGCCTGCTATTTGAACGAACTCCTCCTAGAGCATTTGACCCAGTGAGACCAAATTGGCTCCAGATGATCTAGACAAGTAGCCCATCAAATATTGTGGAAAGTTTTACAAAATATTAAATGTCCTTGTCACACCAGGCCATTGGATTTGGCCTTTGTTTTTCTCCTTCACCACCAAAAGTGTTTGTAAACTTGTTCGCACATGCTTTGTTCAATCAGCCTGAAATTTGAATCACTCATGTACAGAACTACAGTGAATCCATAACTACAGATTCAAGACTGTAGGTGCAATAGCGCCCCCTACAGAAGCAAATGAAAATTTGTATGACCGTTCAAAGAATTAGTTTTGCTCTGAAATGCATGAAAATATCTTTCATCATTGCTTACAAAATCCTCATCAGTTTGATAAGTGTCCTGTCCTGAACACATTGATATGCATAAAGTTCATAAACATTAGAGCGCCACCTAGTGGCACCTGGAAATATCATAAAATACCATGTTTTTTGGGGAGCCATGGAGCTATGTTTTATCTACAGCTTTTTTTTTTGCCAACTCATGTAACATCCTAAGACTTACAAAAAGGTCTCTTGGACCCATAACCGAAACCCTACAGGAAGTTGGCCATCTTCAATTGAAGGTGACAATTTTTGCTATTTCCACCCGTGCTATTTGAATGAACTCCTCCTAGGGAATTTCACCCACTCAGACCAAAATGGCTCCATATGATCTAGACAAGCAGCCCATCAAATATTGTGGAAATTTTTACAAAATATTCAACGGCCTTGTCACACCAGCCTTTTGAAGTTAACCATTATTTTTCTCCCTTGCCACAACATTGGCTGTACACTCATTTGCACATGCTTTGCCCAATCAAGCTAAAAATGTAATAACTCATGTACACACCCAGGTTGAACCCATAACTATGGATTTAATAAGTTCTGTTTTTCTATTGTATCAAATAATTTTTTCATGCAGTAAAATGCAATTTGATTATTTAAAAATCATACAATGTGCTTCTGGGCAGCACGGTGGCGCGGTGGTTGGCACTGCTGCCTCACAGTTACAATACCATCTGGAAGGCCAGGGTTCAATTCCACCTTGGCCCAAACCCCTCCGTCTCTCCGTGTGGAGTTTGCATGTTCTCCCCATGCTTGCGCAGGTTTCCTCCCACCGTCCAAAGACATGCACTTACTGGGGTTAGGTTATGTCAACTGGGATAGCCTCTTGGGACCCTGAACAGGATGTATTTTTCAGCCTTTGAATAACAACAGAGTTCAATAAGGTGACGTGCTCTAAGGTACAATACCAGTGACAGGTAGACACTGGCTCCAAAACATCTAGTTCTAAAGATCTTGTTGGCTATAACAATAATTCAGTGTTAAAAATGCTAATTTGCTTAAATTACATCTGAGCACTTTCATAAATGATCACTTTGGAAATGAGTGCTATTGTTAATAACTCATAGAAACCTTTGCTTTGATTGGGCCTATTGTACAGCCCTTACTTTACAATTTAAAGCACCTTTAGGCGACTGTTTTGATTTGGTGCTAAAGAAATAAAATTGAATTGAATTGACACCTGTCACCTGCGGATCTGATGCCCTGCCCCTGTGCCTGGCTCTCTGGGGAGAGGTGGGCGCCCTTTGCTCTGTCGGGGGGTGACGGGGATGGTGGGTGTGGGGGTTTTGGGTGGGTGTCTTGTGGGCTGGGTTGTCCTGGCTGCTGTGCCTCCGGGGTTCTTGGGTCTGTTCACTGTCCCTCGGCTCGTGTGGTGTTCTGGGCTCCTTTTCTGGGTGCCTGTGCCACCTGGGTGGGACCAGGTTGTGCTCTCGTCCTCTGTTGGCTTTGTAGAGACCCTCAGACACTGATGTAGACCTTCCTGCATGTTTCTGCCCTGGCACGGGTGTTTCCACTGCGTCTTGGCCTTTGATGCAGGTTGCAGACACTTGGGTTCTTGTTGCCATCCTGTGCTGTGATGTTTGGACTCACCACACTGACTGATTTGGTTTCTGATCTCTCTTTGTCCTTGTTTAAGGGTCTGGATGCAGGTCGTCACTGAGGTTCTTTTATTCTTGTTTATTTTATTTGTAAAGGGGAAGAAAAAAAATCTTGTGATGAGTTGGGATCATTTTGTTAAATTTGGAAGGGAGCACAAGTATGTCTTCACAAGTGCATGAACATGGGCACGTATGTGCACAAGGACATGCACGCATGAGCACACACACACACACACACACACACACACACACACACACACACACACACACACACACACACACACTCCAAAAAAAAGGGGGGGCAATGATGTATTAAAACACTACCAACTGACCAATACCCCAGCCTGTAGCAGATATCATAAATGATTTTTTTCTTTTTCAGGTTCCTGCCTGTTTATGCTGCATAGCTGGGTACCTGTCAACACTTTTCTTCCTTTGAGGCCCTTAAAAAAAAAAAAAAAAAGAACTGACAGCGGTGATTGGCAGACAGCTCCTGATCTTAGCACGTTATCCTTGTTGTTCCAACCAAGTTCTTGTCTATGGTAAAAAATGACTGCATCCATAATGGCTCACTGGGCTACAGAATTATATTTTACAACACTTTTAGTCTCTAATACATCTCAGAGTTGTTTTACAGTTGAGCCAACAGTTGTTTTTGTCCCTCATCAGCTTAAATCATTGTTTTCTATAAATTTGCTTGTTTCTCCCTCTTTCACACTCTAAAGCTCCAGTTTCAGGTGTTATTTTCTCAATGAGCTGACCCAGTCCAGAGACTGACTAATTACTGTTATATTACAGACTGACTAATTACTGTTATGTTTTTTAAGGACCCAACAAGTTTGATGCAGTTCACTTCAGTCAGTCAGCCCCTCTGTGCACTTTGGTGTCTCATGTTGGAGATTTGTGCAAAAATCACTTCTTACATTGTTCAGCTGTAATTTGCATCATTGGACCTTTTTGGTACCAGATCATAACAAAGATCATCTTCTTTTTTTTTTTTTACATATACAGAAATAAGTAATCACATTTAAGAAATATAATCATCCAAATATATCAACATATATAACAACAAGAAGCAACATGTGAATATTGTTGGGAAGTTAAGTCATGAGAAATTAGGTGTGCAAAGATAGTAAAGCAAATGGAGGTGTTTGAAAAAGATGAACATTAAAATTATATAGACAAGTTTAGGATTTATTGTGATAAATGAAAAGTTTCTGGTTGTAATAACAGCTAAAAACATTAATAGGAGGACAAAAAGCTCTGCTCTGCTGGTTCATCTACAACATGAATGAAGTTAAAATATACTTACCAGGCTTGGACATTGTTTTTGGTTTTGCTGGTTGATCTTTGAAGTCCTCAGAGAGTTGATGTGTTGTACTTGTAGTTTGTCATTTCATCTTTATATTCTAAAGTGTCTGTAGATCCCTCCCCTTAAAGACAGGTCATCTGTTACCTCAACAGTTTGACAAAGAGCCAGCCAATCAGAGACCAGAAAACAAAATCTCAGCAAGCAGCAAACAAGTTCATTTTATTTTAGATGTAAGTTTACTGCACACTTTAGTTGTATTTATTTTCCTATAAACACTGTTTTACATAGAATTTGTAGTATTATGTGTTAGTACTTCCATGCATGTACCTGCTCCCATGTGGTGCTGTGGCATCCACTTACCTTTCTCTGGGATGCAGCTCCCAAAGAAGGCAGAGAAACCCTGGTTAGTTGCAGTTATCTTCAGTGGAATGGAGGAAGTGTATTTTGGCTTCATGCAACATAATTATCAATTAGAAAAAAGTAGATGGAAATGTAAGGTGGTCTCTGATGACCTTTCCAGTTGAGATGATTATCAGAGCCCAATCATGAGACTAGCAGCATGGCATCTTCTCCTGTCCCTCCTGCACTTTTCTGCTCTGTGTTTAGTTACTCCTCGGCCTCCTTTAGCAGTAATAAATAATAATAAATGTAGTCTGTTTGTAGCTTTGGAGGCAAGGATCAGTCAGTTGGCAACTCGGCTCCAAACTTTGGAAAATCCAGTAGCTACTCAGGCCCCTACAGACCAAGGTAATTTAGCTGACATTAGCTCCCCCCCAAGAAGATCCTGAGCAGCAGGGAAAGCAGGCCGGCTGGGTGACTGTGAGGAGGAAGTGTAGTCCTAAGCAGAAGCCCCGGGTACACCACCAACCTGTTCACGTCTCATGCCAAGGAACAAACTCTGGTTTTTGGTGACTCTGTTTTGAGAAACGTGAAGCTAGAGACACCAGCGACCATAGTCAAATGTCTTCCAGGGAAGGAAATGGTATCTCACTAGCCCTCGATAAAGCTAGGACATCTTACTACTCATCATTAATTGAAGAAAATAAGAACAAGCCCAGGTTTGTTTTCAGCACTGTAGCCAGGCTGACAAAGAGTCAGAGCTCTGTAGAGCCGAGTATTCCTTTCACTTTAACTAGTAGTGACTTCATGGATTTCTTTACAAATAACATTTTAGACATTAGAGAAAAAATGATTCATAACCATGTCAAAGATTTATCTTCATGTTCGGCTGCTTTCAGCACTGCTGGTATTTGTTTAGACTCTTTGGCTCCAGTTGATCTTTCAGAGTTTCTTTTTTTTAGCCTGTCATGTCTGGCAGTTTTCACAATCAGAACAATGATCCGAATACACTGATGTACCAAACATATTTGCTTTTACAAGAACAGTTTTCTATAGGCTATTCTTGTTAATGTTTGTATTTTTATTTTTTATTTAGTTATTTATGCCAGGCTTGACAGGCAATAAGGAAAGGGATAGAGGGGAGAAAAAAAAGGGGGGGAACAAAGGGGAGAAAGGAAAGAAAAATACTCAGATATACATACATACACACACACACATTCACATGTCTATACAAATGCATATACATATTAGGGATGGCACGATACCACTTTTTTATGTCAGATACCGATATTTTACATTTGGATATCGTCCGATACCGATATAAATCCGATATTTAAAATTGATCCAGGCATTCAAATACATTTTTTAAAAAAAGAAGAAGTCAACAGTCTCTCACACAACAAAATCAAAGTCTTTTAGTTGTCCCACATACAAGCCTAAGGACCAGGGCGGACAGAGATTTTTAGGCAGTGGCACCAAAGCTCTGGACCTGTTTACCACTCCAGCTCCATTTAGCTGACTCTGTGGCATCATTTAAAAAATAGTTGAAACTTTTCTGTTTACCCAGGCTTTCTGGTTTCTGACTTTATTTTTATTCTTTTTCTTTTAAACCAAGGAAGAGAAGGTTTATTAGGGATCAATGAAAATAGATAATTAATTTTTGGTAAAACCATCATTTTAATGGCAGCAACTCTCCCCATGAGTGATATAGGTAAACTGTTCCAACGTGTGAGATCATCCTCTATTGTTTTTAATAAGGGGATATGATTTAATCGTACCAAGTCTGAGAGCCTGGTGGAAAAATTTATGCCTAAATATCTAATATTTCCTGACTTTAGTGGGGTCCTAGAGGTTCTCTGGAAATTACAATTCAGAGGCAAAACTGTTGATTTACTCCAATTGATAGAGTAATCAGATATAGATGAGAACTTATCTATCAGTGTGATAGTCTTCAAAAGAGAGCCTTGTGAATTCCTTAGGAAAAGTAATACATCATCAGCATAAAGGCTAAGTTTATGGTCCATATTTTCAGTTTGAATCCCTTTAATATTTACATTTTGACGGATTGCTGCTGCTAGTGGCTCAATGAAAATTACAAAAAGAGAGGGAGAGAGTGGGCAGCCCTGTCTAGTGCCCCTCTGCAGACTGAAGCTTTGGGAAATGAGATCATTTGTCCTAACACGTGCATTTGGGGAGCTGTGTAGTGTTCTGATCCAGTTTATAAAGGATGAACCGAATCCAAATTTTTGTAGAACTGCTAGTAAGAATTTCCAATTTACCCGATCAAATGCCTTTTCTGCATCTAAAGACACGACTGTAGTCTCTAATTTGTTAATAGAACAATAGTCTATTATATTTATCAGTCGACGTGTATTATTGGCTGAGTGCCGACCCTTGATAAAGTCTGTTTGATCTGGATGTACAATACATGGGGTAATACTCTCTAATCTTTTGGCAAGGGCTTTGCAAATTATTTTAAGATCTACATTAATGAGAGAGATTGGCCTGTAGCTGGATGGGAGTGTGGGGTCTTTGCCTGGTTTAAGAAGCAGGCTAATGTTAGCAGAGTTTAAGGTTGGAGATAAGATGTGATCATTCTGAATCTGAGATATTGTGTTTTAATTATTGTACAGCACCTTTCTGTCTGTGAAAAACATTATATAAATAAACTTTACTTACTTACAACAATAACTATCACCTGAATCCTGTTGCTTCTGTGTGAGAAGGTGATGCATTGGCTTATGGCATGTTGCAAATTTCAGTAGGGCTGCAACTATCGCTTAATTTAGTAATCAAGTATTCAATCAATTAAACTATCAATTACCCGACTAACTGGATAAGAAATACTTTTTTCAACGGTTCATCTGCATATTTTAACTTCCGTACTGCAGTTTTTCCCTGTGTGAAACAAACAGGGTGGATGGAGCAGCTACAAAGTTCTCTTTTCTTCACTTACTGATCAGGTGGTTGATGAAGGACCTCCAGCTGTTTCCCAGTAAAGGTTTAATGGAGGTTACAGGGACGAAAAAGCTTCTTTGGACGCTAGAAAAACATTTCCTTCTGCTCCATCTGAGCTCGCCGGCTCCGCCTCTTTCCTCTTGTGCAGACAGACGTAAATCAGCTGATTGCTGCTGTTGCGTCATCAGTGTTTATGTTGACAAACTGGGGGCTGCGTGAGCGTAATCTTGTAATGCTTTATAGTCACAAGCATTTCCTAAATAAGTTTCTACTGCAGGTTTAGATTTAGGTTTAGATTTAGTCACAAATCAGGGATTAAAATATTTAAAATATTTTGAAGGGGAAGGGGTCCTTCCCACGGTCACCAGTGCTAATAGCTGCGCTCGCTAGCAGTATGTCCGGGAGCTGAAGTAGAGAAAAAAAAGTAACAGCTGATTCTCAGCACAGCGAGCACAACACACAAACACACAGAGAGCGGTGGAGGCGGAAAAACATGTCAGCGATGATTGCTCAGTGTCAAAAGGAATCCGTCGCAGCGACGGCGAACTTATAGAATCAGAGGAGGGTTTTTTTCTAACTCCTGATCCCCCACTCCAATCCAGTAGGTGGGGGTAATGCAGCTCTAAGCTGGTTTGGTCAACCGCAAACCCACAAGAAGAAGCCAATGGAGCACTGTAATGCAGCTAATGTGAGCGAAACGTTATTTAATGTATTGGATTACATTTTTTATTTCTTTCCGATATCCGATCCAGTAATTTAGGCCAGTATTGGACCGATACTGATACTGAATATCAGATCGGCGCATCCCTGATACATATACACACATACACACAATTTTGCTGTTTGCAGTAATGTGTGTATGCGCCTCTGTCATGCAATGTACTCAATGAGGGTAAGAACTGCAACCATGCCCCTCCAGATCCAGAGGCAAATAGGAAAGGACCCAGGGGACCCAGGCCATCCACCACCCACTAGCAGCTCAGAAGACCTGAGGCCACACATCCGACACCCGGCAGAGCCTCCCCCAACACCAAGGAGGCCCAAGCCACCCCCAGGCCACAGCCACCAAGGGAGCGGGTCAGAATCTACGCCAAGACATCCAGCCACATACCCCAGGACACGCGGGCACCCACACCCCAGGGGTGGCAGTGACAATCAGTGGGGAGCAGCGTGGAGCACACATGCATGCACACAGACACACACGAATTCCATAAATGGACCCCTAGTGTGTCAGAGCGGGTACCAGCACAGAGCCAGCGGCAACCCAGGCAAGCAGCCAATCCAGCCCCGAGCAACTAGCCAGTCCCCACCCCAGGCAGGGTGCAAGAAACTGGGGTGTGAGAAGACCTGCCCACCCTGTCCTCCCACCCAACATGTGGAGGGGGTGATGTGAGTGTTTGTAATGAGAAGAATGTTTATGACTGTGTGAAAGCTATGGTGCTATTAAAATTGGAGGGACAGATGTAATACAAGCACTGAATAAAAGCGCCCATCCACACTGACCCCCTAAGGCCCTCAATATCTAAAATGTAAATAAAATTGAGGAGCAGGCAGCAGTGAGCAGACAAGTGGCGCCACCTGAGCAGCACCACCCACGAACCATTGTGTGACACACCTGCCCCCCAAGGAAGGGAGCATGAGCCCCCCTCCCCCAAAAACCTCCAGGTGTGTAATGTTATGTGTAACTGAGTGGGAGGAGGGGAAGAGTCAGGATAAATATGACCGGGAGGCAGAGGGCTAACCCCCGGAGTAAGAGAGCCAGACACCCTAGTTCTCTACACCCAACCGCAGTGCAGGGAAGGCAGCTCCAGGGCCTGAGTGGCCACACCCCCAGGGCACCGCCATGCTCCAGGCCGGCACCCACAGGCATACAAAAGACAACAAATATCACACCCACACACATAATTACAATAAACATCACACTCTCACTCTCATCCACACACACACACACACATGCACATACACACAGTGGTCCTGAGTCCAGGACCAACTGGCCCCATGTGGGAATTTGCTGCTCCCTTACCTGAGTGCCCTACACCCCCACAGGGAGGGGCACCCAGAATCACGGAATGCCAGCCAGACATCTCGACGCGGGCCAACCCACCCCGTATGGCGGCGAGAGGGGCCCAACTGGGAAATGGACGACCCCAGGCACCAGGGCCCCAGACCCGGCACCCCGGCCCTGCAGAGGAAGCTGGCCACCCGGACGGGGCCAGCACCCACCATGGGCCCCCCAGCCCCATACCCCAAGACCGTAAGAGCATCCGTCCAAGCACTGCTGGTATTCGTTTAGACTCTTTTGCTCCAGTTGATCTTTCAGAGTTAACTTCAATAGTTACTTCCTCCAAACCAGCAACATGTTTATTAGATCCCATTCCTACTAGACTGTTCAAAGAAGTCTTTCCATTTATTGATGCTTAGATCTTAAAAATGATCAGTCTGTCTTTATTAGTTGGCTATGTACCACAGGCCTTCAAGGTGGCTGTAATTAAGATTAAGATTAAGATAGTGTTTTATTTGTCACATGCACAGTTATACACAGTACAATGCGCAGTGAAATGTATTTTGTACCTGCAACCATATATACACACACATATAAATAAGAAGAAGAATAAAAATTTAAAAAAGTAATTCACACTATACACTATACTCTATATACTATACACTATACACACTTTTATAAATTATAATATTTACATTGTGCAATAATGGTCCAGTTAGGGCTCAGAGTTGAGCAGACGGATGGCTTGTGGGTAAAAACTCTTCTTCAACCTTTCAGTCTTAGTCCTCAGGCAGCGGTAACGCCGGCCTGATGGGAGCAGGGAGAAGAGAGAGTGTCCGGGGTGGCTGGGCTGTTTTAGGATCTTCATGGCCCTCAGCCTGCACTGCTTGGTGTAAATGTCCTGCAGGTTGGGGAGGGTGGTTCTGATGGTCCGTTCAGCTGAACGAACCACCCTTTTTAGGGCCATGAAGTCCTGCTTGGTGCAGTTTCCCATCCAGGTGGTGATGCTCCCACGCATGATGCTCTCAATGGTGCAGGTGTAAAAGTTCCTGAGCACCTTGAGTGGGAGCTTGAAGTCTCTCAGCCGCCTGAGGAGGTAGAGACGCTGTCTGGCCTTCTTCACAGTGATGTTTATGTGATGAGTCCAGGACAGGTCCTGTGAGATGGTCACTCCCAGGTATTTGAAAGTGTCCACTCTTTCCACCTCAGCACCACTGATGACAAGTGGATGGTAGTCCCTCTGCTGCTTCCTGCTGAAGTCCACGATCAGTTCCTTCGTTTTGCTGACGTTGAGCAGGAGGTGGTTCTCCTGGCACCAGTTCTCCAGGCGGGAGACCTCTCTCCTGTAGGCTGTCTCCTCATTGTGAGAGATTAGTCCCACAACAGCAGTGTCGTCAGCAAACTTGATGATGACGTTGGACTCTGACGTGGCCTCGCAGTCATGGGTGTACAGTGAGTACAGCAGAGGGCTGAGCACACAGCCTTGGGGGGATCCAGTGTTGAGGGTGAGGGAGGATGAGGTGAGGTGACCCACTCGTACCACCTGTGGTCTGCTGGTCAGGAAGCTGTGAACCCACCTGCACAGGGATGGGCCCAGGCCCAGGTCCAGCAGCTTAGAGACCAGCCTGGAGGGAACTATGGTGTTGAATGCTGAGCTGTAATCTACAAACAGCACTCTCACATAGTTCCCCTTACCAGTGTCTATGTGTGAAAGGGTCTTGTGGAGGAGGAAGGATATGGCGTCATCTGTGGATCTGTCTGGCCGGTATGCAAACTGTAGTGGGTCGAGGGTGGTGGGCAGTGAGGAGGTGATGAATGTCTTGATGAGTCTCTCAAAACACTTCATCACCACAGAGGTGAGTGCTATGGGCCTGAAGTCATTGGGGCTGCTGGGGTGTGGTTTCTTTGGGACAGGGACTATGATGGACTTTTTAAAGCAGGTGGGAATCACACACAGTTTCAGTGAGAGGTTGAATATCACTGTAAACACAGGTGCCAGCTGGTCAGCGCAGGTCTTAAGGACACGTCCACTAATACCGTCTGGTCCAGCCGCTTTCCTGGTGTTTACACGTCTAAACGCCCTCCTCCCGTCGCGCTCCGTCACAGTGAGTGTCTCCGCCCCTCCGGCCGGGAGCGCAGCGGGCTGTCGGGTTCCCGACTCAAAGCGCGCAAAGAAGATGTTGAGTTCATCAGCCAGAGAAGCGTCGGCACTCACCGGGTGTGTGTGTGGTGCTTTGTAGTCCGTGATGGTGCGTAGTCCCTGCCACAGTCCCCTGGAGTCAGACTGTTGTAGTTGCTGTTCCAGTCTGCGGCCGTAGCGATGTTTTGCCTCTTTCACCGCTCTGCGGACGTTGTATGATGCAACCTTGTAGTCCTCCATGTTCCCAGAGGCGAGGCCGGAGTTGTAGGCAACGGTGCGGGACCTCAGGGCGTCGCGGACAGATTTATCCACCCACGGCTTCTGGTTGGGAAAAGTCCTGATGGTCCTCCTAAGTGAAGTGTCTTCAACAACTTTCCCAATAAATCCCACGACAGTTTCCGTAAACTCCTCGATGTCTCCGCCCGCGCTGCTGCGAAACATGTCCCAGTCGGTTGAATCCAACGCACCCTGCAGAGCGGCCTCTGTTTGATCAGACCACCGTGTCACTTCTCTCACAGCAGGGGGTTCCTGCCTGAGCCGTTGTTTGTATTTCGGCATGAGAAGAACAGCGGTGTGGTCAGACTTCCCAAAAGGCGGAAGAGGCTTTGCTTTGTAGCCATCTTTGAATGCAGAGTAGCAGTGGTCTAGGGTCCTCTCTCCTCTGGTGGGGCAGTCGATGTGTTGAATCAATTCCGGTATCACCTTTTTCAAGTTTGCACTGTTAAAGTCCCCGGCTACGATGAGAGCCGCATCACGCTGGTTAGCCTGATAGGTGGAAATAGCCTCATGTAGCTCGGATAGTGCAGTGTTTGTGTCCGCCTGAGGTGGAATATAGACGGAGCTGAAGATGACCGAAGTGAACTCGCGGGGCAGGTAGTGGGGGCGGCATTTCAGGGTTAGGAGCTCCAGGTTAGGTGAACATGATTGTTTCAGAGGGACAACATTCCTACTGTCACACCAGTTGTTATTAATCATTAGGCACACACCTCCTCCTCTTGATTTTCCAGACTCACTCGTTCTGTCCGTGCGATGAACACTGAAGAACTCCGACGGCTGTACGGCGTGGTCCGGTATGAGGGGGGTCAGCCATGTCTCCGTGAGACAGATGATGTTGCAGTCCCTTATGTCCCTCTGAAACTGTATCCTGGCCCTGAGTTCGTCCAGCTTGTTATCCAGTGACTGGACATTAGCCAACAGGATGCTCGGCAGTGGCGTTTGGTGCGCTCTGCGCCTCAGCCTCTCTCTTACGCCGGCTCTTTTCCCTCGGGGCCTTGTCCGTGACCTGGGGGCTCCGCGCCGTCCTTTGTTTGAGCTGGCCCACTGGAAACGCTGGATCTCCTGGGGCCAAGTCGGGTCGGGAGAAAAAGGTGTCAGAATACAGCCAGAGTGCTGTATTCTGATATTAAAAAGAGTCTGTCTGTCATACATGATATGACACAGAGCAGGCGGAATTATAAAGTCCAAAATTAGACCTAAACCTAATATATACAAACAAAGCGTAGGAGCAGGTACGACGGCTGCTGACCTCACCGGCGCCATCTTGAAAAACCTCTACTTAAAAAGCCATCACTGACCCAGCTATCTTAGCTAATTATAGGCCAATCTCCAACCTTCCTTTTCTCTCAAAGACTCTTGAAAGAGTAGTTGTAAAACAGCTAACTGATCATCTGCAGAGGAACGGTTTATCTGAAGAGTTTCAGTCAGGTTTCAGAATTCATCACAGTACAGAAACAGCATTAGTGAAGGTTACCAATGATCTTCTTACAGCCTCTGACAGTGGACTCATCTCTGTTCTTGTCCTGTTGGACCTCAGTGCAGCTTTTGATACTGTTGACCATAACATTTTATTACAGAGATTAGAGCATACTATAGGTATTAAAGGTACTGCACTGTATTATTAGAAAGCATTGCATCAATTTTCATTGTTATGCAGATGATACTCAGCTTTACCTATCAATGAAGCCAGATCACACAATTAGTTAAACTGCAGGAATGTGTTAAGGACATAAAGGCCTAGATGACCTCTAATTTCCTGTTTCTAAATTCAGATCAAACTAAAGTTCTTGTACTCGGCCCCACAAATTTTAGAAACATGGTTTTTAGAAAGATACTTAGTCTAAATGGCTTTCCTTTACCTTTCACCCCAACAGAGCACTTCGCTCTCAGACTGCTGGCTTACTTGTGGTTCCTAGGATACTTCAGAGTAGAATGGGAGGCAGAGCCTTCAGCTTTCAGGCGCCTCTTCTGTGGAACCAGCTCCCAGCTTGGATTCAGGAGACAGACAACCCTCTCTATTTTTAAGATTAGGCTTAAAACTTTCCTTTTCGACCAAGCTTATAGTTAGGGCTGGATCAGGTGACCCTTGACATCCCTTAGTTATGCTGCTATACGCCTAGGCTGGTGGGGTGGGGGGGGGGGGGGTGCTTTGAAGGCTGATCCTGCAACACATCAAATCCATCCTCCCTTCCTGTATATCATTTTGCACATTGGACAAATTGGTCAGCCAATAATAATGCCATTTCCTCTGCCCTCACCTGCCTGGACACAAACTCTCCTGTGTAAGAATCCTAGTAGATTTTATTTCAGCATTTAAACACAATCATCTCCCTGCATCATCCAACACTGCTCCTTATGGCAAGGGTTATTTTCAGGCTAAGCTTGAATCACTGGACCTTTCATCTGTGCCTCCTGAACATCATGACCTCAAGGAGGTTTTTGGCAAGGACCTGACTCTCTCCCTACCCTCCCACCGACCACATGACTGTGCGATGGACCTCCTGCCCAGTTTCTCCTTGCCAACCAACCAACTCTAGAGCCTCTTCAAATCCCAAAAAAGAGCTCATGGAGAAATACATACAAGACTTGCTTAGAAGCAGAATCATGTGGCCATTTTCATTTTTGGCTCACAGGCTCCGCTCACAGCCATGTTGGAACAGGAAGGGTTCATCCCCAAACTGTTCCCACAAAGCTGGGAGCATCAAATTGTCCCAAATATCTTGGTATGCTGCAGCATTAAGAGTTCCTTTCACTGGAACTAAGGGGCCGAGCCCAACTCCTGAAAAACACCCCCACACCACAACCCCCCTCCACCACAGGTACCGTTCCCCTGGCAACCACCAAACCCAGACTCCTCCACCAGATTGGCAGATGGAGAAGTGTGATTCATCCCTCCAGAGAACACGTCACCACTGCTCACTGCTCTAGAGTCCGCCACTGGACTCTAGAAAAGTGACCTACCACTTCATGGCTGAGCTGCTGTCGTTCCCAATCACTTCCACTTTGTTATAATCCCACTAACAGCTGACTGTGGAATATTTAGCAGTGACTGGACGTGTTGCACAGGTATCATCCTATCACAGTACCACGCTGAAACTCACTGAGCTACTGAGAGCGACCCATTCTTTCACTGATGTTTGTAGAAGCAGTCTGCATGTTTAGGTGCTGATTAGTCAAGTGCCTCAATACATGACAAGGAAAGTGGGCATTTTTCTTTACAAGATTTAGCTTTAACATCACTTATCGCTCAAGTTTCTGGAACATCAAGCTCACTCTATTCCAGCAGTTTTCCACCTCTGACACTCAAGAGGATCCAGAGTGCATTTTGCCACCAAAATGACGATGCACCCTCCACTGGTCTCCTCCATCCTTTACCTGTGTCCAGAGGACTGTAGTTCCACATCACACTGGATTTTTTCACTGGTGTTCCTCCTTCAAAAGGTAATACAGTCACCTCCAGCATTGCTGTGTTTTCAAAACTGCAGATTTTATTAATCTCACAAAGCTTCCCTCTGCACCACCTCCACCATTGTCACTGACTTTGGGAGACCACCAAAGTGGCCCTCCTGAGACCAGTGGACTTGATCAACACCAGGTCCCCAACTACACTTCAGGTCAAAAGGTTAGGTTGTCTTCAAACAATATCTCGTTATGAACGGAATCTAAAAACTTTCCCCCAACTTTGTTGATCCATTTAAAATGAATCATCAGTCCAGTAACAGTCTTTCTCAAGCTACCAATTAACAATGTTTTCCATGTTTTCCAGCTAAAATCACTTCATTCCAGTCCATTGCCCCAAGTTCCTCTGCTAGTGAGTATGTGTTGCTAAAAGAGGAACGTAACTGTTTCTTTGCTCGCATCGAGACACCTCAGGACCACCCACCTGCTCCCAGTTTAAACATCTGATGGTGGAACATCAGGACCTCCACAACAAACACAGTTTAAACCTTTTCAAACTTTTATTCCTTTGCTTCATGTTTGGAGCATCAAACTGAAAAGTGTTCAGCTGAAAATCTGTAATGACAACATGTGTGAGGCTTCATTTGAAATGTATCAACCCCCCCCCCCCCCCCCCCCCCCCCCCACACACACACACACACACACACACACACACCTACCCTCGATGGGTTACTTGTGGTGTTTTTACTGTGTTTAATTCTTTTATATTATTATTGCTTTCACTTTTGAAGAGTCCTTATTCATAAACACATTAACTGCTCTAAACAAGCCAAAGTTTGTAAGAGAGATAAACCCATCAGCCATCAGCTAAATCTACCTGTGCAGGTAACAGCACAGGTGTTTTGATCCTTTGCTTGAATGTCCACAGAACTCAATAACATTTTATAGCTTCCAACTGTCACAGAGAGGATAAAGATAATGAGTGATTAAAGTACATGACACATAAAAAATGAAGAAATAAAGGCTTGTTAATGTTTGCTTGTTCTCTTATCTTTTTTTTTATCACCACAGATATTGATAAGAAATCAGCTTTACAGGTTTCTCATGGCTGAGAGCATTTCAGTCATTGCCTAAGTTTGTTAATGAATAACTTCCTGCATGCCTGGATGTATATGGAGAGTGACACAATCTAGTGAATAACTTATCAGCTGCAGCCATTTCTGCTTCTCTTTCTCATCAGTAAAATCACAGCTGAGTGTGTTTTTTAAGTCGGATCGGTTAAAACAACCAGCATTGCTGCAAACTGATCACGTGACAGTTTGGACCTGGAAATGGAATTCTACATCATCACTTAACAACCGGATTCCTCGTGTTCTGTCAAGTCTGTGTGTGTCATGGTTGGTCACTTCCTGTTTTATTTTGACAGTTCCGTGTTCCCTGTGTTTTGTGTTTGGTTTTGCTTCCCTTGTGTTATTAGTTTCATTTGGTTCACCTGTTGTTCCCTCCTGTCTCCACTCTCCCATTTACCTTGTGTGTATTTAAGCGCTCAGTCTGTTGACAGTCTGTTTCCTCTCTGCCTAGTACCTGGAACCTTGAAGTGCTTACCTGAGAGTGGATGAGCAGAAGAGGAGAGCCCAGCCAGCTGCCCCTTTTCCCACCAGACGTGACAGGCCAAAAAACCAAAAACTTTGACTTGTGTAATTTAAAGTTGTTTTCATAGCTGCAGAGACAGAAACCCTCTCTCACTCTCACTCTCACCTGTGGGCAATTTAGAATCACCAGGTAAAACCTGCTGCCACGATTTCCAACCTGATTTCCAGTTTTGTTGTTTTGGTTTTTGTTGAAAGGCAGATTTGTGTAATCACAGCTTTCTGTGGAAGACGGGCGAGACCGAGCACAGAAACAGTCCCATTGAACTCTGGCTCTGCTCACATTACACTTATTGGTATAGGAGGTGAGCCCCTCGGGCTCAAACATGCAGAGATTAGTTTGCAAAGACAGGATGAAGCCTGTTAGTGAGTGTGATGAACATCTGCTCTCTGACTGCAGTGAGGAAGATGATGGAGCGTGCACATCACACATCATGAAACTGATCCTACACCTGCTGAGACTTGAGGTCAAAGACAAACTCGATCCCCTGCAGTTTGCAGACAAACACATCAGAGTAAATGATGCTCTGCATGCTTCACCGAGCCCTCGCTCATCTGGAGGCATCTGGAGCTTATATGAGTTAGTCTTTTTAAAGCACGTTCAGATCCACCCAACCAAACATCCTCAGAGACCAGCTCACAGAGACCAGCTCACAGAGACCAGCTCACAGAGACCAGCTCACAGAGACCAGCTCACAGAGACGGGTGCAGATTCTTCCTGTTTCCTGGATCACAGATTCTGACAGAAAGGCCAGTTTGTCAGGTTGGGACTGTGTTTCTGTCCAGGCTCCTTTTCATACTTCATACAGCAGACTTCAAATATAATTCTGAGTCCTGCCACATCCACAAATACTCCGATGATGCTGCCATTGCGGCGTGTATCAGGAATGGGCAGGAATATTTTGTTAGGCAGCATCAGAAACAAGGATGCAGGGAGCCTGAGCCCACACTGAGTGGAGCTCTGCAGCCAGATGTGTACAGCTGTTTCACTGAGGGACATCTGGCAGCAACATCAGCATGTTTTATATTTGTTCACATTCTGCAATATGCAGGTTACTCAATCGACCATGAAATTATTTTTCCTTTTTCTCAGGGATGATCATCGTTATGATGCTTTAACAGGTATGTGATGCTGTACAGCAGATTATTGGGACAGGAGAGCAAAGACGTCTTTAAATCCTCCAGTTTTAAAGGTTTATTCAGTGTGAAACTGCAGCAGCGCACAAAGCAGTCAGTGGTGTGTGAGATTCTTTGTGTGTGGCTGCTGAGTTCTACCTGCACTGGTTGTTGAATTTATGCACGAGGAATGAATTCCTGCACCTGTGAAATTAAATCATTTACTCCGATTGTGTTTTTTTTCTCACATGTGAATTTTGACATGAATATAACTCCATATGGATCCACTCGCTAATCCAAAAAAACAATATGGCAGCGGCCAAAATACCATAATTGTTTTTATTTTTGTTTGTATAAAAGGAGAAAATGTGCTCACAGGTGGACCTTTAAAAAAATCATTTCCAATAAACTGAAGCAAATATTACAACAGAAAAATCTGACACACCAACATGTATCAGCACATGTTGCATCCTGAGAGACTCTTCATTGGAAATGAATCGTCTTGTGTAATCACACAAAGTCATTTCTCTGCAGGGATCAACAGTTTGTGGCAGCTCTCCACACCTCAGGTGAACTCCTGCTGATGGGACTCAGCACAAACTAGAAACAACACGAAGCACCAAGTGAGAAATGACAGAATATGCTGGATATACCAGTGATGAAGGAAACACATCTGCGTTAGGAAGGGTCAGAGGTCAAATCCAGGAGCATTTGTGTCTTACTAAAAGTGATAAATGATTTAAATAATGAGCTAAGTTGATGCAGAATAATCCCTGTGAGGTAAATAAGCTCCTGCCTGCTCTAAATGCTATTTCCAGCAGTTTTCTCCTTTTATCATTTTTAGGTTTCTTTGTACAGCTGCAGCAGACCCACAAAATGAAACTACTGAACACAACAGGCTGTTTTTGGTTTTTGGGATCAAATCTGACTCTGAGCTCTTTCTTCTGGATAATCTGAGCTAACACTAGCACCTCTGCTAATACAGATAAATGCTGGCATGTAGCTAAAAGCTAGGCTAATTCTACATTGTTTTTACACAGAGCTCTGCTAGCAGACAACTAGACATTTCTACCATGTTTAATCAATGTTTCTGATTTAGCATTTTCAGTATTGATCAGTTATAACGTCCTGTTTTCTGCAGTACATACTTGTGTGTCTGCTCACAGTCTGATTACTGTAATCACAGCATTTGGACACATTTAACAGCTTCTTCAGAAGCATGAAGCGAGCACAGTCATGTACAGCAGCCCGAGGTCTCAGAGTCAGCCTGTCCTCCTTCTGCTTACTTCCTGTCATGTAGGTCCTGTTACGTTGGTGGATGTTCGTATGAAAGATAGACAAAGTTTCTAATAATGAGTTCAGTGTGTGTGCAGTAATCCCTGTGAGTCTATAGTGCCACCAAGAGATGTTACTTTCTTCACAAACACTTTGAATCTTTCTCTCCTTCTCTTCCTCCCTGCCTGTCACATCTGGCAAGAATAAATGAAATAAAAACACAAACATTAACAAGAACAGCCTATAGGAAACTTGCAGATCTCTTCTTGTAAAAGCAAATATGTTTGGTTTTGGTTTTATGGATCATCATTCTGATTGGAAGAACTGCCACACATGACAGGCCAAAAACCAAAACTTTGACTTGTGTAATTTAAAGTTGTTTTCATAGCTGCAGAGACAGAAAACCACTCTCACTCTCACTCACATCTATGTGCAATTAGAATCACCAGGTAAAACCTGCTGCCACGATTTCCAACCTGATTTCCAGTTTTGTTGTTTTGGTTTTTGTTGAAAGGCAGATTGATGTAATCACAGCTTTCTGTGGAAGACGGGCGAGACCGAGCACAGAAACAGTCCCATTGAACTCTGGCTCTGCTCACATTACACTTATTGGTATAGGAGGTGAGCCCCTCGGGCTCCAACATGCAGAGATTAGATTGCAAAGACAGGATGAAGCCTGTTAGTGAGTGTGATGAACATCTGCTCTCTGACTGCAGTGAGGAAGATGATGGAGCGTGCACATCACACATCATCAAACCTGATCCTACACCTGCTGAGACTTGAGGTCAAAGACAAACTCGATCCCCTGCAGTTTGCAGACAAACACATCAGAGTAAATGATGCTCTGCATGCTTCACCGAGCCCTCGCTCATCTGGAGGCATCTGGAGCTTATATGAGTTATAGTCTTTTTTAAAGCACGTTCAGATCCACCCAACCAAACATCCTCAGAGACCAGCTCACAGAGACCAGCTCACAGAGACCAGCTCACAGAGACGGGTGCAGATTCTTCCTGTTTCCTGGATCACCAGATTCTGACAGAAAGGCCAGTTTGTCAGGTTGGGACTGTGTTTCTGTCCAGGCTCCTTTTCATACTTCATACAGCAGACTTCAAATATAATTCTGAGTCCTGCCACATCCACAAATACTCCGATTGATGCTGCCATTGCGGCGTGTATCAGGAATGGGCAGGAATATTTTGTTAGGCAGCATCAGAAACAAGGATGCAGGGAGCCTGAGCCCACAACTGAGTGGAGCTCTGCAGCCAGATGTGTACAGCTGTTTCACTGAGGGACATCTGGCAGCAACATCAGCATGTTTTATATTTGTTCATATTCTGCAATATGCAGGTTACTCAATCGACTATGAAATTATTTTTCCTTTTTCTCAGGGATGATCATCGTTATGATGCTTTAACAGGTATGTGATGCTGTACAGCAGATTATTGGGACAGGAGAGCAAAGACGTCTTTAAATCCTCCAGTTTTAAAGGTTTATTCAGTGTGAAACTGCAGCCGCGCACAAAGCAGTCAGTGGTGTGTGAGATTCTTTGTGTGTGGCTGCTGAGTTCTACCTGCACTGGTTGTTGAATTTATGCACGAGGAATGATTCCTGCACCTGTGAAATTAAATCATTTACTCCGATTGTGTTTTTTTTCTCACATGTGAATTTTGACATGAATATAACTCCATATGGATCCACTCGCTAATCCAAAAAAACAATATGGCAGCGGCCAAAATACCATAATTGTTTTTATTTTTGTTTGTATAAAAGGAGAAAATGTGTTCACAGGTGGCCCTTAAAAAATCATTTCCAATAAACTGAAGCAAATATTACAACAGAAAATGTGACACACCAACATGTATCAGCACATGTTGCATCCTGAGAGGACTCTTCATTGGAAATGAATCGTCTTGTGTAATCACACAAAGTCATTTCTCTGCAGGGATCAACAGTTTGTGGCAGCTCTCCACGGCTCAGGTGAACTCCTGCTGACGGGTTCTCAGCACAAACTAGAAACAACACGAAGCACCAAAGTGAGAAATGACAGAATATGCTGGATATACCAGTGATGAAGGAACCACGTCTGCTTTAGGAAGGGTCAGAGGTCAAATCCAGGAGCATTTGTGTCTTACTAAAAGTGATAAATGCTTTAATAATGAGCTAAGTTGATGCAGAATAATCCCTGTGAGGTAAATAAGCTCCTGCCTGCTCTAAATGCTATTTCCAGCAGTTTTCTCCTTTTATCATTTTAGATTTCTTTGTACAGCTGCAGCAGACCCACAAAATGAAACTACTGAACACAACAGGCTGTTTTTGGTTTTTGGGATCAAATCTGACTCTGAGCTCTTTCTTCTGGATAATCTGAGCTAACACTAGCACCTCTGCTAATGCAGATAAATGCTGGCATGTAGCTAAAAGCTAGGCTAATTCTACATTGTTTTTACACAGAGCTCTGCTAGCAGACAACTAGACATTTCTACAATGTTTAATCAATGTTTCTGATTTCACAATTTCAGTATTGATCAGTTATAACGTCCTGTTTTCTGCAGTACATACTTGTGTGTCTGCTCACAGTCTGATTACTGTAATCACAGCATTTGGACACATTTAACAGCTTCTTCAGAAGCATGAAGCGAGCACAGTCACGTACAGCAGCCCGAGGTCTCAGAGTCACCCTGTCCTGCTTCTGCTTACTTCCTGTCATGTAGCTCCTGTTACCTGTGGTGGATGTTCGTATGAAAGATAGACAAAGTTTCTAATAATGAGTTCAGTGTGTGTGCAGTAATCCCTGTGAGTCTATAGTGCCTCCAAGAGATGTTACTTTCTTCACAAACACTTTGACTAGTTTAAAGTTGTTTTCATAGCTGGAGAGACAGACAAATATTCTCACTCACATTAACATCTATGTGCAATTTAGAATTTAACCCATACCTGCAGGTCTTTAGACTGTGAGGGGAAACACGGGGAGAACATGCAAAGTCCTCTTAGTAAGGTCCGGACTTAGCTGTGTGGCAGCAGTGCTAACCACCATGCCACCATGCTGCCAGGTTTCCAGTTTTGTTGGTCTTGTTTTGCTTTGTATGTCTGTTAACGGTAGATTGATGTAATTACAGCATTTTGGCTCATTAAACACATTTCTCTGGAAGACGGGCGAGCCCGAGCACAGAAACAGTCCCATTAAACTCTGGCTCTGCTCACATTACACTTATTTATATATTAGATGAGCTCAGGCTGAAACCTGCAGAGATTAAAGTTTGCAAAGACAGGATGAAGCTTGTTAGTGGCTGTGATGAAAATCTGCTCTGACTGCAGTGAGGAAGATGATGGAGCGCTGCTGCTGCTGCAGCGGTACTTTGCCATATGAGTTCAATTCATTCTCTGACCTCACTCATCACTTAATTTGATCATATGTCACATCAAATTTTCCCATAGAAACGAATTGAAACATCATTAATCTGTTCCTGCAGATTAAGGTACCGCTGCACCTGGTTGTCGATGGCCCTGCAGCACAGTCTGAGGACAGTTCATTGCTGCAACATTATTCACATGATGAAACAGCAGAGAGCGACATCACACACTTCCTGTCAATCAGGGATTTATGAGGGTTAATAAAAAACCTCATGTCATCATTTAATGTCATAGATTTGAGTGATAATAATTCATAACTGAGTTGCTCAGAAAACACATCCAGAGCCTTCAGATCAGCAGCTCGAGGCTCGAAATGATCCTAGCAGGAAATCTGCTTTCCTTGATCGGCCTTTTCATTTAAAGCTATTTGGGAATGAAACGAGCTTCCTGACTCTGTGGAAAATAACCGTGTAAATGTCCATCCTGTGGTTATAAGTTGAATCTATGTTGTTACCAGTTATGTACAATAGAGGGTGCTGAGCTAATGAGCTGTGCCTTCAATACAACCGAAAAACAAGAGTTAGGGAGTTTCCTATACTCGAGGCTGGAATATGGCAGATGAGAGGAAGAGGCAGATGCTCTTCATCTTTGTGAATTGGACCTGGTAGCGCACATTTATCCGAAAGCCGCTCAAGGAGGACTCATAGCAGCACAGCAGGAACTTTAGCTTGATCGCCTTGCAGCCCTTGATGAAAAAATCTAGAATAGAATTTAAAAGTGCTTTTAAAGCTGCACTGAAGCTGTGAAGCAACATGACCTCTGACCCCTGTGAGCCACATTATTGAATAATGTTCCTTCTGTAAACACAGGTTACTGTGAGGCGTATCAAAGAGCCAGCGAGATAACAGGAATCGAAACCAGGCAGCTGATTGGTCAGTCTGGCAGTGGCTGAAAAAACAAACATAAGTCCACGGCGTCCTTGACTGAACTCAATCATTAAACAGGCCGAGTGCGGCTCACTCTGCAGCTGCAGTGTTTACTTTATTACACCAGAGGACATAAAGTCATCCACAGGGTCAGATCATATTTCAGATTAGAGGCTGATTCACAGTGAAACGAAGCTAAACTGTGAGCACAGATTCAGCTAGGAGTTCATCCAGAACGACCTAAAGCTGTTACACAGAAACCTTCCTGCTGTGGACGATCAGACTGGACCTCTGCATCAGAGAGCAGCAGCATCACTGCAGCAGACACACACCAGGATGCTCTCTGTGTCACACACACACAAAGGTGTGCCGTCAGGATCTGGTGTAAATCCTCAGTCAGTGAGAGCCCACCGGGCAGGGCAGCGAGACAGACTCCAACCATCAACCTCACCCGAATCATCAGGTTACCGACACAAAGGTTTGGAGGGGCCCAGGCCAGGCTGTTTCTTCCTGCAGTAATCAGACATATCAGACAGGAATGAGTGACAGAATAGTTTCAAATGGAGAGAAATGCACCAAAGTAACCACACAGCAAACGCTGCCCTCTGCTGCTCACAGGAGGAACCACAGCCTGCAGCTTCAGAGGGGCTGACAGCCCTGAAGGTCAAACACTGCTGGACTCAGACTGGAGTCACACTGTCAGCGGGTCTGAGGCTGGATTCAGGATTCACGGATTCATCAAGGATTCAGGCCTGTTTAATGTGGCGGCTCCTCAGCCTCCATCAGTCACACTTTAATAACATCACTAACAGTAACATTAACAGTAATCACACTGGGTGACTTCATATTGTACAATCACTTTAGGGCTGCATAAAACAATTATTTTAGTAATCGAGTATTCTATCGATTATTCCAGCGATTAATCGAGTAATCGGATAAGAAATACTTTTTTTATTAACAGTTTATCTGCATATTTTAACTTCCATACTGCAGTTTCTCGCCATGTGAACAAACAGCGGTGTGAATGGAGCAGCTACAAGTTCTCTTTCTTCACCTTAACACTTGCTGATCAGGTGCTTGATGAAGGACCTCCAGCTGTTTCACAGATTTAATGGTGGTTACTAAAAGAAAAAGCTGCTGTTTTGGTACGCTGGAAAAACGTTTCCTTTTTCACTACTTGAGCTCACCATCACAGCTTCGCCTCTTTGCGCTTGCGCAGTTAAAACCGCTGCCTGCTATGAGTGTTTTGAAAAACTAGTGGCTGCGGGAGCCATGGCGCATGTGTGAGTAATGGTGTAATGCTTGTATTCACAAGCATTCTCGAAAATACGTTTCTACTGCAGGTCTATATTTAGTCACTAATAAGGGATTAAAGTATAAAAATATTTTGAAGGAGCCCTCCCGGTCCTGGGGGGCGGGCCTTTCCGGTACCGAACCGTCACTAGTGCCAATGGCCCGCGCTCGCTAGCAAACCAGTTCTGGTAGCTACAGCTGAAGTAAAGACAAAATAGCAGCTGAAATTCTCAGCGAGCACAACACACACAGACACACAGAGAGCAGTGGAGGCGTGGAAATGCATGTCAGTGACAGTTGCCACCCGTCCCGTAAAGTACGGAACACGCATGTTACGGAGCCGTATTCCACGGAGTCCCGTAACATATGGGGTTCTGTATTTTACGAGACAGGTGGCAACTCTAGTGATGATCCACTCTGTGTTAAATGAAATCCATCGCAGCGACGGAGCGCTTTTTAGAATGTGTGCTTGTGTATACGTGAGTGATTCACACTCCAGTCCAGTAGGTGGCGGTAATGGTAATGCAGTTCTATGTTGGTTTTGCCAGCCCCCAATAAACCCACAAAAAACGTCAGCACTAATGCTGCCTAATGCTAGTGAGGAGCGCCGCTTACACCGAGACAGCTGAGCGCTGCAGAGTTTAAACGAAGCATCGACACAGTAAATTTGTGTCGATAAATTTTTAGAATCGATTTAATCGAGTTAATCGATGAATCGTTGCAGCCCTAAATCACTTTTAATTTTATTTAATAATTATATAATTGTGTTTATTAACTTCAGTAGTTCCTGTGATAAAATCATAACTGTATGAATTATGTGTAGTATTGTTTAATGTCACAGGTAATAAGAATGATAAAGCCTTGATAAATAAAAATCCTGAGAGCCTCTGTGATCCAGGACCTTCAAGGGTTTTCAAAAGCTCTCCAGGACCTTGATGTTAAGCAGAACATGAGAACAGCAGTGAGGTTTCTCCAGCTCGCAGCTAGAAGCTGCTCTCACTGATAAAATATGATGATATTAAAAAGTTATTTGGACCTTGAAGGAGTCGCAGAAGAAGATGATCCTGGTATCAAGTGGAGGTAAAAGGAGACCTTTCATCTGCTCTGACATGTTCCCATCAGCAACCTATCCCACCAGCTGATATTAGCCCTCAAAGTTTACCCAGAATGCACTTTGTGAAGTTTCCTGCAGCAAATCATCAGAAACAGATCAAACATCAGGGTACGATGCTGGTTTCTCTTCCTCTACGTCACAATCAGTTCTTATTATGACTGCAGATCATAATAAGTCACTTCTGTCAGTTTGGAAGTTGTCTTAGAAAAACTGAACTTTAACCTTTAACCTTTGTCTGTCAAACGTTTAAAAACCCAGACAGACCAGCAGGTGAGTTTATCCTGTGGCCACCAGAGGGCAGAAGCTCAGCAAACAGCTTACAATCCTTAACAGGAGGGCTCAGTGCTGGGGAGGAGCTGGATAACCAGAGAGGAGGGGGTCATCAGACTCAGCAGAGGAGCACGCTCAGTCAGTCTGGGCAGCAAGGACTGGATCAGGGTCAGAAGATGAGCTGGTGCAAATGAAAAGCCAGAGGAGACTTCCTCAGGTTAAAGAGTTTAAAGTTTGCAGAGACAGGAAGAAGCTTGTTAGTGTGTGATGAAAATCTGCACTGACTTCTCACTGTCACTGAAGTGAAGAAGAAGAGTGCAGCTGTCTGCTGGCTGTCCAGCACGCACTGAAGCAGTGAAATGAATTTGAGAAAATAAATAAAATCTAATACATCCAGCTGTTCATGGACATGAGGACAGGTCCAGCAGCAGCGTGCTTTACACCACTGCATCAACGCTCTGCATTGAGCTTGGTGATGTAAAGCTGGATGCAGCTGCATGCAAACCCATCCATGAAGCTCTCACTGTTCCTGAGCTGATCTGAAGGTCAATGAAGGTGGAGGTCTGCAGTGATTGACTCTGCAGAAAGTTGGTGACCTCTGTGCACTATGACCCTCAGCATCCTCTGACCCCACTCTGTGATTTTACGTGACCTACCACTTCATGGCTGAGCTGCTGTCGTTGCCAATCACTTCCACCGCCCCAAAACTCTGGTTTGTTTCAGCTCTGGAGCAGGTAATCCAGTTTCTGTGTAAACACTGGTGATGCTGAGATGAAGCTTTCATTCATTTGGTGAAGCTTCACGGTGCTTCCTTTGCTCTACGGCGCCATCAAGTGGACAGTAAATGTAAAACAGGCAGTGATTATAACCACACCGTGCCTTTGGTGTGTGAACCTTTAAACAGAATAAATGTTGTGATAAATGTGCTGATAAATAAATCCTGAACTTCTTAATATGACGGGGTCAAAGGGGAAACAGGTTGGGGAGAGGGCTGTAATATGAATGTAACTGTTTTACTTGGTTTGTAACTGTGCTCGTGTCACGCACACATTTTATTTATTCATTTGATTTAATATAATTGTGTTTATTAACTCCCGAATAAACTCTCTTCAAAAGCCAAAGCTGTAACAATACACAGAATAAAACACATAAACACAGAACTGCACAAGTTTAAAAAATACCAGAACTCAGCAGCATACAATAGTTTCTACTCATGTTCACTGGTAAATGCAGGTGTTAACGAGGTAAGGGATTCTGGTTAGGGTGATACAGCAGACAAGGTTGCGGAGTCGGTCAGGACACAGGAATGAAGACAGGATGTGACGTATTTGCCGGCAGGTCAGATGACTGCGGTGATTTATTATACACTCATGCTGTCACATAGTCCTGAAATAATAATAAATCACATTGTCACCATCTCCATAATGAAGGTATTCACACAAGTAGAAAAAATATACGAGTCTTCCTTCACATGTGCAGAAATAATAGCTTAAATAAACAACAGAAAGGCTAGTAGGTTAACTGTGTCATAGCTCCCTCTACTGGCTAGACCGGGTACTAACAACAGCACATGGCTGTTCTCCAGCGGAAGTAACGCTAATTAACGACCCAATCTAATGGCGAGCTACAGCTGTTAGCTCACTGGACGTTCAAACACTTCTAACATCAGCATTCACATTATATTCGTACACAAAGTCAAACAACAGACCTCCGAGCGGCGGCAACACGGCAGCGATGCTAGTGTGTTTATTACGTGCACCTAGCTATCTATAGACTTTATGAACGATACTCACTTCGTTGCAGCCACTTAACACTCGGAGGCCACAATAAAAACACTCTCCAACAAAACAACCGTGTTTCAGGCAAATATACTTAAGTCCCCACAAGTGTGTAAACGTGAAAAAGGCTGCAGCTTGTGGCTGTGCAGCTCACTGCTCTCCTGGAGGCCACGCACCTTCAATAAGAGCCTTTGATACACAGTGGGAGTTTCTACGGTTTGAATAGGGAAAATGTTGCTCTATGATCACTATGGGGATGAACCCTTCCTGTTCCACATGGCTGCACACCAGAGCACAGAGCAGCTCCATGAAGACATGGATGAGCCAGTTTGACTGGCCTGCACAGAGTCCTGACCCTCAGCCTGATGGAACACCTTGGGATGGATTAGAGCGGAGACTGTGAGCCAGGCCTTCTCTCCAACATCAGTGTCTGACCTCACAGACGTGCTTCTGGAAGAACGGTCAGAAATTCCATAAACACTCCTAAACCTGTGGAAAGACTTCCCAGAAGAGCTGAAGCTGTTATAGCTGCAGAGGATGGCCCACATCATATTAGACCCTCTGGGTTAAGGATGGATGTTACTCAGGTTCATGTTTGCTGTATTTCTGTAAATGTTAGAAATCAGCTGAGTTGAGTGAAAATATGTGAATGTTCTTTAAAAAAGAAAATGAGGAACATATTTAAATAATGAGCAAATTCTCATGAATAGAAAGAAAACACATGAATAATGTTGCAGCACCTGCTTCATTCCTGTCATCATTAGGAGGGAATTTAACTCTCACCTCTGCAGGTCACTGAATGCTGCCCTCTGCTGCTCACAGGAGGAAACAGCCTCCAGCTTCAGCCTGCTGACAGCCCTGAAGGTGAAACAGTCGAACCCAGCAGGTGTGACCGGACATGAGGCTGGATTCAAGGATTCAGGACTGTTAATGTCTCCATCAGTCACACTGCTAATAACATCACTAACAGTAACGGCCCTTTCACACTCTCATTCACACCTATGGGCAATTTAGAGTAGCAATTAACCGAACCCCAGTAAGTGCATGTCTTTGGACTGTGGGAGGAAACCCACGCAAGCACGGGGAGAACATGCACACTCCACACAGAGAGGAGGGGCCTGGGCAAGGTGGAATCGAACCCTGACCTTCCAGATGTTTTTCTGTGAGGCAGCAGTGCTAACCACTGCACCACAGTGCCGCCCACTTTAATAACCATCACTGATAAATGGAGCATTAACAGTTAATTAAAAATGCGTGAATTCATATTTTACAACCATCTTTAATAATCAGTGATATTTCCAGGACCTTCAAGGGTTTTAAAAACCTCTTCAGGACCTTTGATGTGACTCAAACTGTTAAGCATCAACCTGTGAACATCAGTGAAGTTTCTCCATTTTCACTGCTACAGGTGATGATGTTAAATGATTCCGACTCAGAGGAACTCTTTGCTACAACATGCAAAGTTTACCCAGAATGCACTTTGTTGGAGTTTCCTGCAGTGACTCATCAGCTCAAACATCCAGCTTCAGTTCAGAGCCTCCGACTGCTGCCGTGTTCGTCGCTTCCTGCTGTTCTGAGGAACCTTTAAAGTGTTGTGGAGCAGTTTATGGTGATGGTCCTCCGTCCAACATCCTCCGTCTTCAGACTGATTTTCATCATCTGGATGCTGTGGTTGCCCGCAGCGTCGACCCGCCCAGCTCGGATCGGTCGGCATCAAAGTGTTGGAGCTGAATGTCGGCGCAGCTCAGGCTCCATCTGTGCAGCAGCACTTCGATCGACCAGTCGGCACTGAAACACACAAAGAAGCAGCTGTGAGCTTCGGTTTCTGTGCTGCAGCTTTGTGGTTGGAACAGAGACCAAATCATGAACTCTTTAAGTTATTTAGTTTTATGGACAAATGATTTCAAACTAGAGTTTAAAGCACAGACCCCCCCCCCCCCCCCCCCCCCCCCCCCCCCCCCCCCCCCCCCCCCCCCCCCCCCCCCCCCCCCCCCCCCCCCCCCCCCCCCCCCCCCCCCCCCCCCCCCCCCCCCCCCCCCCCCACCCCCCCCCCCCCCCCCCCCCCCCCCCCCCCCCCCCCCCCCCCCCCCCCCCCCCCCCCCCCCCCCCCCCCCCCCCCCCCCCCCCCCCCCCCCCCCCCCCCCCGTCAGCACATATTAAATAAATAAACTGATATAAATAAATAAAGAAGCTCTAAAGCTGCTTTTTACCTGATTTCACAGTAAATGATTCAAGTCTGATTCACTTATTAAAATAATTAACTGATGACTGTTAAAAAGGACTTTATTGTATAATCATAAGAGTGTATGTGCTAATGTTTGTGGTGTTTCCACCGTGCAGGATTCTCCTGGAGTCTGACGTCTGCTGCAGATTATTATGGATTAAATTATATTGGGTGCTGTGACGGTCCTCTCAGGGTTCTTTGTGGCACCGCATCACATTTCAGAAGGAATTTCTTAGAATAGAACCTGAACAAAACAATCAATTCAATTTTAAAATCTCACTTTCAGGCCTGTTTTTGGTCCTGATTGAAATTTCTGAGTCGGTCTCTGCGGGGCCCAAATACGTAAGCAGAAGTCCCCTCTGACCCCTACGACCTAACCTGACCTCCACCTCTCGAGAAATGTGACTACACGTCAGGCTGATGCAGTCGGCAGGACTGTGATTGATTACTGTGTGGGGTTCAGAGGGCATTTTTGGTTGTGTACGCAGGTCCCACAAAGACCCAATGCAGAGGCATAACTCAGGACTTCCAGCTCATCGCTGCAGTGATGAACTAACGTGGATCATTGATGGAAGTAAAGCTGTTTAAGGAGAATCATCCTGAACACACAAACACAAAGAAAGGCTGCTGTGATAATCAGAGCTGTGACGGTCTGAAGTGAGGGAGCGGCCGGTTCAGATGATTCAGCTGCAAACAGAGAAGCGCAGCAGTCGTACCTTCGAACCTGGTACGTCGTCCAGAACTCGGCTTTGGGGCTTTTTCTCAGCAGGAAAACGACCGTCACCAGGACGTCTTCGAAATCTGCAACAGACACAAACTCATGAAGTTTGTACAGTTCAGGTATTTTTCCATCCTCTGCATCAGTGAGTCAGCAGGAATCACAGCAGAGCAGAGCACTGCTACAGAAGCTGAGACAGTAACAGACCACTCTATCATCAGCTGTTCAACGGTTCTCACCAAATATGTGACAGGCAACAAAAACAATATCTGGACTAAAAAAATGAAAACAATATTGTTGCCTTAAAAACTGACAGAAATGAAATAAAATACCAAAACGCCTTCAGTGAGTTCACTTGAGGAGCAGCAGCGTCTGCATCGCTCATGTTTCACTCTCACTCTGATTTCTAACGAGCTCTGAGAGGAAAACGTGTTCGAACCTTCGGGATCGTAGAAAACGTCTGAGCCCAGGATGACGTCCAGCTCGGGGAGCAAGACGAGGTCCGGGGAGACCTCCCCCCAGCTGAGACCCACCACCGCCACGCCGCGGAGCGCATTGGCTTCACAGCTGCGCCTGCAGTTCTCCAGACACGACGGTTTGTCGGCGGCGTCCGAGAGGATCACGTCGGCTCCACACCGCGCCGCCACTACACCTGGCAGACTCACACCTGCGCTGAGCTGAAACAGCATTCACACAACAGCTGAGCTCAAAGTCCCCTTTAGGCAACAACAGCTGATGAGCACAGGCCGGTCTTTCCATCCAGACCAGCTCAGGATTAAAAAACAGGACCTCAGTGTAGCTTTGATGCAACTAAGAGTCTAAATTTGTTATTTAGGACCTAAAGCGCCTCTGCTCGACTGTCTTCATTCAAATGTTACATTTAGAAGGTTTTCTTATCAAAATAACCCCTAAAATGGTTCAGATGGAACAATATGTCTGGATTTTTATTCATGTTTTTGTTTGTTTGCTCTTCATTTATACTGTTTGTAGTAAAAAAAAAAAAAAAACTCTTCCTCCTACCAAGCAGGTTTACAGTTTTGAAGCCTCCACTGCTCACAGTTTGCACATTAAGAACCCAAAAGTGACAGCTGCAGATTCACAGGCAGATCTCTGACAGGTGCTCCTGCTCACCTCCAGCACCTTCTTCCCTCTCAGCTCCTCTCTGTGCATCCACACATACTGAGCCAGAACCACCGCACACGGCCACACATACATGCCGTACTGCGGGTCGAGGACCTGCACAGGACGACAAAAAAACAAACAAAATCAAAACATCACATGGTAATCTGTATTTTTATTTGTCACATACACATACATGCAGTGAAACTCAGTCTCTGCATTTAACCCATCACACATGCAGCATGTAGCACACAGCACAGCATGTGGAGCAGGGGCAGCTAGAGAGCGCCCGGGGAGCAACCTGGGGGGGGTCCAAGGATTCACAGTGATAACCTTCTCCTCTAGGCCACCGCTCCTTACCTGTTACACTTGGACATCTTGTTGAGTGAAAATAAGTTGAGAAAATGAACTGATCAAACAGCACTGTGAGGTATCAGCGCGTCCGCTTTCTTACAGCAGCTTTATATCATTTATGTACCCACAATTTATCTAAATAAAGCACAGCTCAACAGCGTGCTGTTATCTTAGGTCAAATTTTACTTAAACAAAAATATGTCTTTATGCCGAATTGAACCGAAGACTTTAAAATACGAGATCCAGTCTCGACCCGTTGTTTAATGAGGTATATAAACCATTTACACACAATTGACTTAAATAATCATTTCCTCGACTGCACATCAGCGAATAATTTAAAGGTTTAACTCAGTTTCTCACACTGGGTACATGAGCAGCTGCTACACAGCAAGTATAACATCGGATTTATGAGGTTAAACAGACCTCAGGGATGGAGACGCGGAGCGACTCCTGCGCGTTTTTCTTGTCTTCAAACGTGAAAATTTTGTAAGCTGTGTTAGGCGTTCCGTTTCCACTGTGGGCCATTCTGTGAGCATGCGTACTTTTAACTTATATAATTACATCCAGCTGCCACCGGTTCAGCTCTTTATTTTTATGTATAAAACTCATATTAACGGATTTTACTGACATCCATGCTAACCATGCCACAGATAGCCGCCACATTGATAACTACTTCCGCGCCGATCAAAACACAAAGGAGGGCGTTAAAAGAGCCAATAAAAATCACGGGCGGGAAGGGTCGCTCGTCTTTCCAACTAATCAGCGTTTGCCTTTTTCGGGTCTCTCTAGCCAATAAACTATCAATCCTTCCAGAGGGGCGGAGTCTAATTACGTAATCAGTTGCAAAAGCATTGTATCATCCAGCTAGGCTGTTAGCTATTTAACAAACTTTACCCACCCGGCGGGTGTTAAAAGTGCGGCCGTAGTCACTGACTCACACCGGAGGGCCCGTTTACCACAAACCCGATTCGTGGCTCTGTTGTCTTGTCAGATAAACGCGGGGAGGGTGTGAGCGCAGCGCAGTTAGCCGGGTCTGCGCGCAGGCTGGTGGATGTGTTTGTGCGCTATCACCGGTTTAGCGCGACAGCTAGCGGGGCAGAGATAAACGCGCCGGGCGGAGGAATGAACCACAAGAGCAAGAAGAGGATTAAAGAGGCGAAACGCAGCGCCAGGCCCGAGCTGAAGGACTCGCTGGATTGGATAAAACACGGCTACTATGAGACCTTCGACCTATCGCACCGCACAGTGAAGGTAACTGTGGAGGCTAAGCTAACGGTGGCTAACAGCGGAGTGCTGCCCGTCACGTACACAATGTGGGGGGCGCGTGCTGCTGATACCTCTGCGCCTTCATCACTCACACACACACCCAGGCCTCAGTCATACCTGAGAGCAAGCATGACACACACACACACACACACACACAGAAACTGAGAGCATAAATGTGGACGAACGGGAAAAGCACTGCGCACTAACCTGCTGCAGTCATTATGAGTTTCATACCTGTGTATTCTGTTGGTAGACTGTGTCATTACAAAGTGATTCACAACAAATCGATGAGTCAAAGTAAATCAATAAATGATCAGAACTTCATTCATGAAGCACGTGTGAACGAAATCCAGTGTAATTCTGATAGTTCAGATATTTCGAGGCCTCTGCGGCCAGAAACAGTAAAATATGAAGCACAATAAAACGAGCCTGATGTGAAATGAGGAATAACTCTTTATTTAATGGCTCAGCTACAGCTGCTGTTATCAACGCTGGTTGATAATTAATAAAGTTGTAATTTATTGTCACCGTTGGCAGGAAGGGTTTGGATTTATTGAATACTTGAAACAGGTCTGAAAAGCAGCTGTGATGGAGTGTAAACAGCTGGCAGACTGCAAACCACAGCCTGTGAGGGTCAGACCTGCATTACTAAGGAGCTGTTAAACCTGCACCACACACCTGCACACACGCCTCCATTTCCTGTCTCAGTTATGGCTGTGAAACGAGCTTTTTACCAGTTAGGAAACACTGCATCATCAAACACTGATTTGCTGTGTTTCAGGACAATGTAGAGCGCGTGGACACCCTCCGTCTGACCCCCGAAGAGTTCATCGAACGCTTCGAGCGGCCCTACAAGCCCGTCGTGCTCCTCAACTGCCAGGAGAGCTGGCCGGCGCGGGAAAAATGGACGCTGGAGCGCTTAAAACGCAAATATCGCAACCAGAAGTTCAAGTGTGGGGAGGACAATGACGGCTACTCGGTGAAGATGAAGATGAAGTACTACGTGGAGTACCTGGAGTCCACCCGCGACGACAGCCCGCTCTACATCTTCGACAGCAGCTACGGTGAACACGCCAAGAGGCGGAAGCTGCTGGAGGACTACGAGATCCCCGTCTTCTTCAGGGACGACCTGTTCCAGTTTGCAGGAGAGAAGCGCAGGCCGCCCTACAGGTGAGAGGCTTACCTCCTCACTTATTATCCAATCAGCAGCACTTGCTCTTCATTTGATCAGCTGATGTCCACTGAAGCTGTCGTTATTTGAGCCGTTAAGATTATTTTTATTACTTTGTTTTTTTATTATTTATTTGCCTTTTGGCTCTTCAAATACAGAAAATACTTCCTGGGATTAATCCCAGGATCTGTCAGCTGATAATGACCCTGCTGACTAAACCTTGAAGCTGTGGCTGAGTAGTCCATGTTTTCCTCCTCTTGAACTTCCTGAAGTGATCCTGAAGTACCTGCAGCCACAATCAGAGCTGTTCCTATAGCAACAGAGGATGCACTCCAGATCAGTTCCTCTTTTGATATTTTGTCGTCTGAAGCACGTTTGCAGCGACACCTGCAGTTGAGTTTGTTCTTGTTTGCTCCATATTCATCTTAAAATAAAAGTCTAACCTTTATAATGAGCTGATATATTTTGATAATTTCCATGAAACAGCACAGAGAGAACTGATGACATCAGCAGCAGTCAGAGCGCTCTGATTTACTGAGCACCCAAACGTGTCTTTACATAAGTCCTAAAATCTCCACCACACCTTTCCTTGACCTCATGATATTTTTCACTGAGTGAAGGTGATTAAGAAAAGCCAGGATGTGCCTTCCTGCATCTAGCAAGCGTCCAGGTCTGAGAAGCACCTTTAACCTGCGTTCTCTCTAAGGTCCAGCAGGAGGCGACTCCTTCGGTTGTTAAAACAAAAGATCTGATTGTGTAGAGGTCCATGAGAAAATTCACTTGGGAAACTATGGTCCTGTTAGTCTAAAAGGACCAGAAAGCAGGGGAAGATTTCAGGTGGACCAGTGAGGAGCTGATGTGGTCCTTCAGGTTCTCTGCGTCTGATTTCAGTCACGTTTTTTTTCCTCTTCCACAGATGGTTTGTGATGGGCCCGGCCCGCTCCGGCACCGGCATCCACATCGACCCGCTGGGCACCAGCGCCTGGAACGCTCTGGTCCAGGGACACAAGCGGTGGTGTCTGTTCCCCACCAACACGCCGCGGGAGCTCATCAAAGTGACAAGAGAGGACGGCGGCAACCAGCAGGACGAGGCGATCACCTGGTTCAGCGTGGTTTATCCCCGCACGCAGCAGCCCACCTGGCCCGCAGAGTTCAGACCGCTGGAGATCCTGCAGAGACCCGGGGAGACGGTGTTCGTGCCCGGTCAGTGAGGACGCGTCACGCTAATGGCTTGTGTCAGATTAGGGTCTTTCACACAAAAACTTGATAAAACAGTAAATTTACAGAAAGCTGAATCAGTCCTGCAAAGTTTAAAAGGTGGATGAAGCTTCTGGCTCAAAAAGGTCAAACCAATGTGGAAGTTCTTTCTTCTTCATGTGTTCTTTTTATAATGGCTGCCAGCGGGGTGATAGAAGCGACCCTCTGCCCTGACCTCTGCAGACACTTTCCTGATGACTTTATGGGCTCAGTCTCTCCTTTCAAATCTTATTTACTAAAACAAATTAAGTCCATTTTGTAAATTTTTGGTCATACTGTGTTTTAGAAAGGAGGCATACTGATTGGCTAACAGCCTGTCAATCACAAGCTGTTAGCCAATCAGCATGTAGCTCATCACAAAAAGTTTCAAAACACAAAGATGGCGATGGTGAAAATGCTCAGGCTTCAAAACCAATGGGTGATGTCACAGGAGCTGCTTCCATCTTTTGTATACAGTCTGTGGTCATGTGTGTTAAAAACGTGCAGAATTTTTCCCACATGAACCTTGAAGAAAAGTCACAAACACCCAGCGATAACATCTGAGAAAAAATCAGGTGCTCTGTGAAGGTGTTGGAGCTGCAGGTAAAGCTGAATGAAACGTCTCAGCTGCAGGGTTCTGCTCAGTAAAACGCTCTCTGGGGTCTGGACCGGATCCTCTGGGATTCTCCACAGCGTGTAGTCTGTCGGTGGCTGCAGGGTGCTGAGCAGTGTTTACAGTGGAGGAAAGTGGTCCCCTGTGCTCAGTGTAATGCCCGCTGACCCAGACGTGACCCGACAGTGGCGCCGACCTTTCAGCGCTGACCTACATTCACCTAAAGCCGGTCAAGCTGTTGGTGATGAGGGTGGATTAAACCCTCAGCTGCTTCTTGGGCACCGCTCCAGGATTTAGACCCCACCTGACGACAGCACAGGCAAAACAAACCAAGTGGAGGCGTCGTCTGTCGGTGCCCACATCACCCGAAACGCTTGTCTCCAGTAGTGGGATCGACCGTCACCTGACCAAACGTGCAAAAGCCAAAGGCCCTCAGTTTACTGCTGTGCAGGACTGAGACGAGCTGGGAGCTCAGATCGAGTGCAGTGTGTTTCCAGTGTGTCATTTTATTTTCAAACTCACTGCAGACCGGCGCCACCTTCATTTAGGACACAAGCGATCCGTCCCAGCGTCAGTGCTGTCCTTATAAATGAAAGATGTAATAAAATCTGGACTGTGTTTTGGAGAACAAGCAACTATCTTTTTAGTCTGATTTGCGGCTTTTGGTCTTTTTGTTTCGAGTGTTGAACCAGTTTCGTGTCCTCTGCAGGCGGATGGTGGCACGTGGTCCTCAACCTGGACACGACGATAGCCATCACTCAGAACTTTGCCAGCTCCGTCAACTTCCCCATCGTGTGGCACAAAACGGTTCGAGGACGACCCAAACTCTCCAGGAAGTGGTACCGGTAAGGACTGGGCAGGAGGGCGTCGTTAAGCTTTAATTAGCTGTTTGTGTTTTAAAGCTGGGCTTGAATATAAACGTCCTGCACGCTGCGTTAACGCCGGCTTCGCTGTCCTCTCAGCATCCTGAAGCAGGAGCGGCCCGACCTGGCGGCGCTGGCAGACAAAGTGGACCTGCAGGAGTCCACGGGCATCGCGTCGGACAGCTCCAGTGACTCTTCATCATCGTCATCCTCCAGCTCCTCCGACTCTGACTCTGACGTATGTGCTGACACTCACACACTGAGCACACTTCCTGTGATCGATGTATGGATGAAGGTGCAGATGCGGAGATGGCGAGACAGGTGTAAAAAGAAACAGATACAGTATTGTACAAAAGTCTTGAGCCTCATTTCTTCTTATTGTGCTGGACGTGTTTCAAACGTGCCTCCGTCCGTGGACGCGAGTGAAATTACCATAATAACCACGTTAGCTGCGAAGCGCAATTTCTCAGCTTTCAGAAACCAGCTTACAGCTGTTTGGATTTTTACACCAACACAGTGATTCCCAGTTTTCTGCTGTCAGACTGAGTTACCTTTGGCTTTTTCACAGGTTCAACTAAAGAAATGGAACAAGCGTGTTTTTGTGACAGGCTGTCTCACAGCACTGGTTCATCCCTGAGTTAGGAGCCTTTTCATGCTTGAATGATTCATAGGTCAGAGTTCAGAGGCTTAATGAGCAAAAACATTCTTGGAAACTTTGAAAGAGCTTCAGAAAGCTGGAGAAGTGCTTTAAAAACTTTAAAAAAAATACAAGTCAGGCTGTTTGGAAACAATACACAGAAATGAGGTGTGGCTTAAGACTTTTTGCACAGTGTTGTAGACGTACATATAGAGAGATCTCAGACTGGGCTAAAATATATTTAGGTTTAGAAGTATGTAATACTCTACCCCAGCAGCAGGGGGCGGTAGTGCACTTACACGCCACTCATAGCTGGAGGCAGAACTTCACTCCATTCACAGCACTGCCAAACGTGCAGGGTCACGTCTGAGCAGGCCTCCTGCAGGGTCTGTTTAAACTGAGGTGAACGCTGAAATGAGATCCGGCTCCTGGCTGCAGGATATGGTGATCACACAGGTGCAATCCCGGCTTATATTAATCCCAGCTGTCACATGACACCTGAGCCAGCACTGAGGTTATTACTGATGAAGTAAAATGAAACTAAACTAAAATGTGAGGAGGTTTAAATTTGTCCCTGAAAAATAAGCTGAATTTTATAATAAGTCGAACGAATGAAACAAACAGTAAAGACTAAAGTGAAACACACCAACTTCCTCTGGAAACAAATAAAAACAGTAACCAGGTGTGACACCTGTGTAACCTGTCTGAGCATGTGCGCTCTGTGTCTCCCCCTGCAGGCCGGGTCGGGCTCTGAGGGTGACGCCATGACTCACCGCAGGAAGAAGAGACGCACGTGCGGGATGGCGGCCAACGGTGACACGAGCAGCCAGGACGACTGCGCCAGCAAGGAGAGGAGCTCGTCACGGTGACCTCCACCCTACGGCTCCAGCTGCTGCTAGTTTAGATGGAGTGAAGCCCTGAAGGAGGAGGAGGAGGAGACCTGCCACCACTGTGCTTTTCTCTGTAGCTTCTGTAAGGGCGAGGGGGGGTGAGCTGGAGTTTTATCCAGCTGGACGGGTTTTCTGAGCTGCTCGGTGATGAACGGGGGGGGGGGGGGGGGGGGGGGGGGGGTTCCGGGCTCATTGGCACATTCGGGCGTCACAGTTTGAGCAGGGCAGGATTTCAGCGTCACGTCAGCTTTTCCACCGTTTCGCTCATTTGCATAAACTTGAGGTCCACCATGATTCCAGCAGCGTCCAGAGTGACTCAGCACTCGAGCAGTCACCCGTCTTAAAGGAAGTCCCATTCAGCGGCTGCGTGGATTAATTCCCTACTGGAATATTTTTGTAATAGAAAGTTTCTCGGACAGCACCCTGTGATGTGTTTGAGGCTGTGGGAGAGAAAAACGCTGTCCGTGATCGTCACTGCTGTGATCGGGCGGAGGCGTCCCATCAGGCTGATGAATAAATCTGTGCCTCTTAGCTTCCTCTTTGGACATTTCTCATAAAAATCTTTCAAATATTCATCCGCCTCCTGCTCCGAGTCAGCATTTAAGTTTGAAAATTCCTGATGACCAGTTGGTACGAACGCAGCCTCAGACAAACTGACTCCCCTTTATAAAAAATGTAATAATCAGCTGCCTCTCCAGTGAGCTCCTCAGTCCTGGTCTGCAGTTTTAGTCTTTGAACTGTAGGCGTCACCTGCTGCAGGTTCTGGTTCGAGTCGCCTTTTTACTCTGAGGACCTCCAGAGAAGAAGAACTACCAGCTGCAGTCCAGGATGGAGGAGGCGGAGTCCAAGTGTGGAGTGAGCTCCTCTCTGGAGAAGCAGCTGAAAGATCTCAAAAACCGTCACACCAGCAGCCTGACCACCGAGTCAGGAAGTGCCTGGCTGGATAGCAGTGATTCAGATTTCAAAATAAGAGCGCAGGGATTGTCTGTTTAAAATAAATAAATAACGGTTATCTACAGCTAATTTAATATAGAAGGCGGTTCAGTGTTGGTTCTTGGATGTTGTGATTTCACCTGCTGCTGTCTGGCTGCACCTCTCTGTGACAGGAAGTATATAAAGTCTCCGTCTCCTGATGTTCTCAGGACGTTGGTTCAGTAAATGTGTGTCAGTAAAATGACATTTAATGGTTCGACAGAAGCTGCTGAGGTGTGCTGCGTTTGTTTCCTGTTTAAATCCGTTAATCAGTCTTCATACGGCTCTTAATTAAACTATATTTGTACAGACAGTGTTAAACTTTCCCCTCTCCCTTTTAGAGGAGTGATGGGACGTGTCCACAGGAGCGTTCCTGCAGACCTATCAGACAGCTCGTTAATCAGCTCCGCCTTTGTCTCGTTACCGCCTGTGTTGCACGAGCTGCTGAGAAAGTCGACGTGTTAACCCGGGTTGATGTTCTTGCTCAGCGTTCTGTTTCCTGTAACCTGCAGACGTGTGGCTGTGAGCCAGGTGGCGCCGTCTGACCCGGGTCCAGATCCTTTCTGGGTAAAACTCCACCTGCACTCACTCACCTGAAGCTGGGGTTAGGGAAGAGTCACTTTAATGTCACCGCAGCGCCTTTAATGTGCCAGATGTTGACTTCCTGCCTTCTGCCTGTGATTTCCTGTTTGAATCAAAGGGGCTGATGATGTTAAAGTGGGAACAGGCGACCTCGGTGGCTTCAGGCGTGTGAGGGACGACCGCGTTTCTGCTTTGTGCCAAATGAAGAGACGAACTGCTGCGAGGGGCCGGGTTCAGACTGAGGCGGCGTGTGGGAGGAGCTTCAGTATTAATTCTCGCTCTGCTTCATGTTGAGTAACAGCCGAGACTTCAGTCACTTTAATGACTCTTAAGCCTGCTAATTACAGCGACAAGAAGAACAACCTTCAGCTTGTTTGTTTTTGTCGCTCGGGTGACAAAGACGTCGTGTTTGGGTATCAGCACTTCTTCATGCTGTTCCTAACAAGCAGCAGACGCCTCAGGTTCAAATCACATTTTAACCCCCAAAAAGGGCTCATTCGGGCTGTTCCTGAGTCTGTTTAAAGGGACGCTTCACCCCAAAACTCTAATATTTTCTATTCTTGTCTCCACTGTTTTTAATAAAGAGGCGTCTGTCTTTGTGACTGAGAAATACAGCAGAACCTGCTGAAGCAGTTACTTAAAATGCTGCTGTGAGCAGTTTGATGTAGGAGCTGTTTTTTCTCTCGTCTGACTCCATCACTGCAGAATAAATCATCCTCCACCCATGACGGCGGATGAAGACAGAGAGAAAATAGCTCCTCGTCCTGTTTGCAGCACAGTTTGTGGACGGTTCATTTTTCTGAGCTGTGCACAGATCTGACAGCAGGCCGTCCTTCGCTCTGTTTGCTCGCCACGTCTCAGTCGCAGGTTCGCTTTGTACCTGGGCAGGTGTCAGGTGTGCTGTGACCTTGGGACACACACACACACACACACACACTCTCTGCAGTGCCAAACTGGGAAACTCTCACTAATTATGCAAAGAGCACCGCAGTGAAAATCTGTACCTTTGATTATTTTAGGGTGAACTGTCCCTTTAGTAACAGAGGCAGGAACACAAATCAAGAAGTTTAAACGGAATCAAACCTGAAAATGAAACCTGAAGGATTCACATTTACTTTGAACCATTCAGCTGAAACTGTTTTTATTGTTTTTTAAACAAAGCCAGATGTTTTCTGAAGAACCAGTGAAAATGTTTAAAATCCAAATTATCTTCCTGTCTTCAAACATGGTTAAAAGCTCCGATCTGGGAATGAAGCGTTTGTGAATCGGAGTGCTCTCGGATCGCTGGCCGTACCTGTCCGTGTGCTTCCTGCTAACCCGTCGCTTTAAAGTGCCTGTGCTGCGACTCGCTGTAGGGGGCGCTGTTTGTCCGTTCTTAAAGGCACGCTGCTGCTCTGAGACGCCGTCACTCGGTGCCTTCAGGTGAAATCTGCTCAGTGTTGGTGATGTGAGGATGAGGAGGCTCAGACGGATGTGAGGGATTTCATTGTTGCTCAATAAAAATTTTCTATGATTGAAAAAACAGTGTCTATTTTTTCTGATTTATTCAAACCTGTTTTTTATTGATACATCTGTCACTGAAATAAACTGCAGCCATTTTATTTTCTTTGTTGTTTGAGTCACTAGAGGTTATTGGAGGCCAACTGGATGATAAATCATGTATTTGGTCAAAATAGGTCCCGTGTGTTTCTGTGTTCCATCCATTCTCCTCCATGTATCCTGTATTAGTTAAATTCAGGTCACTTATTTAAATGTATAGAGAATGAATCAGCTGATGTTTCATATTTCTGTTGTCTGCAGCTGTGGGAGAAAAACGAGGGCTGCACGACCTGCTGTCTAAAATGACACCACATACCTCACCTGCCACTTCATTAGGCACACCTTGCTAGAATAGAGTGGCTCTCTCCCACAGTATGTCTTTTGTCAGCCCCAACCGGTCGCAGCAGATGACCCCCCCCTCCCTGAGCCTGGTTCTGCTGGAGGTTTCTTCCTGTTAAAGGGAGTTTTTCCTTCCCACTGTCACCAAGTGCTGCTCGTAGGGGGTCATCTGATTGTTGGGTTTTCTCTGTATTATTGTAGGGTCTGTACAGTATAAAGCACCTTGAGGTGACTTGCTGTGATTTGGTGCTGTATTCAGAGCTGCTGTAATTCTTTGTGGCTCTGATTCATTGGGTTTTCTGTGTGAAGTGAACAGATGGCCGTGCAGGTCAGCAGTTTCTGAAATACACCGGCCTGGCACCAACAACCGTGCAAAGTCACTTAAATCGGCAGGTCATCTTCACCATGTCTAACATACTTACATGCACTGAGTAGATCATTAGGTGTAGCTTATGTGACTATAAATAAGCCTTTTTTAGCCATTAAAAATTCTGCAGTGGACTTTTTTATAACTTTGTAATCATTTTATTTTTGAATCTGTGATCTAAAAAACTTTGATCGTTCAAACAAGCAGAGCTGCAGCTGCCTCTGATTTCAGCTGAATGTCTCAGTGACAGGATGCACTGCAGCCTCTACTCGGGGTGTTTTATTTTGAAAACGCCTTTGTAAGTCTTTTACTCTGAAAACTGACCCTAATGTTTAGTTTTTTTTATGTCGTTTTAATTTGAACTCGAAGCCTCGCAGTTTTTGTATCCTGTCAGGCTTTTTATTATGAAAAATAACCTAACAGACGCTGACCTGTTTTATATTAAAAACTAACTCTTAACTCCGGATTTTATTTTTAGGGCTTTAATTTTGAAAAATAGGCACGCCTTTATATCCTGATTGCAGAGCCTTTTATTTTTATTTTACCCACAACATAAATTAATTGATTAAGCAGTCTTTTATTTTGAAGCCCCCCCCCCCCCCCCCGCGCGCTGTCAGCGGCTCAGCTGTTGAGGTCAGATTGTGTGGGGAGGCGGGAGGTGGCTCAGTGTGTGTGTGATCGCAGCCTGATTAACACGCCGTCCTCAGCCTCCTCCTGAACACACACTCCCCAACTTCTAAACTTTGCATCCACAAACTCTCCGACATGGACCTGGACCCCGCCGTCATCATCCCCGCCATCCTCTTCACCGTCGTTGCCATTTATTTCGCTACGTCGCTCCTCAGCAGGAAGCTCGACCCCTCCTCCTCCTCCTCTGCCGGCAGCAAGAAGTCCAAACTCGGATACGAAGATGACCTTCCTCCGCAAGGAGCTCCGGGAGAAGAGCCTGAAGCCTTCCCGCAACCAGAGCCTCCAGCTCCGGCTGTGGAGGACATCGGAGCGGCGGAGAAGATCCAGAACGTCCCAAAACTTCAGGTAAGGTCCATCAATCCTGTTATTGATCAGCTGATTGGCTTGTATAATTATATATTTAATTACTGGAAAGCTACGACTTTTATTTTTTGAACGTTTGTGCCAAAAATGATCAAAATAAAGTAGAAAAATGTTTAAAAAGAGCAAACATGACAATAATCTAACTGCGGGCAGCCTTTCAAATCAGGAGGAAGACCTTCAATAATTTAGTGTTGCGGTCTCATCACCTTCATCCACAGATAGCAGATCCATGAACTGTGTCGCTTCATACAAACAGCAGGATAAAGTAACAGTAAACATCCGATTTTTCTGCAGTAATTATTCCTGCTGTTCCTCTTTGATGGAGCTCAGCTGGACTTTTTCATTGTTGTTTATTTCTAAAAATGAAGTTTGTTTTGAAAATAAAAGTGTAAATAAAAAACAGAAGAGAAGCTGCTGTTAAGTTTGATTGATTATCGGAGCTGCTTTACATCCAAATTTCTGGCCTGTTGCATTCAGTACAACTTCCTGCTTCAATCAGATTATGTTTTTAAGTCTGTCTTTTAGAGACTAACATTTTATTTCTGCACTCAATAAAACTGCATCATGGGCCGTTATCACAGACTGTATATAGAAAATGGACATTGAGCCGCTGCGGCGCCTCTTTAGCTTGCTGGCTGTCACTATCATGGTTCTGAAGCCAGAAATGAAGGAAAGCAGACACTGCAACACTTTTCAGCAGCAGCCATGCACCCTGCTAATTATTTCTAAGTAAGATCCAATCAAAATCCCAGAATCTCCCTCAGCAAACTGGAGCTCCGCCTCCTTGGACGGTCTGTTAGTAGAAATGAAGCCACAGCAGCCATATTATTGGTCAGATAATTGCATTGAAAATGCTCCAAAAGGCTCAAACAGCACAAACATGGTCCCAAGGTCCAGTTCAGGGACTCCAGTTAGCTGAGGGGAAGCCTAGCAGACAGCTAGCAGCTACAGCCGCCTGTCAGTCAAACAGGCCACGCCCCTAATAATGCAAACTTTATTTAAACAGGTGAGTTATAGAAACATCCTCCCCCTGTCCAGCTGTTATGAAGGAGTAAATTATCCACAGAGACCAAAGCAGTTTCTGTCTCAGAGTAAACATGTTTATTTCTGCTGTGAAGTTTTATTATGGGGGTCTATGAGGGGGAGGGGGGGGGGGGGGGGGGGTTAGGGTGGACTCCACGATGTTATCAGGAGAAACTGAGGTTTTAAAAGTACTCCCTGCTCTGAGGTGTAAACAGCACGTATACCTTGGGCTGACTCCTGTTGATGATCGGAGGCCTGATGCCCAAATATGGTCGTCACCTGCTCCCTCTGATTGCTGGATTTGCGTGTGCACACTGACACGTCTGTATGGAAATGTTGAACGTGGAGTGAAACCGTCCCTGTGAGCTGTGGTGTGGGACACATTTGAATGCCTGCTGATGCGACTGCTGTTAAACATGCAAACCAGGCCGAGCGGGACTGGAAGCGTCCATCTTTAAAAAGCCTGGAGCATGTGCTCACCGCTGCTGTAACATGGCACTAACTGTCTATATTTGGTGCCAGACATTAGTCCACCTATAGGAGGTGGGTGTGGCGCCTCCACGTGGTGCGTGATGTTTGACAGCTGTGAAATGTGCTGGTGTCAGGGCACCCTGCTGGTGCCGCCGCTGAAATCCTGACACTGAGCTAACTGGTCTCAGCCGTGCCCCGCCCTCCTCTGATAAGGTTATCCAAGCACACTGAGCGCGTTGACTCTGCAGCTGTCCGGCTTACTGTACGGCTGCCGCGGTGCATCGTGGGCCGTCTCACAGCTTTCATAAAGGACGTCTGTGTGTGCGAGAGCTGCAACACAGCGAGTCTTGTCTGCGGAGTGGGAGTCACAGCAGAGTCACAGTGACGCTGACTGCAGTTATTTCAGTTGAGCTGAAGGTCAGACACAAGGTCCTCTGCTGTCTCACAGGAGAGGGGTGTGCTCGGGAATCAAACCCTCAACCTGCACCGTTAAACTCTATTAAAAGTCAAGTTTCATGTTTCCTGAAGCTCTGAGGAGAACCTGTTCTGTTAATCAGACTCTTACTGTCTGACTGTTTTGGAGCGACTCTATCACACTGAAGTAAACATGTTAGCGTTAGCTAAAGTTAGCCTCTATGAGGGATGTTTATAAAAATAAGGGACTCGGCATTTTGGGAGTTAAAATAAAATTAATACAAAGTTTTTTTTTTATTAATACTGAACAGACTCATAACACCCACCACTGCAAGATGATAACTCAGAGTTTGGTAACAGAGTAACAACAACAGTTTATTACGATGTGGGAATTATTCAGAGTAAATGTTAAAAAAAAGGGGAGAATCATGGGAAATCATGTAGGTAACCATCAGCAGATTAATCTGAGGCTTCCTCCTGCTCTAATCTCAGAGCGTCCGGGCTGAGCAGCAGAGCTCGGCCTCCCTCCTCCCTCCGTGATACAAGCACAGCTCCATAAATGGAGAGCTGCTTCACCACGAGCAGCATTTTCCTTTCAGAGAATGAGGAAGAGGAAACATTACTGGGCTCTCCCTCATTAAACTAAAGCTGCTGTTATATAAAGCTGAGAATAAACAGCACCTTTATCACATTAATCTGGGAATGAAGGGCTGCTTTCCCTGTTTGCCTCATTCAGGCTGCATGAAGGTGGAGTCTGTAGCTTTAGCACAAGGATCAAGCCAGCATGTTAAACACAGGTCATAATGAACTGCAGATTAATCATTAAAATATGAGAGCTGGAGCCGAACATCAGCCTGCAGTGCCTTTAATGTCCACTGGAGGCTCCAAAATGAGTCGGTCAGGGTTCGAGTCTGAGCTCCAGGGTTTTATGACTGCACAGTAATGATCAGGTAGATGTGGCTCCATAACCAAGCAGATGTGGTCAGTTCTGGTTCAGAAGAACCAACATGGTGGCAGTCGGAGTGTCTGTAGGAACTCCATCAGTGTAAAAGTTCACACTCGCGTCTTCATCATCATCTCCTCGGACTGTGAGGTGATCGTGCTGGGCTCTCGTCTCCTTATCAAAGTGAGCAGCAGTGAGTCATGGAAGCTCTGAGCTGTTCTCCCCAGCCTCACATACCTCTGCCCCCCCGGCCCGGCCCTGTTCCTGCCTCTCCTCCCTCTGAGGCCTGCTCAGCTCCACCTCTGCTCCACAGAGCTGCTGGAAGGGCATCAAATCCTGGACAAAACAATGTGGTGATTACAGAGAACTTGGCACCTTCACCACCACCACACCCTGTCCCCACCCGGCCTCTGAGAGAACATCCTGGCATTTCTTGGTTGTAGCGGCTGGTGCTGAGGAGGAGGAGTCTGCAGCAGCTCTTTATAGCAGCAGTCCGAAACAGAGAAAACTCTGAGAGTTCCTGTGTGATTATATCATCAGGGAGAAAACGTCTGTGACTGTGGGCCTCTCAGAGCTGGTCTGTATGAGGAGAAGTCAGGTTATGTGTGAGAGCAGAGGACGGCGTGGACGTGTCTCCGTCATAAATGGAGGTGGAGATAAGGCAGCGAGCGGGGGGGACAAAGAGTCTGTTCACACAGAGAGGCTGAAGCTCTGCCACAGCAGCAGCTGCCCCCCCCCCCCAACCTGATGCCTCGGCACGCTGCCCTCAGTGAATCTCACTGGGATAAAATTCATGGGAACACTTCTGCAAATGGAAACTGCAGCCGAGCAAAGACCTCCAGGAAGGTTTTTACCTCATCACAGAGGAAAAACTGTTCTTCTATCAGATGAGACCAAACAAAAAGTATCCTGTAACATTCACCTGACTTAAACTGGTGCCAAATTCTCCATTTATTATTGTGATGATGATTTTATTCTTCCTTTTTGCCTTTATAATCTCATAAAACAGAAGATCAGAGGTGATGATCCAACCTCAGGGTCACAGCAGATCCAATAATGAGAAAGTACTTCAGGTCATTATTGTAACAAACAGGAAGCAAAGAGCTGAAGTCCCGTGTTTTACTGACCCTTTGACAGTCCGGGGGGGGGGGGGGGGGGGGGGGTCTGCTGGGGAGGCAGGTGGAGGCCTTAGAAACTGTGGGTGGAAGAAAAGAAACAAACTCGTGAAAGTTCAAAGGTCAGCAGAGACGGGTGATGGCTGAGAGCTCGGTGCTGTTTGCTCAGGTAGCTCAGTGAGCGCCCACAGGCCAGCAGAGCTGCTGCTTCCTCTGCGCCTGTGATGGAGCTAAAATGGCTTTTATGAGTGCAGCACTCAGTGTAATGTTACAGAGACAGGAAGTGCTCTCAGAGGTCGTGAAGGTCGGGTGACTCACTGAGCTTATGTTCCAGAATCCCAGCTTCAGCCTTTGTTTCTCTGTAGCTTCTCAGATTGTGACGACTGTTAATGATTTTGTAGCGTAATCCTGAACGAGCCCACAATCCTAATTTGGTGTCGTTGATCGGTTCTCATCACTGATGGCTTCACTCAGTCTGCTGAAACGTGATTGGTCAAACAACCAGAAAGCTTTTTAACTTCTTTAATCTCAGTTTAGTAAAGTTCTGACTTCATAGGTACGATTCAGCATCCAGTAACCTGGATACCTGATCAGTTTAAGGTCTGTGATCTGCAGAAACAGCTGTTCCCTCTCGTGCTGTTTAGTTGATCAGTTCCCCAAATTAGGAAGTTGATGGTCACCGTCTGCTCGCGATGACCTCATGGTGACTCACTCGACAAACAGTTTGCCCGGTTTGGGCCTGCAGTGCAAACAGGGCCGGGGCTTCAGCTCGGAGCAGTTTATCATCCTGCTGACTCACAGAGCGCTTTAATGAGCTGCATTTAGCAGAGAGAGTTTTAGTGTTTCATAGCTCAGGAATTCAGAGGCAGAGGAAGCAGCCCGTGTTTCCGGCTGAACGGATGCCATTCCAGTTTGAGGGTGTGATGGAAGGCTGCTGTGGGATTTGGAGCCCAGCGGCAGCAGCCGGGCCGAGAGGAGAGATTTATGCTCTCGGGCCTGATGCACGTCTGACTGAGACACCAGCAGCAGACCGCCTGGGTCAGGGCGGGTTACGACCGATGCACCAGAGACGGCGTTCGTCGGTTTTCTAAAAATGCTTCTGGCTCCGTTTCTTGGGGCACACGATTGGTTTACTGTGAGATTTGGGAAAATCTGTTTCCTGATGAGACAACGGATCCTGTTTTAAAGAGCCGAAGAGGCGCATTTACTTTAATAATAATATGAATATGAATATGAATATGGTGAATTTCCTGGTTTGTGAGGTCTGTTATGGTCTCATAATTACCACGACTGTGACACATCATCACTGTCTGAGGATGAAAACCTTCCAGAGGAAACAGCAGCAGCCACTCTTCTAACCCTCGACTGGAAACATGCAGATTCAGATTCAGGTCCGGGTTTGGTGTAAACACCACGAAGCACAGATCCGTCCTGCTCGTATCAGCGCTCAGCCTGCTGTGATGGTGAGGGGGGGATTTTCTCAGCACACTTTGGGCCCCTCTGTACCAGCTGAGCATCATTTAAACCCCACAGCCTGCCTGAGTGTTGTTGCTGGCCGCGTCCATCCCTTTATGACCACATCATAAAGGGATGGACGCGGCACGTCACAGAGCTCAGATCATCTCAAACGGGTTTCTGGACCATCACAGTGAGTTCACTGCACTCAGACGGCCTCCGCAGTCAGGTCTCAGCCCGGTAAAACACCTCTGGGATGCAGAAGAAGAGAGATTTCCATCATGGCTGCAGCCGACACATCTGCAGCAGCTGTGTGATGCTGTCGTGGCAACATGGACCAAAATCTGCGAGGGACGTTTCCAGCAGTTTGTTGAATCTGAGCCACGAAGAATTAAAGCAGCTCTGAAGTTAAAAGGGAGTCGATGCTTTTTATATTTTTATATTATTGGATTATTTATTTCTTAACGTTGAGCTTTACTCTTGTGATTAGGAGTCTGATAATTCTGAGATACAAACGTCCATATCACAGGTTCATCTTCTCCCTGAAGCCTTCCAGGGTTTTAGAGCGCCTCCCAAACCGAGAGGAGCAACATTTGGATGTTAAAGCAGAGAAGCTGAGGCAGAAACCAGATCTGTGCTTGGATGTTGATGTGTGCGAACTCAGCACTTTACAGAGACACAGGCAGGTGCTATCATACAGACGAGCAGGGCGGGCAGCCGCTGCATATCTATCTGTATATATAGCATATAGACAGGATATATGGGGGGGGCTGGCCTGCTGAGGAAGGTTAGCCGACACTCGGGAGGGTTTTATTTGTCCTGGTGTCACTAACAGGCAGCGGCAGGTCCTCACTGAGGTGCTGCAAATGACATCAATGACCCCCAGATAGCAGTCTGTGCAGAGGTCGTTAGAGTGAGTGGGAGTCCACACCTACACATTCGGGGGGGCAGAGTGAAAGGGCCTGCAGTCTGGTTCCAGCCCTGAGGCACCCAAATTCAGCGCCATGTGGGACTTTATTGATCAGTTAAATCTAATTTCATTAACAAATGTTTTCTGTTAGAATCACAGGATGATTTCATTGTTTCCAGATTCCAGCAGGTTTGGACATCGAGGCCCAGGCAGAGCTTTTATCCATGAAAAGCTGATGAAACAAACTGCTGATGAGGAGCAGCTGCTGCTTCTGTTAACTGCTGTCACAACCTTTCTCTTTCCAGGCTTTCCCAGAACCGGTAAAAATAACAGAAGCTGAGCCAGAAGCAGAAGAAGTTCTAAAGGAGGTCACGGAGCCCATCTCAGCACAAGAACCTGTAGCAGAACCAGTAAAGGTACCACAGACTAGAGCAGAGGGACCAGCACCAGAAGCAGTCCCCGAACCATTAAAAGAGCCTGAACTTGTTCCAGAACCAGTCATATCAGAACTGGTCTCTGAAGCTGTGTCAACTCCAGAACCGGTTCTAGAACCAGATGAAGTAGCAGCAGTTTCTGAATCCACGCCAGAGTCTGAATCAGGCCCAGAGCAAGCTGCAGCCTCAGAACCTGTCCCAGAGTCCAAGCCTGTAGCAGAGCCTTTATCAGAACCACCTGGATCTGCCCTAGAACCTGTCACTGATCCAGAGCCTGCACTTGTGCCTGAAGAGGTATCAGAGGTGGTCCAGAAGTCAGTGTCTGAACCTGAAGAATTGATTGAGCAGATGCCGGGACCCAGTGAAGGTTTTGCAGAGGCTTCGACTGAGCGGGAGCCAGAACCTGAACCAGAGACCATTTTGGACGATGGTAAGTCTGCGAGCTGGATGGATGTTCTGCTCATCTGTGTCTGATCAGGATGTTTGCTAATGCTAACTGTGAGGTTTGGATTTTATTGGACCTCAGTGCACCACATCATGCTAAGAGCCTGAGGAGGGAGTCTGGGACTGGTTTTATTTGTTGTCCAAGGACTTCTTTAGAATAGAATAGAATGCCTTTATTGTCATTATACAGGATGTACAATGAGATTTGTGTGTCTATGTGTAATTGCAGTAATTGACTTTTAGGAGTTCCTCAAGGCTCTGTCCTGGGGCTTCTTCTGTTAAACATATTACCATAAATTTGTGGACAGATTAGCACAAACATTAATGTAAACATCCCACCAATAACAAGCCTCTAATACACTTGTGTTAAAGTGTATTGACTGTAGTGACTGTGCCTCTAACAGTCTGTGGGCTGAGTTCTTCATGAAGAAAGTGGGTCTGACGGTTCCTCCTCAGTGCCAACACCTCAGTAACTACCAGTTACCTGCTGTAGTAACAGGCAGTTAGTCAGCATTTATGAGGGTGACTGTGGCTCTGGACACAGAGCAGGTCATCTACCAATCAGAAGGTGCTGTAGTCTGCATGTTGAAGTATCCGTGGGCGGGATACTGAACCTGAGATGTCCCTGATGCGTCAGCTGGAGTGTGAGTGTATGTATACAGTCTATATGCTGCTCTGTCAGCTGTTGGTAGAACATGCAGAACAAACAGATCAACTCAAACTAAATGTGCAGCACGTGAAGCTGTCCACATACTTCTGGATGTCTATGCTTGCTTTGTTTACACTCACTGTAATCGTGGAGGAACAAACTGCTGCCAGCAGCTGCGCGTCACAGATAAGTCACTTCCAGGAAACATTAACAGAGAGCACAGCGGCTGTGCCGAAACACCACACACGCTGAGAGGAGGGAACGATGCATTCACTGTTAATGAGTCTGCACGCGGTGAATTCAGCTGCTGATCACTGTGACCTGCATATATGAAACACACACAGTGCAGTAAACATGCCAGGATCCAGGTGTAACTCTGTGAGCCCGGCTGCCACACCGCCTGAGCGTGGTCACCGTATCAGTTGGCGTGCGTAGAGGTGGAGCAGCCATCTGCTGCAGGAGGATGATCCTTAATCTTGAAGAGGCGGTAAAGCTCTTGGCAGGCGGTGTCCACAGTGACAGTCAGCCATGTGACCTCCAACCTGTCACACAGCAGGTGGAGCAACAGGTGTGTTTGTGTGCTCTGAATTTCCTGCCACACAAAGATTAGCGCGTCCCACCCAGGTTATCACAAATCACTAGAAAACCTGTAAAATATGATTTTATATTTTATACTGAAAATGAGGTCCAGTTCACTTTACATTATTGGATTTTAATTTTAAAACTATCATCAGAGTTTATACCTGAGTACCAATTTTAATCAAATTTTGAAAATTGTTGGTGACCTTGACTTTTGTCCTTGAAAATGAAGCCCCTGAATAAAAACATGCAGCCAAAAATACGCTGAATATTTTAAGCTAATCAGCGTATTAACCCGTATGCTAGCACCTTCAGCCTGAGCCGCGCCACGTTTTTATCTCAGAGCCTGTAAAATGGGCTTCAGCACGAGATCGGCCGGCATCGTGATCGTAGCTGCTGCTCACATGCCTGTTCTCTCTGTTCCAGATGTGGCTGCAGGTGATGATGATGATGATGTGGTGAGCTTCACTGCGGGAATCAAACAGAGCAAGCTGGCGGTGCTGATGACCCAGGAGGATATGGAGGAGGAGCAGAGGTTGGTTTCCTCAGGCCGCCGGCTGGTTATGACATCACTGCATGCTAGCACAGACCCCCGTGCTGTCTGCCATGTTCGCCCTGTTTTCTGTTTCTTCATTTTTAATAAATGTGTGCGGCCTGCAGAAGGCTGCAGAGATCCACTCGGGCTGATCGGCTCCTGGAAAAGCTGAGATGCACAGCGTGGATGGAAGAGCTCAGCTCACTCAGTTTCACTTCTGTACTTTCTAACTTTGCTCTTCTCCACGGCCGCCCTGAACCCACAGACGCCGGCATTTATGTTACAGTTGAGCTCATGAGGCAGAAAATAGATGCAGAGGAATCAGTTCTGTCCTTGTTGGTGATTAATTACTGAGTGAAATGAAGGCGAAAATGTTTGAAGGCCTTAAAGTGAGTGAAAAGGCCTCTGTGGGTACTCTGTGGATTTACATAGAGAGCAGCTTCTGTCTCCACTCATGTCTGCTCAGCACGTCCTGAGGCTGAAGCTGAATGCAGTGCTGTTATGTAATCCCACGTTTCATAGCGTCTGGACAAATTTTCTTTTTTTCTTTTTAAAATCTGAGTTAAAGTAGAGAAGCAGCCTGAGGAGGAAAGTTTGGCAGAGTTTGTGTTTTCTTCTTTGTTGGTGTGGGGAGTGCACGTCTGCAGCTCTCTGATTGGAGCCTTGTTTTATTTCAGCTCTGAGGCTTGGCACCGCTGTCCGACTCTTCCTGTTGAGTCTTTCTGTTCTCAGTTTGTTGAGAGAAACCTCGTCCAAAACCCTCATTCCTTCTCTGCTCCCTGAGCCTGTGTTGGACTCCAGAATGTTCCCTTCCAGCTGCACAGCTGGATGCTACCGCTAACACCTCTGTTTCTGTTTGCATTCAGTCTGAGCCGAGCCACGTCGTCCTCCGAGGCGAGGCTGAAACCTTTTATCTGAGTCAGGAGAGACCTGAGGAAGGATGAGTCCCTCCAAACTGAAGGACTCCAGAGGTCCTCACTGGGGGAGACATTAGAGATTTGCAGAAGGTTTGGGGACAGGAATCATTTAGACACATATTATCTTTCTGAGGTTACTAATTCATGGCGAGGAAAGATCTCTTCACTTTCCTCTTGTTATCAACTGTCGTGCATCATGTGAGGGATCATGTGCATGAACGTGGCTCCTTTTTCTTGCTATGTTGCAGAGGAACGTTTGCGGTCCTTTGGCACTGGTGCCTTCGTGCAGCAGCAGCTGGACTGGATGCTGACTGATTTCCTTAAAGAGCATTTTGTTGCATTTTGTTTACTCAGGTTTTCGAGTCTAAAAGCTACACGGTTAGATTTAGGGAATAATCATGGTTTGGGTTAAAATACATCCTTTTGCAGCTTAAACTCTGCATGCTGAAACCTTATCCTTACTCCATATGTGGTCTCAGTTTCATGCCCGGGCATCAGATGATGCTGTTTCTGATGTTTAAACATGGGTACTGTGTTAAAGGAACCTGTTTTATCCCAAACCTCCTGAGCTGTTCTTGGTGCCGAATCAGCGAGAAGGAAAAAGCAAAACCAAACAGGAAGTGACTCACAGTCTCTTTGCTGATAAACCTGTGACATGTGCCACTTCTCCAGAGTCCTGTACTGGGACCAGTGTCTCATATTGCTGCCGCCTAATTGTCAAGGTACCAAGAACCATGTTGTGCATACTGAGGGATGAAACATCATCACGTGATGCCTGTGCTGGTCTCAGTTGTACCGTCTCTGGATCTGGAGGTTGTGACGGAATGAGAGCAGAGAGGAGGCGGCCTCGCTGCTGCCTGTGGTCACTTTGTAACCATGTTTGGTTATTTCTGCACACAGGATGCTGTTACTTTTGTACACTCAGATCTTTACTTTCCTGTTCCTTGAAGTATTTATCATGATCATCAATTTTTTAAGTGATAGTAAAAAAATTCTGTTTTCATTTATCTGTTTTATTTTATTTCTTTTTCCTTCCCTCCTGGAGTTTCTGAGCATGGCACCCAGCTTTAAGTTTTTTGTGGAGAATGTGCACATTTCTCTGATTGTGTGAGCGAGCCTCATGTCTGACAGCCTCCACCTTTATCTTTCCAGGATAGAGCTCACATCTGATTTTACCTCTCTGTAATCAGCCTCAGCAGACAGTGATAGGAAGGAGATGGTAAGGTGAATATGACCTCCATTACACCCAGCCACACCCGAACCCTCAGCCCCGCCCTTCCTTAATCAACCCTCACCCCGCAGCACGGACGGACCGATGCTGGCGTTCACGGTGCGAAGCCGAGGCGGTAAACTCGTGTCGGTGGGACGAATGCAGGCAGTTAGATCTCAGAGCAGGGAGCTGTGCAACGATTCGTGGCTGCTCTGCAGGTTTCTGTCATTAAGGCACTGAAGGAAGATAATTAAAGCAAAGAGTAATAATTTAATGCAGTCATCTGATTATTTCATTCAAAACAAAATAAACCACAAAAACAGTTTTCATGTGATTTTTTTTTTTTTTTTTTTGTTGCAGATGCAGCAAAAAAGAAAACAAAGAACCAAATATTCATTTAAATTTAAAATGTCTAATTTTAAGAAACACGCTGAGGGTGCCTGTTACCATGGCAGCATCCTATCATCGCCTTCCTGGGAGAGTGATGTCCTCTGGGAGAGATTATTATAGAAAGGAACGTGTGATCGGTTACGTCTGTGTTTCCTCTTATGAAAACTTTTCTTCTTATTTCGATGTTGATTTTCCAGAAGTGATGATGTCACAGTGGAAACTGTGAGGATCCCTGGAGGAGCTCTCTGTGCGCTCTGAATCTTCCTGCTCTGAAGGATTAGTTTCTGAGTTTATTACCTGTAGGTGTTGTTTTAAGGTGCATTATGAATCATTTGACGTAACAAAGCAGTGAGCCCACACTGGTCCACCACAGCTGTGACCCAGCTTCCTGTTTCACTCTCATCCATCGGTGATCGTAACTGGGTCACATGGTCTGTGTTTACGGCTGCGACAGCCGCGGTCTGCAGATGGCTGCTGCTGATCCTCTTATGATTGTTGTTCACCTCCTGCTAACAGGAAGCTCAGCCCCGCCCCTTTAACCTCCCAGCATGCACCAGTTTACCAGCTGTGTCCGAGCCAGCGGGGACAAAAGGCGGCTGATGTGGGTCACATGTGCTCTGAGGGGGTGAGACGTCCATACAGGACACACAAAGGAGGCACTCTCCACTGCTTAAAGGGCGACTTCACTCATTTTCCATTTAACAGGGAAAAGGGTCACATGACCACACAGGCATGACTTTTATTTACTATAATTACACACAGCAGGTCTGAGCATGAAAGCTTACGATCAGTGTTTTTATGAAAGATTTTATTGCACCCTTTAGTTTCATCATTTAAAACTAATCTACTATAAAATGCTTTAAAAAAGCAGTTTTATTCTTTTTTTATCTACAGAGCCAATAAATCCCTCCGCTCCACAAACCCCTGGATCCAGAAGCACATCTGGATCTGGATTCATCTGTGATGTTTTCATAAGAATATAAATATCATGGCTACAAAGTGGTAACGATGTTAATGGTAAAAACAAATTCCTGGATCCGGAGTGGAGCCGAGCTGAGCTCTGCTTCTGGGAACATTTTCATGCTAACAAACAAACGGAATCAGTCCCATAACTGCAGACGTGTGTGTATGATCATGTGTGTATGATCGTGTGTGTATGATCGTGTGTGTATGATCGTGTGTGTATGATCATGTGTGTATGATCGTGTGTGTATGATCGTGTGTGTATGATCATGTGTGTATGATCATGTGTGTATGATCGTGTGTGTATGATCGTGTGTGTATGATCATGTGAGTATGATCGTGTGTGTATGATCATGTGAGTATGATCGTGTGTGTATGATCGTGTGTGTATGATCGTGTGTGTATGATGGTGGTTTATCCTGCAGTCTGCAGTCTCCTTGTCCTCGGCGGTAAATATAAATACGTCATGTTAACAAATATAAAAATCTGCTCTGAAAGCTTTTGTGCTACTTATAGCTATTAAACAGACCCCCCCCCCCCCCCCCCCCCCCCCCCCCCCCCCGGTGAGGCTCATCTTTACTTCAAAGATGGTGAGATGCTGTTGTTCGGCCCCTCAGCACACAGACTGTTACCTCCGTGTTTCTGGAGGCAGCAGGTCTGCTCACATCTAAAATCATTAGAACTGATTGAATCCTCAGCAGTTTGATTTGGTTTGGTTTTTATTTCTGGGAGAAGTTTCACATTTCCTACAAACCCGTCATGACTGCTTCTTTGTCCCACGGCATTTAAAAATTCCTGGAAATATCCCCGTCCCAGTGATGTAACAGGAATTTACTGAGGCCTCATCTGCCCGACAGACTTTAATTTAACTCCTGAAGAACTCCGACTTCATGATTTGACCCCTGAGGCCGTCACAGCGGCTGAAGCTGCTGAAGCTCGTACGGAGCAGTTTCATTTGCAGGGCGTGGACTTTGATATCAGTGCTGCTGTGATTCTAGCAGCTGCGTGCCAGACGGGATATCAGCCTCCTGCAGCTCTGCAGAGGAGCTGCAGCCTCACTGAGAGGCTTCTGGCCGGTCTGCAGGCTCAAACTGGCTCGTACACTCATTGAAGCTGAAAGTTTCAACACATTAACCAAAAAACAGGAAGACAAGTCTCATAATTAACGGTTTGTGGTGATATTATGGAGAGAGCAACGAGAAGGAGACCAGATTATTTAATGGCAGCTACTTTCTCCTTTTCTTTGTGACTGTTTCACTGCAGCTGGTTTGGGATTTATCGCCTCTCCTGTTTTAAAAACCTGTCCATGAGCGCCCTCCTCTGGTCAAACACAGCTCGTACACCTTAAACAGGATCAGAGTAATAATGCTGATCAGTTCAGTTCTATTTATACATCAACTTTCACACAGTCGAAGGTAAATCTGGGCCACGAGGCTGCCGCTGAGTTTTAAATTTATAGTTCTTATTATTATTATTATAAATATAAATGACCTTCCTTATTTATGTTCATGAAAATAGTGACCAGTACACAGTGTATTTGGAAAATATATTTATAATAGTTTACATTTTTATTTATGACATTTTAGTGGCATATCATATGTTATGTTCATATCCAGGTGATATAAAATTTTCATGGTGTTATATTAATAATTATAATAAAAGTTTTATTAGTTATGCTGGTTTTTCCACCTGAGAGTCTGAAGCTACTTTCAGCTGTCCTGTAGGGGGCCCCGCAGCAGGCAGCTCCACATGGAGCCCTCCTGGATCCCCTTCGGTTTCAGGGATTTTTGGTCTGTTGGGTGAATGTGCTGCACGGTGGAGCCGCTCCACCTCTGCATCTTAAACATGACCCTGAAGTCTGTTTCACCTGTGGAACAGGTGTGCACCTGAAACATGGAACTGATCGTGCTTCAAAATTCAGATTTTGTTCAGTTTAATTTCCTGTATTTTCATCCGGGGGAATAAACGAATGAATGTTTCTGAACTGAAGGGCAGGTGTGCTGAAAATGAGATGTTCCCGTTGTTGATGTAAATGATGCAGAAGCAGCTGCTGCCGTCTCACCTGTGCAGGTGAAGTGCTGCTGTGCGCCACAGCCACTGAAGGCCGAGCGCTCGCCTCTCCTCATTTATTTCTGTCTTCATTCTGGTCTCGTCACATCTGTCGGCTTCTGTCCAGCTGTGCTCACCTGCTAACCCCGCATGCTGCCTGCTAACGCTCCGCCAACGGTGAGTGCTGCCCTGGTTTCCCACTGCTTTACCTGTCAGCAGAGGTGTTATTAAGCATGTTATTGCCAGTGTCTAAACTAGCTGTAACATAACGGAGGCCTTCCCCGACTCTCTGGTTGCCCGTGGACTCTGTGAAGGTGAATTTTCCACTAGGATCCAAAGATGATATTAACTTGGGCTTCAGTCACACAGCTCACAGAGCGGTCAGCGACCTCCCGGAAACAAGGAAAAAATTTTGACTAGTTGGTGTTTCCTGGAGTTTGCGTGCTGAACACTGCCGTCTCCCATAGTTTGCACTGGAGATGCAGACTTGTCTGCAAACGCTTGCTAACCACTGAGCGGTAGAGAGGCTTGGAACAGTGCGACACACTGGAACAGAGAACGTTGGCCTTCAAAGTAAAGGTTGTGTCTTACTGCTGAAGCCAACGCATTTCAAAAGATGCAGCTTTTACTCTGAAGGCGAGGGGGTGCTGTTTCCGGATTGTGATGTTCAGTTTCATGACTGCTTAGCTGTGCAGATAGCGAGTGTTTGCACGGAAGGCAGTGTTGCCCACGCAAACTACAGGCAACGAAAGCACTTTAAAATAAAGGTGTTGGTTCAGTACCGTTATTTGTGACTGAATTCACAGCAGCGGGGACCCGCTCACCAGCTGCTCGGGGAATGCACTCGATCACAGAGCTAGTTGGCTAACATGCTGAATGTTGAAGTAGAGTGAATGCTGATGTTCTCGTCTCAGGTGTCTCCAGAGCAGGTTCAGACCGTAGACCTGCTCTGACTGCGGGACGTTTAAACTTCACCAGTTTCACATTTTTGGACTCTTTGAGTCATTTTTAGAACTTCGTCCTTTTTTAAATCTCTTGCTGAGTTTCTTTGTTTTGTTGAAACAAAAAATGTTTTCCTATAACTTCAACTTTCATTTTCTCTCTATTCTTCCAGCTGATCTGTGAGGATGAGGAGCTCTGAAGAGACGAAGATCGGAGCCTTCAGCTCTGCAGGAAGTCCCGCCTCCTTTCTCTTGTGTTCCTGTTGTGTTGTTGTTATCAGAGATTTGAGGTTTGAGCTGCTTGTGAATCGCAAACGTCTTCACACCAAAGTGCCTTTTTTTAACCGTCTGCTTTCTGTGTCCAACTTTTCTGAAGCAAACTAAATAAGATGATGTGAGTGAAGCTTAGTGAAGCTAACCTGAGTCTCACTGCAGGTTAACTAACAAAAGTAGTTGATGAGCTGAAGTAAAACCTTCCTGCAGGCTTCAGTGTTCATGTTAGTCACGAAATAAATGTGTGAAACATGTTGATTCTTTCTGATCTTTGTTTTATAAATTCTGGATTATTAAAATATGCGTTTGTTCCATCTACAGTGTTTTTGTTCTTCTGTTTTTGCTCCAGTTTTACTGCAGAATTCAGGCTCGGAGGCAACAGCGCCATCCAGTGGCCATTTAGGAGCAACACAGCAAAATAAAACCGTTGGGTGAGGCCTTCAGGCACAAACAGTGAACCTGCGTTTGTTCTAATGAGCAGCAGGGGGCGACTCCTCTGGCTGTGAGGAGTCAGACTTCTGAGGAAATGAGCACGCTGCTCAGCTGATCTCTGAGCTCAGGAAGCTCTTTCCTGATGAGCTCATGGTCTCTTATTGAATAACTCATTTTAATGACTGTGGTCCTGTTAGTTTGTTTTTATATTCAGCCTGTGGACCTGAACCAAAGGAGGGACTGAACGAAGGAAAGAATAAAAGAACAAGAATTATAAAAACTCTGAGCCTCAGATTGGTTTGGTTCAGTCACATTACAGCCACTGCCAGGACTCTGGAATAAAAACACTACAGATTTGAAAAGAATGAAACATGTTTTTGATTAACTTTCAGAGGGGAGCATCTCAGAGAGCCGTCCACAGCATCTCAGGGTCTGTGGACGGCCGTCTCTGTCGTCTCTGGGTGCAAACACAGTTCAGCTCCAGTAAAATCAGCGTGACTGTTCACTGTGACCATAAGGTTTACACAGATATCCGTCCCTTCTCCTCCTCACAGTTACAGATCAGGCTCGTTGTGTTAACACATCTGAGGGGAGTTTTTATTCCCATCACATCAAACTGATCTGAGTCTAAATGGAAACAATAACACATAACAGACGATCCTACTGGTGTCTCCATCACTGGGGCTGATCGCATACAGAGAGATGAAAACGGTGAAAGCATCATTTACAGCACTGCACTCAGGTTAAAGTGGACAGTTTCACTGAATCTAACCAGCTCTGCTGAGGACCAGGCATAAAGGGAGGAACACTTTTTAGGCAGCAGGTCGTTTCAAATGCAGCATCAGCAAACACACAAACTGTGTGCAGTTTGTCACACAGTGTGTCTGCGAGCTGAAGGTCCGGCTGCTGCATGAATGAGAGAGATGGAGAAAGAGCAGAGGAAGCAGAGAGGTCAGATTTAAAGACCTCTGATAACCTGCACATTTAAAGCTTACATGTCCTCATTTTTAATCAGATCTCAGATCTGTGTATCATGTGAAGTTATGATTTTTCATATTGTGGAACATCCTGCAAAACAGACTGAGGTGCACTAACTGTTATTAAAATACTGCAGTTTAGTGCAGGTTAGTTTGCAGTACTGTGGAGAGGTTACAGTGAAGCTGTGATGGTGCAGAGCAGCTGTGCTGTTCATGGTCAGTGTTACAGGTTACATCAGTGCAGCAGAGAGGAGTCTGAATTTTTATACCAGCTGTATGCTAATAAAATAGAAGAGAATAGAAAGCTTTTATTGCCCTCAGACACAGAGTATCAGAGCTGCCACAGGTCAGTGCCTTTACTTATAAAACTTAAACAAGAGAATTAGAAAAATACTGTAAAACCTGTATGTATATGTATATCAAACAACTCAAGCACTTACAGGTGAATAAATATACAAAATATACCAATATTGCACAAGTATCTGTTATTGTAAGGGAGAGAATGACCAGATATTTTATTGAATGTAGTAATACAATAATAATAATAACTTAGATTTATATAGCACCTTTCACAAAACCCAAGGACACCGAACAATGAAGAAAAAAAACTCTAGGAATTGAAGGCCTTTTTGAACAGATGATTATTTACCAGTTTCTTAAAAGTGTCCAGTGATGATGGCATATTATGAAGCTGAGCAGGAGAGAGTTCCAGAGAGGAGGGGCTGCCACACTGAAGGCTCTGTCCCCAAAGGTATGGCGGTCGGTGCGAGGGACAGAGAGCAGACCTAAGGCTGAGGACCAAAGTGTCCGAGGCTGTTTGTATGAGTGCAAGAGGTCGGACAAATACACTGAGGGATTTGGAAGTGAGGAGAAGGATCTTATACACAATGCGAGACTCTGCTGAGAGCCAATGTAGCTTAATAAGGGTGGGGGTGATGTGTTACCAGACTTTAATGCGGGTTAGAAGCCTGGCAGCTGAATTCTGGACGTACTGGAACCTGTCCAGGGCTTTGCCAGAGATCCCAAACAAGACCCCTGTGCAGTAGTCCAGCCGGGTGGTGACAAAGGCATGGGTAAGGGTCTCTGCTATAGAATCAGTAAGTAAAGTCTAGAGATGTTCGTAAGGTGGAAAATGGCTGTTTTAGTGACCGATTTGATATGATTCTTGAATGAAAGTGTGGAGTCTAAGACGACACCCAAGTCATGAACATATGCTGAAGGTGAGATGGGGGAACCATCTATATCGATGAGTAGGTCTCCGAATTTCTGAAGTAGGGCTTTGGGGGCACAACCAAGAGCTCTGTTTCATTACTGTTTAGCTTAAATAGATTAAATGACATTCAGGCTTTGATTTCATGCAGACTGAGGGGGGAGCTGAGAGGAGGGTTTGGTACTAAGATAGAGTCGAGTGTCATCAGCATAAGAATGAAAACAGAGACCTTGGTGACGGATGATCTGACCAAGGGGGAGCATGTAGCTGGTGAAGAGAAGGGGTCCAAGCACTGAACCTTGAGGCACACCGTGGTGAACTGGAGCAGAGGTGGAGCGAGAGCCTCCCACTGTGACAAACTGTGTCCGGTTGGAGAGGTAGGACTGAAACCAGGAGAGCGCAGTGAGACCAAGATGGCTGGACAGACGGGTAAGAAGGATGGTATGAGAAATGGTGCCAAAAGCTGCAGAGAGCTTGAGGAGGATGAGGACGCTGATATGGCCAGAGTCAGCGGCAACAAGAAGATCATTGGTTATTTTAATGAGTGCAGTCTCAGAGCTGGGGTGTGCTCTGAAGCCAGATTGTAATTATAGCACAGGGTTGAGGGAAATAAATAAATATGGCAGATATTCACAGTAAACAGTGGTCTGTGCGCTGTGACCAGTGAGACTGTAGAAGAAGAAGAAGTGAGCAGTGAGTCAGTGGAGCTATTTTTGTGTATTATTGTGTAGTGTTCAAGAGTGTGATGGTAAAAACTGTTCCTCAGCCTGTTCGTCCTGCCTTTGTGGGACCCGAGTCCCACAAAGGCAGGACTCAGGTCCCTTTGTGGGACCCGAGTCTTCTTACCCGAGACAAACACATGTTCACCTCTCTGCACTCTGTACTAGCTGACAATAATCAGATTTATTTATATTTCCTTCAGTAAAAGTTCAATATCTCAATACCTGACATTTTAAAGTACCGCAAATAGACACACCTCCCTGGAGAGGTGAACCATTACCTGTGTGTGAGTACACTCTTGGTTTAAGCTATGGCTTGTTTGTGGCATCACCTTCTGTGTGTGTGTGTGTGTGTGTGTGTGTTTATTTTGACCTCCCAGAGTGCAACAGGAGCAGCTGGCGGCCATCTTCCAACTGCTGAAGGAGAACCAGGGGGCTCTAGGGGCGCTGACGGAGGGCGAGATGGAGGAGCAGCTGAAGCTGTACTCCCTCTGAGACACGAGGACCGAGACGCTATCAGTCCGTCCACTCAGGAAGTGCACCCTCATCATCACCACCACAGTCATCATCACCACCACCGTCATCATCACCACCACTGTCATCATCACCACCACTGTCATTATCACCACCACCGTCATCATCACCACCACTGTCATCACCGTCATGTCCGATTCTCCACAGCTGGGTGTAAAAAGCTGTCCTGTTGTGGTGTTAGACACTCAAATACACTCCAACCTGCAGCTCGCCATGTGTCAGACTGACAACGGTGACATCACTTCCTGCCAAAGTCATTTGTTTTTTAGGCTAAATTGTAGTAGCACTTTAAACAGCTAAGCTAATAGAAGCTAACAGGCTGCAGCTGCGTATTTGCGGCACAGAGAGCGATGCTTCATCTCCAGAGAGTGGGATGAGTTCAGACTTTTACAAATAAATTAGGATTCATGTGAAGGTTTGAGGGCCCATTATTGACATTCCTTACCAATTTTTCCCACAAATTATTATTATTATTGATTAATAATTTATTTATATAACATTTTTTTTGCATGATTTTTTCTTTTTTGATGTTTTCTCTATTGGTATTGATGTTTTATTTTATTATATATCCAACACATTTACATCATTTTTCAAATTGACAGATTAACAATATTATTTTTATTAGTTTTAATAATGACAATAATGTACCACAAATTAGAGTTTCTGCTTTGAATATGTAGATTTTTTAAAATTAAATTATTAAATGTTTTCTTTAAATGTTTCCATTTAATTCTCAAATTTTCCTTAAAATATACCAACTTTTTCCTCTAAATACTTAAACTCCTGTTTTTTAATTTTTCTGAGATAATTCAGTGACTGTAAACATCTTTGTAATAATTAATAATGTTTTTAAACCTCATTATTTAAATCTCAGGTCTGTATATTTGGTCCTTGGGTACTGAATGATCCTGCTGGTGTGTGTCCACCTCGACCTCAGGTTTTCTCTCTGATGATGACTTTAATGGATCTCAAACACAACAGCAGCGTTCAGGGCTGTTAGGCTGGGTTTACAGGTCTGCACTGACTCTGCTCCACAGGTGTGCCATAACCTCACAAGCTCCTCCCCAGAAATGAAAAGAATGCGTGACCCTGGAGGTCTTCAGCTATAAAAATAATGAGAAAAGGAGCTTCAATGCTTCCTTTATTACCTCCTTTAGCAGAGGAGACACTGGAGTGTCATTTATGGAGAGAAAGGATCCAAGGAAGTGGTATTTTTCTCTGGTGGGTCTTTTGTAGTCAGTGTAGTTTCACACCATAAGGTGTGAGAGCAGTGAGCTTCTCTTTTCCTAAGTCCTTTTTAATTCTCTCCTTCGCCTCTTGGCCTTTTCCCACCGAGGTCAAGGAAAAGTGTTTAGGAAAAGGAGACAGGAAGCTGTGTGACTGTTACCCACTGGGTCAGCACAAAGAGGGAAACCAAGCCCAGTTTTGGTGTTGTAGGCTCATCAGCACAGGTGCACAGTTTCAGCCCTGTTCCAGCTCTGAGGGCCTCGTTTATCTTCTCTTTGAAGCTGGAGGATGTGTTTCCTCCCCTGAGCAGCAGAGGGCAGCTTTTCGCCAAACAAGCCAGCTTCAAGCTTCACCTCTGAGACTGCTGAGAGTGGAGCAGGTCACCAACAGGAGACCCAGAGGTCGATCTTTACAGATTCAGACCTTTTCTTGTATTTACGGTCAGATTATTTTAATCTATGCAGTTTTTTCGCTTGTCTTTATATGGTCAATGTATGTACACAGGAAACAGACCAATCATGTTTATGACACGGTTACTACCTATGCATCACACCACAAATGTAACCAAGTTCCTCGCTGAAGTACGGTCAGGAATCCTGATATCCATCATGATGTCATCATGTAAGAAACTTAGTTATGTTTGTGTGTAATAAGCTGTCATCCTGACTTCACCCCGAGATAACCGCAGGTTAAATCACACCTGCTCTACCAGCTGAATGCACCGCTCGTCTGACCCAACGAGGAAAAATCAAACAGCATCGAGTCCTTTTTAGTTTTAGCTTCCTGGTTCTCTGCTGAGTTATTGCTTCTGTCATTAGTTAGTTAACACGAGCTAATGTAAGTCTGTTAGCAGCAACCGACCGACCCAGTGAGTCTGTACTGGACGAGATGGAGCTGCACATGCTCTAAAACCTGTAAACACTTTAAACACAGAGTTCATCTGTGACAGTTTTACAGCTCCAGGCTGTAACTGAGCCTGTGCACATGGAGGGTTTCATGAAAAGGGGAAACTCAAACTACACCTTTGATTTATTTATTTAAAGACAACTTTTTCAAAAACTGCTTTTTAGTTTTGAATGCAAAACATGCAAAGTGGTAACGGAGTCTGAGAGCAGCGTACCTGAGCTAAACATCTTGGATTTAATTCCATGTCATCAAATTAGCATAAATTATTTGAATCAATTACTTACTAATTAATTACTTCAGTTAATACAGGTTGCATTAAACCATCTTAAATGTTAATGTAGTAAAAAAAAACACAAACAAGAAAATCTGGAAACTACGTCGATTTTGTAAAAGATGCCTTTCAAAAACCCGTTACCATGGAAACATCAGAAGTGGTGAGCATTATGACACCTGTGACCCATACCCGGGTCACAGGTGTAAATGCACCTGGTTAAATAAAGCTCGCACCGACTCTCTGCACCAGCTTGTGTTGCAGTGGCTGATATCTCTGTGACACAGTACAGTGCAGAGTCTCAGTCTTTCAGGTGGAGTCAAAGTGCTTCATTTGAAGGCAGCTGGATTTTTTTTAGGCTCTTCAAGATGTTTCACGTCTCCTCCAAAAGGATTCTGCAGGTTCTAAGAGCCGGTGGGGAGTCCTAAACATTCACACCCTAACAGCTCACATGATGATTACAGGTGAGTCCACAGCTCTCAGGACCACCTCCAAGCTGACATCCCTCCTAGATGTTAAATACCTGGGTCCCTGGGATACCAGGGAGCTGTGAGGTGTGAGGAAGCCTTTAGGGCAGGGGTAGGGAACTCCAGGCCTCGAGAGCCGGTGTCCTGCAGGTTTTAGATGTGTCCCTGATCCAGCACACCTGAATCACATATAGAAGTCATTAGCAGGACTGTGGAGAACTTGACTGCAGACTGAGGAGGTAATTCAGCCATTTGAGTCAGGTGTGCTGGATCAGGGACACATCTAAAAGCTCTCGAGGCCTGGAGTTCCCTACCCCTGCTTTAGGGTGAGAGGTGAAACATGCACACAATGCAAAGATGTTTTGGATCTCGTTTGATTCCATTGAGAACGTTCATTTTGGAACAAATCATTAAAGCATCTTTGAAGCTTCATCAGTCTGAGAGTTTCTGTCACAGAGTTATTTGTTGATGATCTTTTTTTAGTAACTAAGTCAGACCGAAGGACCAAATCCAGCCGGTTGCACATTTTAATCTCCCGATCAGTTTATGCTGCTGACAGATGTTGGCCTCCTCTCCTGTTTGCAGCTGCAGTCTGACAGACAGGTGCACCTGAACAGTAACCACCAAACAGCAGGAGAAAAGGAAAGCTGATGTTCACGGCAGAGACTGAGAGGTCTGTGCAGCCTCTGGTTTCTTTTTCAGTCCACAAACCAGCAGATAAAAAACCATGAGAGCTTTTTAGCGATGTTCACTAATCTCATGGTTTCCTTTTAAAGAGCTCCTGAAATGTTCCTGAGCTCTGTGTGAACAAAGCAACTCGACCTTTGTTGCTTCCAGCGTTGACCCTCAGCACTAAGAACAGCTGCTGTCACAGAACATCTGTCTGCTCTGAGTCATCCATGTGATGCTGTCTGTTTTAACTCCAAGCTGCAGGTGTAAAACACAGACCCAGGATCAGTGTTGATCAGGTGCTCCTCTCTGTCAGACTGCAGCACATTTCATCAACACCTCAATGTTCAAACTCTGCTCCAGTTTCCAAAAGGACAAAAATACAACACAATGGAAACAAAACATTGTTGTTATCATTTAATCTGCTGGTTTGTATTATTTTACACAGCTCTTTAAAAAAGCGATTGAAAATGAGCAGCATCGTCACAGAGTAAAACATGAAGACAATAAATGCAATCAGCAAATTTAAAACAACTTCCATTGACCAAAGTGTTGTACAGATCATCAAAATATGCAATAGTTCTTAGAACAATAAATACAATCAAATATTAAACTAGTAAGACCCCAGATAAAATCACAGATATATTAAAACCAAGATACCATAATAAAGCCAGGATTCTCCACTCAACTAGGCTCAAACACAAGCAAATGTAAGTATGTCTTAAGAAGTGCTTTAAAATGATTAAGCGAACGAGCTTCTCTTATAAAGGGAAAGTAAGTTATTCCAAAGCTTAGGTGCCACCGCTGCAAAGGCTCGATCACCTTTTTAGCCTTTTGCTGCTTCCTGAAGAGGTCTTATCTTGTCAGGGGTCAACATTGTAGATAAGAACGGCTCTTAATGACCCGCCTGGTTCAACGAAGGTGACTCACTGCTGCCTCTCATGGTACAAACTGGCATTACATGAATGTACAGCCTGGGTCTGATTCAGCTTCTGCTGACATCTCTGTAACGAGCTCTAGTGGCCATTTCTTTCATTTCTCTAATCCATGTTTAAACACGTTCCAAAGAGTGACATTAAATAACTAAACCAAAACCCAGAGCAGGATTAAAAACTCACTGCTGGCAGCATTTCTCAGAGAGCATTTTGGCCTTCAGCGCTAAAGCTGTCGTTCCCATCGTCAGTACCGAACCCGCTAAAGCTCCCAGTAAAGCTGTTGATGTAGACGTCAGCTCACCACCTCCCAGAAAATATCCTGCCACAGATCCAAAGATGATTCCCACCAAACCGCTCTTTTCCAGAAAAGCACGCCTGCTTGTTGTTTCTTCTGGTTTCGGTTTTCCTTCCTGCTGTTCCTGTTTTGCAGCTTTTTCAGCTTCTTGGAGCATCTCATGACTGTAGCAGTACTCTGTCCTCTGGGTTACCTTCTTCAGCAGCTCGGTGACCTGAGTGGGACTCGTGTCATCAAAGTTAAAAGTAAAATATCTCCACTGGCACCGCTCAATTAATTCTCTGAGGAACTTACTCTTCTTCATACCGGACTCCACCTCAGCTTCATCCACTTCCTGATTTTTATAGGTGAACACCACCGTAGTGTAGGCCAATGCACGTTTGCCAAAAGTGCTCTCAAAAGTCTCCAGAACTTTTAGTTCATCACATGTGATTATACCTGCCCTCACCACCAGCAGGAACACGTGAGGACCAGGACTGACAAGATCAGCTGACCTCTTGATCTCTCTCACCAGCTCTTCTTCGCTTTTTCCAATTTTAGAGACTCCTGGAGTATCAACAACAACCACACTCTGATCTTCAATGGTCCTTCTGTCCACATGGCACTTCTCTGTGTCCTTTGAGGTGAAGGCCTTTGTGTTCCCCATGATGACGTCTCCTAGAGTACTTTTACCAGCCGAGGTCCTCCCGAACAGGACGATCTTCAGCTTCGGCAGCTTCGCCTCAGCTGTTGGAAAAATATCACTGTGTTAGAATTGTCTCAGTCATGATCTCTTATAGCAGCGGTCCCTGACCTTTCTGCACCACGGACCGGCCTCTGCAGCGGATAAATACAACAAAATAAAAGATTCGACCGTCATAAAAACTGATATTTTCTAAATATAATAATAAATGTGACTCCACTGTGCACTCATGTGCAACTTTATCAGCAGCGGCCTCGTAACATCGCACCAACAACATCCTCTCTTTGGTCGCCATGTTAACATTTAAACATGTCTTCAAAATAAGATACAAAACAAATATGAGAAAAAATATATGAAAAAGCATGTGTCAGCTGGGTCCAAATGACCCGTGCACCAGGACCGGCCCGCGGCCCGGGGGTTGGGCACCTCACTCTTACAGCAGTGTCTGCTAAAAACGTCAGACATATAAATCTATCTCTATCACAGGAAGTAGTGATGAAGACTGAAAAACATGGAGGCGGTCAGAGTGAAGACAAAGCGAGCTTTTATTAACAAAGAGACACAAAATCCTTTCAGCAGAGAAAGAGTCCAAAAACACACAAAACACCAGGAAACAAGCAGACAAAGAATGAGGAGATGAACACAAAGTGTGGTCAGACAGTGAGAAGCTGACTGACATGACCTGGAAGTGTGTGCGTGGCAGCCATAGTCAGAGCTGCTGGAATACTCTAAATACTGAGGAAAGGTCCCTCAGTGCTTCCTTTGTTAGCTCCTTTAGCAGAGGAGACGCTGAATCATCCTTTATGAAAGGAGATCATTCATAGAAACGCAGCATCAGCATCAACATAACTGACAGACAGCAGTCTGATTCTCAGTGACATCATGAGTGCATGTATTTAAATGGGACGATACACAGTGTAACATTGAGTTTAATGCATCCTGATCCTGAATAAAGATGTTTAATCCTATCAACGATCATTCATTATGAACGCAGAAACATAAAACACAGAAACAAACAGTTCAGCACATAATTCATCTTTAATCTTACAAACATGAAAAGTCATTTAACAGCTGTTTTCAGACAGAATAAGAACCACTGGATCATTTTAACAAGTTTGACTCTAGATTGATTTTGACTGTGGGGAAGATAAATCTACATAATTTACTTAAAAACATCTTCATATCATTTTCAACATAAATGTTGCAATTTAAATATAAAACATTAGATAAATGTCAGATGGAGCGTTTTCCAGAATCCCACCTCAGGACTCCAAGAAGGCCAAACTGCTGTTTGGTACATGAACACAAGCAGCTGTCAAAATGTCTTCATATGTATTACATCATACGTGTGATCTCATCACCAGCCTTGCAGTTACTAGTTTAGTGTGCAGTGAGTAGTGCCGGGAGTTGATCTGAAGCTCCTGCACCTACATCCTGACACTGCTCAAAAAATGAAAGCAACACTTGGAGAACACATCAGACCTCAATGGGAAAGAAAATCATGCAGGATATCTATACTGATATGGAGTGGGTAAGGAATGAAAGGATGCCACATTGTCCACAGAGGCTGAATTCAAACACACTGAATATCAGAATCATCCTGCCTGTCGTTCACCAGGAAGAACCAGGACCCACTGCACCATCGTAGGGTCTGACCGGTCCAAGGTTTCATCCTGATACCTGATGGCAGTCAGGGTGCCGTTGCCTCGCCTGTAGAGGTCTATAGCCGCTTTCCCACCAACAGGGTCTCAGTGCCGGTGCCAGTATTTGAACCGTTCAGCAGTTTTTCCACCACAAACGCACTCGGTGCTCGGCCGAAAAACAGGTTCAACTCCGGCCCCGCAAGCTAGCTGGTCTCGAACCAAGAACTTGTGACGAAAGCGGCAGAAGGGCGTGACTCTGCCGTCTCAACATCAAGTTTTCTACCATATTACATGTGTATTACATGAGAAAAGCGAAGCGATTTTCACAGCTGTGAATTAGGTTGGGCTCTAAGGCTGAACTTGCTGCTTTGTATCAGTTCATATCACAGATAAAAGGACACAAAGTGCGTACTTGTCGTCTTGCTCTAATCCCTCTGTGCTGCACACAGATGCTGCAGTAGTTTGGTTTGGACCCTAAAACGTATTTGCAGCACAGAAAGGGGAGCGTGTTCTCCCACGTTTGTGCGCTTCGGCTTCGTGTCCAGATGAGGACCCGCCCACACTCATACGTAAAGGAGCAGTTCACAGAAACGCGGGCCCGTTCTTAAGCTTTTCAACATTTCTTTTGGGAACAGCACCGGCACTGGAACCCCGGCGGTGGAAAAGGGGCTTGTGTGTCCCTCCATGGACATGCCTCCCAGACCATCACTGACCCACCACCAAACTGGTCATTCTGAACGATGTTACAGGCAGCATAACGTTCTCCACGGCTTCTCCAGACCCTTTCACGTCTGTCACATGTGCTCAGGGTGAACCTGCTCTCACCTGTGACAAGCACAGGGCTCCAGTGGTGGACCTGCCAATTCTGGTATTCTATGGCAAACGCCAATCAAGCAGAGGGCCCACTAGAGGGCGTCGGGCCCTCAGGCCCCCCTCTTGAAGTCTGTTTCTAATTGTTTGGTCAGAGACATTCACACCAGTGGCCTGCTGGAGATCATTTTGTAGCTCTGCAGTGCTCATCCTGTTCCTCCTGCACAGAGGAGCAGATCCCGGTCCTGCTGATGGGTTAAGGACTTTCTACGGCCCTGTCCAGCTCTCCTACAGGAACTGCCTGTCTCCTGGAGTCTCCTCCATGCTCTGGGACTGCTGGGAGACACAGCAAACCTGTAAACCATTCCTGTTTGGGGGTTTGTCTCATTGTTGCCCCTCTACTGCGCCTGTTGATAATTTCATGAACACCAAAGCAGCTGAAACTGATTAACACCCCTCTGATACTCACTTAGGTTTTTTGAAATCTAAGTTTAGTCTCACTGCCACACTCAGAAATAGTGTCAGAGCTGTTGAATCAAGAAACGTAAACAGACAAAGTGAAGCAGGCTAAAAGATCTCAAAAAGCAGCACAACATGCCGTGATATAAATAACTAGCTGAGAAACAAAGTCATTGACAGCTGTCAGTCTGACAGGGTTACAAAGACATTTCTAAGGCTTTGGGACTCCAGTGAACCACGGTGAAAACCAGTATCCACATATGAGAAAACCTGGAACAGTGGGAACATTCCCAGGAGCAGCCAGCCTACCAAAAATGCTTTTTTATAGAGCAACAAACTCTTTTCCAGGCTAAATGAGCATCTTCTAAAATCTCCAGCTTACAGGTTATCTGCTTTAAGCTGTGCGTTTGTGAATTATACCACGGAGTCAGGCACTTCTGATTTGAAGCTTTCCTTTTCAGAGGAGCCACAGTATCCAAAGTTATACGCAGTGAGGATGTAAAACTATTGACGAGATAATCGACCTCACTGGGAGCAGAGTTTAGGTAGCTGCTCTGCACTGTGTTGGCACTGAAGAGCATAATAATGAAGGAATTAGATCAGTCATACTCATCTCACGGCCCGCGGGCCAAATCCAGCCCGTGATTGGCTGGTGACCGGCCCGCGGCCATTTCTTGTAATTGCTCAAAATTAAAATAATTTTCCCTTTTATTGTGTAACAAATGCTGAATAATTCCCCCTTGTGTTCACAAAGTGAACTGTCTGTAAGACAGAATCATTAGTTTGTACACGGCCCTTTAGGTCCTAATGATTTGGGCCTTTAAGGTAGTGAACAGTTTGCGCAGGTCAAGAATCACTGCTGATCTGCGAGGAAAAGACGGTTTAATTAAAATAAATGGACAGATGATTTTGCATTCATTTTGCCACCTCATGCCAACGCAAAACCGTTGTGTTTAATTTGCCAAAAGACAGTTGCTGTATGCAAAGTTGCTAACATTAAGCGGCATTACGATTCAAAACATGCTAGCTTCAGTGCAGCTTTCCCGGTTGGTAGCATTGCACGAAAAGACAAGACTGAGGCCTTAAAGTTGTCTTATGCTACCACATCAACAATCTTGACGACTTCCACTACTGCTGCTGAAAAAGCCACCGCTGCTTCACTGCGTGTAACCTGGGAGCTGGCTAAAAAGGGCAAGCCATTTGTGGACGCTGAGCTTGTGAAAGTGTGCACTTTGGGAATCGTGGAGGAGTTGTTTGCCGGTGACAAACACAAAGAGGACATCGTTAACCGCGTGAAGCAGGTTCAGCTTTCGGATTCAACGGCGGCACGGAGACTAGAAACTTTGTATGAGGACAGTTTTTCTACTTTACTTGCTGAACTGAAGTGTGTGGATTACATGTCAATAGCTATGGACGAGTCTACAGATGCAACAGACACTGCACAGCTGTCCGTGTTTGTGAGATATTTTAACGGGGAGCTTTTCAAAGAGGAGCTGCTGTGCCTTTTGCCCATCAAGAGCAATGCAACAGGTGAGGCCATGTACAACTCTATGAAAAGTTTCTTTGATAAGAATTCTCTGGAGCTGGATAAAATCAACCTCCTTGTAACTGACGGTGGGCCATCTATGATAGGACGAGAGAGGGGCTTAGCATCACGTCTCATAGCGGACCACCCCACAGTTAGTTCACTACACTGCATCATTCACCAGACGGTGTTGTGTGCCAAACTGTCTGGTGAAATGAAAGGAGTGATGGACACAGTGATCAAAATTGTAAATCACACTCGCTCAACTTCAAGTTTACAGCACCGGCTTTTCAAAATGCTACTACAGGAGCAAGAAGCTCAATATTCAGACCTACTACAGCACAATGATGTCAGATGGCTGAGCAGGGGGCGAGTCCTACAGCGCTTCTTTGCACTGCGCAAAGAAATCACAGAATTTCTTTCAGGTCAAAAAACAAAGAAAGCAGATGAGTTCTCTCAGTTTATGCAAGATCAGGAATCTGTGGCTCTGGTTGCATTTCTGTGTGATATCACTAATCACTTGAACCATCTTAACCTGCAGCTCCAAGGTGGGGATTCGAATGTGGGAGAGCTCTTTGAAAAAGTGAGCGCTTTTCAGACAACCTTGGGCGTATTCGTGACGGACATAGAGGGGAAAAAACTTCACTTCCCTACCCTGCGTGATGTTCCTACAAATGGGATTGTGCTGTCACGAATGGTAGCACTGTTAAAAAATCTGTCAGAGAACTTCAGATCGCGGTTTCACAACTTCAAAATCCCACAGCAACTGCTACTGTTTGTGCGCAACCCGTTCGCCGTTGCTGTCACCGGGAGCTGCCCAGCAGAGGCAAAAAACGCTGTGCCTGCTATCAGTGAGGGCGCTTTCCAGCTGGAACTGGTCCAGATGCAGGCTAATGATGTCCTAAAAGCCAAGTTCAGAGAGGAGAGACTGTGTGAATTTTGGGCACACTCTGTTCATCAGTATCCGAACTCTAAAAGACTCGCTATATACATTTTGACAATGTTCGGATCCACTTACATATGCGAGTCGGGGTTTTCAGTGATGAATCTAATTAAGGACAAAAAGCGCAATAGACTCACCGACTCACATCTCAACCAGTGCTTGCATATTGCCTTGACCTCTCAGAAACCAAACTTCAGTAAGCTCTCAAAGGAAATGAGATGTGTTACCTCACATTAAGCATGTAGTCAGTAACTAATAGTATGTGATGCATGAAGAGGTTAAAACATAAACATCTGATTACATACCTGTGCTGTCTGTTCCAAACTTTAAAATAACTGAAATATAGTAAAGCAGTTTTTTTTTTTTTTAAATTGTATTTCTGAACTATTCCAACATTTGGTGGCTTGCACTGTGCAGTTATGTGTTTAATATATTTTATAAACAGCTTTCACACCAAAAGAGCTGAAATATGTTCATTCTATGCCTAAGAACTGTTAATAATCATTTTCATTTTTGAATTTGTCCAATATTTGCCTGCATAATAGGAAACGTTCCAGCTATGCTGTTCAAGATGGTTCAAAATATATCTTGCTGAATTGCAGTGGAGCTAATAAAATGCATCAAAATATGAGCACAAGCTATCAGTCTTTTTTAAAGTTTGCTCATTTTATATGAATGTAGTTTAATGGCTGGCCCTCGGCCACTTCTCATTTTCCAAATGTGGCCCTCGGCTAGATCAAGTTGAGTATCCCTGAATTAGATCCTTAAACAGCACTTTCAGAAAGACTTCTACTGTAATAAAACTTATTCCCCACTGCTGTGTAATCCATTAAAGTAAATGTAAATGTTACTAAGAAATGATCAGACAGGAGGGGGCTTTCAGGGAATACTGTTAAGTCTTCAGTTTCTATGCCATATGTTAGGACAAGATCCAGAGTATGATTAAAGTGGTGGGTGGGCTCCTTTACATTTTGAGAGAAGCCAATTGAATCTAACAATAGATTAAATGCAGTGTTGAGGCTGTCATTCTCAGCATCTACATGGATGTTAAAATCACCAACTATAATTATTTTATCTGAACTGAGCACTAAATCAGATAAAAAGTCTGAGAAATCAGACAGAAACTCTGAGTAAGGACCAGGTGGACGATAGATAATAACAAATAAAACAGGTTTTTGATTTTCCCAATTAGGATGGACAAGACTAAGAGTCAGGCTTTCAAAAGAATGAAAACTTTGTCTGGGTCTTTGATTAATTAATAAGCTGGAATTGAAGATTGCTGCTACTCCTCCTCCTCGACCTGTGCTTCGAGCATTCTGACAGTTACTGTGACTCGGGGGTGTTGATTCATTTAAACTAACATATTCATCCTGCATTTTGGGACATTTAATAAATTCAACCAGATTTCTAGAAATGAGAGCCACTCCATCCAAAGTCTCTACTAACAAGACCAGGTTTTCCAGACGATGATACACTGAACCACTGGGAGTCTGCAGAGGGTAACAGGTTCAACAGGAAGAGTCCAGACATCTAATCCAGTTACGGAGCTTCACAGTGGAAACACACAGAACACAAAGCTGTTAGTGTGATCCTGCTTTGGTTCTTCTGTCTGTAAAGAATGATAAAAAACCTCCAGATCAACACGTTTATGTTTATGAGTCACTTTGTCCTTACCACAGCATCATTATTGCCCCATAAATAAGATTCAGTTCCACATCACAACAGACAATGGGTCAATCTGGTAAAAGCTGCAGGATTAAAAATGAAGAGAGGAGTCGTGACTTTTTCACATAAAACATTTGGACTGAGCCGACAGGTCAGTTAAAATAAGAGAACTGTACACAATATCAGCTAATAAAAGTTTGATCCATGTAATTTCCATATCGGAGTTTATTAGCTGGATTAACATCTACACAAAAAGCTAATGCTACTGACACCAATCTACCAAAAGAACGCTGCTAACTGCTTACTGTCACCTTCATTTGTTTAATCTTGAAAAATTAATAATCAAGCTTTTCTTATTTAATGGGTTTACTTACCAGGAAGTTTGAGCAGTGGAAAAACTTTGAGTGTCCACAGCAAAATAGAAAAGCTTCAGATTCACTCCAGAAACGATCAACAAGCAGCAAAATGCTTCAACTTCAAAATCAGAGTCACAGTTTAAAGTCGAGGATGTGAAGGTTTAAGCTCAGAGACATTTACACAATCAGACCGACGGATCTGAACTGACTGAAATCAACATGAGACAAACCATAAACTCAATAAACATAACTTCATATATATCTTTTATATGGAGATGGAACTTCATATATATAATAACTTCCTAAAATCTGCTGATAGTTTAAAACAGCTTCATATTTACTTTCATGTTTATGTAAAAATGAGAGCAAATTCGATCATTTTCATTCTCAGCTGATCTGATGGTGATTTTACAGCTTATTGATTTTTTTGTTTTGTCCATAAAATCTCAATAAATGTTCAAATGTGCATGAAAATGATCTCAGATTTAATATGAAACTGAAATATTCCCTGTTAGAAAAACAGAAACTGTTTCATTAAAGGAGCATAAAAAATGATTAAAAAGTACATTTAAATATTTTATTAATTAATATCAAAAGCATCATAATTTCATCTTCTTTTGAAAGGATCAGATTCTTGAATTTTTTCTTAAGAAAAATCTGAACAATAATAATTTATAATTTCAGTTATTTGCTGAAATATAAAGGCTCATTGCAAACTAAATGAAAAATAAATTTTTATTTACATTTTTTCCTTCATATCAAACTTGGCTCAGCACTCACTGCTCTCAGCTCCGATGTGAATGCTGCCTGGTGCCAATCAGAGTCTAACCTGAACATAAAGGAACAATCCAACATCTCTGCAGTTAAAAATCATTTCAGAATGAAATTAATTTTATCCAAATGATTTCAGATTAAAGTGCTGCTGCTGTTTCAGGAAATAATCACTGTCCCAATTATCACCCTCCACCCTGAGTATCAGGACAGACACACTCACCCACGGTCTGTGTATCTCGATCCATCAGTACCTTTGTCTCTGATGTATTATCACCATCCATGTCTTCTTCTGACTATTTAAATTTCCATCTCACCTCTATATTAAAGCCTAAAGCTCATTCCCTCCCCTACAACACTTCACTGGCCAATCAGAGGTCTGACTAAAATGAACCAATCAGAGAGCTGAACAAAAGTGGATCAAGCAGAGTGCTTTTCCACAGGTCCTCCTCCACGCCCATAAGCTTCTCTCAGTTACATCACTCCATGAAGACAACTGAAAGCATCAGAGTAAAACACCATCCATCTGTTTGTGGACACAAAGTTTAAGGTTCAGATAAAAGGTGAGTCTCAATAGAACACGCACATCCCAAGTGAAGGGTGCAGGAAAAAATGAAGGATCAATGGAAAACAGAATTCCACCAGAACGCTCCCCAAAAAATATTTAATCTAAACAGACCTTACAAAGAAGCGACCTTTCAGGCCAACACGCCCTTCTTCAGACTGAGTGTGTGGAATTCTGTTTTCCATCAGGTAAAAGATGACCCATCAGCACTGGAGCTCCAAAACCTGCAGTACCTCTGCAGTCCAGCGGGGGCGCCACAGTGAGTCAGTCCCCATAGGCTCCCATGTTTAACCTTTCCAGCAGAAATAAACATGTTTACATCCTGACACAGAAACTGCTCTGGACTCTGGTCCCCCTTTATAAAAGCTGTACGAGGGGGAGGATGTTTCTATAACTCACTCGTTTAAATAAAGTTTGCTTTATTAGGGGCGTGGCCTCTTAGACTGAAAGGTGGATGGTGACACAGGTAGCTGTACCTGCCAGCTGTCTGCTAGCTCCACCTCAGCTAACTGGAGTCCCTGAACTGGTCCTCTGAATTGTGTTTGTGCTGTTGGAGCCTTTTTAATGCAGTTATCTGACCAATAATATGATAGATGTAAACTGTCTCATCAATAGTTTTACATCCTCACTACGTACGAATTTGGATACTGTGGCTCCACTGAAAAGGAAAGCCTCAAATCAGAAGTGCCTGACTCTGTGGTGTAATCCTTCTCCTCCCATACAAGGTAGAATAGAATAGAATAGAATAGAATAGAAATCCCTTTATTTGTCCCACAGTGGGGAAATTTCAGTTTAGTAGTAGCAAGCTGTTGTACAGAGACACAATAGATACTACAAACACTTATAGAAAACACAATCAGAAAGTATGAAAAGATAAAAATAAATAATAAAATACAAATACAGAATATACAAATAAAAAACTATACACTATGTACAGTATAGGCAGTACAGACAGTACAGACAATATAGATATTGTGATGTCTTGAATAATCAGGCCCCATCTTATCTCCTGGACAGCAGCTGGACACTCCCAGTACACTCCCAGTACACTCTCAATATACATTTGGGCACACCAGGCATGTGCAGCCTACTCACCGCCAGGTCATCTGACAGCTTTGCTCCTCTCTTCATGTTAGTGTCCAAGAGCAGCCACAGATCTGATGATACAATTATAAAATCAATCACTGACTTGAAGCACTTACACTTATGAACACCGTTCCCTGGTTTGTGCTGTACCTTTGTTAACATGTGCTAATCAGCTTTTTAAAGGTTCTTCCTCTGAACAAATCATCACTGCATGTGCTCACCACGGCCTCTGGGTGTGGCCCCAAAGACAGACACGTACACGGCCAACCAAACGACATTTGTTTCGTGCTTTCAGTCGTATGTTCTCAGTTTTAGGCTGAGCTTTGGTTTCTGTTTCCTTCATTTTAGTCTTGAGTTCTGGATATTTCAGAACTCCAGTTACTACTTTGTGTTTTCATTTTGTCCCACTGTTCCACTTCCCTGATTTGCTCATGTGTATAAATAGTCCTGTCCATTTCTTTAAACTTTGTGTCTGTTTATGGCTCCTATTTTGTTTCTGTGTGAGTGTTTGGACAGCTTTTGTGTCTTATTTTGAGTTTATTTTTTAGACTGAACTCTGCATCAGAGTTCAATCTAAAACATAGTCACACTCATTGTCTAATAGTGCACTGCTATGAATTATGGGAAGGTATTTTATCTCTTTTCCTTTCACATGTGATGCCCAGTGTATCCTCTGCTGAAGGAGGTCATAAAGGAACCACAGAAGCATCTTTCCTCAGGATTTAGAGGATTCGTCCAACTCTAATTATGGCTGCCACACAGATACTTTTACTTTAATTCATTTAGGAAAAGCTGACCGTGCTCGCTGCCACGAGAGCTAAAAACCCAGGACCGTGATTCATTTCTGCAATCGCACATCCTCTACTCCGCTCGTTGTGTTTGAGTTCCTCCCACCAAGGATACTAGTGGAGGAGGTAAGGAAGGGACACGAGGAGAGAAGAGTCAGATGGTCATTTAATGAATGGCAAATATAATGTCTGCTGTAGTCTCACATGAACTCAGGTGGAACAGAGTCCTGCATTAAAGCTCCTCCCACCTCCTCGTCCCTCCTCTTTAGAATCGTTCAACATGCAGCACTGATGCTGGTTTGAGGCGGCAGCAGGAGGACCGAGGCTAGGAGGCACAAATAAGAGAAATGAGAGTCAGATGCCTGAATCATGTTGTTCCTGATAAATGCCACATAATTAAATCTCAGACTAACTCAGCTGCTGCTGACTCACAGCTGCAAACAGATGAGGACTCACTGTGTGTAAGAATTGTTCAGCTCTTTCACAAAATGTGTGCTGATGGATTCAAACTACAGACCTTTGTTTATAGAAGTGAAGCTGACAATGCAGTCTCACTGTGAGCCGACGGGCCAACAGAGGCCAGCCTACAGCTGCAATCCCAGCCTGCCCTCAGCATCTGCACACACATGAATACATGCAGCACCATAAACACCATTTCATTGACTCAGCTGCAGAGGCCCTGATGGGAGCACTTTTCTTCCTGCTGCCTGCTTCCTGTCTGGACTCTTTCTGTTGTTTCACCAGCACAATCCCCAGAGCATCATTCAAAGACTCCGAGTGGTATTTTAACTTTATTAATAATAGGGTGGCAACAAAATACAGCATGCATAAGCAGACAAAAGTGGTCGAGGACACACAAGTCAAACGTCCACGTTTGGACATTTTATATGAAATTAAATTCTTGCTGTCTGAACTCATAGAAACAGAAGCTGAAGGATTCAGCTGTAACTATGTTGATAAAAATGTAACAAAGTTCTGCAGTTTAGAAATAGTTTTTAAAGTAAAAGCATGTAAAAAAAACATTTCTGCAAACATGTACAAACCTCAAACCTAAAAAGTAAAAATGAAAACACCTAACATTTAAAAATTCATTTTTTACAATAGAAAATATCAAATGTTTAAACTAAGAAAAGGTTCCAGTTTATAAAAGCTCATTTTTAATTTGATGGCAACGACATAATTTAGAAAAGATGGAACAACACAAAACAAGGCGGTAAAAGTAACAATGTTAGAGAGGTCAAGGTTCACCAATCAGGAAAATGCTCCTCAACATTAATCATGAACATCTGATCATCTACAGTAATGATGAGCTCGAAGGATGCAGAGGACCAGACTTTGACTTTCAGGCAGCGCTGCATTAAAACAGGCCTGAATGTTAATATTTATATTACTTAATGTTGTTTCTTTCTCTGAAACTAGTCTGAAGGCTTTGAGTCACATAATTAAAGTCTCATTTCCGTCCTGCCTCAGCAGCTCGGAGCCATTGTTGCCTTTTTAATACTTAGAGTTTTTCATCAATCATCTCTGCCAGCAGGGCGGTAAAGCGCAGCACAAACTGAGTTAATGCTTCACCCAGAACAGCAGTTAGGCTGCCCTCCACCACAGAGCTCAGCTTTGTGTTTGCAGCATCAACCTGACTTCCTGCTTTCAGCTGCTCCAGATGTTCTTTGAACATCTCCTTGCTGTAAAATTCTTCGTTCTTTGTCTTGTTCTTTTTTACCAGCTGATTGATTTTGTCCATCAGCTGCTTCTGTTGCTCCGTTTTTTGGTCTTTTCCTCCTCTGTTGTTGATTACAGTGTAGTTCTCTGGTTTAAATCCAGCTTTCTTAATAAACTTTGTGACGGTGTTTTTATCCTCAGCTCCATCTACATGTGTGATCAAAAAGAAAACGTAACGCGCTGACGCTTCTCCAAACATCTTCTTCAGGCCTTGCACTCGTTTCTCATCGTGTTGATTGAAGCCGTTCTCCCACTTGTGCACGTACAGGAACACGTGGGGACCCTCATCAGGCTGAAAGGTGGATGCTGTGATTGTGTTCAGCACCTCTGCTTCCTCGATCAGGGTGTGGCACAGACCAGGAGTGTCGACCAAAACCAGTTCTTGGCCTTCAAACTCTGCCGTCTGCGTCGTGCACGGCATTCTGTCCGAGACAAACGGGTTCTTCCTCACCGCCGCTCTTCCCAGGAATGTGTTCATGGTGGAGGTCTTCCCCGCTCCGGTCTTTCCAATGAGAATAATCCTCAGCTTCTCTGTTTGAGAATGGACATATTTTATTATCATCATCTCATCTCCACACTGCAGCCTCACAGTGTGACCTTTATGACCTTTGTGATCTAAATGCTGATGACTCTGTGCTTTCACAATAACAGGATCTGTCTCCATCTTTACTGACTCACACTCATTTCTGTTATTGTTCCTAAAGACAAACTTCATGTATTTGATTTTCTATGACTTTTTTATGACATATCAGCGCTGCAGCAGGCATCTCTCTTCCTGGATATTCATGAATAAAAAAGTATGAAAATCATTTAAGGAGAAATGATGATGCTCTACTTTACTGGCCTGGAAATATAAATATTTAAACATGAAACTCCAAGCAAACACAGTAAATCACCTGATTAGAGATCATTAAAATCAGATTATGGTAGAAATAAAATCACTTTCTAATTATTCCAGACGTACAAAGCAGTCGCTGCAGAATTAAAATGACAAGTTTTACTCTGATTATTTAAAATAAATTAACTCTGAGTTCAGCAGTGCAGTAAAATCAGTCAGTGAAGTCTTTACGCTTCGTCCTCACTAAAGTTTCATCCAAATCATCTGAAACCTGAAAAATAATAAACCAAATAAACAGAATAAAGAGCAGCTGTTATACGACGTTAGCAACGAGCTTCAACACGTCGGTGTTACTTCACCATGAATCATACAAAAATAACTGTTTATAGTTCTGCTGAGGTCTGCCTTAACTGTTTTGATCAGGCTCATGAAAATGTTACATTATTATTATTACAAATACACAAACATAGCAGCTGAAACCAGTGCACTGAATAATGTTAGAGAACAGGTAAGCTGTGTGACAAATGTATTTTAAAGGTGACGCCCTGAGTGTAACCTCGCTGCTCTGCTGCTTCAGCTCCAACATGAAATATAAAATCTACTCACCAACATCTGGACGTGTGCTGGCCATCCTGGCTCGGAGACGCGGTCGGGCTTCGTCGTCCTGAGTGCATCCTGTTCTCTGTAACTTCATCTTTATATCATACAGTCTGGGTAGCTCCCTCCCCACCACCAAACCAGTTTTAGGTAGAGCCGTCCAATCAGAGCCCGAATCACAATCAGATGCAAATTCAAGGACCCAACATTTTAAAAAAGGTGACAGCAGCAGAGTGTTTCTGAGGTCAGAAAGGAGGATTTGATGAATCATTTTTTAGGAGGTTGAACCTGAGATCTGTGAGAGCACCCAAAGAAGATGATGCACAGACCTGAGAGTGCAGTTAACAAAGATCCAGAGTATGCTGCCAGCAGTGCACATGTGTATGGCTAATCTTTGAGAGAAAGGGCGTGTTAAGTAAAGCGTTATCCATATATGTGGGAATTAGGAACAGCCATTCAAGTAGTCCAATAGTTGAGGCGACTGTTTCTTCTCTGAAAATATGGATTTTCCCTGGTTTTTATGGATGATCCAGACCAGCAGAGTTATCAGGAAATTATCAGGAAACCTTCCAAAGTGAGAACAGTGGAGGTTAAATGTTGGTGCATTTAGAAATTATATGACGTCGTTCACAGTTTGTTCGTTCATCGATGAACAAACTGTGTTTAAAATATTGTTGAAATGTGTGGCTCTGTGCGCTGTGTGAAACACTGCAAACACATAAAATCTCAGATTATAGAACAGCAGGTAACGGCTGTCGCACATGGATAAAATGGGAATATTTTTTAATCCAGTTTGGGCTGCTGCCTAATGGTAAATGGACTAGTTCTTTTTTTACATTTACCCATGCACACCCATTCATACAAGCACTTCCATGTTAACTAAGCTAAGTGCTTTTTAATTATATAACATCCACACACATTCACACTCCGACGGAACGGTCGGAGAGCAACTTGGGGTTAAGTATCTTGCCCAAGGATACATTGGCATGTAGCCTGGAGTAGCCAGGAATCGAACCCCTGACCTTCCGATCAGTAGGTGACCTGCTCTACCTACTGAGCTACAGCCACCCCTGCTGGAGGGTGTCAGTAATGCACCCACAGGTCACAGCGGGGTCAATATCTGTCATATCCTGGCTCCTTTGGACCCAGTGTTTTTGGTTTATGCTTTGTTTTGTATTGGACTTATCGTTTCTGAGTTATGAATTAGGATTTTAGGTTATCGTGGTTTTCTGTTTAGTCGTTTGTGTTTGGTTTCTGTATCCCTCTGGTGTCACGTCTGTGTGTATTTTGTTCACATGTTTTAGTCTCTTGCCTCATGTCTTGTGTTTACTTTGGCATCCTGGTGTTTTCCTTGTGTGGTTACGTTTCTGTTGTCATGTTTTGGGTCTGTCTGTGTCAAGTCTGCATCTCTGTTCCCTTGTCTCACTTCCTGTCTTATTTCGGTAGTGTCTGGTTTCTTGTGCAGTGTGTTTAGTTTTGCTTCCCCTTGTCTCGTCAGTGTCATTATGTTCAGCTGTGATCCCATCTGTTGTCACTCCCCTCAAATTCAGTCATGTTATGTTATATTAAGTTTTGTTTTGTTGAAGAAGTTTGTGCTGCTGGCCTCCAGCTCTTTTGGTTTCCTCTGGATTTAATGAAGTCTAAGTCCAAGCAAAGCCTCAGCCTTGGGTGTCCTGCTTTGGGGTCCTCCACCTCTCCTGCCACAGCGTTATGTGACAGTATCACTAAACCTGCCTCTGGGACATCATGATTTGTCCCTCAAAAAGTTACAGTTTCCAAACTAAATTCATGATCATTGTATCAAGTTGACCTGAGGCTGTTGTTGCATGTTGCTCCCACACTGTTTATGAATTTACTGCAAGCAGATGAAGAATGAGCACATGGTGAAACATGTCCACGCGGTCACAGTCAGCAGAAAATAAATACATTTTTATAACAACATGAGACAATTGGTGAAAGAAGTCTTTTGAAAATAATAACTGCAAATTTCTTGTGTCTTCAAAGAATCTGATTGTTTTCTGTTCTAAAGAAAATCTCTAAAGCAGCCATCTGATAAGTTTTTCAAACAGTATTTGGCAGAGGGCAGCACGGTGGTGTGGTGGTCAGCACTGCTGCCTCACAGCTGGAGTAACAGCTAGAAGGTCCGGGTTTGATTCCACCTTGGACCGGGCCTCTCTGTGTGGAGTTTGCATGTTCTCCTTATGTCTGTGTGGGTTTCCTTCCACAGTTCAAAGACATGCACGTACTGGGGTTAACTGGTCACTCTAATTTCCATTCTAATAGGTGTGAATGGTTGTCTGTCTCTCTGTGTTAGCCCTGCAACAGACTGGTGACCTGTACAGGTGTACCCTGCCTATTGCCCTATATTAGTTGGGATAGGCTCCATTTGGCAGTGGTTTATTATGAAAATATGGAAAGTTTTCATAAACTTGTGGTGATAACTTGATTATTTTCAAAAAACTGAAAAACTACAGGCTGGACAAAAATGTGTAAACTGGTGACATGAGTAGATTATTAGGAGCTTTCTCAACAAAGGTGAACAAAAACATAATTATAAGCTTTCTGCATCACAATTAAAACAAATAACAGGGTCTAACATGGCAAAAGGAAGTGTGTGACACTGACACCAGAAAAACACTGGCCCTGGCTCTGATATCCCTTTTTTAAATTCAGTTCAATTTTACTTACAGTATATAGCAACAAATCACAACAAACAGTCGCCTCAAGGCGCTTTGTATTGTGGGTAAAGACCCTACAATAATACAGAGAAAACCCAACAGTCTAAACGACCCCCTATGAGCAGCACTTGGTGACAGTGGGAAGGAAAAACTCCCTTTAACAGGAAGAAACCTCCATCAGAACCAGGCTCAGGGAGGGGGGGTCATCTGCTGAGGGGGGGAGAGACAGAGATTAATAATAACTAATGATTAAATACAGAGTGGAGTATAAACAGAGTCAAAAGAGGTGACTGAAAAGAAACAGTGCATTACGGGAACCCCCAGCAGCCTATAGCAGCATAACTAAGTGGGGGTGTCAGGGTCACCTGATCCAGCCCCAACTATCAGCTTGATCATAAAGGAAAGTTTCTAAAGTGTAAAGATTGGTGGAGGGGGGTGGGTTATGGTGTGGGGGTGTTTCTCAGGAGTTGGGCTGGGCCCCTCAGTACAGTAGCGTGTACAGTAATCCCTGTGAGTATCAGGCTGTTTCTGTTTCTCTGTGAAACTTTGGAATTGATCAACATGATCACAAACCATGTCATTGATTTTGAAACTGTTTCCATAATGCTTACAGTACAGTTGTAGTCCAAACTTGTGAGGAAGGAGTTGCTGTGATGCTCTGCTCTGAGCGGTTTGCTGAGCTTCTGCCCTCTGGTGGCCGCAGGAGAAACTGCACCAGTTGGTCTGTTTGGGTTTTAAACGTCTGACAGAGACAAAGGTTAAAGTTCAGTTTTTCTAAGAGAACTTCCAAACTCAGTGAAGTGACCTGGGGTCTCTTCCAGCATGTGTTTGAAGATGCATTTGAAGGTGTAAACTTTATGTTTTTCTGACTTATTTTATCAACTTGTCACCAAAAAACAAACAAAAAAAATCCAGATTTACAAAAGACTGAAAACAAATGTTGATGTTCTGACTCAGATAAATGTAGACCATCAGGAAGTTTTACTTTTTTATTTCAAAAATCATCTTTGACCATCCATGCAGCAGTTTACTGATGATAGATTAGTCTGACTAAATTAATCCAACATTTTTGCACTAAATTTAATTGAAGAAAAGTAGATATATACACACACACACAGACACACACCCCGGCAGGCCCGCACCCCGCAGCATGAGCCGAGCGCGTGGCCCCCGAGGCCCCAAGCGCCAGAGAGCAGCCCGACACCCGGCAGAGCCCCCCACATGCCAAAGAGGCCCAAGCCACCCCCAGGCCACAGCCGCCAAGGGAGCAGGTCAAAAACCACGCTGAGACATCCGGCCACACACCCGGGACCCACGGGCACCCACACCCCAGGGGCGGCAGTGACGACCAGCATGGAGCGGTAGGGAGGGGTAACTCCTGCCCTCCACAGCTGCGTCCCAAGGCTCGGCAAGCCACAGACCCAGGCCCAGCTGTCCACACACACACAAACTTAGTTTGATCATTTTTCTGCTTCAGGCGGTAACCTGATGATTGAGGCGTGGTTGGAGTTTGTCTCACTGAGGATTTACACCAGGACCTGACAGCACATGTTAGGAATGCATACCTGAGTTTGTGTGTGGGTGTGTGTGTGTGTGTGTGTGTGTGTGTCCTGAGGTGTTTGTGAAGCACCCAGAGGATGTTAGAAAGGTCTCAGATCTTCCTCCTGTGGAGCTCCTGGAGCTCAGAGACCATCAGGACACAAAGAGACGAAGACGTGTGTGTTTCAGCAGCTCAAAGAACCTGCTGATGTTTTATTACATGCACGAGGTACAAACATGAGAAGGTCAAATACATGCAGGCTGAGCTCTACAGAAGGATGACCTTTGACCTGAGCAGAGAGAACAGAGCAGCCTGGGCTCACTGATGACCCGGACCCTCATTTCTGTTTTACAGCACATCAGCTCACATAGCAACAGCCTAGCAACCACATTTCCCGTCTCCACGGCTGCGACGTCAGCCCGTCTGAGACAGAGAGACACGTTCCTCTGCAGACACAGGGAGACGTCTGCAGACACGCCCACTGTCTGTCTGCGCAGTCACAGATGTTTGCTGCTCAAAGGTCACCACTTCCTGTACAACAAGTTCAAAAGTACAACTGGTGCTTAATACAACACAATACAACACAATAACACAATACAACAATACAGAGGAAGCTGACAGAAACAGTAAAAATCAATCACACTCCTCAGCACGAGCCTGTGGACTCACATCAGGACAGATGTGAGTGTGACTCTAAGGCTACGTTCACACTGCAGCCTGAAGTGACCCAAATCAGATTTTCTTGCCCTCATGCGACCTTTATCTGACCTTTTCATGACAGTCTGAACAACACAGATCTGATTTTTACAAATGCGTCTGTGTCTGTGTCGCATTGATCCGACCTGCACGTCATTGAGAATTGACACACGTCACTGTTCTGCATCCTGAACCATGTTTACTTCCACAAACACTGAGCACGCTCAGTACGTGTGACGTTACTGCGTCCTTTACTGCACATGAGGTTGTTTTATGTTGTTTGCAGTTCACACAGGAGATCACATTAAATTTGCATATATTTGGAAATGTGAACGACCACACAGAAAAAAAATCAGAATTGAGCATTAAGGCCTGCAGTGTGAATGTAGCCTATGTGCTGATAGAGGATGTACTGATAACAGGTACAAAGTACTGGATTACATGGAATAAAAACACTGGATAACATAAGAGTACAAATAATTGGGCGGGTGGCTTAGAGGTGAAGCCGGCGACCACATACATATGCCACATTGCGGCGTGGTCCCAGCCTGTCGCCAACTTGTCTTCTTCCCCTGTATCTTTCCCCCATTTCCTGTCTCTCTCCACTGCCTATAAAAAAAGATGCTGTGGCCAAAAACGCCAAAAAAAAAAAAAGAGTGCAAATAATGTATTACATGAGTATCAGAGTACGAGTAATAGAGTACATGTAGAGCATATTTTTCATAATTCACCAGGAAAATTAATTTGATGTTCGACATTTGTTGGCATGACCTTTCTCCCAGGTCATTCGTGCCCCCACATCATGACCCCTGCTGGGACTTGTTTTTACTCTTCTCACTTAATAAAGATTACAATGTTGCAAAATAAAATCAATTAAATTATTATATAGTAAATCAATCAGTTGATCCCTTTAAAAACTGAATCAAGCAAATCATTAAATTAAATTAATTAGTAGCAAATGAATAGTAATTCAGCAGCTGACTCAAAGCTCTACAGGGTAGCGGGGCAATTAAAAATTATTAATTGCATTAATGATTGAACTAAAATAACTAAGTAGTGTCTGAAGCAGTGGGTTAAAGAATTAAATAAATCAGAGAGAGACACAGAGAGCAGATAAAATGTGAAACCAGCGCTCAGATTGTTCTCCACAGTCGTATAAAGATGCATTAATCTTGGTGTTCAACTGTCATGACTTTGGAAAATATGTTTTGTACATAAAAACACGTATTAAAGTGAAAGGTGAACAGTAAAAACCCCCCCCCCCCCCCCCCCCATGCTTCAGGAAATGCAAAATAGCCACGTCTCCTTAAGAGCGTGATCTGCTCTGTAGGTGTCTTCCTTCCTGTTTAGAGTTTCTGGGCTGTCAATTGGATGTGTCAAGGGGCTGGGACCAGCCCGGCACAAACAAGGGAAGGGCTAAAAGTCTAAACCCCGCCCCCACCTGTTTTGAACCAATAAGGTTGGGAATAGCAGTGACATAAAACGTTAGGTTGTTTGCAGCTAAATGCTTGCAGACTGATTTTCCGAGCTGAGAGGATCCATGTACATGTGATTTTTCTGATTCTTCAATATATGAAATCTTTTGCATGAGGACATGCACCCCCCCCCCCCCCCCCCAGTTTGAGAAACACTGCTTTAAAGAATGAAGCAACCAGATTACAGAGCTTCCATCAACACTGTGACAGCAACATGAATGTTTCAGACCAATTTTAACAGGAATGTTTCCCACAGTTTTTGTCAAAGTTCAATAAGAACCAAACCTGTGACCCTCCTGGTGGTGCTAAAAGAAAAGGCAGTAAAAGAGCAGCACCAGGTCACGGGGTTCAAACCAACAACCCAAATGCAAAGTAATGGATCATAAATGTCTTTCCTCTCTGGGATGAATCAGCAGTGCTGTGTTCGTCTCCATCAGCTCCTCAAATGGAAAAACTGAACAGTTCTGGTGAACCATGTAGGGGTGGGGGCGGGGCCTGGGTTCAGTCGACATCATCATTTCAGCAGTTTCAAACATCCAGAAGGTAAAACTGAAGCTGAAATATGAGAGACATGATTTAAAAAGTTTCTGAAGATGTGCATATTTAGCATGTGGCCCTCACCCTAGCTGGGCTCCTGGTGACCTGGTGGGATTTCAGGGGTCTACAGATCATATCAGTGGGGTTCTCCGTTTATCTGCTGATCTTGTGGTTTGTGACTGAGGCTGTTGACTTCCTTTTTCCTGTTTGGAATCTGAGTGTTGCTTAAACTGCATGAAAAGTGGGTTTTTCCACAGTTTCTTGTATGCAATATTGCTGCGCGCCTTGAGCTTTAGGGCTCTCAGCAGGAGGCTTTGGTCAGAACAGTAAACTGTAGGAAACTGCCGTGGACTCTCTGTGTCAGTGCTCCCTCAGCTCCCCCCCTCCTCAGGTCTAGGGCAGGCTCTCATATGTAAAGGAGGTTTCTGTGAGTCATACAAATGCAAATCAAGTACTCACCAGTGGTCACCAGTACTCACCAGTGGTCTACCCCTCCCAACAGTTGTAACCAACATATTTTTATTTTGAGATATATGTAATCAAATTTACATTATCATCTTTTAAGCCTTTTTCCATTACAATGTGACTACACATAAATTATACAGTGAAACATTCAAACTAGACTAAACTCAGAAGAAGTCATTCTATTTTATATTATTATTTATTAGGGAGGGGCTTACCCAGGCCTGTCTTTATAAAGGCCAATGAGGGACAGATCTACCAACCAATCACATGTGAGTGCTGAATTGTGATGTCATTTTTTTCATCCAATGACTGAGAAGCCACGTGGGTCTGTTGCCGCTGCTTCGGCTTGCAGCGCTGCTATTCATATGTAAAGTAGAGTCGTTAACACCTCCCACCGGCCGGCACCCCCGTACCTTTACCCACCCCCCGCTGCCTCTGGTGGTACCTACACGTACGGGGATGCTTTCGTCGGGATGCTTTCGTCAGCATACGGGGATGCTGACGAAAGCTGCTGTTTACCAGCGGCGCCCGCGTCAGGGGACGAAAATTCCTCTTTTCGTGCAGTGTAAGTTTTGAATTTCAAATGATAAAACACCAAATATAATACTGCAACAATTACCACACCCACGACTGATCCCACTGCTCCTAATGCTGATGATAGATCTCCATTAAAAATACAATAACTAAGCACAAGTCCTACTGTAGATCCAACTTGTGCTCCAATCACAAGCAACTTGTCTCGTACGTTACTCCACATTTTCTTTTCCTGTTTCAAAGCTTTTTCAGCCTCCCAGACCATCTTAGGAGTGTAAAAGTGTGCAGAGGCTTCTCCCCTCATCTCTGCTATCTTCTCCAGGAGCTTGGTGACTTGAGACTCTTCTTGCTGCTTGTCATCTTTAATGTTAAAAATAAAATATCTGTGATTGAACAGGTACGTCAGCTTTCTGAAGGGCTTAACCCTTTCACTACCACAGGAATCAGGGTCACTGGTGTTCATCTCTGACGCAGCGATGAACACCATCATGGTGAAGTCATTTGCCTGCTCGCCAAAGGTTTTCTGAAAATCCTCCAGTACTTCTAATTTATCACTTAATGGCTTATTAATCGTCTCCACAAACAGGAACACGTGAGGACCGGGATCAGCAGCTGCGACAGACCACTTGATCTCTTCCAACAGTTTTTCCTTATTAGTGCCGCGTTTATCCACACCTGGAGCATCAATAATGACCACATTTTTATCATTAATACTCCTGCTATACTTTTGGCACTTATATTCGCCGAGTGATTGTGTGCCATCTTCAGGAGGAGGATTGTTCTTTGAATCCTTTTTGAATTGTCCAGCGTTCTCAATGATCTTCATTAATTCACATTTGGGGTCGTCGCGCCCAAACAGGACGATCCTCAGGTCATCTGTTGGAAAAAAAGTGTCGTATGTTAGAATCGTTGCTGTCAGCTCGTTACGTCAGACACTTAACAGCATATGACTGAAACCTGATTCAAACTGGGGATCATTTTAACACCAAATACATCCAAGTGTTTCATCCAAAAGTTGGTGAACAGACTTTAAAAGACACAAGCTGCACCAGGCTGTAGAAAATTACTTTTGAATTAAATAAGTCACTTTTAAGTAATGATTCTGAATACTCACCAAGTCAAAATTAAAAATATAAATATTCTGTACTTTTAACTCAGAGCTAAGTAGTTGCTTCCACTGAATTCTTGTGTGTGGTTGGATGGTTGAAGGCGTACTGTTTGTTTAAAGCTACTTTCAGCTACTCCCGAGCTCCGTGTGTTTGATTTGCAGTTTTACACTGAATGCCCATCCTGATGCAACAGGATACGAGTCTCCAAAGCAGCGAGCTGTCACTCACCAGGCAAACATATAAACAGCTACAAGCTTGTTAAAGTTATTTTAATCCATCCTCATCATAAGACATTGTAAAAATAAGTCAGGGTTGTAACTACTATAAAAAAATAATCTTGTAGCATATTCACACTTCCTGTTACCATGGTAACCTATATTATAGCATCAGCTACAAGGTTATTAAAGCGACAGCAACGACGGGAAAAACCAAACGCAGTCGATTAAAATCTGTCAAAAGTAGATAAGAGCACCAAAATCTCTGTTTGTCCCTCTGGAGCCATCGACCCTTTAACACCGAACACTTTTCAACTATCCTGCCCTTTGTGGACTTCCAGGAACAATTACTGTAATGTCGGGTGTGAAGCCCAATTTCTCAGCTTTCAGAAACAGCTTGAATTTTTCCAGTAGGACAAATATTTGCGTAATTACAGTAATACAAAGTAGGTTTGATGAGGTCTCAGAGGAGTGACGCTCGGTGTTAAAGGCTGGTAAAAGCAGGTAACAGGTGTATCGTGGTGATGGTCTGGTGTTAAAGGGTTAAATTGAAAAATCCTGCTAGCGACTTAAGTTCTGTGTTCTGCTATATTTTATAGACACTAGTGGTGTGCAATACGGTAAGATTTGGTATTGATCCAATAGCAAGTAAATACAGGGCTATTATTGCCGATATTGATACCAATACCAATACTTTTTATTAATTATGAAGAATTTTCATGAAGTTTAAGTGTTTTGTGATCTTTTTTTCCCCCCTTTGGATCATTAAAACCCAGGATAGAATTCGGCAAAGTTTATAGGTAAATAGAAAATACTTTATCAAAATAAAAGTTTACAAGACAATTTGGCCCTTTAAGTAACTTTTTTGACATTTCGTTAACTTCTCCTAATTGGAGGGGAAGACGAAATGTCAAAAAAGTAAATTAAAGGGCCAAATGGTCATATTTTTGACATCAAATCACGGGCCGGAAGTTGGGGGCGGGGCTGGAAGTGGCCCACGGGCCAGGAGTTTGAGGCCGTAGTTATGTCTCACATGATGGTATAACGTCAAAATAGGGAGGAGCGAAGTGGGCCTGCTCTGTGCTGTGACAGGAGCGGCATGTTAACAGTCAGCTCACACCTTTGATGAAACCGCAGCGCTGCATACAGGAGAGAAACTGAAGCTAAAGTATCGATCTCATTACACTGGTATTGATCAATATCAGTACCAATGTTGGTATCGATATTATCGATATTTGGATCGAGCCGCCCACCACTAATAGACACATAATAACCACACATTGGCTTGTCACAAATCTCTATTACCAGTCATGCTACATATAGTCAGCAGACGTATCAGCTAACAATTACAGTATTTTACAATCGCACTAAATCACACTAAACCCTCCCTAAATCAAATCCACAGAAGCCTAAATGAACTTCTTGAATCTCACACTGGACCGTGATCCTAAACTTGATGCTCAGATTAAGTCAGTAGTCAACTCCAGCTTTTATCAGCTAAGACAGCTGGCCAAGGTGAAGCGATTTCTTTCACAGCACCACTTTGAGATTTTAATCCATGTTTTTATCACTACTCGTTTAGAGTTTTGCAATGCACTTTATGTTGGGCTGAAGCAGACACGACTCACCCGACTACAGATGGTACAAAATGCTGCTGCTCGACTTTCAGTTGGCGTCAAAAATGTGAACACATTACACCGAATTTAGCCTCACTTCACTGGTTTTAGGATTGATTTTAAAATTCTTTTGTTTTTAAATGTCTTCATGGCCTCGCACCACCACATCGGTCCTTCTCCACCTATACGCCCCTTCATGGAGGTCAGCTGATCTGTCACTGTCAGTTATCCCAAAGACTAAGAGGAAGAGGAGAGGTGACCGTGCTAAAACACATTTTTTCTCTTTGCCTTTAACTCAGTCTGAGATGTTGCTTCTTATTATTTTAACTGTGGTTTTATGTTTTTATTTATTTATTTTGAACCTGTTTGTTCTCACTTGTGTACAGCACTGTGGCCAATGGCATTGATTTTAAAGTGCTTTATAAATAAAACTGGGTTGAGCTGAGTTGAGATACGCGAGTTATTCACAAACAACCAGCTCTACATGAATGTGTTCCATCCACCTCGCAGCCCCTTCTTCAGTCCAATGGAGGAGTTTCTCTGCATGGAGGTGGAAGATGTTTGACCACCAGCCCTACACAAGGGAGAATCTATTGGAGGTGATGGAACAGGCATGTGACGATGTTCCTGTCAAGGCTGGATTCGGCACACAAGGAGGGCTTTTCCCCGTTGCCTGGTAAGAGACCACATTGCCTGTGATGTGGATGAGGTCCTCTGGCCGGATCCCACACAGACATGATGGCGCAGACTGAATCTGTCCTACAGTGATGTGCTTTCTGTTGTGTCATGTAGCGCTGTGCGGCAGGCAGAATGAGGACCCCAATGCAGGACACTTACTCGGGAGTGAACTCAAAAAAACTCAGCTTTATTGCTGGAAAACACAAGGAACACACGGTGACCGACAACGACAAAGACGCGACAACAAGCAGGGGAAAACACAGGACCTAAATACACAAGGGCTGATGAGGGAAGCAGACACATCAGGGAAACACAGGTGAACATCACCACACTAACGACACAGGACCATGACACTGTTGTATATTATTCATTTATTTACCTATTGTTTGTTTATCTACTTTCAGCAGTGTCATGTCACTCTGACTATAGCAGTGTTTCACTGGACACACTTGAAACAAACATTTCCTGTTGACTACATGCTCTGGCTGCTGTGTTTTAGATTATTTGATGTAGTGAGTAACAGATGGTGTTTGTGAACAAATTAATTACTTGCTAAGTGTGATCTGCCCACAGCGTTTAGTTTTGCCCACAGCTAACTAATTTTTGCAGTGATGGTTTGATTTAGATGGAAAGTCTAGGATTTGGGGGACTTAGCTTGAGTTTTTGGATTTGTGTTTAAGGTTTTGGGAAAATGGGAAATGTGAGTTAGCAATTCAGAAATACTGTAAGCTATTAAAGCAACTCTTCCCTCTCATGATGTTGACAGCAGAGTGAGCTTGCTAACTGTGGTAATGCTTGAGGGCAGCACGGTGGCGCGGTGGTTAGCACTGCTGCCTCGCAGTTAGAATACCATCTAGAAGGCCTGGGTTTGATTCCACCTTGGCCCAGGCCCGTCCCTCCCTCTGTGTGGATTTGCATGCTCTCCCCGTGTGTGTGTGGGTTTCCTCCCACAGTCCAAAGACATGCACTTACTGGGGTTAGGTTAATTGGCTACTCTAAATTACCCATAGGTGTGAATGTTGTCTGTCTTTCCGTGTTGGTGACCTGTTCAGGGTGTACCCTGCCTCTCGCCCTATGTCAGGTTTGATAGGCTCCAGCGACCCTGAACAGGATAAGTGAATGGATATCTTTAATTTATTTGCATAATATATTTTAATATATTTATGAATTCAATTCAATTTTATTTATATAGCGCCAAATCACAACAAACAGTCGCCTTTGTTAGAAACTGTATTTACTTTTTTCAATAATCTGATCCATTACAAATTGCAGTCGAGCTATCGTTTGTGATTAAGGGACCAAATAATCAATATAGAGGGTTTTCTTTCTTACAAAACAGTACACAAATGATAATCATAAAATCACAGTAACCACACTAAGTAAAACGTCTACAAACATCCTTAAAAACACTTTTCAAATGGTTCTTAAAAATGGAAACTGAAACAAAGTCATTTTCATTGTTTTCTGAAGAAAGTTCTGGTCAGAGCAGCAAAAGCCATCAAGCCAAAAAGAGACTTGGTCCTCGGAGTCTTTAACAATATATACTGTGAGGAACGAGTGTTGTATCTCAGAACTGAACCCGGCTGCTGTAGCTGACATCAGCATGAAGGTGAATAACACCAAAGGCTCTTATAAATGAGAGTGAACCAGTGAATATTATGAGTATGTAAGCAGGGCCATTTAACCTGAACATAAAGCTGACAATGAAGTGTTGAAAAAGAAGGACAAATTGTATCCAACTTATGAAGAGTCCCTTTACATGCATGTGTATAAACTATATCACATAATCAAATGAAGGGCGGAGAGTTTTATGGAGAATTATGGAGGCCGCTGTGCTCTCAGAAACCTTCAGAGCAGCAGAAATATTTCTGTAGCCTCAGGCTTGGTTTTCTCTTGCATGTACTGACAGCTGTGCTCAATCAGTTCAGGTTAACACAGGTAAACAGTCATGGTGTAGAAACATGTCAGACAAAAGGAGCAACTGAGCTAAATGTCAAAGGTCTGAATATTCTGAATATTTCAGTTTTCTGTTTAATAAGATCTGTTTTCAGTTTTTGTGATATGTGGTACTGAGTGCAGAGCAATAGAAAAAATATTATACATTATATTACATAAATTATTGCAGCATGAGCCTTCAATATAACAAAACTGAAAAAGGTGGAGGTCTGAATACTTTTAAAAGCTTTTTTAAAAGTTTGGTAAATGACTTAAGTTTGGAATCTAAAAATAACTTCATCTTATCATTTTAGCTCTGTGGCAATTTTTAAAATTCCCTGAAAAACCTAAATAACTGTTCTGTATATTTATAATTTTCATTATTTATTGAAATGCAAAACATTACATGTGAAAATTTTACCCAAATTTCCAAAATGTCTTTTAATTCCTGTGTGCTTCCTGTATAACTTAACAGTTTTACACTTGGTTAAATGAGCAGAGATCAGAGTTTGTTCACTCTGCTCTCAGCTCCACTTCTCTACATGCTGCTGATAAAATGAGCTTCAAACAACAATCAAACAGCTCTGGTCTGAAAAATACCAAATTTTAAAGGAAAGCTCACAGAATTTCAAATTAAAGCAGTTTCAGGACCCAGATCTCAAACCATCAACCACCCTGAGAATCACTGCATGACAGATTTACTCACCCATGGTTCTGGCTTCAGTCTCTCTCTTGGTCTCTGGTGTCTTGTCTGTGGTCATGTTTTCATCTGAGTGTTTACATTACCATCATACCTCTATATCACAGTCTGCTACTAGGCCCCTCCCCTGTATCACACCAGCTATCCAATCAGACCTGTGGCAGAAAGGAACCAATCAGAAGGTGTGAAAAAGTACATCAAGCAGAGGTTATTTCCACTGGTCTGCCTCCTCACCCAGAACCTTCTCTCAGTTACATTCACTTTATAGAGACAAGTGAAAACATTAGAAAACAGAACACACACAGTTTTTCCATTTATCATAAACAGTTTAATGACTGCAGGGATAAAACATGTCAGATCCAAATAAACCATCAACCTCCAGAAAGAAAACAACAAAACAAGGCAGGGAACAACAGAGGAACGGTCCCAGGAACAAAACAAAAATGGGGCCAAAGACAAAAAGCAGCGACACAAGGCCGGAAAAACAGTCCAAAAACCAAAAACAAACACCGGGAACAAGGACGTTTAAGGATCTAATTCCTTCATTATGATGCTCTTCAGTGCCAACACAGTGCAGAGCAGCTACCTAACCTCTGCTCCCAGAGAGGTCGATTATCTCGTCAATAGTTTTACATCCTCACTGCGTACGACTTTGGATACTGTGGCTCCTCTGAAAAGGAAAGCCTCAAATCAGAAGTACCTGACTCCGTGGTATCATTCAAAGAGTTAAAGAGTTAAAAGAGTTTGTTGCTCTATAAAAAAGCCCTCCGTAAAGCTAGGACATCTTACTACTCATCATTAATTGAAGAAAATAAGAACAACCCCGCACTCTTAACCCAGATATTAATTAATCATCACTTGTTCTTTCATGTTTGGTAAAAATATTGTCCCATTGCTAAATCAAATTAGTTAACTGTACTTGTCTACTAAAATATAGAGTGTAATGAACTTGTTAAGCAGAGATTACTAAAGATGTTATGTTTTTGTATTGAAGGGGCGGGGCCCATTCAAACTCAGTCCAGCTGCAACATGCACCCCAGCAAGTCCAACGGCTCCGATCTGGTAAGTGTGAAGAATAACTATTTTAAATAGTTCTAGATATTTCTTTGATAGCAGAGTTCCATGTGCAGATATGACTGAAAATTACAGTCACAGCCTACCGCCATCGTTATCGACATTTTGGTAAAGTGAAGGGTTTTGGAATCAAAGTTAAATATCTCGAGTGGAGTGGCAAGCCTGAATGTTAAATAAATGGTGTGGTAGCATTGACTTTGTGTTAGCGTGCTGACGATTCTCAGTTCACAGTTTATAATGGACAGTTAATTTAGGAGAGTAGTCTGCTGAAACAAACCTTTATTACACCAAGTTTATGCCAAATATATGCTGTTTCTGAGAGAAATGTTTTTGCTTTCTTTTTTATCAAAAAAGCTGCTCCAGTAGTATCACGACAGCTAGATGCTATCGTTAGCTCAGTGTTTCACATGGTTCATAACAGCATGTGCTTGTGTTAACATTAGTTCATGTTTGTCCTATACGGTTATGGACATACTGAAATGTAATGGACTTGGTCATTTGCTGGTTATTAGCAGCAATTGGTTAAATGTATGTAACAATTGTGTGGGAAAAACAGTGCACCAGTTCAACAAGTAAGTCAGAACCAAAGGTTGAAATCTTGAATCTCTAAAGAGCTAAGGCTGAGGTCATCGCCATTTGTTCATCTCCAGACTCTTAAAATACGGAACTGACGATAAGTTATAAACGTTATTAACTCTGTCAGTTGTCTACAGACAGAAAGGTAAGCCTAACTCCTTTGCCATTATTTTAACACTAATTAAAGTGAAACAGGAAAAACATTTTCAGGCTGAGAACAGAAATTTCTAAAGGAGACCATATTTCAAACTACCATATTTCCTTGATCGCTGATGGCTGTGGATAATGTAACAGCCAGAGCAACAGGGATGGGATATGCTGCAAGGTTGAATGATGCCACTTGGTGGTGTTTCTTCCTTGTTGCGCGTGTTGGACCGAGAACCACTGCAGAACGCCGCTGATGCCCACCCAGCTTGGAGTGCAAGCTCTACGTTGTGACAAGCTGATCGCGGGACTCTCTCTGTGCCTATTGTCATGTATGATCTGGCTATGTAGAGCCGTGGAGACCTGGCATTTGATGGTCATAAGTTCTGCCAAATAAAGGCACTGTATTCGAAATCTTGTCGGCTATGTTTATGAGTTACCCAGGCATGGCTAGTGCTAGCCCTAGCTAAATCTCGCTAGACTCTCCACCCGCAGTTAGCCCCCGTTACAATAAGTGTGTTATTATTTTTAGTTTTTACAGGTCTGTGTGAAGTGCAAATACTGTGAGTTTATATCAGAGAAAAGGCGTTACCTGTTAAATCATTACAGGTTAAAACATGGAAGCCACACCACAACTGTACCATTTCCTTGATTACACCAAGAGTGTTTATGCACATTTAAGTCCGTCAACTGCATTTAAGGTCCACTTATCCAAAATTCACCAGAAAGACCACGATGCCCAACTGTATGAAACACTGACCTTTCACTGTCAGTCCTGTGATTTTTCTGCGGCCTGCACAGAAGCAGGTTTTATCACTCACTGCGCACCTACACATTTTTTAAACCTTTATTTTACCGAGTAAAGGGTGCCTGGGTGGCTTAGTGGTTAAGCTGGCGACCGCATACATACACCGCGATGCGGCGCGGGTTCGCGTCCTGGCCCGTCGCCAATTTGCCCGTGTCTTCCCCCCATTTCCTGTCTCTCTCTGCTTTCAGAAAAAGCCGCTGTGGCCAAAAAATGCAAAAAAGAAAAAAAATGGTCAAACATTTTACCAGGTAAAATGTTTGAGAACCAGTTCTCACTTACAAACAGGACCTGATTTAAAAGCTAATCACACAGTCCACTGTCCATATAATGGATGCAACTTTCATACTCCACATTCAGTGCACACAGATGTAAACAGCACAGAACTGACAATTGGCAGATGTTCAAACCAGAACTAGTGTCTGGTAGTGAAACTAATGAAGTTGAAGAAGAGGGATGTGGGCAATCAACACAGTTGATTTAGAAGGCAGTGAAGAGTCCAGCAGTGAAGAGCATCATGACTTTGGGAAACAGTTGGAGCACAACCTAGCTGCTCCTTTTTTAAAGATGCAAACCATCCTCCACATTCCACAAAGTTCTGTCGAAGAAGTCAAACAACAGCTCCTACATTTAAGTGAACTGTCCCAACCACTGCTGCACAATTCAGTCAAGGACATTTTGAAGCTACACACAGATGCAGATGATTCAAGTGTGAAACAGGTAGTCAGGGCTGCCTCAGAGAGCAATATCATACTAACATTTTATGGCCAGGGTGGCTCCTTATCAACCTCTAAAAGGAATGATAGGTTCAGATCATTTTAATAACTCAGAGAACAAACACACAACTCTTTTGAACTTGCGCAAGGAGGAGAGATCCGTTCCTTGAACTCAGCTCGCGGCTGAGCGGAAGTTATCTGTCCTGAAGGACGGCTTCCTGCGCAGCGCTTTTATTCGGACTTTCACAATAAGATCACGTGGGTTACACCAAGCGCAGTTTACAGCATGTAATAAACAACATTCTTGGCTTTTTCCTTACCATATATGGTCGTAAGCATACTGTGACATGTGCGCATGTAACATGTGCGCATGTAACATGGCGTATACGAGACACGTATCCTATATGTGTTCTCTGCAGGCTTGAAACAGCCTGCAGGTAACTACAACTTCCTTTGTAAGAAATGTCACCACGTGTTTCCATTTCAAACATAAAAACAACAGTATCATATGTACATAAAACAACTTATAGAAAATATACAAACAGAAGATATGATAATTTATAATAAACAGAATGGAATTTATACCATAACTCCAACAGGAGAGCAGCATATGTAAACAAAAACTTTGATGTGGTTATGCCGGCTGAGTGCATTATTGGCAGGGAACAGAAATCCAGTGCTGTATATGTTCCTGTAAATGCCATGCTACAGAAAATGTTGAACAGGGCAAACTTTTTAGATAAAGCTCTTCCAGTACAAAAACACGTGCCACATGAGTACAGTACATACAGAGATGGTTTGTACTGTAGAGAAAACGGCCCCCTTAAAGGCGCGGAATTCAGAATCACTGTTGGACTTTACACACATGATTTTGAAGTGTCCGATCCATTAGGAAAATGAGTGCAGTGTATTGTGTGATTGCCAGTGTGCCATCATCATACTCCAGTCATTCAACTTGCTCTTTTATTTAAAGCCTCTGATGTAAAAGAGTATGGCTATGCTAAAACTCTTCATCCTCTAATCCAGGATCTGGTTCCTTTGGAGTACGATGGCCTATATGATGAGAAGTTGGGAGTCAAAGGCACAGTGTTGTATGTGGCTGCAGGATAATTCGAGAGCTTCGGAGTGGACAAGTTCTGCAGGTTCTGCATGGCAACGAGGAGTGAGATCCAAGACAAGGAGGTAAGCTCGGCTCTCTGCAGACATTCACAACAAACAGGTGCACGAGGATGGAATTAAATTTAGGTCAAAAACATAATCTGCTCAAATAATTGAATTTCACAGGCGCAGGAATGCATTCACATTTGCTCCACGCGTGTAGAACTCAGCAGCCACGTGCACAAAGAAGCAGGTGAGTCTGTCTGCTGTGCGTGCTGCAGCAGTTTCATGCGCCTACAGGTGAGTCTCTGCATGCAGAACAAAATTCTACGTGAGGGAAGAACCTGACTTTTGACCATTCAGGGCGGAGGAGTGTTAGGGTTAGGGTTAGGGTTAGGTTTCACAGGCCCTCACGTGATTGGTCTTTTTTAAACTGGTCACGCTGACAGGGCGAGGGCCTTAACCTTGATTGACAGCAGTTGTTAGGTAACATTACACAACTGTTTCTTCAAAACCAATACCATTTGTGAATGAATGTTATAGAGGTCTCTAGTCAAAATAAAATATACTTACTTCATTAAATCTTTTTCTAGCTGAGGTGATATTTCTTGCAGTGGACACTCATTACCTTATGGCGGTATTCCAACTTCATCTTCCTGTAACAACTGCTGAGTTTGAAAAATTATTATATTAAAATACGGGAAATTTACGGGAAAATAATAATATGGGAGGACGGCGGGACAGAGGGGTAAAATACGGGAGTTTTACTTCAAACCCATGAGCTGTCCTATGGATATTATTCCATCTCGCCTACTGAAGGATGTTTTTCACCCAGTGGGAACAAGTGTGAGGTCTATTATCAATAGCAGTGTTAATTCTGGGTGTGTCCCTGCTGATTTTAAACATGCTGTGGTAGAACTTATTCTTAAAAAATAAAACCCTGACCCAACCGTTTTATCCAACTTCAGACCGATTTCTAAACTGCCATTTCTTTGGAAACTCTTGGAGAAAGTTGTCCTTCTTCAGCTCCAGACCTTCTTAGATCAGAATGGTGTTACTGAAGTATTTCAGTCTGGGTTTAAAGCACACCACAGCACTGAAACTGCATTTTTAAAAGCTTTAAATGACCTTTTAACTATTACTGACTCAGGGGACTCTGCCATTGTAGTACTTTTAGACCTTAGTGCTGCCTTTGATACTGTAGATTATGTATCCTTATATCTCAGTTGGAGCACTTTGTTGGAATCAAAGGGACTGTACTTGAATGGTTTAAATCCTATTCAAGCATTTTAATGTAGTCTGCACAGTGTGGGTTATTTTAAGCACTAACTGAACTTTCTTTGCCTTTTGTGTCTCCCATCCTGCTTTCCTCACCTGCTCTGTGCAGGTAAAACCTCATCAGGTCAAAAGCTCTGTCTCTGAGTGTCTGTGATCAGCTCCAGTAGCTGCTGGAGTACAACATAGGAGGCATGTAAGACAACAGCATTCCTCCATGTCTCACCTGTTCTGGGTGGTTTGATAAATTTGAGCCTTCCATGAATCGATACCTTATAGAGGGGGGGTACAGCCATCCCTGTAGCTATGTTATGTTGTCCCTGCTGGGTCTCTCAGGGCTAAATGGTGCAGAGCGAGATGCCAGAGGAGGAATAGACCAGTGGGCCATGTTACCTTGACTAAGATGGGGTGTCACCAAGCCCCTCCCCCAGGTGTCTGTTGGCTGGATCTTATCTCAGAGGTCGGGTGCAGTTTGGATGGGGTGGTGGTCAGAGCTGTTGTAGATGATGCAGTTTTTTCTTTCTTTTGAATCTGATGAACATTTTTTCTTTCTTATGTGAATTTGTGCATCTGTGCCATGTAGGACTTGTTTGTGTGTTTATGTTAGAAATGAAATTCATATATTGCTGCTGCGATCCACAACATCACGCATCATTTTTCTGGTCACATTCATTTATTTTCAAATTCTCTGAATCACCACAAAACAAATCTGAATCATGACGAGAAACAAACGAGTCTGTTTGAATCACCTTTTATTTACTGATGTGATTCTATGTTAAAAATCAGATTGATGCTGCATTCGTTCACACTGATACATCGGTGTGGTACATTAACACATTAACTGCATTAAACCATAGACAGTAAAGGAAAAGCACAGCAAAGAAAGGACAAAGAGTCGAAGTGACACATATTAGATATTACTCAACAATCTTTTTCTTAAACAAGTGGAAGCACAAAGTCCATCAGACTTTAACATGTTTCAGAAAACAAATCAAATCAACTTTTAACAGCTTTGGTAGAAAAATCCAGTCTGAGCTGCAGATTCTCCACAAACACAGGAAGTCAGGTCTCTAAGTTCAGGAAGAATTCAGATCTTTGTCATAAACCGAAGTCATATTACAGCACTGCAGTTACAATTTAACAAAATAAAAGCACAATGATGACACCTGCCTGATAACATCCCTGCTCTGAATCCAGCCATATTTCATTTTCACTGCTCACCACCCAAAAACAGAAAGAAACACAATAAAAAATAACATGCAAGCACAATATTTGCATTGAAATCATTCAGGATATAATGTTGCAGCTGGAAAATATGAAGCTCATTTTAAACTGTAAGCCTGTGTCACTCTTCGTCTATACAGAGTGGGCTGAAAAACTTTATCAGTTTTGTAAAACAACCATCTGTTTTCTGTCCTGATTCTTTTGGTTGGTCCTTTGGATCTGTAAAATCTTTAGGGATTTTGTCATCTTTCGACAAAACATCTGGATTTTGAATGGACGCGGTCTTCACCTCCTTTGGATCTGTTGGAGAATTTACATCATATATTTCATTACAGTTATCATTACATTCAGTACTGCAACACTGAGAATAAGGCAGGCATAGACTGAAACAGCAACTAATGATAACTTACATTATTCCTAAACTGTGTTTACAGCCTGTTTCTTTAATTTCCCTGATGGAATCTTCCTAAAGGGATTAATAAAGTTTTATCTAATCTAATCTGCAACTGGATCCAATCTGAAAACTTCATTTGATTCTTTTTGTCTTAAATTTTGTGCAAAAATGTTGGATTAATTTAGTCAGACTAATGTCATCAGTGAATTGCTGCACAGATGGTCAAAGATGATTTGTGAAATAAAAAAGTAAAACTTCCTGATGGTCTACATTTATCTGAGTCAGAACATCAACATTTGTTTTCAGTCATTTGTTAAACTGGATTTTTTTCTTTGTTTTTTTGACAAGTTGATAAAATAAGTCAGAAAAACATAAAGTTTACACCTTCAAATGCATCTTCAACCAAATGGCGATAAGATTTCTATTTGTTGATAACACATGAAATCATTACTAAAAACAAGAAGTTATGATTCTGCAGCTTCGTCTGAAACCTTAAACATAAATGTACTCACCAACATTTGCATGTTTGCTGGCCATTCTGCCTCGTAGACGTGGTTGGTCTCGATGTCTCGATGTCTCGAGCGTGTCTTGAGAGTCGTCAGAGTGTCTCGTAGTTCAACACTGTGCCACTTCATGTTTATATAATAAAGTCTGTGCAGTTCCCTCCCTGTGACGAAGTGTCACCAAACCAGTTTTAGAAAGAGCCATCCACTCACAGAACTCAAATCAGAATCAGACGCAAATTTGAGGGCCCCAAAAAAAGAAAAAGAAAAGGGTGCAGCCATGATTAAAAAAAAAAAAAGAAGAGGAAGAAACGCTTAAAGAAAAGATCTGTTTTTCTGGATTCCAACAAATGAGGAGAATCTGTGAGCAGGAAAAGCAGTTTGAGGCCAAATCTGAAGAAATGGTCTACAGGAGGTCTACACTCGAGCCAAACACCAGGACAGCGACCCTAAATACAAAGAAACGTTCCCAATCCAGCAAAAGATGGATCACAGAGCACATGGAGAAAATTAAACAATTAATATGAATTGGGGCATTATTGAGAGTGGTGATGTAATGAGCTAGATCTTCCCTGAACACCTGTGTAATCACCTGGTACGTAACCCCATTCAGCCAGACTCCAGCAAACTGAGCCTAGAAGACCCAGTCAGTTCACTCATTGCTCTGATGTAGTGCAGACTAAGACATTTGAAAACACTTTAATTAAAAAATTAGGACATTTAATAAAGAATCAGAAGAAATCACATGTACATGTGGACTCTTGGTTCAGGGAGACAGGCCTTCACAGCCAGCTGCCTGTCCTCCCTCTGCAGAAGAGCAAAGCCTCGAGCTAAACATAACAATTTTATACTATTATCAATTCAAAAACAGATGGAGAGAGCTGTGGGTTAGACTTGGCCCTCTCAGACTGGTTCATCCAGTGGTTGGTTCCAGCATCATGGCACAAGCTTCTCCAATCAGCAATAAGAGCTCCGTAAAAGAAACACACACCTTCCTCTCTCACATGTTCCTAATCATGACTTGGCAGTTTTATTCTCCTTTAGGACTGAGTGTAATGACTTATACACACCCTTCCCTCCTTGGACACAGATGTTCATGTTTTAGCAAAACCTTTAAGGATAAGATAAATATATTCTTCTCTGAGACCGAGAAGGTCATAAATAAGAGAAACATGTTGCCCAAACGCCGTGAAGTTGATCTGGTGACAACTGGTCTCCCATCTATCTGCTCTCTGTCAAGGATCTCGGGGTCTTGTTCACGAGTGATGGGAGAAGGGAGCGGGAGATCGACAGATGGATCGGGGCTGCGTCTGCAGTGATATGGACGCTGCATCAGTCTGTTGTGGTGAAGAGGGAGCTCAGTGTAAAAGCGAAGCTCTCGATTTACCGGTCGATCTACGTTCCTACCCTCACCTATGGTCATGAGCTTTGGGTAGTGACCGAAAGAATAAGATCGCGAATACAAGCGGCAGAAATGAGTTTCCTTCGAAGGGTGGCTGGCCTCTCCCTTAGAGATAAGGTGAGGAGTGCGGCCATCCGGGAGGGGCTCAGAGTAGAGCCGCTGCTCCTCCACATCGAAAGGAGCCAGTTGAGGTGGCTCGGGCATCTGATTAGGATGCCTCCTGACCGCCTCTTGGGTGAGGTGTTCCGGGCATGTCCCACCGGGAGGAGGCCCCGTGGTAGACCCAGGACACGCTGGAGGGATTATATCTCTCGGCTGGCCTGGGAACGCCTTGGGGTCCCTCCGGATGAGCTGGAGGAGGTGGCTGGGGAGAGGGAAGCCTGGGCTTCTCTGCTTAGGCTCCTGCCCCCACGACCCGTTCCTGGACAAGTGGAAGAAAGGATGAATAATGAGAAAAATAAATACTCAAGTTAAGTACAGATATCTGAAAAATGTACTTAAGTACATTAACGAAGTATCTGTACTTTGTTACTTCCCACCTCTGGTCATATCAGAATATTTCATTACTCCTGGGGGGATTGTTTTAGTATAGATGCTCACTTAAAACAAAAATATGAAAGATAGAAAATGTAAACTTTCTGTAAAAGCAAGCTAGAAAAATAAGCCACCCAAAATGCATTTATAAATTAAATTGGACCATATTGAAAGAATATTATGTAGAGTATAGGACCAATTCTATTTACATTATACATTATACATGCTTTTCTTAGGCAGTATTATTAGAAAGCACTGCATCAATTTTCATTGTTATGCAGATGATACTCAGCTTTACCTATCAATGAAGCCAGATGACACACATCAATTAATTAAACTGCAGGAATGTCTATGTTGCCCTCTTAAAAAGACAGGATTCCGTCTTCAGTTCAGCAGCTTTTTTTATTCCCGATTCTCTGAATGATTCCACAAAGCAGGCACAACCATGAGCACAGATGCACGAGAGAAACTAACAAAACATTCACCAGAGGTCGCGCCACTCACCAACCTCGCGATAGTTGATGATATCACATCCTGAACTCTGACCCCATAGTAGCAACATTAATCACAGTAATATTTGGCATGACATCAAAATAAAATAGAAACATAAAATATTTACTTATTGTTTAAATCTGTTACTGCCAACTAAATAATTGAAAATACAAATAAGATTAAAAGGGATATTTCAAGGTCGCAACATTTTAAAGACATTAAGGCCTGGATGACCTCTAATTTCCTGCTTCTAAATTCAGATCAAACTGAAATTCTTGTTCTCGGCCCCACAAATCTTAGAAACATGGTGTCTAACCAGATACTTACTCTGGATGGCATTACTTTGGCCTCCAGTAACACTGTGAGAAATCTTGGAGTCATTTTTGACCAGGATTTGTCCTTCAATGCACATATTAAACAAATATGTAGGACCGCTTTTTTGCATTTGTGCAATATTTCTAAAATTAGAAACATCCTTTCTCAGAGTGATGCTGAAAAGCTCATTCATGCATTTATTACTTCTAGGGTGGACTATTGTAATTCATTATTATCAGGCTGTCCTAAAAGCTCCCTGAAAAGCCTTCAGCTGATCCAAAATGCTGCAGCTAGAGTACTGACAGGGACTAGAAAGAGAGAGCATATTTCTCCCATATTGGCTTCTCTTCATTGGCTCTCTGTTAAATCTAGAATAGAATTTAAAATCCTTCTCCTCACATACAAGGTCTTGAATAATCAGGCCCCATCTTATCTCAAAGACCTCATAGTACCATATCACCCCAACAGAGCACTTCTCTCTCAGACTGCTGGCTTACTTGTGGTTCCTAGGATACTTAAGAGTAGAATGGGAGGCAGAGCCTTCAGCTTTCAGGCCCCTCTTCTGTGGAACCAGCTCCCAGCTTGGATTCAGGAGACAGACACCCTCTCTATTTTTAAGATTAGGCTTAAAACTTTCCTTTATGATCAGCCCCAACCGCTCTCAGCAGATGACCCCCCCTCCCTGAGCCTGGTTCTGCTGCAGGTTTCTTCCTGTTAAAGGGGAGTTTTTCCTTCCCACTGTCACCAAGTGCTGCTCATAGACTGTTGGGTTTTCTTTGTATTATTGTAGGGTCTTTACCCACAATACAAAGCGACTTGAGGCGACTGTTTGTTTGTTGTGATTTGGCGCTATATAAATAAAACTGAATTGAATTGAATTGAATTGAGAGTATAGACAGAGTTTATATCGTAAGTTAATCTCCACAATGAAACAGAGAAAACTCAACAAAACCATCATTATTAATGTATTAATGTATTAATAGCTTATTTGGTCCCCTGAAGTTTAGCTTGTTTCCTCTTGTCCAGGATCTCTCTCCCCTCACATGGCTGCGCCTCTCAGATCTCAGGTCCTGCTCTTCCTCTCCACCATCACCAAGTCCTGCTCATAGAGGATCCTCTGATTGTTGGGGTTTTCTCTCTAATGCTGTAGGGTCTTTCCTGTACTGGTGCTGCATAAATAAAGTTGGCAAATGCATGTTTAGAAGGTGTATGTGAGGGAATCTTTCATATCTTTCATATTTTTGTTTTAAGTGAGCATCTGTCCCAAAACAATCCCCCCAGGAGTAATGAAATATTCTGATATGACAGGAAGTTAGCAGAAGCAGGACGTGCTGACTCTGAGACCTCGGGCTGCTGTACGTGACTGTGCTCGCCTTCATGCTTCGGAAGAAGCCTGTTAAACGTGTCCAAATGCTGTGATTACAGTAATCAGACTGTGAGCAGACACACAAGTATGTACTGCAGAAGACAGGAAGTGACCGGGATGGGAACTGATGATTGATCAATACTGAAAGTGCAAAATCAGAAGGATTTTATTGATTTAATGACTGTCGCAGAGAACAGTATCTGTACATGTGTGTTAGCAGAGCTCAGGGTCAAATCTGTGCCTATTAATCTGACACTGGTTTGTTTCTGATGTGTTTTCTATTGTGAATAAAATTTGGGTTTATCAGATTTGCACATCGGTTCATTCTGTTGTTGCGTCCCAGCATTTTTGGAAATGGGGCTGTAAATGCTTCTGGATTTGACCTCTGACCCTTCCTAAAGCAGATGTGACTCCTTCATCACTTGTATGTGCTACATATTCTGAAAGGCCCAGTCGTTTCTGGCTTTGGTGCTTCGTGTTGTTCCTAATTCGTGCTGAGACCCATCAGCAGGAGTTCACCTGAGCCGTGGAGAGCTGCCAGAAACTTTGGATCCCTGCAGGGAAATGACTTTGTGTGATTACACAAGACGATTCATTTCCCACAAAGAGTCCCTGAGGATGCAACATGTGCTGCTACATGTTGGTGTGTCAGATTTTTCTGTTGTAATATTTGCTTCAGTTTATTGGAAATGATTTTTTAAAGGTCCACCTGTGAGCACATTTGTGGAAAACACAGGTATGATAGCACTTTGGCCGTGTTGGTTTTTGGTGCAGAGGGGACCACATTAGAGTCTGGAGTTATCGGGTCAGACATGCGTGGTGCAGAGAGAGGGTGAGAGGACGCCCCCTGTGGGGATTCTGTGTTAAACGTGGTCACAGTCTCTAAGAATGAGAGGGTACAGCGATCCCTGAGAGCCCGGCGCTCAGATCTGAACTACAGACAGGATAAAAACATGGCAGCAGTCGCTCATCTCAGGTCAAACTGCAGAAAACATCGAGGCCAGTTGCTACATTGTGGCCACTGTCAGTCTGATAAAGGACGATTGTCCAGGATATGCTGTGCTTTGATTCATGACTGAGAAGTTGTTAGCCAATCAGCATGCTTTATAGTGAGCTGTACCTGCAGCCATCTTTTATACTGTCTCTGAGCTTGTGCAGCAAAACTTTGCATAGACAGAAAAGTATGCAGAAGGAGAGAAACAGCTCATAAAATGAAGCACAGATTAGTTCCACAGGTCAGCGCGTAATCGTGTAATGACCTCGTTCTCTGGCTTCAAACAGGCAAACTTTATTAACACTACAGTCTGAACTGTTAAAGCTCTCACACACACACACACACACACACACACACACACACACACACACACACACTCTGCTGCTTTCACTCTGTGTTCTTCACCTTTTGGGATTTCTCTGATGTTACAGGTTGATGTTCCTTAATGAAATCAAACCTGCTCCTGGTCCTTGTTTATGATTGGTCAGATGCTGCCAGCTCCTTCACTTTGTTGTGAATCAGCTTGAAGCTGGCTCGATAAACTTTGGGCACTTCTAAATAAATTAAAGAGCACTCAGATCTCAATAGGGGGAAAACAAAGGTTTTTAATGAGGTGATGGATGGTGTTCTGGGGGATCTCCTCCCAGATCTGGACCACAGCATCACTGAGCTCCTGGACAGTCTGAACTGCCCCTCAAACTCTCAGTATGAGGCCGGGCATCGTCGTGCACCAGGAGGAACCAGGACCCACTGCACAGCTCCAAGGATTTCATCCTGATACCTGATGGCTGCCGTTGCCTGTAGAGGTCTGTGTGTCCCTGCATGCAGTTCTTAAGCTTTTAAGAAAATGAGAGTGAGCACATTTTTATCTTTGACTGAAATATCCTGTGCTGTGTCTCCATGTGAATCATCAGTGCATGTTCCAGCACTGACTCACTGAATATGATGAACTGTCTGTTTGCTGGTACCTGGCTGTCCAGGTACCAGCAGCAGCGCTCCATCATCTTCCTCACTGCAGTCAGAGAGCAGGTTTTTATCACAGTCACTAACAGGCTTCATCCTGTCTTTGCAAACTTTAATCTCTGCATGTTTCAGCCTGAAGAGCTCATCCAATATGCAAATAAGTGTAATGTGTGCAGAGCCAGAGTTTAATGGGACTGTTTCTGTGCTCGGCCTCGCCCGTCTTCCAGAGAAAGCTGTGATTACATCAATCTACCTGTGAGGACAGAGACAAATATTTCCCGCAGAAGACTCTTTGTCACGGTTGCTGTGGCAGGAAACAGACCCCAAAAACAGGACTCAGAAAAAAGGTGAAAAATGAACTTAAAGGGTTTTATTGAGAACAAGGAGTGTATAAACTAAATAAACTGGGCTGGTCTGAGACCAGAACTAAAACTAAGGGGGTACAAGGAACAGAGACGCACACAGCTGGAACATGGACAACAACACGACAAAGAACAGAAGAAAACTGAGGGCTTAAATACACATCAGGTAATCAGAGGAACCAGCAGGTGAAGCAAATGAAACACAAAGCACGGGGAACACAAGACTGTCAAAATAAAACAGGAAGTCACTAAACAAGACTTGACAGAGGGAAACACAAGGTACTAGAAACAAACTGAGGAACACAAAAGAGAACTAATAATCACAGAAATAACTGAAACAGAACCAAGAGAACACAAAACACTGGGCCACCGGTGCAGAACCGTCACACTTTTAGTACAAACATGCTCCTCCTGCTGCTGCTCACACTGATACTGAACTCACATATTCTTCATATTTCATGAGTCTTTACATCATCATCATCATCTAAGAAGAGATTCCACCTCTGCTTCTCTTAACTGAGTCTGTTTATGAGAGCACAGAAACATGTGCAGGACAAACTGTGTGTAAATCATAAAGACTGTATTAATGCCCACAGGAAGCTGTTTTAGAGGCTGGATTATGAAATAACCTGAGGAGGAAGAGGAGGGAGGAAGGAGCTGCTGTGATGTTCTGTGGAGCGCTGAGTGGTTGTGACTGAGCACGCTCCTCTGCTGAGTTTGATGACACCCCCCCCTCTGGTAAAGTCAGTTCACCTTGAGTGAAGAGTGTGTGTGAGGAACAGGATTCACCATGGCAACGAGTAAATGAAGAGCTGAGCCTCCATATGATCACGTGTCAGCGCTGAGCGTGATTTTTATCTTAAAAACAGGAAGAAACCATAAAAAAAAAGTTTGGTAGAAAATATAGAACTTATTATTCTGTCTTTGGTCATCATTTAATCAATGTGAACGTCCATTAAATGAAGCTGAACCTGGATGACACACATCAGTTAGTATTAGCATTGCATACATTTTCATTGTTATGCAGATGATACTCAGCTTTATCAATCCATGAAGCTGATGACACACATCAATTAGTTAAACTGCAGGAATGTCTTAAAGACATAAAGGCCTGGATGACCTCTAATAAACCACTGTCTCCAAGGGCTTGTCCATGGGGGGTCGATTTGACTGTTGGGTTTCGCTGTATTATATAAAGCTCTTTGAGGCCACTGTTTGTTGTCATTTGGTGCTTTATCAATAAAACTGAATGTAAAGAAGTATCAGGATGAAATTCTGCAACCAGTGGCAATCCCATATCTCTGAGTCTGACACTCACCCCACAGAGCGGGTTGATCACAGACCATATGAGTGCCCTCAGAATGAAGACATTTATCTGAGTAGACTTGCTTTCCTAAATTCCTTTGTTGATGAGCATTATTCTACCTCAGTGTATGTAGTAGGTGATATGAATGCAGATATATCTGATGGGCATTCTTTGTTTGCCAAACATATGTGTCAGTTTTGTGATGATAATGGTCTCATACTGTCCAGCCAGCTTCTGCTACCTGCAGATAGCTTTACTTATATTTGCTAATTGCAGGGATGTCTCTCATTGTAAAGATCTTTTTACGTTGTATGATTGTATTGTGGCTGCTTTGACTGAGGGCACAAGACCATACCTTACAGGTGTAAAGGTTAAAAGAAAAATCAGGCCAGGCTGGAATAAGCATGTGTCAGTCTTTCATGCAGAGGCTAAACAGGCATTTAAGATGTGGGTAACAGCAGGTAGACCCAGAGTTGGGCCTTTTCTGGACTATAAAAAACTTACCAATGCACAGTATAAATATGCCATTAGATACATTTCCAAACGCGAAGCGAATAAGAGAGCGGATTCCATGGCTGAAAAATTGCTATGTAATGATGTTATTGGCTTTTGGAATGAGGTGAGAGTTCTAAACAGGTCTGCTGCTTTACTTCCCAGTACCATAGATGGTGTATCTGGGACTCAAAATATAGCAGAGCTCTGGAGACAACATTATTCTGCCTTATTCAACTGTGTTAAAAGTGAACCCTATTAAACAGGACGCATTGCTAAGAGTGATACTGTGATAATCACCCCTATTGAAGTCCAGCAAGCTATAGCATATTTGTGTGAGAACAAGGCAGCAGGTTCAGATAGAATCTCAGCGGAGCATCTGAAGTATGCAAGTGATAAAGTTGCTGTGCTGCTTGCATTGTGTTTCTCTGGGTTTATGACCCACGGACAGCTCCTTACTGTCTGTTACTCTGGTGCCTGTAATTAAGGACAAAACTGGCAAGGCTGGAAGCCTTAATAATTATAGACCAATAGCTTTAGCTAGTGTGATATCTAAAGTCCTTGAAAAAATTTTGCTTGATCGTCTCAATCAGTTTATTTGTACAACAGATAATCAATTTGGTTTTAAAGCTAAGTTGGGGACTGATTTTTGTATTTTTGGCCTGAAAGAGACATTAAAAGCATATATAAAGCAAAATTCATCTGTGTTAGTTGGGTTTATTGATGCCTCTAAGGCGTTTGATCGGGTCAATCATTTCAAGTTGTTTAATGAATTAAAACAGAGAGGTGTTCCAGACAGTATAATAAGAATTTTAGTTTACTGGTATTCTAACCAGAAAATGCAGATTAAATGGGGCAATACCATCTCTGCCTCCTTTGGTGTGAGTAATGGTGTGCGGCAGGGTGGCCTTCTTTCACCAGTCCTGTTTAATCTGTACATGGATGTTTTGTCAAAGCAATTAAATCTCTGTAAAACTGGATGTATGATTGGTGATACTCTGATTAATCACTTTATGTATGCCGATGATCTGGCTGTTCTCTCACCTAGCAGTGCTGGCTTTCAGGAGTTACTGAAAGTCTGCTCTGATTATGGATTGAGATATGATGTGCAATACAATGCTAAGAAAACTGTTGTGCTAATATGCAGGACTAAAGCGGATAAAGACCTTTGTTTTCCAGATTTCTGGCTGTCGGGGCAGAAGTTAAATATCTGCTTAAAAACCAAATATCTGGGTCACTACATCACAGATCAGCTCTGTGATGATGATGATGTATATCAGCAGTGTCGCCTAGTGTATGCTCAGGCAAACATTCTGGTGAGGAAATTTCACATGTGTTCAGACGAGGTAAAGATAAGTTTATTCAGAGCCTACTGTACATCTCTGTACACGGCTCCTTTGTGGTGTAAATTCAGAAAAGCTAGCATGCAGAAGCTTAGGGTTGCTTATAATGACTCTTTGAGACTTCTGCTTAAAAAGCCCAGGTTCAGTAGTGCAAGTGAGATGTTTTGTAATGCACATGTCAGGACATTTCAGGCACTCATGAGAAATTTGATATATAAGTTTATGTGTCGTTTGTGCAGCTCCCAGAACAGTCTTATTGTAATGTTGTCACACTCTTCTGCTAGTGCATTATGCTACCAGTCGTCTTTGTGGAAACACTGGTATGCAAGTCTTTTATAATGTTGTTGTTGTTATGTATGGCTTTTGTTTTTCTGTTTTTTCTGTTTTTTATGTGTGTGTGGACTACGAGTCTGTTAAATAAATAAATATCATATCATATCATATAATTTGATCATTTCTGGAGCAGGCCTGTCATCAGTCTTCACGATCTCCATGAACAGCATCAACATGCTGCTGCGATGTTTCCACTCCCGGTGAAAAGGCTCTCGTGTTCCTTCCTGAGTAAAATATTTTTAATATCAGTTTTATTGTTTTGCACAGGAACAAATGAAACGCTGAAATAAACCAAACATCAGCCGTTAGAGATAACCTGAGTGTATTATATCTGTGTTTGACTTCCACTCAGCAGTGAAAACCAGCGGGAGTTTTGAAAACGATGAGCCGGCAGTCTGGTGTTCTGCCCGCGTACAGCGACCGTCGTTCGGCCAGCGAGCGGACAGCTGCGGTTAGAGCAGCGGAACGACATCTCCGGAAACGTCGGAGCACATTTGAATTCAAGCAATATCTTGATAAAGTGAGGAGATATTTGATGTTTACACATCTGCATTCTCGCCTGAAAACACTGTGAAAGTCTGTTTTGTGTCACAGAAGCGGTAAAATGTCAAAGTTTACTCACAGTTTTAGCCGCTCTATTCCACCATTGTTGGTTTGGAGTTTTGTTCGAAATGCATTCTGGGTACCAGTGTTGCCAGATCTCGCGACAGAAACAAGCAACCAGCTCTATGAAAACGAGCCCAAAAGAAGCCCCAACTGGCAACCCACAACACTGTGTAAGCCTGAAAGAGTGCAGCTCTACAGACTTCTTTGTTTGGTCTCATTGTGTTTTGGAGCAGTCAAACCCGAGAAGGGTGCACAGTTTGTGTGTGTGAAGGGATTTAGATAATAATCAGAGTGTGTGTTGCTGTTTAAGCCTTTAGGTTTCTGCGTGTTTTCGTTTTATCGAATTACACAAACAGAATAAAGAGTCCAATTATTACATTTATTTCAAACAGTTCAGATATCTGGGTCACAGATGGCTCTTTCTAATTCAGCTTACAGTGTCACATAGTCACAGCATATCAGTCTTGATTACATCATTTACAAAACAGAGAATTTCAACAACAGGGTGACCTCGAAGTCTCCATTTCTATCACTGTGTAGTCTTCATCAGTGTGGCTCATTGTACCGTCAGAATACAAAGTTCATGAGGACACGGAACATTATAAGCTTCTGTGTTTTTAATCAGTTATTTTCCAGACAGATTTCTCAGGGAAGTCAGTGTATGTAAGATATATATGTGGCATATATCATGAATATCCCAACAGTGCTTCTCTGTTTCAGCATGTTGAACTAAATCAGCATGGTGAGCACATATTTCACGCAATCTGCAGAATGCCTTTGGTACGCCTCCCATTAGGAGCAGCTACTTTCTGAGGTGCATGCGGACACAATTTTAGGCTGGGGGGGGGGGGGGGGGCGACAGGGGGAGGGGAGGTGAAGGAGCAGGGGTGCCTAATCAGCGCCGTTCCTCTGTTATTGATCATTTCATATGCACAGCTGTTCAATACAGAAAACGTCGACTACCCCTCTCGTGCGGCGCCCCTACGCATATAGTGCACAGCGCCACTGTCTCGGATCCATTCTGTCAGTGCGCTCGCTTTCTCCCGCTCTTCATTACTTCACCCAGTATGTCACCTGCCACACCAGGAATACCAACACACTGGATCTACTGTATGCCAACATCAAGGAGGCATACAGCTCATCACCTCTGCCTCCCCTGGGGGGCTCAGATCACAACCTGGTTCATCTCCAGCCTGTGTACAAACCCTTGGTACACAGAGAACCAGTTGTGACACACACAGTGAAGAAATGGTCTGAGGAGACTGAAGAAGCTCTGAGAGACTGCTTTAGCTCCACTGTGTGGGAAGAGCTTTGTGCCCCTCATGGGGAGGACATCGACAGCATCACGGACTGCATCACTGATTACATCAATTTCTGCGTGGAAAACACTGTGCCCACCAGGAGGGTACGGTGTTTTTCAAACAACAAACCCTGGATCAACTCCGAAATAAAGGCTCTCCTGAAGGAGAAGAAGAGAGCCTTTAGATCAGGAAATAAGGAGAAGCTGAGAGCCGTGCAGAAGGATCTGAGAAGGAAAATCAGGGATGGAAAAAACATCTACAGGAAGAAGATGGAGGACCAGCTACAGCAGAGCAACATCAGTGGGGTTTGGAGGAGTTTGAACTCAATTTCAGGCCACAAACCAAGCCCTAGGGTTGTGGGAGACTTAGAGTGGGTTAACAACCTGAACCAGTTCTTTAACAGGTTTGACCAGCCACCCACCCCTCCCCCAGCCCAGTCCCCCCTGCTGTCAGCCCCACCATCTTTAATGACTGCCAACCTTTCTTCTTCTTGGGACCTCACACCTCTCAGCTCTCAGCCATCACCCACCCCCTTCACTTCTGAGGACTCCATCTCACAACCCCCATCCCCCACCTCCATCTTGTCCCTCTCAACTCATCATGTGAGGAAGGAGCTACGTAAGATCAAGGTGCGAAAGGCTGCTGGTCCAGACGGCATCAGCTCCAGGCTCCTGAGGTGCTGCGCAGATCAGCTGTGTGGCATCATGGGATACATGTTCAACCTGAGCTTGAAGCTGGGGAAAGTACCACAACTGTGGAAGACCTCCTGTGTGGTACCGGTACCAAAGACCAAACATCCAAAGGATCTTAGCAGCTACAGGCCGGTAGCCCTGACATCGCATCTAATGAAGACCCTCGAGAGGCTGGTCCTCAACCATCTACGCCTCATGGTGTCGTCTTCGTTGGACCCGCTGCAGTTCGCCTACCGGCCTGGCATCGGGGTGGATGACGCCATCATCTACCTCCTGCACCGAGCTCTGACCCACCTGGAGAAGCCTGGAAGCACTGTGAGGATCATGTTCTTTGATTTCTCCAGTGCTTTTAACACCATCCAGCCAGGACTTCTGAGAGACAAGCTGGAACTGTCAGGAGTGGACCACCACATCTCCGAGTGGATACTGGACTACCTCACTGACCGCCCACAGTACGTGAGGACACAGGGCTGTGTCTCTGACAGGCTGGTCTGCAGTACGGGGGCCCCACAGGGAACTGTGCTGGCACCGTTCCTCTTCACCCTCTACACTGCAGACTTCTCCATCAACTCCCCACGCTGCCATCTGCAGAAGTTCTCTGACGACTCTGCCATAGTTGGCCTCATCACAGGTGAGGATGACTCAGAGTACAGACAGTGGACTCAGGACTTTGTGGACTGGTGCCAGCGGAACCACCTCCTGATCAACGCCGCTAAAACCAAGGAGCTGGTGGTGGATTTCCGCAGGCGCAGACCCACCACACGGACACCGGTGAACATCCAGGGGGTGGACATTGAGATAGTGGACTCTTATAAGTACCTGGGTGTTCACCTAAACAATAAACTGGACTGGACTCATAACACTGATGCGCTCTACAGGAAGGGTCAGGGCAGACTCTACCTGCTGAGAAGGCTGAGGTCTTTTGGAGTGCAGGGGACACTCCTGAAGACCTTCTATGACTCTGTGGTGGCATCAGCCATCTTCTATGCAGCAGTATGTTGGAGCAGCAGCTTGTCTACAACTGAGAGGAAGAGGATAGACAAGCTCATCAGGAAAGCCAGCTCTGTCCTAGGATGTCCTCTCGACTCAGTGCAGGTGGTGGGAGACAGAAGGACTCTGACCAAAATAACATCACTGATGGACAAGGTCTCCCATCCCATGCATGAAACTGTTGCTGAGCTGGAGAGCTCCTTCAGTGACAGACTGCTGCATCCTAAATGCACAAAGGAGCGTTACCGCAGATCCTTCCTCCCAGCAGCTGTAAGACTTCATAACCATCACTGCTCCCAACAAAAACCACAATAGCCTACACAATGTAGGATAATATATAATAATAATAATAATAATATACTGTAAATAGTCCGGCACATCATGCACATTGTATATAGTGTTATTATTATTAGTAGTATTAAGGTTAATATTGTTTGTTGATTTTATATATATTCTTTTCTTAATAGTGTGAATTATTATATCTTTATTTATATTTATAATAACTGCGGCTGCTGTTACACCCAAATTTCCCCTCTGTGGGACAATAAAGGCTGTTTCTTCTTCTTCTTCTTCTTCTTCTTCATTAGATTTTTTTAGATATTTTCCCCGCTTACTGGAGCTCATTCGTGCGCTGCCTCCTCACTCTGAGCTGTTAGTGTTTGTTTGGCTGTGCGCCCGTCAACTTGACCAGGAGCGATAAACAGGAAACGGGGGCTTGGAAGGGACAAACTACCTGCCACTCGCTTTGCCGAGAGATATTCAAGGAGGAGCAAAGAGTCAAGCCCAAATAGGCAACTCCATGTTCAAAAACAAGCCCAAAAAACTGCAACCCGCGACTTTAGACAAAAAATAAGCCCGAAGTGACTTATAATGAGTGGCCTTGGCAACACTGCTGGGCACTAACTAGTACGTTAGTGATTTTCATTCATGCGCGTTCACGTGGGGATTCCTTCGAGTCGCGCTTCTGCGCGCGCGTTCTTGTGACGTTTCAGACATAAAAATTCCAAAAATTCCTTTGCGCGTTCTAATCTCTTTGATGTGACCGCGTATGACGTCACGGAAGGAAGGTTTAAATTCGGGCAGATACCCTGCACTCGCGAAAGCAAGTTTCAAACGGAGATAAAACTTGTCTACAATGTCAACAACGAAAGAAAACGAAGCTGAAACTCCAACTGTGGTCACACCAGAGAACTTTTATTCAGTTTTTATCGCCCGCTTTGAGAAGCTCTCTGACGAACAGGTGTTAATGCTACACAATGGTGATTTTGACTCAGAGATTAGTGCACTTCTGACTGACATTGCTGTTGAATACTATCTGTTGCCCTCGAGTCCTGTTCCACCAGTTCTGCCAAAAGAAACATGCTGTGCTAGATTCTGTGCCCTATTTCGTAAACCAGAGCCTGGGTTCAGATTATGGCACTATCCAGAAATTGAAAAGAGCGATCCTGAAGGAGATGACTTCCGTCCACAGCAGGACTGCATATTAATGCAAATGTTTTCTGAGCTTAAACAGACCTTTCTTCCTGGGGCTTCAAAAGGTCGCATCAGTCAGCCGTCACCCTCTGAAAAGTCTGAGCAGGGTCTGTCACAAGGGTCTGTGTCATCAAACTTGAGAATGTCAACAATGGAAGAAGACGAAGCTGAAAATCCAACCGTGCTCATACCAGAGGACTTTTATTCAGATGCTTTGAGATGCTTTGAGAAGCTCTCTGAAGAAGAGTTGGACATGTTAAAAAATCGTCCTTGGGACTCAGAGGCTAAAGAACTTATGAATGATATCATTACTGAAATCATTCAGATCGCCAATGCCAAAATCCAGAGACCTGTTCTGCCTCTGATTCAAAGCCAGATGGTCAGGGGAGAAAGCCCAGAAGATGTAAGATCTGCAGCATCCTGCCCTTCAAAGCCAGCATCTGCTTTGAGTACAGCAGAGCAGAGCATCTTTCTGGAAGAAAGCTCTGCTACATCCAGTCACGCAGTTCCTACATCACAGCCTGGGATCAACTTATCGCTGGAAAAAAGCTCTGCTAGGTCCAGACGCTCTGCAGCAGGATTGAGGTCCGTTAGCATGTCTCTGGAAGAAAGCAAACAGGCCTCTCTCCCTGGGGCTTCAAAAGGTCGCATCAGTCAGCCGTCACCCCCTGAAAAGTCTGAGCAGGGTCTGTCACAAGTGTCTGTGTCATCATTTGATGCTGAGAAAATATCCAAAAACCTCACTTCCTTTCTGTTAATCCGGATCATCACAAAATCCAGGAAGCAACATCTTCTGTCTAGCAAGGAAACAAAAATGGTCTTGGACCGTCTCCAAGATTTGGTGAACCAACAAATCAGCAACATAGAGTCTGCTGGAAATCTGGAGGACTCCATGTACCAATTCACCAAATCCTTATCTAAAAGACTCATCAAGGAGTTTGGATCCCCAAACAAGGTGTTGGAGGCTGCTATGGCCTATGATTCATCTTTTGATGAAGCTCTTCTGAGGAACCTGAAACTGGATCTCGGTGTCTTCCCTAGTCCTCCCCCAAAGAAGTCCAAAATTTCCAGATTCTTTTCAGCAGTGGGAAAAACTTTACTTAAGCCCTTTAGGTGCTGCTGTAAGGGCAGCAATGATTAAATTATGGTTTCAACATCACCCCGTCTCCTTTTTGAGTCCCAACATTCCCAACCGGTCGCAGCAGATGACCCCCCCTCCCTGAGCCTGGTTCTGCCGGAGGTTTCTTCCTGTTCAAAGGGAGTTGTTCCTCCCCACCGTCGCCGAGTGCTTGCTCATAGGGGATCATTGATTGTTGGGATTTCTCTCTGGTACTGTAGAGAGTACCAGAGAGAAAGATGTTTCGTACTGTAGAGTCTTTACCCTACAGTAGAAACATTTTAAGGAGACGGATTCTTTTAATTTGGTGCTTTTTAATCTTGAGTTGAATTGTTTTAAAATTGGCATCAATAAAATAAATAAATTAAAAAAAAATCTTTTTCTTATTTTTTTTCTTGTGTTGTCAAATATGAAAAAAGTGTTGCATATGTACGTTAGTCATTGGTTCCTGTATTTTACAGTATTAGAGCATTAAAATAGACTGTTGTGATTTTGCACTCTAATCATAAAATATTTAATTCAACATGCAAGAAAAATTCCAAAGAACACATTCTGAGTTTGGTGGTGTTTTTCTGTGTTATAAAGTGTTGCATGTTAGGATTATGCCCAAACTTCTGTAAGTGAGCTATTTTTAATTCATGAAGATGATAAAAATGTGTAAATCTGACATACAGTGCTTAACAAATTCATCAGATCACCTGTCATAACAACAATCAAGCAGACGATCGGAGCGAGCTGAGAACGGGCCATTTACAAAATGTGACTGATGGTTCTTAAAAATCCAATTTATACCTTCTGAATTACTCGCCTAACCCAGACATTAGGTAATCAGCCTGTGCAGGTCGGAGGCAGTTAACCTGTAGCCTCGTTGAAGTACACATTTATCCGTTCCAGCAGCAGGTCGCGGTCTCCGTGGCAGGTCCCGGTGGGGTCGATGCCACGCTCCTCACCAATCGCCTCCCAGAACTGGAACAGGCACACGGACAGAATAAACACGTTAATGGAGATCCTTCAAAAAACCACTTTTTCCAGTCTATTAAAACTACTTCAGCCTGTAATAAATACATCAAATATTACAAATATTGCTTTGCATTTTAACCCTTCAAAAGGCCAGAATTCTTACATTGTACTATTGATTTGATTTCATCGACATAACAAAAACAACTAAAATAATTTCCATAAAATGCATTTTGAGGGAGTATTTGATTATTTTATTAAGTCCTGATATGAGTCAATGATTGGCAGCAACATTCATTTTTAGGTTTTCTACAGTATCAGGCAGGGCTGGACTGGGACAAAAAAATCAGCCCTGGCATTTTTGGCTGAGACCGGCCCGCAACTATGTCTATGAAGCATTTGACACTGTCTTACTCTTATTCAGTGTGGGCATAGCTTTTGCTAATAATACTTTTTTTTACACTTACTTTAGTAATGCTTCAATTGCAAAGCTTTTACTTATCATTTAGCTTTTTAAAAATCTATTATTTCACTTGTTTGAGTGCTTTTTAAAACATGTTTAACCAGCATAGAGGCTACAAATTCAAACTACTGTGCAGCCTTTCAACACACCTAAAATACTGTGATGGAGCCTAAAATGCACACTTGCTGCTCATCCAACACTTCTCAGCTTTGACCGTTTGCTATTTTATCAGATTAAGGTGGCTGCATGATTTTGGGAAGTATGCAACGCAAATAAATATTGATACTAATCAATTGCCATTGCTCATTATTCTGATGTAACAGAGCTGACGTTACCTCCATCACCTCAAAGTCCCTGTATTATCCTAACGTTACTACCTGCTTATGTACTACACTTCCCCGCTCACTCTGTCCCTCGTTTCCAAAGCCTGCATCTCTGGCTGCTCCTCTCCCTGCTGCTGCTGTCGTCACCTACAGCAGAGCCGGCCCAAGCCTTGAAGGGGCCCTAAGCAAGATCTGATTTGGGGCCCCCTTCATACCACTTCATTGTCCCCTGAACTTAACTGTTATTTATGCTGGAGGGTTAAAGTGGATTATTAATTTTTTTAGGATGTGTTACTGTTTCAGCCTTTTCAATTCAATTTTATTTATACAGCGCAAACTCACAAACAGTCACCTCAAGGCACTTTATACTGTAAGGTAAAGACCCCACAGTAATTACAGAGAAAACCCAACAGTCATCCTGATCTTAAAAATAGAGAGGGTGTCTGTCTCCTGAATCCAAGCTGGGAGCTGGTTCCACAGAAGAGGGGCCTGAAAGCTGAAGGCTCTGCCTCCCATTCTACTCTTAAGTATCCGAGGAACCACAAGTAAGCCAGCAGTCTGAGAGAGAAGTGCTCTGTTGGGGTGATATGGTACTATGAGGTCTTTGAGATAAGATGGTGCCTGATTATTCAAGACCTTGTAGGTGAGGAGAAGGATTTTAAATTCTATTCTAGATTTAACAGGGAGCCAATGAAGAGAAGCCAATATGGGAGAAATCTGCTCTCTCTTTCTAGTCCCTGTCAGTACTCTAGCTGCAGCATTTTGGATCAGCTGAAGGCTTTTCAGGGAGCTTTTAGGACAGCCTGATAATAATGAATTACAATAGTCCAGCCTAGAAGTAATAAATGCATGAATTAGCTTTTCAGCATCAGTCTGAGACAGAAATAGCCTACTCATTAAATTAGTGTTGCTACAAGTGTACAAATCTGGACAGTTAGAATAGTCTCTTCTTTCTTTTAGGAAATTGGCATTTGTAAAAAATTAAAACAAACCAAAAACATGTCTTGACAAATATGGGTGAACTTGGGGTCCCCTGGTGGTCAGCGGGCCCTATGCAGCAGCATATGTCGCCTATGCCTCTGGCCGGCTCTGCCTACAGCTGCTGTTGCTGCAGCATTACTGTTACAGAGGACGTGGAGGCTACAGCAGCGAACATGTCTGTGATCTTTACACATTTTGTAGCATCTACAGTAACACTCTTCAATTTCTTCGCACCGCCTTTCTGCCGCTTCGCTTTCTCTGTGTTGCCTCTCCTTTAACACACCCGTTCAACACTGAAACTACTAGCGGGAGTAGTTTCAGTGTTCTGCACCACACAGAGAAAGGGTGGGGCCGCTTTCATCCTATATCCTGATTGGTTCAATCTACTATCTGTATTAAAGATGGGCCAATGGGCCGCCCTCTCTAAATTGTGGGCCGGTCTTTTAGAAAAAAAAGGAGGAAGAAAAAAAAATCCAACAGCATCGGCCCCTGAGGCATTTGCCCGGTGGGCCGACTTTGGGCCACTTTGGCTCAGAATACCTGAAGTTTTATACTGATGCTCCTCAGAGGATGAATCCTGAGCCTGTGCTAAATTACAGAGTAACGCTCGAAACCTCGAGGGTTTTGGTGTGTGTGTTTGTTAAAAGACTGAAGCCACCAACACAGTCATCCTACTGTTATACCGTTAGTGAGGCACTGGGTGAGATTTTCCTTTGTTAGTCTCCATCCTTTCTTCCACTTGTCCAGGGACGGGTTGTGGGGACAGCAGTTTAAGCAGAGAAGCCCAGACCTCCCTATCCGTAGCCACCTCTACCAGCTTATCCGGGGAGACCCCAAGGCATTCCCAGGCCAGCTGAGTGATATAATCTCTCTAGTGTGCCCTGGGGCCTCTTCCCAGTATGAACACCTCACCTAAGAGGTGCCCAGGAGGCATCCTAGTCAGATGCCCGAACAACCTCAACTGGCTCCCTTCGATGTGGAGGAGCAGCAGCTCTACTCTGAGCCCCTCCTGAATGGTTGCACTCTTCACCCTATCTCTAAGGAAGAGGCCAGCCACCCTTCGAAGGAAGCTCATTTCTTCTGCTTGTATTCGCAATCTTGTTCTTTCGGTCACTACCCAAAGCTTGTGACCATAGGTGAGGGTAGGAACGTAGATCAACTTGTAAATCGACAGCTTCGCTTTCACACTCAGCTCCCCCTTCACCACGACAGACCGGTGCAGCATCCACATCACTGCAGACGCAGCCCTAATACGTCTGTTGATCGCCTGGTCAATTGTCCCGTCAGTCATGAACAAGACCCCGAGATACTTGAACTGGGTGCTCCACCTTTTTCCAGCTGAGGACCATGGCCTCAGACTTAGAGGTGCTGATTCTCATGCCAGCCACTTCACACTCAGCTGTAAACCATTCCACTGCGAGCTGGAGGCCACCCCCTGATGAAGCCAACAGGACTGCATCATCTCCAAAAAGCAGAGACGAGACTCTGAGGCCACCAAGGAAGAAGCCTTTGGCCACCTAGCTACAAAGGGCAGCCCTGAAAAAGTTCAGCACCCACAGGAAACGAGTCCAACTTATTGTCTACTCTACGGACGACGCATTTGCTGCCGTTGTACAGGGACTGAATGGCCTGCAACACCAGGCCAGAGACCTGATAGGTCTGATAGGACTCTGTCTTCAGCTTGATGGCTCCCTTCACCTCCAGTGACCACTATCTGGTTCGGGGTTACCACCATGACAGGCACCAACCATCTTGCAGCTACAGCTCTGAGCAGCAGCCTCAACAATGGCTGTGTGGAACATGGTCCATTCAGACTCATTGTCCTCAGCCTCCCTGCAGAAGTCCTGCTGGAGTTGGATGTTTAAGATCTCATGAACTTGGGCCTCTGCCAGGCATTCCCAGCACCTCACCTGCTGGGTGAGCTACACGGGCTCATATCAGCAGAGGGAGGACGGCGCACTGCACTGCAATTTACTCAGTTATCTCAGTAGAAACAGTCTGAGCTTTCAATGAGAAAATAAAACTGAATTTTCAGCTCCTACTTTTGTGTGTGTGTGTGCATGCGTGCGTGTGTGTGTGTGTAGCTGTCTCTTTTTAATAAAAGCTTAATATTTTTACAGGCTACTCCAATTGGTTTTTGCTTTTTCTGGTCTTTATTTTTATTTCAGTAAGTATTTTTTTTTTTTTTTTTATTGGCACTTCTGGTGTAAATGTCTCATGAACAGCAGCAGGAAGCTGTGCAGGTAACCTCAGACTGAGGTTACACTAATTAAGGCATAAACGGGGTGCTGGTTTATTGCCACTGCCATGAAACGTACCGACGCCCTCTGGTGGAGCAAAGTGAACTCGTGCTCTGCTGTGGACTGTGAGGTATCGATATTTGG